>NC_140582.1:135754451-136354451 GCF_964204655.1 Triturus cristatus | reverse complement strand
TTCTCAACACCTAACCCCTCCTCCCCACCCAACACCCAATACTCCCCTCCCTCATAAACATCAACGAGCCACCTCAACTACCCAAGCACCAGATAACCAGCTGGCACTCCACCCCCAGAATCACCCGATCTCTCAGACCAAGAAGAGCGGTTCCTGAGATGTCTTTGAAAGAGGCAGCGTCCCTCGCCAAAACGTACGACCCTACAACTACCCAAACCCCTCCCTCCAATATACAGGTAATCACCGGAATAGGTAGAGACAACAAACAACTTAGATTCACAAGACTTCCTCCCCAACGCTCAACCATTCCCCAAGCTCCCCCTCCTCCCAAAACCTTCCTAACAGCAGCAAGACAAACTGCATGCTTATAAACTGCAGATCCACAGTCAAGCATGCAATAGAGCTGGCTGCTGCCATACTGAATCATGACATTGACATCGCATTCCTCACTGAAACCTGGCTAAATGAAACATCTAATCTGCTCCTTGACCTTCTAGTCCCCCATGATTTCTCCATCATCAAAAAAGACAGAATTGACCAACGAGATGGTGGCATTGCCATCATCCATAAGAACAACATCAATCTATTTGAAGTCAAAACCCACTCCTTCTCTACCTTTGAATACCTCGAAACACACATCATAACTCGTAAAAACAACAAAGTAACAAAATGCCATCTCGTCTACCACCCCCCAGGAAACTCTCCTGCATTCGGAGAACAAATATCAGACCTACTCACACACTGCTCCCTAGCCAACCCTGACACCATCATCCTGGGTGACTTCAACCTCCTCTGGAATAACGAAAAAGGAAACTTTCATTCTGTCTCGAAATGAACTCCTTCTCACAATTGAGCTCACCCAACACTGCAAGGGTCAAACCCACAGCAAGGGCTCTACCCTTGATGCAATCATAGCCAAAAACGAAACAATAACCATCAATAACATCCATTATGTTCCACATCAATCAAACTTCTAGTCCTCCAGCCAAAACTCAAACTACCCATCAAAGGAGCAGAAACCTCAATTCCACCCCCCTCCCTGTCCTCGAAGAAACAATAACCTTACTTCTCCCTCCCTGCACAGACAACCTCAACACGGTCGAGCTCACAACACTGCACCACAGGACAATGACAACTGCTCTTGACCAACTAGCCCCCCTGAAACTGAAAAGGGTCAGAGACACCTCCTCCAGAGCCTGGTCCAACAAAGACCTCAACTCTGAAAGAAGAAAGGTAAGAGTTGCTGAGAGACTTTGGAGAGGGGACCCATCCACAACCAACCACTCCCAGCTCAGAAAAGAACGCAGCAATTACAAAAAACACATAATCAAGGAAAAAGCCTCCTTCTTCTGGAGTGCACTAGACACAGCCAAGAACCGCCCCAAAAAACTTTTCAACATCATCTAGAAACAGACCTCCAATCCCACCAAAGCAAATCCCCCCGCCTCCAAACTTCAGTGTAACAACCTGGCCAAATTCTTCGATGAAAATAAGTCTCCAATATCGAGCTCTCCCTTGACTGGCGCCCTCATTCCCAACACAGCAAATCCTCACCCACAACCAAACCTAACACAACCCCAGTTTATGACACACTCCCAGAAGACGAGACCCCTCCTCCATCAACCACCAAAATAAACCTTCACTCTAAACCCCCATCTTCCCCCAAGTGTTGGAAAGACTTCAAACCTCTCTCCGAAGAGGACATCTCCAATGTGATTACCAACTCCAAACCCCCTAACCACTATGCTGACCCTCTACCCGCCTCCCTGGCTAAGAACCTCAACCTCACCCTAACCCCATTGTGGACAAAGATCATCAACAGCTCCCTAAGCAACGGACTGATGCCCAACTGCCTCAAACAAGGCCAAGTCACCCCCCTTCTAAAAAAAAAACAGATGCCAACTCAAATGACCCGAAAAACTTCAGGCCCATCACCAACCTTCCTTTCCTAGCCAAAATCCTGGAGAAGTGTGTTCTCGCCCAACTGAACCAACACCTGGAATCCAACAACCTACTTGACTCACACCAATCCGGATTCAGAAAGGGATGCAGCACAGAAATTGTGATACTGAACATAACCGATGACATTCATAGTCCCTTGACTCAAACAGATGTTGCCTACTTGTCCTACTCGACCAATCAGCTGCCTTTGACACTGTAGAAACCGATAAGGGGTTTGGCCCCAAAACAGCAAGGCCAAGCCAGCAATAATCAAAAGACAAAAAAGCGCCAGTGCTGTTATAGTTTTAGACTCAATTTAAAGTGCATTGAAACAAAACAATGTCACGACAACCACTATTTCCATTGGATTTAATCCCAAATTTATACCATTTACTTCAAAAATTTACCAACATAACAAAGTTTTTAAACAGATATATCTTTAGCACCCTCACCTACAAATATAAAAGCTTTTCACTTTCATACAGACTTAGCTAACACCCACTCTCAACCATACATTTAGCTAATTTCACCATATTCAACCAAACATACCAATCATGCCAACACTAAACATTGTACACTTCTCACACAAACAGCACCACTAATATCCCAAAATGTTTAGCTTTCTATCACAAAAGGAACAATTAGTTGCCAAATACAACATAAAGGCCATCAATTGCATCAATTGCTCTAAATGAACAACATAAACAATTTTAATCTTGGATTGGCCTTTATAACCGTGGAGTTTGACACGGTAGACCACAAATTACTCTTAGACACCCTGCAAAAATGCATCGGAGCAGATGGTAATGTCCTAAAATGTTTTTCCTCTTTTCTTCATAACCGCTCCCAATTCATCAAAATCAAGAATACGATGTCCGACACCTCCCCCTCAACTCGAGGTGTCCCCCAAGACTCAGTCCTCTCCCCCACACTCTTCAACATTTACATGGAACCACTCACTACCATTCTAAAACAAGCAAACATCTACTATCACCTCTATGCTGACGACACCCAGCTATGCCTTGAAATCGCCTCCCTCAATGACATCCTACGACTCAACTCCACACTATCAAAAGTAGAAAATTGGCTAACACTCAACCACCTCAAACTCAACCAAGAAAAAAACGAAATCCTTGTTTTCTCCAATCACGAACAACCCCCTCAAATCCAAGAATGGATAAACAACCTTGACACTCTAAACTGTAAACTTACTCCAGCAATCTCAGACAAATCCCTAGGAATCTCTCTAGACCCAAGTCTCAACATGAGCTCCCACATTAACTCCACAGCAAAAGGTGCCCTCTACAACCTAAGACTCGTCAACAAAATTAAAACTTTTTTACTCCCCAATGACCTAAAAATCGCAACCCAATCTCTTGTTCGCTCCAGACTGGACTATGGAAATGCCACACTAACTGGGACAGCTAAAACACACCTGGCCCCCTTGAGATCCACCCTAAACACAGCTGCAAGAATGGCCACTGGGACCAAGAAATTCAACCACATCACCCCTGCATTACAGGACCTAAAATGGCTTCCAATCGAAGCTCGCTGCGCTTTCAAAACGGTCTGTCTCACCCATAAAGCCATACACACAGGCAAACCGTTCTACCTCGCAGCCAAACTCACAAAAGTAGGTCAATCAAGGAACGTAAGAAGCTCCAACTCGCTACTCTTAATCCCCCAAAAAGATATAAACAAAAAGCCTTTCCTGCTCTTTCTCTGGGAATGCCCTTAAAATCTGGAACTCTCTCTCTACCTACATCAGGACTAATCCCTCCTTCACAATCTTCAAGAGACAAGTAAAAGAACTTCTCCTCAACCGTCATCTCTCTACATCTGGCCAATGACCTCAATCTATGTGACCTCCAGTACTCTAGATACTAGTCGATGTACTCAAATGTCTATGTTTCTATTTATGCTATGCTGCTCTAATATCTATGTTTCCATTCATGTTATGCTGCTGTAAAGTGCTCTGACACCACTTGGGTCTTGTAAGCGCAATATAAAACTCCCAAAAATAAAACAAACAAAAAATAATACCTGGAGTTTTAAGTTTTTAGTCTACACAGTTTTAGTGAGAGTACCCGCTAACCATGTTGTGACAAAGGGTGAAACGACGTAGTTGTAGTAGAATCCTTAAAGTGAAATTGGATTGTATAAGTGACGAAAACAGAAAGGTAGATTCTCAGCCTAAAAACCAAAACATTTTAGCAAGAGTATTGATCCAGTCATGTCACAGAGTGAAAAGTATTTGAATCCCCTGTGAATATGCAGGTCTTTAATGTTTAAGACCCAATTATCTTGTAAGACCAACCTTAAATAAATATATGCGAATCCAAATGAGGTCAATAAGTGTCTGCAGCAGCGCCCCTAAAGATGGTATGCCACGCAGTGTCTTATAGCAACAAGTGTAATTGGTGAGAGAAAACATGGGGGCTGGTTGGCAAGACAGAAACAATTTAAAGATTAAAAAAAACAGAAGGATAATGGCTATCTACTGCTGAAAATTCAAACTCACATGGAATCAACTGTGGCGGGCTGCGCAAACGGTTACAAGATGTGGTGAAAAGTCACCAGTTTATGGTTACACCAGTATCAGGTCACTGTATGAAACAGATAAGTAATAACTATATGGTAAGACAAGGACAGGACACTATAGTTTTGATAAAACGCTATACAATAGTAAGGAGTTTAGAGAAGAACGGCCAGTAAGTAAATTGCAGGATTAACTTAAAGGGGATTGAATAGATTTAGATAATTGATCCCTAAATCAATAACATTAAGAAAACTTGCAAATAAGGTCCTATAGAGTATAAAGATCCCAAATCTTGGCACTACAGCGTAAAGAGGTCTAAGTAATGTTGCCGAATAAATAGAAAAAACAGTGTGAATAGAAGCATTGGTTGAAATAATATTGTAATGTAAACAATAGTCTATCTAGAGGAAGTTATAGCACACAGGTCTCACTTTTATGGTCTCAAGGTGAATAGGTCTCAAAGTGAAAATGAATTGGTGTCAAAGTGAAAATTCTATGTGTATTACTAATCGAAGGAGTCCATAGTAAGCTCCAATCTGTAACGTAAGGAAGTAACATACATATAAACGAATGTTACTATTGGACACATGGTTTTAGAATGTGGAACCAAGTCCATGCCATCCGAAAAGTCTAATATTAATGCTCAAAAATGGAACTTCGATCCATCCATACAGTGGAGAACATATTCTGCAAAATGATGTGGATTGTAAAAAAGGGGCCCAATCACTTGTAGGTTAAACTGTGATGAGCAACAAGTGCTTGGCAGCAGTGGCGTAACGATAATTGAGGGGACCCCCATGCAAGGTATGTGGAGGGCCCCCCTCCGGACTCTATCAGGAGATCCCCGACCGAAGTGCAGTGCTGAGGGGGCCCCCTGAAGCTTGGGGCCCCCCCACACTGCGGGGGATGCGGGGGCCTGTGTTACGCCCGTGCTTGCAGAACATATAAACATAACTACGCGTATTAGGCAATGAAATCCGTACGACTGCGATTCTAAACAAATGCCTACTGCTTCACCGTGGCATTCTGGTAAGCATTAAAAGGTGTTAAAACATGCATAAATTATTCATGTATAGAGTAAAATGTGCATTTGTTGGACTTGGCACTTTTTGCAGGGTCATCCCTAAACTTTTTGCCCTCCCTCCTGTATTTTGTTCTGACCTGGTGTTGGCTGATTTATGACTCTGGGCACCTTACCACTGCTGATCAGTGCTAAGGTGCATATGCTCTCCCTATGGTAAAATGTATACATTGATTCGTGTCCATGTTTGGCTTATTTGGTTTACTATCAGCCCCTAGTAAAGTGCACCAGGAGTGCCAGGGCTTGTAAATACCCACAGAAGCGGCCTAGTAAAATCTGTCTAAGGTCTGCCACTGCAGAACCTGCGTGCAGTCTGGTACTGTCGCGCTGATTGCGCAAGTGCACCTACTTGCCAGTCCCCAAACCTTCACTTAAGTACATATTAGTCACCCCTCTAGAAGGCCCAAGGGCAGGGTGCATTGTAGGTATAAGGTAGGACATGCCCTGATGTGTGTGGCATGCCCTAATAGTGAATTACAGCCATTTTCGTTTTTCACTATTGAAGGCTACCTGCTCTCCATAGGCCAGAATGGGCTGCTGGAATTACTACACGCTGTAATCCCAGTGGACTCAGAGAGCATGGTAGACAGTCAAGTTTAGTATGCCTGAACTCAGAATAATAAAATACTTCTTTTAGTAAAGTTTATTTTAATATCCTGTGTTTGTAAAAACTACTTTTAGAAAGTTAGTATTTACTGACCTGGCCATTTCAGTCCGCCTCTACTGTGTGTGTGTGTTCTGCCTAGTAACAGTAAAGGAGCAGGGCTGGGTAATTCCAGGAGACAGGCTGGCTGCCAGGTGGTTGGTAGAGAGATTACACCAGGATGGGTGGGAGGAGTACACCTTTGACTCTGAATAGACCTGTGCTCTGCCTCCACAATGCCGGCTCCGCCCCCTGTGGAGCGGCTGATGTCTCTGCCCTGCTGCTGAAAGGAAAGAGCAGAGTCACCACAACAAAGTGCTCCAGAACTGGACTGAGCCAGGCCCAGGTCCCCTGGCGACAAAGAACAAAATAATTGTGCTATAAAAGAAGGAGCCCTGCTCCTAAGAAATCAGATCCTGTTTGCGCCAAGAAGAAACTCTGCCTGAAGAGAAGGACCTGGGAAAGCTGCATGGAGGACTACTGTCTCTAACCTGTGAGACTGGCCTGTGGTGGGTGCCTTGCTGCAAGAAGGAGAGGAAAAGACTAAAGGAAAAGACTTTTGAATCAACTTGTGCTTTGAACAATCTCCAAGGGCTTGCTGGTGAACTTGCCCCCTAACTGCGCCCCAGGATCAGTGGGCACTACCTTCCCCAAGGAAAAGAGGAGCTGCTGGAAGTGATCCTGTCACGCTGACCCCCAGAGAACCTGTGTGCCCCCCTCTCTCTTCGAGCACCGCAACATCTGCCACCGGGGCTGCTGTGAGCACTGCCAAGGCCGGCCTTCCTGGCCCTAGCCCAGCAAGCAACTGCCCCCCGAGCCGTAGCTCGCAACGCAAAGAAGAGACCACGGACATCCAAACGCCGAGCCTCTGCGACCCTGCGCCGCTGAGATCCCTGTGAGGGCACCGAGCACCTGGTTCGCCACCCTGAGAGAAGCCGACAGCACTGCCAAGCGCTAAGAGTCACCCCCGAGCCGCCCCTCCCACTCCTGCAACTATCGTGGCCACTGAGATCCTCCCCGAGTGCCCCACGCAGCCTCGCCGTCCCCTGGAGATCCGGGACTGAAGCGCGACGTGGGACGCCTTTGTGCGGGACTACGAGGCCGCCACGAACCTCCTCTACCAAGAACCAAGGTATTGTGACCAGCGCGCCTTGGTATGAGCCGTACTGCCCTTTGTACGAGCCGTACTTGCTCTGCCGTCCGTGTACGGCGCGTCCCTGCATCGGTACGATCCGTACAGCACCAAAAGCATTGCCTGCGCTCACGCTGGAAGCGTGGGGTTTGGCACGAGACGTCCCGAACGTGTATGACGCGTACCTACGAGGGTACGGTCTGTACGGTTCGCGTCCTCACGCGAGAAGCGTTAGAAACGGCACGATGAGCCCAGATAGCGGTACGAAGCGTACCGGAGGCGCTACGAAGCGCACAATACCCCAAAGAAGCTTATTTTGAACAGAAAGTGCCATTTTAAGAACTGTGGACTGCCTAAAAGCATTTAAAGTAATTGGAACCTTATTTAAGTGAAAGAACTGTATTTTGACATCCTGCTTGAAGAAATCTTTTACATAAAGAACTTTATTTTGATATAAATACAGCCTTGTGTCTTTGTGTGGTGGGCTGGTGATTATTGTGTGGGACAACTTGAACGCTTAACCTAGTGCCCTCTGGAATCTAGCCTGACTGCTCGCGCCACGTTACCTAGAGGGTGAGCAGGGGTTATTTTTAAAGAGGTAATCCTACGCCCTGACTTAGAGGAACGGGTCCCTGCTTGTCGCAAGTGCATACCTGCGCCAACCAGAGACCCCGGATTCTAACAGCATTATTAAGGAAAAACATGAGTGGGCGTGAGACCGCAAATCGATAATCACGTGGCATGCCTCCCTTGTTAACAGGTAAGGTTAAACTACATGTACACAGAATAATATATTGTTTGGAATGGATTAGACATCTACAATATGCTGTAGCCTGCACAAAAAACCACGTAGCCCAAAGTGCTTACCTAAACGAAGTCTTGTCTATGTCTCTGAGAGAAGAGAACCGCCATTGTGTGCGTCTAATTTAATGGGGCACATGAGGATTAAAATGTTAAAAGGACATAAGTATCGCGGCCATATTGAATGAGTTGAAATATGCTGATATGTTTGATCTATAATTGAAAGTGTTGTTTTCCGGTGAAACGTCATGGTCACTGATAAGCAAAATGAGTCAATAAAGAAGATAGATGCATGGCTGTATAAAAGGAATCATAAGGTGTGTTTCTTGTAGTGTGTGTAAAGGGAACACCGATTATTAGAAATCTAAAACTTCCTATTATTATTGGTTGAAGGTTAGAGAATAAAGAGTAAAGCATATGATAATATAAGGAGACAGAGTACATGCAAGCATATGTATGTCATAGTGCGAAGTCAAGCTAGTTTTTCTCGTACACCTAGTATTTTCCTCGTACACCTAGTAAATACCTAGTATCAGCTAGCCCTATTCATTTGACCTTATTGAGAGTCTGCATGAAAGGTCCTGCCTCCCCATTAGCTTGAGGCCATAGAAGAGTAGTGCGCCAATCAGTGCTCACTCTGGACTGCAGAAGCTCTGCAAGTTTCTGGCTTGAAAAAGGGGGCCTTGTGTCCCTGCGGAGTTCTTCCAGTAACCCATGTGTAGTCATGATCTTCTCCAAGCAGTGTACTGTTCAACTTGCAGTCATTGAGTCCATGATTTCAACCTTGTGATATTTGGAAAAGTCGCCAGTCAATGCCAGCATGTGTCTGCCAGAGGAGGATAACCAGCTGTAGACAGGCCGTGCTGCTCTGTTTTAACCCCACGGAAATCCAATTAAATTGTAGAACAACAAAAAAAATTGATATAGTGGCGGGCAGACTCCAAGAAAAAATGGCCACTAATAGACTCGAACCATGACCTTTAATACTTTTTAAAGACTTTTAACAAGTAGACATTTTATTCCTTTTCGTACTTTTAAACCTAAATTTTTAGCAATGATATTATTCTATCAAATGTTGTGAGTTTTTATTAACTGTGCAATAAAATAAACTAAACTAAACTAAAGCCATTAGGTAGACTGCCGAAGTCAGCACTGGCTCAATGCCACAGAGGGGAGGGAACATCTTCCATGGGAATAGGTGCTGACGGATCTGGGGGGGCCTGTGGCCTTACATAGTGGGCAATGCTGCACTGTTTGTTCAACTCGTCTAACTAGTCCAGGGATCCAGACTTTGCACCTGAGTCTAGACTTCCTTTTTACTATCCCTGGCATCGACCAGATATACCATGTGCTGTTGCAAATGCCCTGGTATCACTAACTGTGGTTCTCTCAGCAGACAGCCTTCAGGAGATGCAGCCATCTCATGGCGGACATGTCAGAGCGATAGTAAAGTGTGTCTTGCTTCAGGAGTTTAATGGGACAAACTCGGTGTCAGCATTTCCAAGTTCCCTGAGGTTATTGCCAAGAGAGCCCGGTGGAGAAACGTATCCACCTTTGTGGTGTCCCCAATATTTCCCAGCGAGATGGACAGTGCTGTGACCTTTTCACCATGAGCCTTACAGCCTTACATACTCCTCTACTTTGTCAGCCTCCGACTCCTCATATATGGTTGCCGGCCTCGCATGCAGGATTCTGTGTCACCGGCCAGCATGACATGCACCTCATCCTTCCAGTGGTTTATCATCCATCCTCATTGTCTTCCTGTATGGCCGGCATGGCGGTGGCATTGACTGTTTTGGACTTCTGCCTCTCCTGGGACGTAGTAGATCAACATACCTTGGAAAAATGATTGAGCTTCTTTCACACAGACCATCTTCTCCCCTGTGCTGGACGGTCCACTTGATGAGGGTATGGACCTACGCACCAGTGACAAACCTTGGGATGTGCTGCAAGCTTGAGTGAGCCTTCTTTTTCTCCGTGATAGTTTTCCCTATGAGGTTAACTAGTTCCATATTGACAGGCTGCTGGAGCACTGCCTTCATATGCGCAGCATGCGCTTTCGACAGTTCCTTCGAGCAGCCCAGTATGAGGATTTTATATGTGGGATCGTCATTCCAGGTTCTTGAAGGACGCCCCACGTCAATTTGGCTGAAGAGCAGCCCTGAATGAACTGGGGCTTGACCTCATCATGAACGTCTCTCAGCGTGCATGTGTTAGCCAGGTCCTTTAAGCCGGCTGGGAAAATATCCACAGACTCCTCCGACTGTTGCTGGGCTTGACGCAGGAGAGACAGCTCATAGTCAGGATTTGCAAGGAGTTCCAATGTGCAGTCAGGACTGTCTTCTAAGTGCAATAATTGAAGGGTGGGCCAGCTTCAACGATTTTCTTTTCAATCTTGTGGATGGCAGTGCCCACCAAATAAGGGAGCATGGGGTGGCTTATGTCATTGTCCAAACCAGCAGCAACATAGTATGTTTTTCAAAAGTTTCACCCACGCCTTCCATTTAGCTGCGTACGAGGAAGGGGGGAGGCGGTCACAATGAACGGGTCAAGGGCCGGGAGAAACACCAAGGGGCCACTTTATGCTCTGCACTGCCTTTGCTTTGGGCACGACAACCAGTGTGACAGGGCAAGCGAAACCACTTGGACAACTACAACACCACCTAAACAGCAATACGTGTGTGGCAGGACGGACAGGGCCACCAACACAGGAAATAGCAGCTTAGTTGGGGCACCCCAACAAAGCGGACATAGCAAGTGAGAGCTGGAAACACCAGTCCAGCTCCACGCCATACCTTATCAATGGCTTGTACGGCAGGAGTTCACCAGGAATATACACAGGGCACATCCTTGGGCATGATGCATGTCACTGCCCACGTGAAGGGTGGCAGGCGACCTAGAGTGCAGGGCTCTGTCTTCAGGAGGTGCCGGGTGCTGCACCTCCCGGGCAGGCCAGGCACAAGGAGCAGGCCTCTCCTCATTTTATTCACTCCCACTGCACATGAGAATGGCCACTACCACCATGTCTGTACTCAGGGGTAAACTTGTCATACACCCCTTCCATCTCAATCATATTGGGACAAACCAAATCCCAACATCATAAGTGTGTGCATGGGAGTTCTGACTGAATTGTAATTCTTGTTCTTTTCTTCTTGACTTTGTGGTTTCTATCTTATGTATCTTAAGTAAATGAGAGGAACCCTCCTCTTTTCTCCTATCTCCCGACTTAAGTTTCGACCCTAGAAAACTACAGCGCTATGACGCATAGTAAAACTTTTGTGCACAAAACAAATTACAAGAAAATAAAACAGCTCAACACAAACAAGAATACATGCACTCATGTTCAGGTCTGTTTTCAATAATACAGTCCATTTTATCAGCACCTCACTGAGGGTAGCATAAGCTGTCTAACTGTTCCTTAATTCCTTCCACTCCTCTAGACAGGAAAAATAATTATTTGAGTGCAATACAGGATTCTCTCTCCAGGACTAGTTTAATAGTCAGGCACTTAAAGGCTTTCAGAAGGCAGGCTTCAATGCAGGTGGAAATACAGTAGACAAAATAATCCAATGACCCTGGGAGTCAGGTCTGGAGACTATCATCAGCAGTCCCGAAGCAAGTTATTTCAGGTTGACATTCAACTGGAGGTCAGAAGAGCTCTCATTTTATTCTTCACAAAACTGAACAAGGGTTCTTGAACAGTCTCTTTATTACAGACTGAGGGCGCTGGGTTTTAATCTGAAGTGCGGCCTACTGCACCTCTACTCTGTACTTTTACTACCAATAGGAAAAATATAGTATCTGAATTGCCTCTGCATTTCGACATTTTCACTTGCTATCATTTAGTCTGTGGCTGTTTTCAGATGTGCATGCTTGCTTCAGGTGTAGCTTGGTGGATTTGTCTGCAGTCCACATACAGTAAAATAATCTGGGATACCATACCCAGAAAACCTAGTCGCAGTAATCCTGTATCACTTGTGATTCCCAATCTGATTGGTAAATCCAATTTCCAGCAAGATCTGGGATTCCAACCCACTTGTGATGAGAGCCTTATTTCCAAGTGTAGAATTGTTATAAATGGGTCTTATACCCATCCATTATTGTGAACAGATGTATTTAAATGCTGCTGTTAACTGGAATTATGTAACAGAGGTAAAAACCACATCTCTTTCCCACTTATGGGACATAACAATAGTCATTGTCTATGCAAAGCCATAGTACTAATTTCTTTTTGATGGGCATGGGTCCCAAATACAATGTTAAATTGCATGTGGGTAACTGCTAACACGGATAAATTATTTCACTTTGTCGAAATAAAGCTTCACATTTGTTGTCTAGTTGAAGTCACTCAAAATCTGTTGGTGAAAAACATCCCTGTTATTCACAGTTACCCATTCTGGATTTTATGGATATTTATATTTATAGAGAACCATTTTCATTAATACTAGATTACAAATTCATTTATTCACTCCTATGAAGGAGCAACAGTGGGAAACAAAATGTGTTTCCCACTGTTGCAACATCATAAGGGGAAGTACTTGCTCTCTGTTCTCTTAGTTTGCTCGGGTGTCCAGAGACACAAATGACACCGTCCATCTCACCTACCTTCTGCCTCTCTCGGGTCCCTGCAGACCCGAGAGAGGCAGGAGGATCCCAACCTCTGTCTTCCCTGTCAGCATATGCCTGTGCAGGTCTGTGCAGACTTGTGCTGCCAGGATTTCAGGCCACTCTGAAAGCTGCTCTTTTATAGCGACTGTCAGTGCACTGCCAGCTCTCTACATCCAGATTCATAACCAGGATTTTTGCGAACACACAATTTTTGGTGTTTGCAGAACAAGAAGCCTTTAACAGAAGAATGGAGCAGAAACTCTGTAGCGGTGAGTGTGTGGAAGCCAGGAGCATTTAATTCCAGTAGAGTCCAAAGGCCACATGCATCAAAGTTAGGAATTGTGGTTCCTAACTTGTGATTTTTAAGAAATCGCATTTTAGGACCCGCAATTCCTTATGCATGTAGGAAGCACAAAACAATTTGCGATTCCTACACATTCCTGATTTGCGACTTGAAAATTGCTAATCGCAAATGAGGAATTGCTTCCCATTCATTCCTATGGGCGGTCCATAGGATTCAATGAGATTTGCATTTGCAATTTGCGAGTACCAAATAGGTACTCGCAAATTGAGCATGCAATTTCAAGGTTGCAAGGGAGCCAAAAGGACACCCTGATGCACCCCTGAAATTGCAATTTAAAAAGGTGTTGCACACACACATGCCCCAAGGGAATGTGTGTGTGAAACATAGAACTTTTGTGCATTTTTCAAAGTTCTCGCAAATTACCATCAACTTTGAGTTGATGGTAATTTGCGTTTCTTAAATGCAGAATCACAATTTATTTTTTGTTGCATTGCATTTAGGGAATCGCAATTTGCGATTCCCTAAATGCAATCGCAATTTAAGTAATCGCAAATTTAGTAATTACTTAAATAACAATTTTTGCATTTGGAATGATGCATCCCAAATGCAAAAATTGCGGTCGCAAAGGGGCAGATTCTGCGAATCTGCCCCTTTGTAATTGCAATTTCCAATGATGCATGTGCCCCCAATCACCAAGCATATCATAACTCCATTCACAAGAGAAATAGTGTGATAAAAAAGCCCCTGAGAAAACCACATGTTAAAAATTACCCCAAGCTGAAAGGTAACTAATAGGTGCCAAGAAAGACTAATATCATACGACTAAGACACACACCGCAGCGGTGGGTACTAAAGAGGATTAAATGAGTCCTGAGGAAGACCTCATGAAAATGTATTTTATTCCTAACACGTTGGGTCGAAATGTGCACACAGTATTTTTTAAAGCATGGAAAGGACTCTGAAAATCGAAAAAGGAATTTCAAAAAGAAAGTTTTGAGTAACTGTAACACAACGATTTTAAGGGTCCCAGTCACTATCCCCTGTAAATTGCGCACGTGTGCACCTATGCTCCCCTGAGCGTGCAGTGTCTTGTGTGAAGTGCGCACATCCTGCGGGTGACCATGCTGGTAAGTGTCCTCCTTACAAGCCTGTTGGGTTAAGGAGGGGCATGCGTTCAGCAGCAATTAACATGAATACTTTCACAAAGGCACACAATCACCCAGCAGCCGCGCTCTATTAACAAAAGGAATGCAGCAAGTCTAGAAGCACAACATGTGCTTTCAGAACTATCAGAAAGAGAAAATTGTGGTTTTAGACTTGCTGCATTTCTTTTGTTAATAGGAGAGTGGCTGTGGGCAGAAAAGAAAGCATTGCCCATTCAGGGATCGTAAACAGAGGCTGATTTTTAGACAAGTGGTGGTGATGCGGTAGGGGTCTGAGGGGCACAGCAGGCCCATACCTTTTTTATTTTAGGACATTAGTTCCCCTACTTTTTGTCAAAAGTCATCAGTCCCGGGAACAGTTAATTCCAGGAGTTGAAAAGTTACATCTGAAGAGTTATTCAGGGTGCCTCCTGAGTTGTGAAAATGAAAGAGGGACAGTCACCTAAACAATCCTTCTTGGCAGGTGAAGTGTAAAGAAAGAAGTGGCAAAGAAATGTAAATGTGCACAAATGCTCAATCTGCAAATGTAAAGGGCTCCTGGAAGTCGGGGTTGGCTTTAACTGATGGAATCACTTGAAGCTTCCTGGTAAAAAACACTCTTTAATTTTAGAGGTATTGTAAAGGAGCTACCCGCTAAGATGTGAAGTGTGTGCTTTTAAAAGACAGTCATTAAAAAAACTGCACATGTATAACCTGAAAAAAATCTATATTTTGGAAACACTTTTTATCGTAAACCTTTTTGCGCATTTTGTAGCAGCCTATCTTATACTGTGTGTAATGCAAGTTTAAAAAAATGACTTGCATGTTCACAGTGCTTTCTGTCACACACTAGGACCTTGTAGCACTAAACATACACAAGTCACCATTTTCCAATTCATCAACAAAGATTTTGTGCGGTGCATTATGTAATAGAGCTTTCATAGTGTGCTATAGTGTATTTCCCACTGACTAACATGATATTTTTCATTTAAGCTGTGTGTTTTTTTATATTTAGTTACGGGAAGGTGATATACTGTAAAATGTTACAGAATATTTTGTTTTTTAGCCATGCCCACACTCTCACTCACCCTGCCTGCCCCCTTGCACACTCACATACTTTTTTTTATTGCACTTCGACGGGTTGTATGATACAGGCATGTATGGTTAAACCGCGCGTGCCTATATCATGTAGCCCAAACCACGAATGTGTCTTAAACACACATTCCTTTACCATTCATGCCTTTACTATGCATTTTTGTGGTAAAGGGGTATGCATGGCTAAGGTCGCCACTACTCCAACCGATCTCCCCCCGCCACAAGCTACATATCCCATACCTGCCCCCCTGTCCTGAGACCTAAAACCTTCTCCGGACCCCTTCTCACTCTTGAAATAACATTTTAAAATCAGTAATAGGAATGTGCCAAGATACAAAGCTTGGTGACTCACAACTTTGTGAAGTTATTTCCATTCCACGGAAGCAGGAAATTGTGATTGGCACCAGAGAAAGTAGGATTTACTTATCCTAGTGCAAAGTTGGATGAAGCTGGAAAATTTCACCTTTCTTTGCGATGAACAAAGTTTCTTAATTTTGCCTGACAGTATAACTAAAGAAAATGTTTTTCTTTTCTCTTCTGTTTAAAAAGTTTCAGGTTGTTTCAAACTTAAAGAAAAAAACTGCTGCTTTAAAAAAGGACTGTTTTTTTTTTGCAATTTTATTTAGCGTGAGCTTGACTCAAGGACATTAGAGTAGTTGACTCAAGAACCAAACCTTTTTTATCGCATGATGAGGTTAAGTGATTTGCTCATAATCAGAGGACGTAGAGTCAAGGCAGGGGTTCGAACATGGTCCCCCATTCCCTAAAGCAGCACCTCTAGCCTCTAGAATCACTTTCTGTTTCTTATTCTGTACTTCTTCGCTTAACACACATGCTTACTCATTAGCCACTTGCTCTTTTCTTCTCCACATGCATCACGTTCCATTTCTCCTCCAACGTGCCCCTTTCACTACATGTTCTGCATTGGTGTACTCCTCCTTTGTGCTTCACAGATTTGCGGCCCCACTTACTGCCCTACGTTTGATTCCATATCCTTCCATGTGTTCTAAAGGCCTTGAGTCCCATATCAATATGGTCCTCCTCCTCGCCCATGTCAATTGGTCTTTCCACTTCTATACTTGATCCCATACTCTGTGATCAGTATAGAACATTTTGAGCTACCCCCCCCCCCCCCCACCACCAAATGTCCCATATGTGGGGGTCCTGGTTCAAAAATCATAGTAGATGTAATTCTCTAATTGGCCACATCAAAATATCTTTCTATCTTCCAACACAGTTACAACTTGTTCATACTCAAGATCCACCTCTTTTAAATTTTATCATGGTCACTTAAACATAGTTCTTATTTCATCTAGTGGCAAACATATTTACAGATTAAAAGCATTCTGAAATGCTTAATCAGTCAAACTCTTTTTTATCCTTTATGTGATCTGTATATCTATTACCCTCACTTAAATGTGACATTTAGGAATCTTAATGCTAGAGGCAACGCCATCCATACATTGAAAGAGCAGCCAAAAAAGCTGGGAGGGGCAGAAGGTGTATGGAGTGATATGATAGATCTTTTGAGGGAATAAAGTTGATAATGAGAGGAAACATTTTTCAACCAATTTGTGAATAGGTGTAGGCACTTCTAAATTAAATACCAAAATTACAGCTGCAATATAGCAATGCATTAGGAGTAACTTTTACCCATTTGAAACATCAAAATGATGCATTGTAGTAAGAGAAAATCAAATATATTTGAAAAATGTAAAAGTTTTTTGTTATTTTTTTAAACCATGTAAAATCCACTCCTTTTAGGTGTAACCATAGCCTTAAGTTTCAAATATCTTTTGGAAGATATATAAAATATACTGAAGACATATACACATAACTATGCATTTGCTTGTGCCACATAGACCTAATAACTACTAGGTCACAAAGTAAGAAGATGTGGGGGTAGGAAAAGTAATTATATACGTGTCCTGATGATGTAACTGTAGGTAATGTTTTTGATGTGACATTATTGCAGGTCACTGTCATCAACCTTACTATAATGGCATATAACCATTCAGGAGCACAATGCATCATTGCTCTAATTAATTCTGAAACGGTAAAGAAATGTATAATGTAACAGAAATTGCTAACTTTTGGGGTATGCTTTACTAAGGCTTTGATGTGCCATGCATGCAGTAGACTATTTCTAGAGAACACCATGATGTACACCACTCCGAGACTCTCACATGTGAGAACGGCTATGCTCTCGCCCACAGGGAACATCACAGCACAGTGATACTCTTTAACCTGCCAATCACAGCACATAACTATTCGGTCCATAGCATTTATGAGAAGTAATTTGAGCATCTGTTTTCAGAATTTCCTTTAAGCCCTGAGGAAGGTATTGGCAATTTCCAGGGGAGGAAACATGTGATGGTTGGCTAGCACATACTGTATAAGTATGTTAATACAATAAGCCTTTGTGTAAGGACTAACTGATGACCTCATGGTGATATTGTTGGGGAGCTCACAACTGTGGTCAAAACTTTTGGGACTTGTTCCTCTCTCTTGCTGAGCAATCTTTCATCGAATGTAAGAGCAATTGGACACTTAGGGGCACATGCATCAAGCAAATTACCGAGCACAAACGGGACAATTTGCAGAATCAGCCCCTTTGCGACCAGTATTTTGCCATTTGGGATGCATCAAGCCCAAATCAAATCGCAAAATAGGGAATCACATTTTTGCAATTACCTATTTTGCGAAATCATTTAGGGAATTGCAGTTTGCGATCCACCTAAATGGAATGCAGGAATCCTGAAAATAGCGACCCTGCATTAAGGAATTGCAATATACCACCAACTTCAAGTTGGTGGTAAATTTCTAACCCTTAAAAAAATTCACTTTTTTGCATTTTTTTAAGTGCCATGTGGTCCACACACATGCCCTTATCGCATGTATGTGCACCACATGTGCCCACTTACCTGTTTGGGGGGTGCATCAGAGTGGCCTTTTGGCCCCTTATCATCCTTGAAATTGCATTCGCAATTTGCGAGTACCTATTTGGTACTCGCAAATTGCGAATGCCTTCCCATTCATTCCTATGGGTCTCTAGGCCCATAGGAATGAATGGGAAGCCATTCCTTAATAGTGAATCACAATTTCCGATTTGCTATTAAGGAATATGTAGGAATCACAATTTTTTGCATGAAACCTACATGCATAGGTAATTGCGACTCCCTAATAGCGATGCCTTAATAATAAGGATTTGCAATTCCCTACTTTGATGCATGTGCCCCTTACATCCTTATTCTGAGTTTGTCGGAATCAAGGTGCTATTTCTTGCAACAAAAATAGTGATACCCCAGAATACATTATGTATCAGGTGCAATAAATAGCACCTAATACGAGTTTTGTGGGAATAACGCGGATTTTGGTGCTTACTGACCAAAACGTCGTATGGTACAGTAGCCAATTTGTGGTCGGTTGTGAAAGTTCAAGCAATAAATAAAGATGTCTCTAAATTCTGTATTTATCTTGCCACATTGGCTGCACTTTAAAGACAGAGGTCAAATTTTAGGCTCTGTCTTCTGACAACATGCTGCTTTTGTTTTTTTAACATGGGGATTGGTGTTCTCAAACTCCTCTCATGTCGCAGTCAGAGAAAGAAAAGTAAAGTGAAGTAAATTTAGTAACACACAATAAAATGAAAATACCTGTAAATGAACTGTCTGCATTGAGTAGTTAGTATAGCAAAAATGAAGCACATTATTTTGTAATTCTGAAATGTAAAATCAAGACACTACTTTGTGATGCACAAATGATATTCACTGAAACTGGATTCCCGCATATTATCATTTGTGTGCAATATAAGTTTTATCAAGAAAACTCTGTCTGTGAAACTTTAGTTGCAATTTCAATGGAAAATGTGTTATCTATAAAGGACAGTGCACTACCACGCGACGCTTTAGTTGCGTTAAAAAATCTCCCCTCCTCATGTCCAATAAATCTATGGTTTTTGCAAAGGTTTGCTCTTCTAAAAAGTGGGTCGTGGTTATTGAAATTTTGAGAAGCACTGAAATACACTTTTCCCTTGTAAAATTTTGACAGGCTTGACCTGTCCAGATTTAATCAAGGGTAAGGTATTTCACACACTCAGGCCCATATTCAGCAATATTTGACACAATGCAAACCTGAAAGCCACCTTTCTGTGCTGCGCTGCGTGCAAGGGAGAGGGCAGGAATGCACCGTATTTAACATTACTTGGCCTGCGCTTGCCCACAAATTGCTGCCTGGTGCCAACTCAGGCACACTTGCACCATGGTGCAAATAATTATCCAGGATTTGTAAAGCACAGCAAATTACTTGCCGAGTCTCAAATGCTGACTTATATTGTAGGCACGGGGAGATTAACTGATTTACCCAGAATCATGTTGACGCCGAGACCCGAAAATGGTTTTCACCGGCTTCATTGTCGGAAGCTCAGGCTACTACACCAAACCCTCTCCCCTTCAAGCCTGAAGGAATTTTTGCAAAGATGCCAATACTCTTAGGCTTTTTCTTCTTTCTTCATGTGCTGCACCATGCAGCACACTTAGAAAGAGGAAACAACAAGAAGAAATAAAGGGGCATATTATCAAAAAACGGCGTTAAAATTATCGCCGCTTTGGCGGCAGAAAACTGCCGCTAAAGCGGCGATAATGGGCTTGATAATATGCCCTTGAGAATTCCAATAGAAGCCTATGTTCTGGTGTCAACATGGGCTTCTATTGGAATTCTCCAGGGCATATTATCAAGCCCATTATCGCTGCTTTAGCGGCAGTTTTCTGCCGCTAAAGCGGCGATAATTTTAACGCCGTTTCTTGATAATATGCCCGAAAGGTATTTCTCCTCGTTGCACCTCTGGCGGGACGGCGTATAATTCTGACATATTCCCAGTTCGACCAGTGTTGGGCAATCTGGGAATGTTTCAGGAGGCATGGGTGGGAACACCAGTGGTGCAGCCATGGCACGCCTCCCTGTTGCAGAGTAATGAAAGGGAGCGATTTGCACTGCCTTGCATGTCTTTCGATTTATCAAGCCATGCAGGGCCATGCAAGGTGGCCTTGCGTTGCTTAGTTAATCTCATTTAGGTTTTGTGTCGCCCTTGCTTCCCCTTGTTTGAAACAAGGGCGACGCAAAACCTTGATAAATATGGCACCCATTGATTACTGGATACGTTAATTAACACCCAACTCGGAAATCCGAACCTTAGGCCAACAAGAGTTCGAAAACCCAGTCACTCATAATCAAGGCCATATGACGTAATCGGGAAAAGATTGTACCGCCCACTTTCTAGCCACCACACAGTGAACCGTATAATGGTACTTCTAGAATGTCTACAGTTTGTGGGCGCAGACAAAATAAACTTCCTGTAGAAAGCTCTCAGGGGAGCATGACATAGATTCAGAATAGGTAATACCCACTGAGCGAGACTGAATAAGAAGCACTCAAATACAAAATACTATTTAAATTACTTTGTAAAGTACACACAGTATTTTATCTTGGAAGTGTTATTTTTGAAGAGTTCAGCAAAAGGCTTTAGGTTCCTCTGGGAAAGCCACAGCAAACTCAAGATTACATTTTTAACCTAGCAAAGTAAACATTTTTTTCTTGATTTCCAAATAAGCTGTTCCTGTTTAATTTATCTGATAAACAAAGTCGGCACCAGATGCGCAGGTGATTAAGACGAATGGCCTTCCTTATAAGTGGTCTTGGATTAAAGCTCCTGCAAACATTTATTTTAGAGTTTAGCATTAGACCTCTGAAGCAAAAGCAACAGCAAATTTACCGCACACTTCTGCAGCTGTATTAGGATCCGGTTTTCCATTATAGGTTTTATCCCGTTTCCCATACGTTGAAAGACGGTAAGACCATGCAGCTCTACCACTGACCAGGTATATATAGATGGTTAATATATCCATGATGACAAGGAAAACAAATGAGTGTGTGCAAGTACATAGATGAAAATGTAGCACAGCAGTGGCTAGTTAGCTTAATGGGTTGCACACCTACTGCTGATATCTTTGTGCTGTCAGTTACATGGTGGATGCAATAGAGGTAGGACTACTCAGACTTTCACTTTCTACTTTGAGAACATTAGCGTACAACATGAGGCCTATTTATGAAAGCGTCACGCAGTGCAGCACAGCAAGTTACCTTGCTGTGCTGTACTGTGTGACAAGGAAAAGGCAGGAATGTGCCATGTTTAAGACAATATGGCACATTCCTGCCTTTTCCTCTGCCCTGGTGCCCTTTGACAACCTAGCGTCAATGCAGGCTGCCGTGCTCCATGGTGCGAGGTCGCTCACGTTGCATGAAGATTGTTTTTGTGCAGGAGGGGGATCTTCCCTGCACAACAACAATCCTGAGAGGCATATTTCTCTTTCTATGTGTGCTGCAGAACGAAGCACACATAGAGAGCGGAAGTAACGAGGAGAAATAAAGATATTTCTCATCGTTACTCCTCTCCTGGGAAGGAGTATCTTTTTGGTGTATTCTCAGGTTTACCAGTGCTCGTAAATCTGGGAATGCGTAAACAAACCATGGGAGTTGAGTGGGAACACCGATGCAATCAATGCTCATGGAATGCCTTCCCAAGGCAGAGTAAGGCAAAGCAGTGCCTTACTCTAGATTTATGGAGCCACTCAGGGCCACGCAAAGTGGCCTTGCATGACTTCATAAATCTGACTTAAAGTTTGCACAGCTCTTGCACCTATATGCCCTTTGTGAATACTGAAAGTCGTAAAGTTAGGATTTTGTCTCAGTTTAACTTAAGTTTTGGTCTTAAGTTTAACTTTACTACTCCTAAATGCCTTTTGTGAATACCAAAACTAGTAAAGTTAGGATTTTGTCTCAGATTAGTCTTGTGAATCGGGCCCGTTGATTTCACAATAATTTTCTGCCTTTGGAATGACTAAACCCCATGATCTTTTTTTTAAAATCACAAATGTTTGTTACATAATTGAGCATTATAACCCCTATAAGAGAGCTTGGCACCAGTTAAGACCTTAGCGGGAAATGGGAAAAATATTAAACCATTGTGATAACAAATATTGTAACTAATACATCACTACATAGCATTATGCCCTGCTTGGAAGTTTAAGCCACTGGTCAGGAAATTCTTTCAGCCTTCTTGGCCATAGCTCAGGCAGTGTCATTGATCACTCGTTTTCAATCTTATATTGTTCTTGACACCCCAGGAGGTTTGCAGTCTTTTTCCCAATAAATCTTTGATATTTTGTATGGAGAAGACGTAAAAACAATTACATTTAATCCAGACCAAGCAACACATCCCTGGGTCCTGAGGGAGTTCCAATGGAGCTTTACAAGATTAATGCCGATTTTTGTGGTCCTTTGTTAACTGTAGTTTTAAAGCTTTCAGTCTTAGGGGTCGATTCCGGGTCAGACAGCTTTCCGAGAGCTGTTCGTAGCCTTACCTTGTGACCGACTCGTACCCGGAGCCGGTCCGTCCGGGCAATGAAGTACGATGCGCATAACTGACACAAATTCGACCGACACGTAGGCTGAGATTCAAGCTTCATTTTCCGTACGAGCCGTACATCGATCGCCGAATCGACTTGCCCGGAAGCAGTTCCCACAGCAGTTTCCGGCCGGACAAGTACGATGCGCAAATCATACGCGCCAGACGAGTCACCGCGTATAGCACGTCACAGCCTCCGGAAAAGAAGCATATCAGGTACGATTCGCGTCAGAACACAATCCATGGCTACGAGACGGACCAGCTAGCAACGGGTACGAGACGGAGTAACAAGCAGCGTGTACAAGACAAACACATCATGAATCCCATCGCGCAGGTCATACCAGTACTGTATATCTATGACCGGATCAGGAACAGACGCGGACGGAGCAGACGGTAAGTCAGGCACCCACCACACAAACAAACGACACGTACCCGCCAAATGACACACACACCCAGAGGATCCATATCCTGTCCACTAGCAACAGGCCACCATAGGGGTTGCATGGCCATCACCACTACCACCCCCACACATAGGGGACCTGTTGCCCATCACTACTGCCACCCCCACTCATAGGGGACCTGTTGCCCATCACTACTGCCACCCCCACTCATAGTGCTTATGTTGCCCATCACTACTGCCTCTCCCACCCATAGGGGACCTGTAGCCCATCACTACTGCTACCCCCACCCACAGGAACGTATGTTGCCCATCACTACTGCCACCCCCACTCATAGGGCTTATGTTGCCCATCACTCCTGCCAACCCCACCCATAGGGGACCTGTTGCCCATCACTACTGCCACTCCCAGCTATAGGGCTGATATTGCCCATCACTACTGCCACCCCCACCCATAGGGGACCTGTTGCCCATCACTACTGCCATCCCCACTCATTGGGCTTATGTTGCCCATCACTCCTGCCACCCACACCCATAGGGGATCTGTTGCCCATCACAAGTGCCACCCCCACCCATAGAGGACCTGTTGCCCATCACTACTTCCACCCCCACTCATAGGGCTTATGTTGCCCATCACTACTGCCATCCCCACTCATTGGGCTTATGTTGCCCATCACTCCTGCCACCCACACCCATAGGGGACCTGTTGCCCATCACAAGTGCCACCCCCACCCATAGGGCTGATGTTGCCCATCACTACTGCCACCCCCACCAATAGGGCTTATGTTGCCCAACACTCCTGCCACCCCCACTCATAGGGGACCTGTTGCCCATCACTACTGCCACCCACACCCATAGGGCTTATGTTGCCCATCACTACTGCCACCCCCCACTCATAGGGCTTATGTTGCCCATCACTACAGCTACCCCCACTCATAGGGGACCTGTTGCCCATCACTACTGCCACCCCCACCCATAGGAGACCTGTTGCCCATCACTACTGCCACCCCCACTCATAGGGCTTATGTTGCTCATCACTACTGCCACCCCCACCCATAGGGGACCTGTTGCCCATCACTACTGCCACACCCACCCATAGGGCTCAGTTGCCCATCACTACTGCCACCCCCACCCATAGGGCTTATGTTGCCCAACACTCCTGCCACCCCCACTCATAGGGGACCTGTTGCCCATCACTACTGCCACCCCCACCCATAGGGCTTATGTTGCCCATCACTACTGCCACCCCCACTGATAGGGCTTATGTTGCCCAGCACTACAGCTACCCCCACTCATAGGGGACCTGTTGCCCATCACTACTGCCACCCCCACCCATAGGGGACCTGTTGCCCATCACTACTGCCACCCCCACTCATAGGGCTTATGTTGCCCATCACTACTGCCACCCCCACCCATAGGGGACCTGTTGCCCATCACTACTGCCACCCCAACTCATAGGGCTTATGTTTCTCATCACTACTGCCACCCCCACCCATAGGGGACCTGTTGCCCATCACTACTGCCACCCCCACCCATAGAGGACCTGTTGCGCATCAATGCTGCCACCCCCACCCATAGGGCTTATGTTGCCCATCACTACTGCCACCCCCACCCATAGGGCTTATATTGCCCATCACTACTGACACCCCCACTCATAGGACTTATGTTGCCCATCACTCCTGCCACCCCCATTCATAGGGGACCTGTTGCCCATCACTACTGCCACCCCCACCCATAGAGCTTACGCTGCCCATCACTCCTGCCACCCCCACCCATAGGATGGGTGATGCGCCACACATCCATCATACACCAATATTAGGTATGTCAGCAAAATACATCCCCCCTAACATCATGACAACAGTGTGTAGTCTGTGACAAATGCCCACAACAGTGAATATGACTTTGAACATACAATGTAACTACCATCACACATGTGACTAAAAACTGAGTGTGGCCTACACAACACAAGGCAAGCATCACAATAGCACTGTGTCAATGTGCACTAACACCCCCTCACTGTGTAGAACAAAAGTTAAGTGTGGGGTTCCAAACTGCAGCAAATGTTGAGCATTGTGGTGATGGGGTCTAAAACCCCCCTCATCCCAGTGGCCAAAAGGTAAGTGTCATCATGGTCAAAGCTGCAAATGCCAAACAGCATGTATGATTTCTGGTCCCAACACATGAAACACTTTTGGGGCATAGTAGTGGTTGTGTCCCATACCCAGAGAGATGTGGTGAGGCTAATAGTGCTGTGAAAACCTAACATACTCTCTGCCATGTGCAGACAAGCACCACCCATGGGGGCTGATATTGCATACAGTGTACAATGACACAAAAGCTGAAGTGACCATCACAAAGCATAGACACATCTTGAAAATAGACACACAAATCAAAACATCCTGTGTAGACTGTAGGTGTCAGGTCACAAACTCCCATTCCATGGCAGCAATGGGACCAAACAACCGGGATGAATGTGCAGAATGATGTGATATGACTCACAGGGACAGCAGGGAAAATCACAAAAACAACATCCAGACAATGGTCCACAACAGCAATACCAATGCACTGGTGCAGATGCACAAACACAAACAGGCAACCTCACACTGCACATCCGACACAACATGTGTGTGTGTGTCTCAGTATCCCCAGGCCACTACACAACACATGAGGGGGGCTGAACCACAGTGAGACAGATGTGGACACAGTGCCATACAAAAGTAACCCATCCTTGGGTCCCCCTTAGTGGGCAATCAGGCATTGTGAGATGAGAGGGAGCACAGCAGACACATGTGACACAAGCTGGAATGAACAGCAACTAACACCGCAAGAGACTGACACACAACAGCACTACCCCCAGGGACCAGACACTGGGGTGACACATGCATGCATGATACGTCCACTGTGATGACAAAGGTAGATGTCGTACAAACTGTGAAACCCAGACATGTGTCCTGTGCCACAAACGTACATCACACCTACACAAACACAAATCACTCAGTATGGCCCATCATCCATGGACAAATGGGAGCTAGGGGCCCATCCATGCAAACATTCACATCTGTCCACCCTCAACACCACACACCCTAAACTGCACCAATGTGCATCTGTGAAGCTCACATGGACAGGTGACATTGCACATGCACCCATGACAAACACAGTAATGTTGAGAGGAACTAACACAGACTCATCACACAAGGACAGTCCACAACCCTGGTGAATGACAGACATACTGCACAGTATGCGGTACATGGCCATGACGTCAAAGCTCTCGTAACCTTCGGAATCCCTGCCACAGTCCCAGGACAATGCAGAAGCCAAGGAGAACCACAAGGCTAACATGCTGACACCTGCCAACATTGCAGCCCTGAACCTGACGAGTGGGAGCAGTCACACACACATACACATGTCTCAATCACTGAAAGGTACCACCTAGGGGCAACTACATGATATTGCGGAAAAAAAAGTGCCTTGGGGACCCCTGACTGTGTCCCATCTGCGTCTGACCACATCATCACCACTCAGAACTGACAAATTCCAATGATGAAACACCAATTAACAGTAGTGTGTCATGCACCCACACATCTGGTAGCCCAGGACAAATATGTGGGATGAACACAGTACAACTCAGCAAGCATCAACAACAGGAACATATCAAAGGAACACTGCCTGTGTATGAAAAGGGATGTGGACACACACACACATGCTCACATAACACACACCATGGGCCCAGGCAATGTCACGGAACAACACACTTACTTGAGGGGACTCAAATCCTGTGGAAGCTCAGCTGTGCCAAACATAGTCCCAGCAGGTCTCAGTCATGTCAGCAGAACACTTGGTCAGTCAGCCATCAGTTACCACCCAATGAAGGCTCTGGTCACAACAGCCTGGGTAAGGGAGTATCCTTTAAGTCATCTGCACATACTCAATACATATGTCCAGCAAGTTACACAGAGGACCCAGTTGCTCCTACCCCAATGATGCCCACACCTGCAGGTTCAGTGGAGATGCGCCCACAGTCAGGGAAATAGACCAATTGGACAATGGGAAGCACAGCATATGTGCAAGCCACAGATGTGACCATGCAAATGAAATGTTTACAGAGATATTCTCAAATTGTTAATCATGACACACACACAGTTAGCTGCAAAGCATGACATGGATACAGACCAGAATAGGTTACATATCTCATGGACCACATGGAGTACCTCACATCAACACCTCAGTATTCAACATTGGAAATCCAGCATTATAGCTGCAAGGTCATGGTAAACATAATCAACATAATGTACAGCTAAATCAAATTCACAAGGATAAATACAAATGCTTTAATCAGCCAAATTTCAATGCAAAATTAAAGTCCTTTCAAAACAAAGGCCACTGGCCAGTCCATATCCAAATGTCAACAATGTGATTTGAGTGACAACTGTCACACATTGCTTGCCTGCACTGCTAAGGGCAGGGGAGGGGCATACATGGGGGCAGGCCAGGCATCGCAGGGACAGGATCAGGGCTCAGCAGAAGGAGGCAGTGAAGGGGTGGTGGATGCAGGAGAGTCACTGGCAACTGCAGTGGAGGTGTCTGACATAGTGGGTGCAGTCACAACTGTGGGGCACAAGTCAGATGGGGTGTGTGCTGGCACAACTGCAGTGCCCAAGTCAGACGGGGTGGTCGTGGACTCCACTGCAGTGCCCAACCCCATGGGAACGGAATGGGGTTCAGGTGAGGTCGGCAGGACAGAGGGGGGGGGGCACGGTCCCCACATCAGTGGCACAAACAGTCTGCCCGGGGGGGTGGGGGTGGAAGAGCAAGTGGTAGGGGGTGAGGGCCAGAGCATTTTGGGGATGGTGTATCTGTGGGTGGGGGAACCTGGGGCAGGGTTGTGGCGGGGGAACTTGTGGAGTGGTGGCTTGGGGGATGGAAGATGAAGACTGTGTCGTGGAGCTGCGGGGCGGGGGTGGGGTCTTGCTCTTCCAGCTCCGGTGGGACTTACAGGAGGGGCCTCAGTGTGACTGCACCTGGGGGAGGGTGTCCAGGTGTGAGGGGCACTCCCCTCTGTGTGTGGGGACTTCCTCTTCCCTTTGTAAGCTGGATCTGCTGGATTGGTGGGGAAGAGGCCAAGGTCACAGAGGAAGAGCTTCTGGGGAGATGGAGTTACAGGTGAGGCAAGGGAAGGGGTCTTGGAGGGAGAGGTATCGGAGGACTGCGGAGTGGTTGTGGATGCCTGTGTGTGTGGTTGCAAACCATCCTCTGTGAGTGTGTTATCAGTCCCCTGAGGTTGCTTGTGTGCACGTCTAGACCTTAGTTTGGATGTTTGTGTGCTGCCCGTGTCTGTGGGTTTGGGTGAATGTGCTGGTGTGTGTGTGCTTGGGACAGGTAGGCGGCTAGGAATTGTGCATGGGGCAGGGGTAGGAGGGGTGAGGGACTTTTGGAGGAGGGACACTGCTGCCATCAGGGAGGAGGCCATGGACTGATTGGTCCTCTGTAGGGCAGGCATGCTCGATGAAATGTCGTCCATGAACGACACAAGTTGTGTCAACAGACTCGTGTGTGTATGGAGGACACTCAGTATTGATGTCTGCCCTACATGGATCTGTCGAAGCAAGTCCACAGACTCCACACTCAGGGCAGCAGGGGACACAGGGGCAGGGGGTGCGGTGCCTGGCACAAAGGAGACATGCACCTGAACACGGGAGGCTCCACGGACCTCTGGGATGGGAGTCGATGGGAGGGTGGTGATGGTGGTGGTGGCGGTGGCGGGGCCAGCCTCACTAGCTGGGGTTTGGTGGCTGCTGACACCCGCCTCCACAAGGGAGTCATCCTCTGAGCTGCTATGGCCCTCAGCTGGGGTGGACGGTGCTGAGGACTCCTCGGTGTGGCTCCACTTGCCCTCCGTGCCACTGAGTCCCTCCAACTCCTCGCCTTCTGTCCCAGCCAGGCTCTGTGGCTCCTCCTGGTCCGTGGAGCTGTCCCCTCCTGTGGCCGTGGATGTATCTGGATAGAATAAGGAAAAAAAGAACATCAGTCACCTGCACTGAAGGCACACCACAGTGAGTATAGCACATCACAGGGCAAGCCCTGGCATCATCAGCTGAACACTGCTCAAAGTGCTCACACTGTTTAGAATAAGCCAATTGTCAGTCTCACCATCAACCATGGCACTCATAAACGTCCTGGACTTGCACCCATATGTCTGTTTCATGTTGGATGCTAATACCCCAATGTGCAGACATGCTCCACCTACACAGTTGTTGGGCATACAAGTGAACATGTAGGAGTATGTCACTATACACACATCACATCTCTTGCCACTGACTCAGTACAGGTGCCAGGAGGAAGAGATGGCCAGAGTCTCATTTCACATGCTTGTGATGCATACCAGCAACACACACTATGATGTTCTCATGTCCTGATAGTCAATGCCACAATGGGGTGCATGGAGCACATCTGAGCCCTATGCAGGATCACTCATAGCAAGTTAAATGCCATGGCACTGGCATGCCTGGAAAGTCAGTCATCACTGTCTCCTGTCACAGGGGCAGGGCATCCAGACAACAATAGTATGCACTGTGTTACAATCATAGGTCATGGGTAAAGCAAACTCTGCAGCTGACAACTGCACTTGTCCATCCCCTACAAACAACATATCCCGGACCCAGATGAGCCCACATCATACAGAACAGACATATGAGTCTCTGCGAACATAACTCCCTGTACATGAGCACATCACAGTCTGCTGTGCATGAAACACAGCTGCCTGAAGTTCACAGTTGCATACACCATTGTGCACTGTCAAGTGATCACTCACCTCTATGTCACGCAGTTCTTGTCTCTTATAGTCACATCTCAAATGTCCTGCTGACCCTCAAACTCATGAACACCCCAGTTGTCCTGAAAAGCAAGCCACACCACAATGACACAGAGGCAGACACCTGAAGGCACATGTCACTAAGCACAACCTGTAATTTGATACACAGGAGTGGGATTACAGAGTGTTTCTAAATGTCCTTGAGTAGGCATGACTGCCCAGGTCTACGTGAAGCAGTGTATAGCCCTGGACAGTAGTCAGGTGGCTAAGCAAGTGTGACACACTTGATATACATACTCCTGAGACCCGCAATTTGGAGTCCCCTGCTGCATGGGTGTGTTTGAAATACCCCAGGCACATGTGGCGAGTGAGACCAGCAATTGGAACACATATCAAAGGCACACACAGATCACATGTCAGATCTCAGGCATTGTGTAAACAATTTACCCACCCATGAAACACACAACAGAGTCACGGTAACAGATGCTGTCCGGAACCTGAAGCATAGCTGACTGCAGGGACACAGTGCCCTAGTGACACAAGCCAAAGACTGTAGGGGCCACACCTATGGATCAGATGAGTAGGTTGCATCACACAATTGAGGGACATGAGTCCTGGACTACAAGACCTACGTAATGTGGAAGTGTGACCAGGCCAAAAGACTGCAATAGCATGTCAGACATAGTACACAGATTAGGCATGGACTTACTCCCTCCTTGCTGCTGTCTGGCCTTCAGCTGCCCATCCAGGTCCGGGAAGACCACTGCCAGAATCCTGAGAATGTGGGGGGGGGGGTCAGGGTCCGGTGTCCGACCCTCCTGCGAGGAGGCGACAGCTTCAGCTGGACCCTTGCGATCCTCCGGGTCCCGCCCCGAAGGTCCTGCCACCTCTTCTGGCAGTTGCGGATCCGGCGCTTGAAGACCCCCACTGATCGAACTGCCCGGGGGATGGTCAGCCAGATCTCCTTCTTCTGGTGGGCATTAACCTGTGAGGAGGACAAAGTTAAAAGTCCATTAACACACATGCCCCATATTTGTGCTGCACACAGTTGGATATACATGTCGTCATCACAAAGGAAAGTGAGTTACACAGGTAGTGCACCCATGGAAATGGACAAATGCCCTGCATGACTGACATGTTAACATTGCCTGGGTAGTTGAAGCTTGCACAAATGCACTTTTGCTGCAGAACACCTGTTCATTACATGTACCTACACACTTTGGGGGATGAAAGTACTCAGTGAGTATGCTTGCCACTGGTGTACACACTGCTAGTCATACAACATGCACAATTAGGAAGGCAGTGGACTGCACACTCCCCTGCTCCCCTGGTTTCCCATACAGCTTGCTGTACTGTGGAAGGAGCCCATCCAGCAGGGCCTGGTTCTCCTCCTCAGTGAAGGCTGGGGCCCTCTCCAGAGCACGTGCCATAGCAGTAGCCAGAGGATGCAGAGACAGCAGCAGTGGTATCAGAGATGTGGTCCAGTAGCATGTAGTGCAGGCAAGTGAGCTCCCTGGGGGCCAGCCAGCCTTATATCTCTGCTGCAGAGGCAGAATCTGTGCCATGTGTCCCAAGTGATAGGTCCAACACGGTTGCATTCTATGAATCTGGCCAATCCATGGAATTGTACGACTCGTACACATCTTCCGCATCGTTCAAATCTTCACCTTCATAAAACCCTACTAATTGCAACATTGTTGTAGGCATCCAATTGAATTTCCAGCGCACAACTCGTACAAGTTTTGAATCCGCATCCATCTCCATGACAGTCCAGAGCCAATGGGTGTGCGCGTCTCGGTCAACTGACTATACAACGCGTATTTTGAAAATCCACACGCACCCGTCTCCATACGATTCAATGGCCAAGGCGTGAGCAGGGCTCAGTCCATGCCTGCACGACGCGTATGCATGATAGTCACCCGCATCGGTTCGCGTTGCAGTCAACGGCTAAGCGTACGCACGGCTCGGTCCGGAACTGTGCAATGCATACGCATGATAGTCACCCGCGTCGGTTCGCATTGCAGTCAATGGCTAAGTGTACGCACGGCTCAGTCCGGAACTGTGCAATGCGTACGCATGATAGTCACCCGCGTCGTTTCGCATTGCAGTCAATTGCTAAGCGTACACACGGCTCGGTCCGGAACTGTGCAATGCGTACGCATGATAGTCACCTGCGTCGGTTCGCATTGCAGTCAATGGCTAAGCGTACGCACGGCTTGGTCCTGATCTGTGCAATGAGTACGCATGATAGTCACCCGTGTCGGTTCGCATTGCAGTCAATGGCTATGCGTACGCATGGCTCGGTCCTGAACTGTGCAATGCGTACGCATGATAGTCACCCGCATCAGTTCACATTGCAGTCAATGGCTAAGCGTACGCACGGCTCGTTCCTGAACTGTGCAATGCGTACGCATGATAGTCACCGCGTCGGTTTGCATTGCAGTCAATGGCTAAGCATACGCACGGCTCGGTCCGGAACTGTGCAATCTGCCCCTGTAGAAGTCACCCGCGTCGGTTGACATTGGTGTGACTTTTTGACGGCTTCCACACACAATTACTTGCCAGGGAATCAGGTGCACACCTATCACACTACAGCATGTGACACACTATGTCCCATGGCATGTAAGGCTGCATTACCAGAGTGTTTTGGGGGGCAACATTTGGTTTGTTGTGTGGCACTTTTGTGCAGCCACTCCCAGGCTGTGCACGTGTTCATGAGGACAGAATCCTTTGTGTGTTGTGCACATTACCACTGTGATGTGCAACTGTACAGTTATGGTCATGAGTCATGGACACAGTTGCAGGTAGGATATGTTTAGGACATGTCACATACACCCTGAGTCCTGGGAGTGATGGTATGTACGTCATAGTGAGACCTATAGCCCCAATTCTGATGTACACCCACAGTCTGTGTGCATGTTGCGTCGTCTCAGATGTGGCTGATCAAATGTGCCCAATGGGAGACAGTCTCTACATCCATGTGGTTTGTGCATCAACATTGATGTTGTGTGTGTGTCTACGAGATGTCCATGTAGGGCCTGCAGAGACAACAGTGGCCACTACCTGTGGGACTCACGGTTGTTTTGTGGCATGTACATGATACGCCATGTCATGCCGGTGTCCATATGGCAACAGAGGGACCCTGGGTATCTGCATGTCAAAGAGCTGTAATGCCTGGGAGACATCAGGCCTCACTTGTCACTGTGGTGTGTGTATGTAACGTGAGAGCAGTACATAGGTACTGTGACACAGCCCAATGATTGGCCATTGCACTACATGGAACTTATGTAAACATGTGGACTTGAGATGTGAGGTGATGTGCATGTAGGTGACATATGTGTCCATACCCAACAGCATACACCTCAGTACATTGTGTAGTGTCATGATGTATCATGTGATATTTTGCTTGGTCATAGCCACATGTGTGGATGAATCGACAATCTTCCTTCGTTCATCTCTGTACTGCAGGGCACCAGCTGTCCATAGACCGTGCCCAGACCTTGAAACCATGCTGGAAAGCGACTGCATCTGACAGTACCGCTTCACCAGGCCACTGATTGAGGAGTTGGCGGAGCAGTTGGCGCCACATCTGCTACCTGGCCGGACATACCCTACAGCACTGACCCCAGAGGTGAAGATGAAGTCAGCCCTGCACTTCTTTGCTACTGGTACCTTCCAGTACACTGTGGCTACTGCTGGTGGTATGTCGCAAACTATGTTCAGTCGTGTGCTACGCGATGTCTTGGAGGGGATGTTGCATTTCCTTGAAGTGTACATCAAGTTTCTTAGCCCAGGTTAACTGACTGAAATAAAGGAAGCTTTTTATACACTGGGGAGGATGCCGAACGTCAACGGATCTATTGATGGTACACATGTGGCCCTGGTACCACCACGGGCACATGAGCAGGCATACCGGAACAGGAAACATTTCCACTAGATCAATGCTCTGGTGGTATGTCTTGTAGACATGTGTATCACACATGTGTGTGCACATTTCCCCGGTTCTGCGCACTATGCCTACATCATGAGAAGTAGTCGCATTGCAATTCTGATGTCACAGATGCCAGAACAGCGTGCCTGGCTTGTCGGTGTGTACTGACTGTTTACCATTGTGTGTGTTTTTCAATGTTGTATTCCACCCTCTTTCAAAACTCATCTAATTGTTCAATTGTTTGTATGTAGGTGACTCCGGATACCCCAACATGCAGTGGTTGCTGACACCCCTCAGGAACCCTGCGACAGCAGCTGAGATGCGCTACAATGAGGCACATGGTCGGACCAGGAGGGTGATTGAGCGGACCATTGGTCTCCTGAAAAGCCGCTTCCGCTTCCTGGACAAGACCGGAGGGGCCCTCCCATTTAACCCTGTAAAGGTGTGCAAAATTATCCTTGTATGCTGCATGCTTCACAACATGGCAGTGCGGAAGAAGTTACCTCTCATCCAGGATGACGATGACCTAACTCTGCCACCTGTGGAGGATCCAGGCTTGGGCCACGATGCCAGTGATGATGATGATGAGGGTGACGTCCGCACACAGCTCATCAACAACTTCTTCACCTGAATGTGAGTTTACAGGGTTGTTATGTCAATGTATTGAGTTAGCCTGAAATGTGTTGGGGCTCCTCTGTTGCTGTTTGAGTGTGTCTGTGTGCCACTTGACTGGATGCGTGCAGTTATGTGTCCTTTCAGGTGGTCTGTACTCCACAATAGTGTCGAACTGCTAACGTGTTTCTGTGTAGGTTTATTTTTACATGTTTTGTGCATGTGTATTGCATTTCTCTCCTGTTCTGATGTGCTTTTGACTGTGTCTTGTGTCTGTCCTTCCCAGGGAACTTTGCCTGTTATTTGGTCAACACTGACCCCCAACACCCAGAATCCAACACCAGTGTGGAAGTTGTCAATTAACATCAAGTGATGTACCACACACCCCTGGACTTCAATTCTCCGACACTTTGTGACCGTGTGTCCACTGTAACGTATAATTACCTTGCAACTATTGTGGAATAAACATGTTGCTGATGTGTAATGAACCTGTACTACGCTTTGTTATGTGCGTTGTCTGTCTTCTCACATCTGACTGACATTTGCTTACCTCACCTGTCGGATTGTTACCACTGACTGTGGATAGGTGTGGTGTCTGTTCATTCCAATGTATTTCAGGTCAACATCATTGTGTAGGATGAGTTACATGGACATGGTGAGCATGTGTTGTGGTGCCATAGTGGTGTGTCTCCCTCACATGTGTCACATCACCATGACTCACATACCGGTGATCACATTGTTGTAGTATTTGGCATGCACTGTGTTGTTTAGCAGATCAACATCTCCATGACACAAGTTGGAATCACAACAGAGGCAAGTATAGTGTACTAGTGAGTTTATTTACAAACGTGTGAGGATAGTGCACAGGATGGTGGGTGCTGTACATTGGGTTTTGAATCCAAAGTTCACAGTAGAGTTGGAAGTGTTGGTAGCTGAAATGTCCAGAGTAAAGTCCACAGTCATCTGCTACATTGGACCAACATGAACCCTCCATGTCATGAAGGTGAGTTGTTTTAGATACGACAAGGTGAACGGTTTGCACACAAAGAACATTGTCCAGAACAGATTTAGATGCCCTGGGGAATGTGCATGGACATCTGCGTCTCACTTGTTCGTCTTCGGACGACCCCTCTTCTTCTTCGAGGGGGATCCTCAGGTGCAGGCGTCTGCGGTGCAGAGGACTCTCCGCCAGAGTCATCCTCCCTCCCTGTGGCACTGGCAGATCGTGCGGCAACAGATGTTGTGGCCACACAGGGAGGTGTGGACATGTTGGTGCTTATCTGGCGGAGGCATTGGAGTATGTCCCGATGCACCGCAGTACGTGCATCCCACTTTGCCTCCATGCGGGCATGATGGGCAGCCTGCTCCTTTTGAATGTCCTTGAGGATCCCCACTACCTGGCCGAATCCTCCGATGCTCTCCTGGTACGCATCTATGATGCGTGCCAGTTGGGGGTCATCATGCAGTCCAGACCCCTCTGCAAGGCATGCCCTCTGCCTACCACCCCTCCCAGCACCCCTATCCACATGGGCAGGACCTGTGGCGGCACGCACAGGTGACACTGGGCCCCCTTGGGTGTTGTTGCTGGTGGTGTTGTCCGTAGCTTTCTGGGGGTCCTGTGTCCCTGTGCTGTTGGTGTTCTGTGTTCTTGATCTGTCTGTGTTGGCGGGGGTGCCCTGTCTGTTGCCAGGTGCTGGAGGCATGGGAACAGGGGGTGCAGATGTTGGTACTCCTGGTGCTGCCTGATGATTCACACCGGAGGTGCCAGGTTGTTAGTCGTCATCCGAAGAGGACAGAGACGGATCCACACCAGAGAGCTGAGGGTCCACCAGAGTCTGAGACAGAGATTCCTCTTCATTTGCTGCTGTGTCCCCAGCACCACCTCTGTTTGGAAGAGACACACAATGTAAGTTATGCTTCTACAGGCATCAATGGTTCATATACATGACATTTTCTACTGTAGGTCAGGATGCGTGCCTGTACACTGCTTTGTCCAAAGTTGTCACGGACAGAAATTGATATTGTTGTGGCCCATTGCCCAGCCAAAATGAAACATTTCAATGTGCATGTTGAAGTGTGTGCATGCCCAGCTCATGTATATATTTGGCTGTACATGGCCATTACTACTCAAGGGCCATCACGTTGCTGACACAGGTTTGTCATCCCTGTACACATTTGACCTTTAACAAGGACATACGTGCAATTCCACTGAGGAAATGTTGTAAGATTGGGGCATGTGTGGTAGCAGATTTTGCAAGTCTTTGTGTGTCACACTGGTGTATTGGTACAACATGGTCACAGTCCGGTATGCCTGTGATATCTTGGGAGAAAGTGTTTTTTTACAGTGTTCCTAGTTCCCATCTCATTTCATACAAGTGATGATGTCACCATCGTTAATGAGTCTGGTGCTGAGTTTTGTACGTGCATATGTGATTTGACTTGTCAATGTTCTCCATGGTGACATGGATTGGGCAAGGAAGCACTCTGGCTTTTCAATGCTCATGACAGTGAGAGCCGCTGGTGTGTGTGTTGCGGTCTGGCTGCTCTTGAGTAGCATGTCTCCTCCAATGCAGTCAAGGTTAGACCTTGTGTCTACAGTGTCTATGTCAATGAGTGGTGTGTTGTGTGAAGGATGCATATGTTGCAGCACGATGTAGGAGTGGAATGCAGCTCACAACAGCACCAAGTGTGAATGAGACCATGCTAAGGTGTCGGCTATATTGGTGTGTCCATTCCATTCAATGTCAGATGTCCCCTGTCAATGATATATGTGTGAGTTCCTGTGTGTTTTGTGCAATGTACTATATATGGCTCTCCACACTTGTCATCTGCAAGACACACCTCCACAGCCAGGCCAGGGGCAGCCCTGGACACTGCATCCCCAGACAGTGACTTTGAACATATGGTTGCAATGGCTGTGTGTGCGACCGTGTTTGGGTTGGCCAGTACATATGTGTGATTTTCATCCACATCACTTATCCGGCCCATGTGTCAGACATCTTGCCCAGGCAATATCTTTGTGAGTGACTGCTACCACGTGTGCAATGTGTTTTAGCATAGAAGGTGTGTGTATGGCCAGCATTGGTGTTATTTCTTTTCAAGTCAGGACCTCCTTCTCCCCCAGGCCAGTTATCCCATCATGAAGCGTGCCTCCATTGCAGTGGGTGCCGGTTAACTTTCAGGATGTCAGTCAGTGCAGTCCTGGTGTTTGTTGTTACCCAGTTCCCAGCATGGCCTTGTGCTCCCCACAACAGAGCCCAGTGTCAGACATCTTGTCAGTCCATTCCCACTCCCTGTGAGGTGAACATGTTTCAGTGTGAGCTTGCAGGGCCATGTGGGTGGGTGGGGAATGTCTGTGACTGCAACTCCCATCATGCTTTTGGCTACACCCCCCTTCCCAGCAGGCTCATACTTCCTTCCTTTTGACTCTGCTTCCCTGTGAGGGGGTGTGACAGCAATGGCAAAATGGCTGACTGTGCAGTCCTGGTGTTTGGTGGTGCCCAGTTCCCAGCATGGCCTTGTGCCCCCCACAACAGAGCCCAGTGTCAAACATCTTGTCAGTCCATTCCCACTCCCTGTGAGGCGAACATGGTTCAGTGTGAGCTTGCTGGGCCATGTGGGTGGGTGGAGAATGTCTGTGACTGCAACTCCCATCATGCTTTTGGCTAAAACCCCCTTCCCAGCATGCCCATACTTCCTTCCTTTTGACTCTGCTTCCCTGTGAGGGAGTGTGACAGCAATGGCAAGATGGGTGACTGTGAATTCCTGGTGTTTGTTTGGCTACAAGTCCAAAGAGAGCCCCTGTGCTTCACACAGCAGCACCCAGTGCGGTGTATCTTTGGGTGATATTTCACTACAGTGTGAGTCAATGCATTCTACCCTGTGAGTTGTGTGAAGTTTGTGCTGAGGGGTGTGTGTGTCTCCACATGCTGGTAAGTATGGTCAGAGCTGTCAGTCCTCCTTCCCACCCGGCCAGACATCCCACCATGAAACGTGCTTCCATTGGAGGGCGTGCAAGTTGTCTTTCAGGATGTCAGGCAGTGGTGTCCTGCTTCTGATTTGCGCACAAGCCCTACCAGGGCCTTGTGTTCCCCACAGCAGGACCCAGTGTCAGCCATCTTGTCAGTCATTTTCCACTCCCTGTGATGTGGGCATGGTGCAGAGAGGTCTTGATGGGCCAATTGGGAGGGGGAGAATTATCTGTGACTACAAACCCCATCATGCTTTTGGATACACTCACTTCACCTGCATACCCACTATTCCTTCCTGTCAGTCAGCTGCACTATGAGGTAGTGTGTTTGTGGTGGCAAACTGTCTGACAGTGTTTATTTAGCTTTGTGCCACTGCCTTGCTCTATTTGTTGCTAGGTTTGTATATGTCATGACACAGTTACAAGTCACTATGAGATGGCAGGTATTGTGTTTGTCTGACTAGCATACACATCTTGGGATGATTATCTATTGGTTACTGTGGCTTTGCTAACGGTGCATGGTTTCACTGTCCCCTTGCCACACAATATTGAGTATGTTGGTTGTGTACTCACCAGGCTCTGGTATGTCTGCTAGACCATGGACGCTCTCTGGTGGTAGGATGTCACGCACCTTCTCCTCCCAGGACCTGAAGTATACTGGTTTGGCAGGAGGGCCACCACCAGTGCGCTGACTCAAGGCATGATCTTTCTCGATGAGTTTCTTGACCCTCCTTCGCACGTCATACCACCTGTTCTGGATATCATCCTTTGTGCGCAACGTTGGTGCTTGTGCGCTCACCTTGTCCACAATCCTCGCCCACATCTTTGTTTTCTGTGACATGGGGGTCCTTTGGACCAATGTACCAAACAAATGTGGCTCTACTCTGATGATCTCGTCTACCAGCACTTCTAACTCACTATCTGTGAACTTTGTATTCTTCTTTGGGGGCATGGTGATGGGTGGTGGTGGTGAGTGATGTGTGTGTGAGGGTGCAAGTGAGGATGGGTGGGTGTCGGTTTTGCTAGGTGTATGTGTGAGTGCTTTTGGTGAGGTGCTAATGGTGTGAAAGTTGTGTGATGGGTGAGTTGTGAGTGTGTCTGTGGTTGCTGTGTGACGTTGTTCTCTTCTGCTGTTGTATTCAATTTGCAAAGGATCATGGTAGTGATTGGTGTCCTTTATATAGGTGCAGTTGTGAGTGTGTCTTTGTTCAAAGTTTTTAAAAAAAAATATTTATTGACTTTGTCGTTGCTTGTTTGGTCCTTTTTTGGTATTTTTTCCTTTGGGTTTTCTAGGCGTGAAGGAGACGTTCTTCTGAGACAGACGCTGATGTTGACTCGTGCGGGCTTTTCCGGGTCTTTCACGCTGACTTTCTTCTGTGTTTCATACGCATCAGTCGCGGACATCTCTATTGCTTTAGGTCCCTGTTTTCTGCGCGTCGGTCATGCGGGTTGGGCTCCGTGCGAGTCGGTCTGGTTTTACACGCATTGCATCGTACTGCGCGGATCGGACACCACAGGTACGTGTCGGTCGGGTTCATTCCTTGTGCATGTTGGTCGTGCTAATCGCGCCCGCTTTCCGGGTGACTCACTGTTTTCCCTACGGCTCGGTCATACGGCTTGTATTCCGTACGTGTCGGTTGTAATTCACACGCATTGCATCGTACTGCACGGGTCGTACGGTGCCGGACCGTGTCGGTCGGTCTCCGTTCCGGGTCTGTGTCAGTCAGTACGTTTTGCGGCCGGAATCGGAATCGGCCCCTTAATCTCTTTTCCAGATATTTGGTGACAATTGATTATAATTGCTGTTTTTACACAATGTGGCCAAAATTATCCTAAGAATGATTATACCTTTTCCTTTATTTACTCCCTAGTTAACATCAAAGGAATGATACATTTTTCCTGGCTTCAAGCTTGGCAGAGAGTGGAAGGATCCTTGTTGATAAAGAATGCAGCTTTCACCTAGCAATGGGCACAATTGAAAAATGTTTATCTAATAATCCCTAAGTATGCAACAGTCCAGAAGGGACTGTCCTGTACTGGCTTCAAGCTTCTGCAGAGGAGAAGAGGGTTTTTTGTTGATACACACCATGGCTTTTGCATGGAAGTGGGTACAATTGATCAATGTTTTTCTGATAATGTCTAAATATGTGATGGTTCAGAAGGGATAACTAAATCTACCCTTCATAGACTTAGGCTGAGCTTTTGACTGTGACAGTAACAACCAATATTGCTCACACCCAGCAGATATGACAGTAGATTCAACTATTATAAGTTGTTTACAACATATGCATAAAGATATATCTGCCAAAACTTCAGTACGGTCTCAGTGAGGAGAGCTCTGATACCTTTACTTCAGTTAGAGGTGTCTTTAAAATGAATGCTCTTGCCCCTTTTCTTTTCATTATATACACCAACCATATTGAAGATGCTTTGAAGGCCGGGGTATGATACACCCTGCCCTGATGGGAAACATGTATATTTTACATTATGCTGACAATGCAGTCCTGTTGAAAAGTACTGCTAAAGTTCTCCAGGCTTTATTGGACGAGCTTATAACAGTTTATCTTCTGTGATCTATTTTACAGTAAATTTGGGTTATGCTTATACATGTTCTGTAATATATTGAAGTAATAGTTGAGAGGGTTGAGTGCACACCTTAAATAATAACAACAGTCCTTGTCAGGGTGAACCCTTAAAATCACAACATTTTAGACAATGTGTAAAGTATTTATGCAGTATTCAAACAGTAACAAAGTCAAAACAAACCACACAAAAAATTGCCAAATTGATTAAAAACAAAAATAGAATCAATTGTAATAAATAAAATGACACCAAAAAACAATTATTCAATAAGGGAAACTGGAGTTATGAATTTTTAAAGTTTATGGACCTGATTCACAAAGGTGAACTTACACTTGGCTTTGTTTGCACTGCGTAGTAACTTTGATTCACCACAAGTAAAACAACACTCGTAGTTTGTGAATACCAAAACAGTAATAAACTTAGATTTTTGTGTAAGTTTACACATGCTGTAGTGACTTTAATACTGTTTTGGTATTGCCAAACTGCAAGTGTAATTTTACTACTTACCTTTGAGAATCAGGCCCTAAATGTGAAAATATTGCCACACAGCATTAAGAACCCAACTGCTGTCATCCATTTGTGTTTGATCAGGATCTTGGTGCAAATTAATGCTGACGGCATGGCAGCATGGGTCAGATCCAGAAACCAGGTTTGACCCCATCAGAAGTTTTATCTTTAGACTTAGTCTCCAAAATGGAGGTAAAAAATCTTCAGCAGGGCGAGGCAGTAGACTGTCGTCAAAGAGGGCTCCATGTGGTTGGGTAGCCTCTCGGTGAGGCTGTTGATTTTTGGTGGGAAAGCTCAGAGCTGGAGGAATTTGAATTTAGGCCCAGAGAAGTTCCCTTACTATTGCGATATTTTTTGCGCCGCCAATTAGTGAAGATTTCTAGCTTCTGACTTAGTCACTTTTTTGGAGCTCAGATTCCTCCTGCGTGGCAAGGCTGCTAGCTGTAACCGAAAAGAGCTCTACAAGGTCAGATACCTTCTCCAGGTGCCCCGCTGGCTTAAATTTGCTACTGCAGAACAAAACCAGAGCAGGAACAACCTGAATCTTTGACTCAACTGCAACCTATCTTTGTCAGATCTGTTTGGCAGGTTTTCTTGGTCCTCCCAAGGTCTTTGAAGCTGATAAGTTTCTATGTCCCACATTTTAGGGTGTGTTAGACTCTGTGTACACTCTGACAACAGCCAAGGGTCTAGGAACTTGGAGACAGCACTTGGAGGTCAACACTCACTCCAGCAGAAGCCAGGAGGGTCCAGTCCAGGTACACTTGGTCCTGTTCAGCTCAACAGTTGCAGAAAAGGCCCCTTGTAGCTTTTTGTGTCCCTGTAGCTTCAACAGGAGGTCAGACATATGATCCTTGGGGTGCACTTACTTGCCCTTGGTACAAGAGGGGGAGCAGGTCCAGCCTTCAGGGCACTTCTCAGGACACACACAGCTGTTCTAGTAGCATTTCATTTCTTCCACAGGTCCCAGAAACTATTCTGAGAAACGTAGTATAGATGACACATTTATGCCTGGTACCAACCTGTTGGCAGTTGCAACTCCTGGCCACTCCCTAACAAATGGAGTAAAAGTTCCCAAGAGTAATCCTGCCCAATTTGGAGCATTTTCTGTGAGCCATAATGCAAACTATACCAGAATGCCACTCTACCTTCTTCCCCTGTGCAGAGCTCCCATACTCACTCTAGCATTCTAGAGCTGTGGCAAGAACATGAGTACCCCTCGTGTGTGGTCACTCCAAACCAGTTCTGGGGGAAGCTCTTCTCCCACTGGGATTGGTGCCTTTATGAGTAGAGGGACAAAGGAGGGGGCATGGCCAAGTTTTACTTCAGCCTGTGACACTGTAGGCCTCTTTGAAGTTAATGAAGCTCCTGAGAACAGCCTAAAGGGTCAGAATACCAGAGGGCCATAACATCTCCTAAGGCCTTTGTCTCTGCTCTGGGAGCATGTTCACACCACATTAAGAGAACTGTTCAGCTCCTGAGTGACAGTTGTAGCTCATGCAAATGGGCATCTGAAAGCTTTAGGAATGGCAAAGGCAATACTCTAAAAATACATTTGCCAAAATATTTATTACAAATCCGACTTCGCCAGGGAACTGCACTTCTAAAAAATATTTTAGAAAGAATAAAAATGAACTCTGTAGCTGCTTCTAGAAATAGCAATATTAAACTTGATATTGTATACCAGTCCTTTCCTATGGAACATCCAACCCTGCTACTTTGCCAATCGTTTTTGTGCTTTTTCACTGTAAGGGCATTTTGAGCATTAAACCTCTACATGTCTTACTTTTTAATACTGTGCACCCTGCCTTATGGGCAGTAAGGCCTACTTAATGGTAACCTATTCGTATTTAAAAAAAAAAGAAAGAGGATCAGACCTATCAAAAGCAGTTATTTGAGTGGTCAAATTTGCAGTTTAAGCCTGCACATTTGCATTGTTGCTGCAGTGGATTGCACAATTGGTGCTGCAACCTTCTGGGGACATTTAACATACAGGTCCTGAACACACTTTGGCTACCGGGTACTAGGGACATCTAGGTAAGTTAAAGATGCCACTTAGGATTCTGACAATTTCTTAATGTTGAAAGGGGGACCATGAGAACTTTACCACTTGTTAACAGGGGAAAGTGCATGAAGTTCTAGAAACAACCAGCAAAATCAGTCAAGGTAAAACTTTGAAGAGGCACAACGGAAAAGATGGACATTCCAACCGGTTCTATGAAAATAATAGAAAACAAATTAACTAGGCATCCGTTAGGATTAACCCAGTTGACACTATTTTCTTCCAGGAGTTAAGTAGGGGTTATAAAGAACCCAATAAGATTGGCACCTTTGCTCCTATTGATGTAAGTATTGAGCAACCCAACAGCAATAAGAACAAGGACGTCAAGAGTGACTGGTTTATATATAGAGAATTGGGACAGGTTTACCAAGCTTATAAATATAACAAAAAAATGATCAAGGATACGGAATGCCTAGATTGTCTTAATACTCCTGATATTATATTGAAAAAAGTAAAGACATGGTTATCAGGTCTATTCCTGGACAAGAGACGAGTGAAGATGATTGAGGTACAATTCAAAACTCAGATAAAACCTATCTGTCCCTGAAAAAAAATGGAGTCCTGTTTGTTATGGTAGAAATCTTTTGATTAACTGTAGGGTTGCTAATATTACTCTGAGACTATCTCTCACTCAGTAGTAGTTCCCTTATAGGGCACTTTGCATTTGTGATAACTTATCTTTCAGACTTTCCATGCACTTTTTATTCATTTGTAAATTGTATGGTATGATTCATAAGAGATATATTGTTCTGGTGCTAAAATAAAACCATTTTAGAACATGCCTTACCGCATTTTCACACCTACTTCTACCACTGTCACCCTTGATGTGTGATACAAAAGAGAAGTATTCAACAGCGGTAGTAAAAATATAAAATTAGTTTTTCAATTAATGTGAGAAGCTGGCCTGGCATATGCTGGTCACTAGTTATAGTGACCACCTTGCACCAGTCCAATTCGACTCTTATGGTAGATAGGTTTAAGACAACCTTTTAAAGAAAGCTATCCTAGTGGTAGCTGTGGAGAGCAGCCTTTAAGCTAAGTCTCTGAGGAATGTAAAGCAGCTTGTTTTACCTTATAATCTCTTGAATTACTAAATGAAAGCACACCACACAGGTATATATATCAAATATATATGTATTTATTTCTAGACACACTCTACTAATCTCTTTATGAGATTAGAAGCCAGGAACACATTCAAATATCAATGTTTCACAATAAGTTAAGCACAAATATGGCTGGGGCCCTAGGGGCGTACCAGACCATATACTAAAATAGAGGTTTAGGAAAGTCGACTTGCAGAAGGACAAGGCCTAGGTCCTGTAGAATTGCTGAGGCTTCACGACTGCAGTGATAGCAGGTAAGTAACAGACCCACGGGAGCCGCATGCAGTGTGAGAACACAGCCACGGGTTCCCTATTGATTACAATGAAGCAAGTCGCGGTTGGATTTTTAAAGTTTTAGGGTACTTCGAGGAAGTCTACAAGCAAGCCACTTACAAGGTAAGTAATTCGAGGGCCAACACACACTAGGGCACCGGAGTGCACGAGTTACCTCACCCAGGGAAGCCGGGTGCATAGGTGTCTTTTGGTGTCGGGTCGTGTCGCTGTTTTCTATGGAGACCAAAGAAGACTTGCTGCTTGCGGCGACTGAAGAAGTGTCCGGTGGAATCCAAGGCTGGATTCAAGATATAGAAGACCTGAAAATTGAAGGGACAGTGTTCACAGTCACTTGCCAGTGACCCGGGGCCAGGAAGATGGATGCCCACGGATGTTGGGTGATTTCAGGTCATCAATGGTGTTTTGACTCTTAGCTCACGAGGTCCAGGAGGGATCGACGATGACCAGCAGCTGGATTCGTAGTGTCCCACAACGTCTGCAGCTGACTGCGGTGTCGGCAACTGGATTAGAGCCAACAAGTCTTGGCAACAGCAAGTCTTGTGTGAAGTGAAGAAAGTCAATGGTGACGACCAGCAAGGTCTGAGGGACTAACCCAGCAAGGATGAGTGAGGGCAGGCCTGGAGCAACCAGAGAAGCTCTTTTAGTTGATAAGAAAGTCTTCGGGGGACCCACAAGCCAATGGGCAAGGGATCATGAAGGCGCCTCTTGAGGAAATGCTTTACAGGAGCCCACGGTCACTCGGGATGGAGTAGGCCTCTGATTTTCGCTGCAAAATCTGCTGGAGGCTTGGGCCACAAATGGTCCAAAGCACAAGTTCGTTGAATGTCGTGACGGGGTTGCATTCGACAATAGTGCACGGTTCCCAGGTATTGCAGTTCCTCGTCACTCGTGGAGTCCAGACGCCACAGCTTCACTGGGGACTCAAAATGGCAGACGAGAGGTCAGAAAATCTGCTTCTGGGGCTGCAGGGACTTTGGACTCCGGCGAGAGCGGGAAAGTTTATGACCGTTGTTTCACGTTTTGGTGCCTGCCGAGCGGCGGAGTCACTCCTTGACTCCAAGGGAGATTCTTCTGTCTTCCAAAGGTAGTGGAACGTTGAAGGGCCAGGATTCTTCTTGTAAAGCGTCGTCCAGGGTTATCTAACTTGCAATAGCAAGGTGTTCCTATCTTATAGTAAAAGAAAGGGAGGGACTAGCTCTATGACCACTCCTCTAGGAGGGTCAGGGGGGTGGGTGATTACACCCACTTCCCTTTGTCCAGTTTCGTGCCAGAGCAGGGGCTGGTAGCCCCTGAACCGGTTTGAGCTGGCATATGCACAGAGGAGCCTACTGCTCCCCCAGTGCAGGACTTCAAAGCACTCTAAGAGTGCACCCACCCAGCTCCAATACACTAAATCCTGTCTGGAAGGTGGTGACACCTCCTTGTGACAGTATGCCTATTGTTGGGCTTCCTCCACTGTGAGTTTCGGTCAGCAGCAGGAGGGTAGCCTAGTGTCTGTGCTGGTGGCACCCATTTTGTGATGCCAGGGCTCTTTCAGATTTCTTTCGTGTTACCACAGTAGGTACATGTCATCCCCTCTAGAAGGGTGGGATCATACTCCCACACCAGTTACTGGTGTGGGGATATGATTCCAAGATGTTTGACACCAAACACAAGAGTATATGGTTTAACCGCATCCACAAACAGCCAAAGAGAATAGACCCTGCCAGTTGCAGAGGGGCCCTGCTTAGGCAGAGGCAACCCCTCACATTGTAAACCAAGCACCCTACCCTCAGGATTGATAGGGCCTGCCTTAGGGGTGACTGATAGGTTTATATGTGTGTGTATGGTGAGATATAGGAATCTATACCTCTGTGAGGAGTGCTAACACTACCCCACCCAGGCTGCAGAAGCAGGCCTGTGGTGTCAAATTGAGTCTGCTTCCCAGGGGTGGCATAATACATGCTTCAGCCCCTGGTAGGCCTGTGAAGTACCTATGACCTTGGTACCTAAGGTACCATATACAAGGGGCTCATAAGGTACCACAGTATCCAATCACTAGTGCATCTAATATGCACACCAGTCATTTAAGGGAGTAAGCAGATAGGCTGGGGTCCTGGATAGCAGGATCCCAGCCAGACTAGTCAAAAACCATTCAAACACCAGGAAAAAAGTGAGGGCAACCATGCAGTCAGATTCCACCTTCCTACAATTAATATTATTATTAATTATTTGTATACGTTGAATATTATGATAGCTTAATTTTAGTTAGCATGTTGTTAATTTAATTAGTTTTCAAATATTTACAATTATTTTGCAATGATTTACATTCTATGGATATTTAAAGGATTAGAGTTTATGTCTGTGATTTTTCCAATAATATATGTGAATATATTATATTAATAAACTGTATTGTGCTTGTTTATGAATATTTTTATTGATTTTTTTATTGTTCAGTAATTGAGTCACAATAAACAAATTGACCAAATGAAATGATGCAAAAATTTCAGAACTTCTGGGAAAAGTTACATATTTTTTCCCTGATGGTCCAAAAAAGTGCTCCTTGAGCGTCCTCCCACAGGTTTGAATTAGATTTTGTTTTGCTCACTCACAATCAGGTTTACAGCCAGATTTTTAGTCTCCAATGGACTTGCTGGTTTTTCTCGAAGAGTACACTTCTATGTCTGTCATTTGGATCTTTTGCACATCTCCCAACCACAGGGCATGAAGATCCACAGAATGAAGGTAGATAGGAATGTTTGGTAAAGAAGCAGGCTGTCACCCAACTTCTGGTAAATGGTCTGAGTTGCAAAAGATGAAAGCAGTGTTTTACAGACTGTCCCAGTGGTGATTTGCGGAATTCGTTAAATAAATCACAGTCATCTTTTCACAATGTCTCCACATACCAGAGCAATGTGATCCTGTTCCTGTAATATTTTATGGAAATCTTCTCTCCCACAAGGCTACATTGTCCAACTTTGCATGGTGGCATATTGCGCCCTTGTGTAAAAGTTTCACTCCATACCCATACTTCCTTAGTCAACCAAAAACCCACCCCTTCCATCCTAATTTTGACCAAACTGAAACACACCCCATGTAGGCATCCCTCCCATGGAGAATGCCTTGTGGTTGTCTGTTTGACCTCAGTGCTTCTAGCCAGTCTCCTGTAGTGGTTTACTTTTTGGCATCCAATTTCTAATAAGGAAGTAAAATGCTCTGTGTAAGGGTTAACTTTTGAAAAGTGTCAACCTCCCCCTTTCAAGATGCATTCAGAACACAAGGTAGGGGAAAGCTATCAGTATTTTTTTCTGACCAGGTGTTTGATCACTGCCGTTCTGTTTTTGACAGATGGCTGTCAAAGAACATTGATCTGAAGCTCAGAAACATATTGTTCTAGAGGAACCTCAAATCTGTGATTCGCTCTCACTTCTTCACAACTTCACTAGCCTAGAGCCAAGTATAAGGAAAGATTGGCGACAGGAGCCCTCTAGAGAACCCAGCTAGGCAACAGACACATGGCACCAGTTTTGAACAGGTTATAAAAAAAACGAAGTATAAGAGCCCCACAGGAAGTAAATCTAGCAAATTATCTCATAAAATTCCATGTTGACTAATGATATGTATCTTCACTAATTGGCTATTGGTCTCATGAATGGCATCCATATCTGCCCCCAAGCCATAGTTATAATAAAAATCTTACACCTTTTACATTGCACACGTTTACCAAGATGTAACCTTGCCATAGGCTCACCATGAGCTTGGCAGTTTTAGCCCCTACATTTCGATATGCAACTTGGTACAGTGTATCTGTTTTAATTGTGAACATAATGCAGTGTTATCAGTCCCACTGACTGCCTATATACATAATATCAAATTTAGTACTGTGACGTCATAAACTGTTTCCTTTTAAGCTACCATACTGCTGCCTGCCCATAGTGTAAAATTGCCTGTAAGTGGCAAAAGCTTTGCTGCAGCCCAAATAGGGCATTAGCCCTTTTCAGTGTCTCCTCGGTTATGCACAATTATGAGTTACTTACAAAAAAGAACAGAGATTCCAATTAATTTAGCCAAATGATTACCATTGTTTAGGTAAAGGCACTTGCTGTGAGGTGATGTCTGGTTGTTTCTCACTGCCCGCAGGCCAGAAACCCCACCAATCCCTGTGTATACATAGTAGAAATCCCAGGAACACATACAAAAATAGATAGATTGACATTTCCTACCTCAAAGCCAATTCCAAATTGTATCTAAGGGCCTGATTTAGATCTCAGCGGTTTTCCCACCGTCCGGGACTGAGTACTCCACTGGTCTGACGGTCTTACGCCCACCGTATTTAGATGTATACATGATACACAGTAGACCGCTGTGGGGGCGGACGTTTGTGCTGGTGAACAGCCCGTCATCGTTGTCTCAACAGCAGGGTCCTACTGAGAAGATTTGGATATTCCTGTTGGACTGGCGGTGTCCTGTCGGCAGAGTACTGATGGGGTGATTATGGTGGTGGGGAGACAGATAAGTAAAAAAATGTATTTATGTAAAACGCATATATGTTGTGTAAGTGTATGTAGGTTATGTGTAGTGAGCATATTTTGTACATTCTGTATTCCACCCCACCAACCTACACACACCATGCAATGTATACCCGCACACAACATGAACAGCTACCTTTGAGTCTGTCAAAATGGGGTGCCAGTCCGTTATGGTCAAGGTGCAGCAGGTAAGGGGGACCTGGGCGCAGGAGTAGGGGACTGTGTTTTCATCCATTTTTGTCCCATTGCGGTAACTCGAAGTAGTAGAGATTCCACCAGAATTCCCTTCGAAACAGGCCACATCCAAATCTGAAGGGCAGGTATCCTAGCCAGAGTCCTGCCGCCGCCTGCTGCTGCCCATCCCACTGTAAGGGAAGGAAGCAAAGTCCTAGTGGAGTTGGTCAGGCTGCAACAGTCTTCTCTCCCATTGACAGCCAGCATCTGAATTGGGCGGACCGATAGCCGTGGTGGAGGGTGGAAAGACTGCCATAAAAGGCCACTCTGTCATGGTTCCGCCAGCATCTAAATCAGGCCCTAAGTTAAACTACTGCTTTATAGAGTCCGACTTATAGCTTTTACTCAGTTACTTCATTCCTCACTCTTTGTATTCCCACCAGCTTTGATGGATAAACTAATTTCAATCTCTGCTGCTGAGTAATCGATTGGTGCAAGGCTGCCTGCATTGGAGCTAGGCTGTCTGAAGTACTCCAGCGCTATGAGTATCTTAGTAGATATGGTTCATTTCTGCTCTCTCCCTTTCACGCAACGCAGCACAGCAAGTTGCCTTGCTACACTTTGTTGCGTGGAAGGTTAGTAAACCTGGTCCTTAATGTTTTTGTATAAGAAACAATAAAACATTTCAGTTTTCTTTATGTTTATACGATATCCCCCTAAAATGTCAAAATCTTCAAAAAGCTGAAATACTTTGGCTTGAACTCTAAGTTCAGGTTTTATGATAAGCATAATGTCATCTGCATATAATTTTAGTTTTGCCATTGATGGAATTGGGGGGGGGAATTTCTGCACAGTTCCTCAATGCTATTGCCAAAGGCATGATGAAAAGGCAAAAAGGACTGGCGATAAGGGACAGCCCTGTCTTGTACCTCGTTTTACTAATACTGATCCTGCCGCTATAGTGTTGATAATTACATTAGCATTGAAATATAAGTTGCGGATCAAAGATATAATTTTAGACGAAACCCCAAAGTGTCCCAAAATAATAAACAGTGTCTCCTAAATCACCAGGTCAAATGCCTTTTCGGCATCTAATAACAAAACCAACGCAGAAATCCTTTGTGTCTCAAAGTAATCTAAAGCCTCAATTAAATAATGTGTATTAGTTGCTAATTGTCTGCCCGCAATAAAACCATTCTGATCCAGATGAATCAATTCTGCTGAGATATTATTGAAGCGTACTGACAACAATTTTGTTAATATTTTGTAATCAGAATTTAGTAATGTTATCGGGCGATAAGAATTTGGATCTTTACTGTCCTTCCCCTTTTTCAAGAAACTCACTACGTTACCTTGTCTAAAGGAATCGGGTATTGGGCCCCCCTCTAACATAGAATTTATTAATATAAGGAAAAAATCACCAAATGCAGAAAAACAGACCTTAAAAAATTCCGATGGCAACCCGCCTGGGCCACAGGCTTTGCATTTTGGGAGATCTTTTATAACTCTCCCGAGCTCCACTTTAGAGAATAATCTAGCCATAGACTGTTGATCTACTTCTGAGAGCCTAGGTAATTCATTTTTGTGTAAGAAGGCTTCTAGCAAGGAAAGATCTACCTTCTGATGTTGACCATATATGTGTTCATAATGTTTAAGCATTATCTCCCCTATTTTAAGCGGATCATCTGTCTCTAAATCAGTAAGAGGACATTTTAGGGTTTTAATTAGATTTGCGGCCGCATGTTCCTTAGCCTGCCAAGCCAAAAATCTGCCCGTACTTTCCTCGTATACCTTTTGGTATTGTTGCTGAACAATCGCTTCGCTCTGCATATAATAATTAACACTAAGATCGCGTTTTGCCTGATCAAGCTGAAATTAGTTAGCTCTAGATGGATTATGAAATCTTATAGTGCTAAGTACTTGTACTTTCTGCTCTAAGTTTTTCGTTTTAACTCTAAATTCCTTTAGATTGGCCGCGTCCTTTCCAATGATTATTCCACGGATGAAAGCCTTAAGCGAGTCCCAATCGATATTTAATGGGGCAGATTCATAATTTCGGGTAAGAAATTCTTTAATCTCTACCTTTATAGAGTTAACCCAGGACACATCACTTAAATATTCTCTATTAAACACCCATCGCTTGGGAATTTTTACCGAATTTTCTAAATAAATCTCTAAAACTATCATAGCATGATCTGAGAATCCATTATGGAAAAATCTCTGCTGACTGAAACAAAGCTTTCTAGAGACCAAAAAAAAATCAATACGTGATTCTACAATGTGGTGGTGAAGCTGTGGAGTTACATCCTGACATTCTCTCTTGTACCAACTCTAGACCAAAGAGATATCTGGGTGTCTTTTTTCAGCATCAGTTAGGGATTTATATGATTTGAATTTTAATCCCTTTCTTCAAAGAGTCCAAAAGTTGTTTTCATGTTGGAACTCCCTAACATTATTCATTTTAGGTCGGGTAGCCTTGATCAAAATGTCTGTCCTTCCTCTTTTCCATTTTTTGTTTTCTACTATTTCGTGTTTTTTGTCAGGTTCTTTCTTTGCTCGAGTAGAATCAATGTTTACAGCTTTTATCTGGGCAAAGAAAACACCTCGCATTGCACTCAGTACTCTATATGAAGGTCTGGATCAGGGAGGGCTTGCTCTTCCAAATCTTAGAGACTACTATTATGCCTATTTTGCCCAGTACCTATCCAGATTCAAAACTCAACTTTCCACAAAAAATGTATTCATAAATACATTTATGGATCTAATCTGTAAAGAAAATCAGATACATGCTCCTTTACACGTGTTTAAATCTCCCAAATTTGTTCGTTATAAGTCCCTTCAGTGATTTTTTAATAAACATCACACTTTGTTTAAAAGATATTCTATTCCCATTATTAACTTAACATCTTTACTATCCAGTATTCTTCCACTGACGGGTGTTACACCAGGTTCAGATCTTGCCGTCAATTGGGCTGTGGCAGGGTTCTCAAAAGTCTCTGACTTTTTGAGAAATGGGAAATGGATCACTTTGACGGAAATGTCTCAATTAATCACCCGAAATTTCATCTTATTAGGGTCATATGAATCTATTCATAAACTCCTGGTTCAATTGGATATTATTCAGTTAGAACAGCAAAGTCAGTTAATAAAGGAATTATTAGTCGACATGTCTGATAGAAAACCAGGGGTATGGAAGTGCCATCTCGCTCAAAGCAGGAAGTTGGACCTTAGTCAAAAGGCAATTAAAAAGTGGTTGGACCAGGAAAATCAGGTAATGCCTTTGAATGTTTGGTCTGTTATTAATAGATTTAATTTTACTACATTACGGGGGGCGAATTGGCGTAGAATGTTATTTTTTAGTAAGTGGTTACTTTATCGTACACCCTCTTCTATCGCTAAAATGTATCCAAATCACTCTCCACACTGTTTCAGACGTATCCATCATTCTCCAGCCAATTGGTCACATGTTATAGTCTATTGTGATAAGATTGCAAAGTTCTGGGAAGAGATTTTCAGCTACTTCCAGATGAAATGTGGTATCGAAATTGTAGTGAACGGGAAATTAATTTTGTATGGCTTTGATCCCGATCTCTCTTTTTCTGACCAGGTGGCTAAATTATTACATATTGCTATGGCAGTGGCTAGATCTCTTTTACTACAACAATGGTGTACAGAGCAGATTCCATTTTTCTGTGATTGGCTTCATAGGATGAAACGGGTTAAAACTAGTGAAAGGACTTTCGCGCAACGAGTGGGGGGTAAGAGAAGATTTGAGAGAATCTGGGGGACGTTTATTGATTAAAAATTCAAGAGTCGGTATGGATATTATGGGAAATAGTAGTTTTTATATGCCTTATAGCATATTATATGTGGACACTCCAATGTTATTAATTAGCGCTTTAATGCGTGGTCTATGATATTTGTTCTTTCTTTAAGATTTATGTAATTTTTTATGTTAAACGAGATGAAATATTGTTGATGAATTGTATATTATTTGCAATTTTATATTGTTTCTTAGGACTTCAATAAAAAAAAAAAGAGAAACAATAAAAAATGTTTTCGGAACTTATGTGTCATGTTGCATTGATTATTAAACAATTAATTCTAGAAGCAATGCATGTTGAGCGGGCCTTTATGTGATATGTTCATGATATATTTACTCCTCTTCCGAACCTAAAGGGTAAAGTAGGATTTTCAATCTGGTCTCAATGGCAAGTGCTTTATCAAACCTAGTAACTCCTCTAGCATTCAAATTTTATTTAACATAGCCAAAACATTGGCCTGTCCTCCCTATCATAGGTATCCCAGAAGGCGATGTAACAAAGCCAGTATTTCCCTGCAATGCCAATTGTCTTCTTTGTAAAGTGCCTCAGGTCAAAACTCTGGATTATTGTTACATGGTCTACCCTAACACCTGCAGGTTAAAAAAAAGATTGTTTTTCTCTCATATGCCCAGTAAAGCAAACACCTCAAACTATGTAATGCAAAGACCATTGAAGGCAATTCCAGTAAAGATATAAGCCCATATGCTTCTAAATTACCTCTATCCCCTTTCAGAATAATATGAAGTTTTGTGAATATTGACCACCTGAAATATCCAGTAATTCAAGCACTGACGTATCTGAGCTTATTATTCTGGCAATTTGATCATTTTGAATGTAGGAATATAGTTGGGACTGGCTGTTCTATTTCGGTTCATACCTATTGTTATTTTGACAGTATTCAATATCAATCTTGAAATTGTTAATTGTACAGCAGGAACAAAACGGTCACTCGACCCCTGCAAAATATAGCTCAAACAGTTTTTTCTCCAAATTTCACAAAAAATGTCCTCATAACTAGCCTGAATTGCTATGCAAGTTCATCTCTCATCCATTTCCCAAACTTACCCACCACCCGCATCCCCCTGGCTGACAATAAACTCCCTGGATCTGTTACAGTGCCTTACCTGGTTTAGGATTCTAATTGCAGAAGGGAATATTAAAATTATGATGTTTAAACAAAATGCTGCCTGTGGCAGGAGCTTACTATTGCTTGGTGCATCCTTTCAAAATATGTTAGACATTTTAATGACTAGGTGTTACTCTGTCACAAACAGAATGGCTCTCCCGTCCGCCTTATTACAAATGCATTATATCCCATGACGCTTGTAATAAGGCAGACGGGATATCAATCACATTTGTGATGAAATAACAAGTCCTCCCAGAGGCTCTAAACTAAAGTCCAGCGCTAGGATGCTTCCGGGTAGCCATGCGCTATGTAAATGTTACTTTCATTTCATTTCGTTCATTTCATGTGCACAGATATAGTGGCAATTTCAGAGAGTTTTGTTTACTGAATATGCATCTTCTGGTGGGGCCCTGTTTCAGAAGTTGAACATACTGTGCTGTCTGTCCAAAGGATTAGTTTCAAGTCACGCTAATCTCTACATTGGTAGCTGTTCCTTTATCTGCATCCTTTATAATGGATGTGTCATGTGAGCTTCCATGTTTCTTGTGCCACCTGTTGAAGTGTAGCTAAGAAATAGGTTTTGGAAGACATATGCTTGGTTTGATGTCCTTACCTGAGTGCCAAATTCATTATACCACTCATTGGGAGGAGGTGTGAGAAATCCCTGGACAGAGGCACCTTTTAAGAATTTGGCAGGATTGGCAGGTGTGCGCGTGCTTCGTTTCCCCATGTGGTACCTGGCATTCATCTCTTATCTTTCCTGGCGGGTTGGACCTCTGGTTTGTTGACCTCTTCAATGGCAACCCCTATTTTGCTGGTTTCATGTTTCCATTTTTCCGCTTATTAGCATTTGCAGCTAAATTGAGGAGTGAATTAGGAACATGCATTTGTTAGTATTAGACCAAATTATAATGCACAACTTGAAGAAGCTCAGAGATGTATGACTATCAGTCAGCATATTAACTTTCAGCTGTAACTGAGAGAAGGTTTTATTTAGCATGAAATTGATTCTCAATTGGTGAATCACCAATCAAAGCAAGTATTTGTATTAGTGCGTGCACCACAATATTAGATGGTTTTTAGATCATCAATAACATGAGGTATGCTAGATGTAGATTGGATGGATTGTGATATTGCTAACTGAGAAATTAATTATTTAGTATATCAATTAAGGTTCAGACAATGGAAATATTTCAATAACAGATCTAATCTGTTTTTCAACATAAGGAGGCTAGAACAATCAAGATTCCAAAACTGAACTAAATGCAACAATTTAAAATAATGTGAAGATTTTGCAGAGGATAACAAGCTATTAGGTCATTTTCAAGCAGGCTTCCAGCCCAGCCACAAAGCTGCAACAATGGTAATATATGTATTGGATGCTCTGCAGTGGGTGGTAGACAGACCCTGAGTTTATTACATCAATCTGCTGCTTTCCACACCATTGACCAATGATTGATGATTATTGCATTATTTTAATCAGGTCTTTCTGGCTCAGTTTTAAATTGGATCTAGTTTTCCTGAAGGAAAGAGATCAATTGGTCACGCCATCAACTTTTTAATCAGAAGCCAAAGTTCTGTGCTGCGGTGAACCACAAGGATTGAGTCTATCTCTCTTCCTTCTCAACCTGTGTGCACAACTCCTGCTAGAGTGTTTTATCAAGTAAGGGTTGGGTTTTAAAAATCAGTGGGAGGCACACAACTCTTTTGTGGACAATCTCATCCATCACATAAATCCCACTAATAACTTTGAAGTCTTAACCATCTATTTGGCAATACTCAGAGATGGATTTCTAAAGAATTTCCGAAATTAAATTACATAGGCAGACACTTTGCTCACTTCTCCACGTGTGACTGCTGACTGCAGCTTTGAGTGGCAAGAAATGATGAATCATTAGCCTGTTCGGGCCAAGATAGTTTGGAAATTCAGTGTCGTAATTCACTACAGGCTTGAACTAGATGCAGAATTAGCAAAGGTGGTTGATAGCTGTTTAATTCAGTTGAGTAGTCTTCAAAGGTTCATCTTTCATTGAATCTAAAATACATTTTCACATCACAAGTGCTCGGATACAGTCCTAACAGACTGGCCCCTGGAGTCACTCTGGTAGCCCTGGATTCAAGATGAAGTTACAGAACCAGTTCTTCTTCCCCAGGCAAGAGCACAGCAGGGCAGAAAAACAGCAATTCATCAAGCCAGCAGCAGATCGGCAATCAGCACAGTGGCAGTCCTTTCAGAAGCACAACAGTCCTTCTTCCTGGCAGAGTATCCACAGTAGTAAATCAAGGGTTGGACTAGGAGCTGAGTTCCAGAACCCACAGTTCTAAATTATTCTAGTTACACAAAAGGGGGATGCCATTCCTCCAGGAAAGAAGAAGGGATAGAGGATATGAAGCTGTTGGTGGGGACTGGGGAGCTGATCGATTGAATCTGGGGATCCAAAGGATCAGAGGTGATAGCCCGCAAACATCCAGATGGGTGTCATGCTTTATTATTGGGCTGCTCCTCGTTCAAGGGGGCTCTTTATCACAGATCTTCTGATTTTTGCCGCAAAGATGAGTGCAAGTGAGGATGTATGTGTAGGGTGGTGTAATAAGTGATTTAAAATGGTCTAAGGGCCCAGTACCCCTTAGACTATTTCAAATCATTCAGGCAGACCTAAAACCTTCTGTTGTGTGACTGTCTGGGAAAAATTCAGAAAGCCTAACTTTCAGTTACACTCAGTTATGTGACCCAGGACAGACAGGCTACAGGCACATAAGAGAGGGCTAAGGACTGAAAAATGCCAACTTTCAAAAAGTGGCATTTTTAAAAGTGTAATCAAAAACTCGACTTTAAATATAGTTCAAACAAATCACAGGGTGTGAAAGGCAAATGGCGCTACCAACAAAATTACACAAAATCAAACATATGAAAACCAAATTCACAGCGGTGCCAACAACAGTGGGAACAGCACCCAAGATCCCACAAAGCTCAATACAAGATTGATATAGATGCAAGACAATAGAGTTGATGCACACGCTTTAAAATAAATCAATAATTCAATAAATCAGATGCAGCACAAAGGTTCCATTCTTATTAGTTTATTAGTGAATTTCTTCCACTCCCCAACAAGTCTCGTCGTTTGGAGGGGATTAACCCATACGACTTCCTCAGGGCTGGAAGTAACACAAATAACATATGTATAGAAAGATGGCGGCAAGCAAATACACAGAAAAATTACAACACACAGTAACTATGACTCAAAGCAAAGAGACAAACGGTTCAAGAGACAGGCAAAATTATAGGGCAATGTCAGTAGGTGGTGTGAAAATAACAGTGTAAGACATATATCTAAGACAGCATAACATTAAAGAGGAGCACAAAACAGTAGGTAATAGCAGTGAGAAAATACCTCTCAGAAAACTACTCACCAACCTGTGTGAGTCTGATACTACGAATAATTAAAAAAGAATAATCTGTACCTTAATTACCGGCCCGGACACGGAAAGGATTGACAGATTGATAGCTCTTTCTCGATTCTGTGGGTGGTGGTGCATGGCCGTTCTTAGTTGGTGGAGCGATTTGTCTGGTTAATTCCGATAACGAACGAGACTCCTCCATGCTAACTAGTTACGCGACCCCCAGCTCGACGCTTTGGTAAGTGGAATTGGCGCGAGCGTCCTCTCGCAGGCTTGTACAGTAATAAGATGAGGACGATTGCTAATTCGAAAATTCTCCTCTTTTAGGGCACTGACTACGTCAAGTGGACGACTCTTGATAAGGATTTTTTGGTGATTGGATAATTTTGATATTTATACTGGGAATACTGATTTGGGTAAGTGAGATAGAAGTGTTCTTGCAGCCTATGTTTAGGTGCGTTTACGTTTTTCTAGTGTTACTGAATTCAATTTATCATTGTTTTAGGTGCTTTCTACTTAGGCCTTTTTACTCGGATGGCCACCTTATGATTTGGCTGCTTCTATATGTGGTATTAGAACGTAGGATCACTATCCAGTTTCAACAGGTATATTTTTTTGACTTCTTGGGTCTCATGATTGATCGTGCCTCATGTGTGACGCAATGACTAAATTTGAGTCATTTGTATTGTTTTAGGTTTGCAGTTCTTCAAATAATTAAATTACAGATTATTCTTTTTTAATTATTCGTAGTATCAGACTCACACGGGTTGGTGAGTAGTTTTCTGAGAGGTATTTTCTCACTGCTATTACCTACTGTTTTGTGCACCTCTTTAATGTTATGCTGTCTTAGATATATGTCTTACACTGTTATTTTCACACCACCTACTGACATTGCCCTATAATTTTGCCTGTCTCTTGAACCGTTTGTCTCTTTGCTTTGAGTCATAGTTACTGTGTGTTGTAATTTTTCTGTGTATTTGCTTGCCGCCATCTTTCTATACATATGTTATTTGTGTTACTTCCAGCCCTGAGGAAGTCGTATGGGTTAATCCCCTCCAAACGACGAAACGCGTTGGGGAGTGGAAGAATTTCGCTAATAAACTAAGAAGAATGGAAGCTTTGTGCTGCATCTGATTTATTGAACTATTCATTTATTTTAAAGCGTGTGCATCAACTCTATTGTTTTAAATATAGTTCTTCATTCCAATTACAAAAAGACCAAACATAAATTAGTGATCTGCTCCCAATTGGAAATTACATCTTATTACATGTATTAAGAAATTCCAATGTTATCCTGTAGGAGGGGTAGGCCTCCCAGTAGTGAAAAAAATTAATTTAAAAGGTTTTTCTTACCAGGAAATGTAAACTTTAAAAGTTCATACCAAACCTTTTACTTACACAGCACCCTGCCCTATGGCCTACCTAGGGCCTACCTTAGAGGTGAAATATGTCATTAAAGGGGAGTGTAAGGCTTTTCAAGGGGGGTTAAATGGGAGGTCGAAATGGCAGTTTAAAACTACATTCAGGTTGCAATGGCAGGCCTAGGACATGTTTTAAAGCCCTACTTAAGTGGGTGGCACAATAAGTGCTGGAACTTCCTAGTAGAATTTAATTTACAGACCCTGGGTATATGGTATACCACTCTACAAGGAACTTACAAGTAAATTAAATATGCCAATTGGTTATAGGTCAATGTAACCATGTTTTAGGGGAGTGAGCGCAATAACTTTATCACTGGTCAGGATTGGTAAAGTGCAGAGTGCTAAGGCCAACAAAAACAAATACAGCAAAAAGTGGAGAGCAAGACAGAAGGGGTGGGGGTGGCACTGCAGAGAGGGCAGGTCCAACACAGGGGAACAAAGCAAAGGAAAAGGAAGTATAATCAGATGCTGGCCACTGAAGGAGTAGAGCTATAAAAAGTTAAAGGTGTAGGAGTACAATTGCTGAGCCTGGGCAAAGCACTACGCTATGCTCGCGTAGTTTGCGAAGTTTGCGCTACTTCGCACTATGCGAATTGCACGTAGCACAGTGCAAACACGTGTAGCGTAGCGTAGTGCAGCGGTCCTTTTTTGCTTGCTCGCAGTCCTCAACATCAAGTTGGCGACCGCGAACGAGCAAAATGACATCCCAGCGAGACTTTTTCCTCATTCGCGATGAGCAACATCAAGATGCCGATCGCGAGTGTGGAAAATAAACCTCCCGGCGAGCTTCTCAACGCGGGGAGGTCAGGTTTCTCTTTGCGAGTGGTCGCGTATGCTCGCGACCGCTCACGATGAGAAACTACCAGTCCACGTTGAGAAAGCTGCCGCTCGAGTAGAAATCTACTCGAGCGGCAGAAAATGACCGCTTGCACTGTGCAAGATGCAGTTTGCACTGATTGCACAGTGCGGATAAGCATATGGCACGGTGCAATCAGTGCGAACAGCATCTTGCACAGTCACTACGCAGTTTGCGAAGCTACGCGTAGCTCGCGTAGTGTGAAGTGCACTTCGCGTAGCTACGCGTAGCGCTACTCTGCAAACTACGCCCAGGGTTAACAATTGCAGGCATTGGTTATACAACATTTTGGAATAAACAGTCATATTCATAATCAGGATATGCACTCACCTCTCGGGTTTTCACAAGGGGCAAATAACCAGTCAGAGAAGGTCTTCCAGCCTATTTCAGGTCAGCAGCAAAGCACTGGTAAAAAACAAATGTTATAGCACAAAAGCAGAAGTACACAAATGCCAGGGTAACACAAAGAGGAAGTTGGAGGAAACAACAAAGGTGCACAGAGGAGGAAGGTCAGAGGCCATGTCTTTATGGGCTGAACTGGCTCAGCACAGTGATAAGCGATAACTGGCTCAGCATAAGTGATTTTTATGTGCCTGCAATGTGCAAAGCGAATTCATTTAATTCTGGTATTTCTCTAAGTCAGTCACCAAACGGGCTGCAGGGGCTTCTGTTAAGCCCCTGGGGGGGTGATCACACTCTGTTCCTGCTGTATAGGATAGTGAACAATGCCTCTATTGACTTCTAAGAAGCACGTGGAAGCTGCTGTGTGCCCTCAGCATGGAAAGAAGACGAGGTCATTCATACCTGCAGGCAGATCTTTAGCTACTGTGAAGTATAAAGAGATGCAGAGAATTTAAAGCACCTCCTGTGGCTCCTAATTATGAGGATTAAAAAAGAGATGCCCATTGAACACATGTACCTATTAAACTAGTAAAAGCCTGCATTGTAGGCTGCAAAGCTGTGGCAAGCGCACCAGTTTATTCAACAGACAATGACAATGTTAGCGTAAAACAAATACTGTATTGTATCTAGCATTATCTCAACAAATGTTAACGCTATGCCACACACACAACAAAAAACTGCAGGGCTTATTTGTGAGCCCCTGCGTCACTTTTGAGCTGTGGGTGCGTCACTTTTTGTGACGAACCGGCGGCGTAAAATATGCGCCAGGTTGCGCCCTATTACAAAGTGACGCATCTTGGCAGGTGCATCACTTTGTAAAGCTTTGCGCCACATTATAGATGCATCATGTATAATGTATGCAAAGTGGGTATTCCTCCGCAAAAAGCCTCATAGGAGTGGTGCATTGAAATCTATGAGATTTCAGTGTGCCACTTCTAGGAAGCCATTGCGTCAATATCTTACGCTTGCCTCAGGTGTCAAATGGATACAGGCCAAACCCCATGTGAAAGGACACATTGCTGGAGTTGCGTCTGTTTTCAGACACACCCCAGCAATGCGTCACTTTCGCGACCTACAGATACGTCAGAAATACGTGTAACATGATGCATAATATAGTAAATATGACTCATCCATCATGTCGCAAGGAGGGCATAGTGAAAACTGTTGCATCGCTTTTTTCACGCCGCAATGCGTCAGTTTTCATAAATAAGCCCCTCCAAATTTTCATGTCTCATTATCAAAACCTAGTTGGGTTACAAATGGGACAATGGCACAAAATGGCACAAATGGCACAAAATTGCCAGGCCTAATGGACAGCCCACGCACCCATTAGCAAAACATGAAGAAAAATGAACGTTATTTATTGAAGAGAGTTTACCCAAAGCCCATACACTCTCTCTGTATTTCCTGTTGTACTTTTGTGAAAAAATGATTGCACGCGATCATGGAAGACTAAAGCTTTCTGTAGCCAGACCGAAGAAGGCCATCATTCATCTAAGATTGTCCCATTTTGAACAGTAAAGAGAGCTATTTCATGGCTCCTGAATGGGTGCCAACATGCATCATATGGTAATACCGACCACGACTTTCCCTGTCTTAGCACTATGAAGAGAATGAAAGACCTACAGCTTTTTATTTTTATATAGAACATTTTACCTCTGCAAAGCACTCACAATTGGCACAACTCCTTTTTCCATAATGTTCCCCTTGATTAGCTCCAGTGAATGCTTTTTTCTTCTGCCGTAAAAAAATAAAAATAAAAATAGAACTGTTGCATACACGGTGGGCTGAGACTTGTTGGAAAAGGGTATTTTTCACACTCAAAATTGGCCTATTCTGAGTGCTTTTTGTGTTTTATGCGCATGCACAGCCCAGAAAACACATTTATAAAAGCAAGCGATTTTTTTTTAATAGATACTACTGTATGAAGCACACCAGAGCGATTAGCTATGCCCTATTTTGGGTGCAGACTGTATATTTTTTATGTAGTACATTCAGAACACAGCTTCCTCAGATGGATTAGTGCCAAACTGCTTTGGCCACTGCAAAATGCACTCAGCTCTCTTGAATAAAAGAAGACTCCTCAGCCAAGAATGAAGAAGCCGCCGTGAATAATTGCGACTGTTCCTCTGGGACGTACATTATTGGCAGCAGAACGGGGTTTGAACTGCAATGGTATAAAAAGCCATCGTAAAACACTTAATGCGTTACAAAATCTATTTGCATGAATACAGCATTTCCTGTGATCAAATAGAAATTGTATTGATAGTGTCTGGGCTCCTCCTGCACCCTCACCGTGCCTTAGAACCCACGTGTCATCGACCCACGACTTTGAACAGACCTGGCTGAGGTCTGCACTGTAAGGGAATACTGTTTTATACAGCTGAGCATGGAGTGCTGTCTTGTAACTTACTCTGGGGCGTTTCTTTTGAAAGCTGAATCATAGAAAATACTGCTTTAAGGGTCACCTCATCTTAGTCACATTTTTATCTCTATTAATTCTCCAGCTACAACCTAAATAGCGATCTTCAGCGATGCAAGTGGTGTGATTTAAACCTCTGCTTTTATTTGTCTTAGTTTTGGTTTAGTAGCCCACACGCCTCATTTCAGTGTATAGGGGTATATTCACAAGAAATGTTGCTCCACTGTTTTCCCGCCGCAAAAATGGTACCGCTGCCATGCGACAATTCCTAACGGCGTGTCAGTGTTGTATTTACAATATGGCGCTACATGACATTAGGATGGAAGTAGCAGCAGAAAAAAATGGTCATAACACAAGTGTCAAGTCTATTTAAAAAAATGACTCAACGGAACAAAAAGTGACATTCGGCCAATTAGCGGCTAGCACGCTAGCCGGCCTAACGTCATTTTTTCTGCGCCTAGTGTGAAAAAAATAATTACCACCAGCAGGGCAGCCCTAAAACCGAAACCTGGAGCAAGGTAAAGACTGGAATCCTAACAAAGGTTCAAGTTAAATATTCCATATAACATAAAATACAGAAGAATATCAATCACTTAAAACAAAAAAATAAAAAATATGAAAAATTAAATGACAAAATTAAAAAGAAAATTGTAAAACGTTTTCTGACCAGTGATATCCCTACACAAATTCAAAAATGTACAAAATGTAATGGAACAATAGAAATAACAACAAAAGAAGAACAATTGTGCTCAATAAGGTACACAAAAAACCTTAAGGACAAGACACTGCGTAAACATAAATAGTGGCTGAGGAGAGTTACATATACATTGTTTGGGGAAGACAAAAACAAGACATAGCAAGGAATGCGTCCTCTTCAATCAAGGTCACATGGTCATCATCAGGACAAACAATATTCAATACCGGAGCGTCCAATAGAAAAATCCAATAATATGATCTATTTATGACGAGTCTACAGCACAAGATAAAGTGGGCTCCACTTGCTTATGGTCCAAACACAGTTGCACGAAACAAGTAGCCAGACACAATCCAAGGAAGGAGTTAAATGGTTCCTCAAATCGAGCGAAGCTGCTTAGACTACACACAAGTCTCCGTGGCGTGCACCATGCCGGCCGTGTAACCGTCCCGGCAGAGAACTGACAAACCATTCAATTAATGTTTTCCCCCACATCACTGGTAAGTTAAATTTGACCTCCATCGTGATTTCAGTGAAGTTTTCTATCACTATAAACTTCCTTGGATTGTGTCTGGCTACTCGTTTCGTGCAACTGGGTTTGGATCATAAGCAAGTGGAGCCCACTTTTTCTTGTGCTGTGGATTCATCATAAATAGATCATATTATTGGATTCCAGTCCTTAGCGTGAAACAAAAGCAAACAAACGCTGCTAAGAGGAAGAGAAAAGTTACACCTACCTGAAAGCAGTATGAAGCAGCTAATAATGAGGACAGCACAGGGCAACATTCCCCCCTCCAACCCCACTACCAGCCAGGATGGTCAGCCAGAGTCCAAGGGTAAGAGGAAGTTCAAGTTCAGTCAGGAGGAAAATGAGATCTTTATCCCTGAGGTGATGGAGCACCAACACCAGCTCTTTGTCAGCTCCAAAGTGTCATTGGGGGAAGAAAAAGACCATATGGCGGTCCATAGTACACAAGGTGAACTGCATAGCTAATGTCAAGAGAACAGTGACGGACTGTAAGAAGCACTGGCAAGAAACTAAGCACAAAACTAAGGAGAAACTGGCAACCTATCTTCAGGCAGCATTGCAGACAGGAGGTGATAGTCCAGAACCCCAGGAGGAGCTGGATCCCTATGAGGAGCAGGTTTCCCCTGTCATCTCTGAAGAGTCAGTGGTTGGAGGTGTGGGACAAGACAGTGCTGACTATGACCAACTACATCAGTAAAAGGGTAAGTACCAAAGAGGAACAATAGGGTTAACTATGTAATCTTGTGCAGTCCAGGTAGCTATGTCCCAGAGCCCTACGACACTGTCTGCAGGTAGGTCAAACGGTAAGCCCAGCTATGCTCAGACAAGGCATTAATTGAAGGCTCATGGGTATTTTGATCACATGCTGGCAGAGGGCAGCATCGCAAGCCTGATAGCTGGGCTCTCCTAAATCAAATTGAAGGAGCAGAAATGTGTTGTTTCTATATGATATGGTGCATTCCTGAATTAACTGCATCTGCTGGGGCACATATAGCAAACATACACCAAAGCAGGTATCACAGCACCCTGTTTCAAGGTTACCTGTGTTGGTTCTAGCCAGCTGAATGTGAACCAGCAGAAAGGAAGGCTGGGATGTGTAGTGCGTGCCCAAACACAGCGCAACCCTGCACTTCTATATTCACACAGGCGGGCTCATCAACATTTCATGTGCTGTGCTGCACCACATGTCTATGAAAGATGCCCCTCTTGTTAAACCTGGGCCCATGCAAATTAATCTAGGCTACAAGTTCCTAGCATACATTTGGTATCTCACTGGATGATGAATGGGGGATCTGTGGACCATGGCTACTACCTACACATAGGTACAATTATATTGTCTCTTCCATACTCACCTAGAGGAACCTACATGGCAAGCAGCTGCCCTGGCATACAGGCCCAGACAACACATTTGTCAGCTGCCATGGTAGGGACCACCTGAACTCCTGTCATATACATATCTATGACTGTGTGTGGGGGTGAATGCAACTTATGTACTCCAGCAATAGATGAGCCATAGATAATGTTAAAAATCACAGGACGTCGATGCAAACATATCTGCAGTACCAAAATGCATCATTTCACAAATGCATGGATGGGCCGGATGCACTGAATTATATCCCAACCCTGTGCACACCCCTGCACTGGTACAAAAAGAACAGATGTGCACCAACGCAGGCACTCTTACACCATGGCACAATGTTGTCTGTGTTGGTGCTTGGCAGTCATTAACTGTGCCAGCACAAGGAAAAACACATCGTGTGCGCCCGATCCATGTGAATACGGTGCTGTCCTGTGTATGTGGAATGATGCAGGGTTGCACTGATATAGTGCTTGAGGCACCGTGTTGTGCCATTACATTGTGAAAATGCCCCTCGGTAGGTACATGTCAACAATTCCAGCAACACTACCATCTGGGGTGCTGCCTCACACATGTCGCTCTATACCAGCCTGCCATGTCAGCCCATTGGAGATGGCCACACATGATGTAGGTGTTGTAGGCACGGGAGAGTCACCCTATGATCAGGTTACAATCACATTGTGGCAGTAAGTCGTTGCCAGGACCTATTTTAAACAGCCAAAGTGGGCATGGGCACATACATACAAATGCATGGATCGGATTAAAGAAATATTTGACACCCTGCGTATAACCAACTCTGGTCATGATGAAATGGCATGAACGTCAGTGATTAGAATCTGTCTACTAAGACAGGGCCCATCCACTCTGAATAGGCACACAGTGGTACTGATGAAATGCTGAGGTCCTGTCATCTGAAATGGAAATACAGTGCTATCTGCCATCCACACCCTAGCATAACAGCTGTCCTAAACATCAATGAGTTACTGAAAGTCTCATGTCCTGCACTTTCAGGCCTATTTACAAGCCCCTATCGCCACCGTAGAGTCATTATTTTTGCCTCTCTGGGGGTGTAGCATCATTTTCAAAATTTACAAGGTGACGCTAAGCTATTCAGAGTGGCTTAATGTCACCTTGTAAATATGCCCCTTTCTGCTGCAGTCCTCTGCAGAAAAGCAGCGTGCAATCAGTGTTGTTTTGGGTGTTCCACTCTAACACCCATTGCTTTTTGACGCTGCCCCAGATTTACAAGGAGATGCATATCTGTGGCAGGGCCATAAACTAATGCCATGCAAGAGCAGGCATTAGAATGTCGCATTGGGAGAAATGCTTTATTTCTACATTTTTGTTTTTTCTGTGTGTGCTGCATTCTGAATGTAGGTCCACTGATCAACAATCTCTAATCGTAAGATCATATAAAGTCATGGGCAGCCTGACAGATACATGTCCTTGGCTAATAAACCCACTGTTGCCAGACACTGCAAGGAAAGACAAATGTAAGAAAAAAACTTCACCTGAGCACACATTCTCACTCATGCACAGTAAATCATGATATACACATCCTTTATATAGTAAACTATTCAAATTAATGGAAACATAAAAGCTTAAATAGGAGTAACTCTCTACCCTATTCTAAATACCTGTCCTAACTTATCCTACACTAACTTAGCCTATCTACTCTTTAAAACTACCTTAACTTAGCTTACTCTACACAATTAGCATGACATGTAAAACATCAATGCCCCCCCCCCCTTAAGTCACATTTACACACAGGACAACAGAAACTACACTTAAGCATCAACTACGTACACATAGAAACCTAAACAATCAAATCTTAATTTTTGTATGCATATAAAGCACAGCAACCCCACCCCCTAACTAACCCAAAGTAGCCTTACCCACTAACAAACTAACCCACCCCTAAAAGATCCACTAAAATCACTATCACTAAAACCTACTCTAACCTAAATTAACCTATAAAATCCTATACAAAACATTTCTGTATGTCACGCAGGGGGAACGGCAGAAGGGGGTCCTGTCGCAATTACCTTTTGGCCTGCTCAACATCCTGCTTTATGTCTTGGAGCAGGGATGAGGCCTGGTCCACCTTGCTGTCAAGGACTGCTACTCTAAGTTTGAGGTCTGACATGCCTTCCGCATGTCAATCTCAAAATGTGAGGGCCCTCCGGTGGGCTGAGGTGTGGATGCCGGTGGTTGAGAAGGCCCGCTGGTTGAGGTACTGGAGACGGCTGTTTGTGAGGGCCCTGATGTAGATTCTCCATGGTGGGCTGTGCTTTCACTTTTGGTGGTTGGTGGTCTGGTGCAGATCGGAGCTTCCGAATCCCCTCTACTTCCACGGGCGGAGTGATCTCACAGTCACACACGCACACACACATCACACGCTGGTGGGGCCCATTACACCAACATTCATCCTACCACTCTTATCCGTGCCATGTATAAGGGGAAACACTTTCTGATACCTATCCAATCTGCATGTACTTTGAGGTCAATGGCATCTACTTAGTTGCTTAAAAATCGAACAAAACATTTCAAAGAATACGCAAATAAATCCAATAAACATGACCAGAAATAACCACCCGACACAGAGATTCAAACAGAATTATTTGTTTATCTAAAATTGTAAGAAAAGCCAATTAAATGCAAATTCATTTCTCTCATATTTACCTATTCTGTCTAAATGTCAGATCCTAAGTCAGAACCGGTCCTCAGTAGAAGAAACAGAGTTTCCTGCCGTCATGTAGAGTCACCGTCCTCTCCGTCAGCATAGGGACCTCGGATCATCAGTTCGGGAAGAAGTGGCGCTAGACCTCACTAGCCTACTAATATTCATACTAAAATTTACATTTCAGAACGGATGAACGGCGTAAATAATGTCATCTTGGTACATTTGAGATACTATGCAGGATTTTCTCACACTTGGATTGTCCCAAATAATGAATAGAAAATAAAGATGTCCATAACTAATTCGATACTTTTACGGATGTCTTTTCAGATATAATGTATCCCAGTTGTGGGATCATCAGTTCATAAGTTCAGCATTCATATTGGAAACAAATTTCATGTTCAGGGGCTCTTGGCATTCGTCCTGGATTTGTCGTCATGATCATGGCTTTTCAGTTTTGTCGAGTGGGCAAGGTCATAGGCAGCACGAAGCTTCCTTGCAAAAATTTCCATCAACTCGAATGCAGGCTGCGGGTGGTAGCCATTTTCTGGTAGGCCACATTAGTCAACTTAAGTGAAAATAGACATAAAACAGAATTACTGCACGGAAATGATTATACAGTGTTATTCCCCTGCTAATACCCTTATGTGTGTGTATTTATCTAGCCATTTGCGACATCAGAAGCCATTAATGCATATTAATTATAAGCGCAAAACACAATAACATTACATAAGCAACATCTATTTCTGTCAGTTTGCTCACCAACTTAGTTCACTTATTATTTTAGCCATGCAATAGCATTCCCACGTGTAATTCTCTTGTTAATAAGGTTGGTTAGACAAGACTTGACAAACTTTTAATAATTAATAATTAATCAGTAGTACTTTTAATTATAACATGCGAAAATGAAACAGGTATTCGGGTTTAAAGTAAAAACCCTGCTCCATCAATCCCCCCTTTGGTGATATCTTATCACCACAAAATCAAAAACCCCAAAAGTCAAAATATTTTCTTGTTCATTTTTCAAACCCTTGTTTCCAACTCATCTTCTCTCTTGGTTTCTATATAAATGCTTTCTCTTAGCTCTTCTAGTTCTATTTCTTGTGGATCTCTTTCTGGTTTCTTTTGCCTCCTTTTAACATTTTCTTTTGTGATTTTTTTTTTTATTTCTTCTATACCTACAACACATACACCCTAATCTAAGGATCAATAATGCAACAATTACACAGGTTAATGGAAATAATATCTTACCAAAAATGGTACTACCTATTTTAGCTATAAAATTCTTAATAGCAACCATCTTATTAGCCATTCTAGTCCAGATACTTTCAGCTTCCAGTGGTACTAATTCTTCATGCAAATCAGTAATATTTTTTATATAAACTTTTAGATCTTTACTTTCGTCAGGAATGTAAGTGCAACAATGTTGAACTTTCAGCATTCCACAGACTCCACCCTCTTTTGCCAAAAGAATGTCAAGGGCAAGTCGATTTTGCATCGCCATAGCACGCAAAGCAACCATTTCTGTATTAACCAAAAGAAAGCCTCCAGCGGTGCTTGTTGACAAGCGATCCACCACTGTTGACAGCTTCCGAATGCCAAATGCATTCAAAGAAATTCCCACTGCTGGAATTAAAGCTCCAAAAATATCTCCTACAATTTCTGTCCATGTTTCTCTTCTATAGCGTGTTAATGTGTTAGAATGTTCAGCATCATCTACTCTATCCATGTGAAAAATCTTTGGAAAGACCAGGCCAACATAACATGTACCAAACCAATGGTCAGGCAAACGGTAATAAGCCTTGTTCCCACAAATATAATACACTCCCGGAAAAACTGCATCTTCTCCTCCTCTAAATCCCCATCCGGTTGCAATAAAGTATGTATCATGGCACTCACTAGTCCCTATGAAATAATAATCATACTGGGATCTCTTCCTGGTAATGCACAATTTGCCTTTCTGTGGGGCATCTATAGCCATAGTTGGACTGGCTCCATTTTTCAACTCCTTTTCTTTCTCAATATCCCACATTGTGTCACTCATTTTATGCCCTTCTGCTTTCTTGTGCATATTCAACCTTCTTCTTTCAACCATGTCTAGAAAATTCTTCTCTTCTCCCTTCAAACTGCAAGTTAAATTGTTTCTAAAAACATATTCTAAGGTTAATTCTTTGGTTTCTAAAAAAATCTCACCTAAAGTGTTAGCTTCTTTTGCTGGATTCAGTGCTTTATTCATAGGCAGTTGCCCAAGAATATTATCTGCATTAGACATATTATAATCTAATTTCCCTAATTGATAAAATATACTAATTAGCAACCTACAAGAAATTCCATACGTAGCCGGAAGATGATGATAAGTCACTCCTTCCGAAACAGAGGCAGGTAATTGGATGCAAACGTAGCAATTCCTTACTTCCATTGTCTTTACGTACTCATACAACAATTTAGAAAAAACATTGCTAGAAAAATCATTAATTGACCTATCCTTATGTATATGTATATTGCTAGTTCTAGTTGGTACTATCTTCGGTGAATTCTTCCCTATATTAGTTCTGTTCTCAGTATGACCTTCTAAAGTGTCTATAGTGACTCTAAATGAAATCAATAGAGCAAGTACGCTCCAAAGCAGCATTAATAAACCTGTACAGCAGCAGCACATCTTGCACCATCTTTTCAGAAAGGTACATCTACTTTTATTATTCTCAGTGTTAGCCATTTTGTTAATTTGACCGTGTCTTTTGACTTAGCCTCTTCTACTCCTCTACCGAACTTTAAGGGCAGCAAGTACCCAACAGATTTTTTTCAATCTACTAGTTTTAATATTGCTTCTTTTCTTTTCTCCTCCAAGTGATTTTCCTTGGATTTACTCAATTTGGATTTTCATCACTTTTCACTGTCTCTTCATCATCATCAAACTGTATCAGGTCCTGAACATCCGTCTCTTCTCCAATGTCGGACAAGATAACTCTCAGGATTCCCACAGCTTCTTCTTCAGCAACCTCTTTCAGTAAAGCCTCCTCTGGACTTCCTTGACTGTCTGCCTCTTCTCCTTGTTCAGGCAGTGCCACATACGTCCATTCCGGTGACTTGTACCTCTGGTTTGGTTTTCTTATTCTTTTAGTTCTCTCAGGTATCTTTGTTTCTTCTTCTTTGGTTGGATTTTGACTTGACACTTCGTTCACTTGTTCAGCTTTTGAAGAGTTAACTCGTGTCAGTCTGTACCTTAGTCTCTTTATCTTATTCGGCCAAAGATCTCCTTTAGCATTTCTCTTTTGTTTTCCTTCTTTATTGTTTCTTTCTCCAAGCCAAGTTCTCTTTCTCAGAACTCGTCCTCCATGTATCTCATTGTCACTTTCATCAGACTCTGTCTCAGTCGCCTCTTGTTCATTAACAGTTTTCTTTTCCCCAACAACTTCCTTTTCTCCAACAGTCTCTTTTTCCACCAATTGAGATTTCCCTACGTCTGTCCCTCCTCGGGTCTCCGACACGCAATCTTCTTGCTGTCTACTTGTCCCTTCACCTAGCTTGTTGTTGATGTTCCCTACACCTCCTCGGGGTTTTTCTGCAATCTGTCCCTCTCTGTCTTTGTCTGTCCCTTCTTTTTCTATGTTTATCTCAGGCGGAACTTGTCCAATTTCCTCATTTGTTTCAGGTATCACTTCTGTTGGAATGTTCTTTTCTTTCCTTTCTTTCTTTTTGTGTTGGTCACTGTTAAGTGGAACCTCAGGTACTTCTTCAGAATCTGAATTTGTCTCTGTTGTTTGCTCTGTTCTTTTCAGAACCTCTTCTGGTGGGATGAAAATTTCCCTTGCCTCACTTCCCCCGCTTTCAGGATTCTTTTTCCTTCTTACTGTCTCACTGTCTGCATCATCACTGGAATCTGATTCTTCAAAGTATTCTTTTCCAGTACCATCTCTTGGATTTGGAACTCTCAGTGTGTGGCTTGCATGTATCTAATTTTTCACTCCAGCACACTTCACAGCAGTCGTTGTGGTCAGAATGACTTGTCTTGGCCTTCCCCACCTTGGAACCAGGCAATTCCTTCTTCTGTGGACTTTTATCCTTACCCAGTCCCCTGGGCTTAGATCATGGGCTGGTTTCTTCTCAAGTGTGGTGGCGTCTTCTCCAATCTGGTGAAACACAGAATGAACTGCGTCAGCCAGGCCTTTATAGTAATCCAAAATCATGTCATCAGTTATAGTCATCAGCTTGTTGACTGGTACATAGGCATGTCTCATAACACGTCCCATGATAATTTCATGTGGACTCAAACCTGTTGTTCTGTCTGGAGTAGACCTAATGGTCATCAGGACTAGAGGCAAGACATCGGGCCATTTCATTCCTGTGGCTAAGCACATTTTGCCAATTCTGTTTTTGATGGTACCATTCATTTGATCAACCACATCAGAAGCCTCTGGTCGGTAAGCACAATGTAGCTTCTGCTGTACACTCAATGCTTCACAGATTAGACCCATGATTTCATTATAAAAATGTCCTCCTCTGTCTGATTCAATGGTTACTGGGAACCCATACCTTGGGATAAACTCTCTCAACAGTAATTTGGCCACTGTTATCCCATCATTTCTTCTGGTTGGATATGCCTCCACCCACCTTGAGAACAAACAGACCACCACCAGGACATACCTCAATCTGTTGACTGGGGGCATTTCAATGAAGTCAATCTGCATTCTTGTGAAGGGTCCTCCCTCTCTGCCTATTGTTCCTAGGCTCACCACTGTTTTCTTTCCAGGATTGAATTGCTGACATATCAGACATCTCTGACAGAGACTTTCTGCTATCAGCCTGAACTTTGGTCTGTACCAGGTTTGCTTAAAGGCTCTTATCATAGCATCCCTCCCCAGATGTCCTTGGCCATGATACATCCTTGCCATTGTTGATAGCATGCTATTTGGCATGACTGGTCTTCCATCTCTATAGACCCACACATGATCCTTTTCTCTAGGTGCACAACCTGCTTTAACCCAATCTTTCATTTCCTCGTCTCCTGCCTCATCCTGCAATTGTTTCACCTCCTCCCATGTTCCCACTTCATTAGTAAACATCAAGGAACAAGAAAATATTTCTCTTTCTTTACTCCGATTAATAGAATGATTGTTTCTTGCACAGTATTGTGCTATGTCATTGGCGAATTTATTTCCCACAGTAACAAAATCATCACCCTGACCATGAGCAGCACATTTTACAACTGCTAGTTCTTTAGGCAGCTGTATCGCCTCTAGCAATTTTCCAACCACTTCAGCATTCTTTATGGGAGTTCCACTTGAGGTCAGGAAACCTCTTTGTAGCCATAGCTGGCCAAAATCATGGACAACTCCGAAGCCATACTGGCTGTCAGTCATCACAGTCACTCTCACACTTCTCCAAATTTTGCAGGCTTTTGTTAAGGCCACCAATTCTGCCACCTGAGTGGATTTAACTCCTTTCAAAGGTGATGCTTCAACAACTCCTGAAACTGTACACACAGCATATGCAGCACTCAGTGTTCCTTCATCCGTTCTCAAGCAAGATCCATCCACAAACAACACATGATCACTCTCAGGCAGTGGCAGATCTCTTATGTCTGGCTTTGGCTTTGTACAGTAATCAAGTACATCCAGGCAGTCATGATCAGCTTCATTCCTTACTCCCACACATTCAGCATCAGGCAACAGTGTAGCTGGATTAACATTCACACATCTCTCCAGAGTCACATTTGTTGCACCAAGAATGACTTTCTCATATTTAGTCAGCCGACTATGAGACATGAACTGTGTCCGGCTCCTTGTTAAAAGGATTGCCACATCATGAGGTACAAATACCCTTACAGGATATCCCATTATGATTCCCTCACTTTGTTCCAGACTTTTACAGGTAGCAGCTACTGCTTTCAGGCAACCTGGTAAACCCACAGCTACTGGATCAAGTGTTGCTGAGAAATAGGCAATTGGCCTTCTCAGGCGTCCATGTTTCTGGATTAACACTGAAAGTGCACATCCATTTCTCTCACTACAATACAACTCAAATTCCTTTTCATAATCTGGCATTCCTAGGGCAGGAGCTTCACATACTCTGTCTTTTAACTCTCTGAATGCAGCCATTTCTTCTGGGTTTAGTTCCAATGGGTCTTTCACCTCACTGTTGGTCAATTTAATCAATGGTTTGGCAATCAGGGAAAAGTTACTTATCCACTGACGACAGTAACCCACCATTCCCAGGAACATTCTCACTTCTCTCTGTGTCATTGGGGCTCTCATCCCTCTAATGATTTTAATCCTGTCAATGGTCACTTTTCTCAGACCTTTCTCAATGTTATGTCCCAAGTACTGGACTTCTTTCTTGCAGAATTGCAATTTGGCTGGAGATACTTTTAATCCTCCATCTGCCAAGTGATTCAGTAAAGCTATGGTATCTACTTCACAGGCTTCACGGGTTTTTGATGCCACAAGCAGGTCATCAATATACTGGACCAAGACTGAATTTTCAGGCATTGTTAGACTTTCCAGAGATTTCTTCAGCAATTGATTAAATATTGAGGGGCTCTCTGTATACCCCTGTGGAATTCGGCACCATGCCAATATCCGCTCTCCAAATCTAAAAGAAAATATTGGCTGACTGTCATGATGCAATGGGATTGAAAAGAAAGCATGACACAAATCAATTACAGTATACCATTCTGCATCATGGGGAATCTGATACAAAATCACTGATGGATTGGGCACAATGGGACAACATGACACAACAATCTTGTTAATTTTTCTCAAATCCTGTACTATTCTGAACTTTCCATTAGGTTTCTTCAGTCCCATTATTGGTGAATTACATGGGCTGCTCAATATTTCTCTTAACACCCCCTGCTGGATCATCTTCTCAATTATGGGTGTTATTCCTTCAATTATTTCAGGTGTCAGTCTGTATTGCGGTATGTTTGGGTAAGCCACTCCCTCTTTTACAGTAATCTTTACTGGATCTACATTTCTCATCAGACCTACATCTTCTCCAGTAAAATCCCAAACTGCTGCTTTCACTGTCTGTTTCAATTCTGGGGGTAATGCATCTGGATTAAATATTGCATATGTTCCCAGAGCCTCACATTCCCTGTTATCCATGGTCATTCTGTATAGAACGTCCTCATCTGGTGTCTCAAAGGTTATTCCATCTGGAGTACAGAAAATAGTGCAATTCATCTTGCACAGCAGGTCCCTGCCTAGCAAGTTCACAGGACTAGTGTCACACACCACAAATCGGTGCATGTCTGAAAATTTCCCTATTCTAACCCTTACTGGTTCAGTAAGTAAAGTTTTAATCTGTGTGTTGGACACACCAACCACTTGGATTGCTTCGTCCGAGAGAGGAAGATTCTTTATATCAGCTGACCTGACAGTTGATCTCGTGGCCCCTGTGTCAACTAGGAAAGTAACACTTTCACCATTAATTTTCCCATCTACAAAAGGCCCTGCCTGGTCTATTTCTAGAGTTGCGCCAAGTACGCACTCCTCCTCCTCTCTTCTGCATCGTCAGAAGTCTCCCTCGGAGTCGCTTCCCTCATTTTTCAGCCAGTACTGAGAAACAGCGCTTGCGCGTTTTGGTTTGATTACCTGCTCTTCATCGTAGAACCCCGACTCTTGGCTGTACTTCTGGGATCCTCTTCTCTGTGGCAAGGGTGGTTTTGGCACCTGATTCTGCTGCTTATCAGCCTTCTGCTGTTGCCGATGCTGACCACACCCCTCACTCTGCACCTGTGAATTCAATGATGGATTATCATCATTAGTAGACGGTGGATTCTTACACTCGGATTTCCAGTGCCCCAATTTTCCACAGTTGTGGCATGAGGACTTCTTCTTTGCTTCTTCAATGTTTCCTTTCCCTTTTCCTAAACCAAACCTGGGTTTATTTCCTGGGTTATTTGCCTGTTCAACCAACTGAGCTTCCTGTCTTTCTGCAACTTTCACCTGTGCCCACATTGCCTTTTCTTTTAGCTTCCTCTGCTTTGCCTCAATCTCATCACTGAAGTATTTTGCATGTCTCAGAATCTCATCAATATTCTTGCTCTGCCAGTCTACCGTATGCTGCCTTATCATTTCACTGATTTCCGGCCGCAAACCGTACACAAATCTATATACAAAGTGGCTCAGGTCCTTGTCACCCAGATGTTCATCTCCACTGAACTGTTTGAAAGCTAATATTAATTTTTCATAATATGCATGGACTGATTCTTTTAATTCTTGATGTGTTCGATCTATTTTAACCCAATCGGTTTCCTTGGGGGGTACCTTATTTTTCAAGAAGGCCATAACCTGCTCATACTTCTTCATTACCTCCGGGTCTGGAGCTCCTGTCTTTGGATCTCTCGGGTATTCCTTAGTGGGCCAGTCTATGACTATTTTACATTCTGCCCACAGGTCTGCTGGTACAATTATATCAAACAGACTATTTAGGTCAATCCACAGCACTTTTGACAACTTCACAAATCTGTCGACCTGTCTATACCACTCGACGGGCTTTTCCCTTAGTCGAGGGAAATCATTTGTAAATGATAAAATATCCTGTCTGCTCCATGGGACATGTACATACCCACCTCCTGGAATCTCCCTCATAGGGTAGGCTGTTACTGCTTTCTCCTTTTCTTTCAGAGGAAATCTCGAGTAAGTTCTATCTGCCCCATCATCTCGCTTTCGGTACCATCTGTCTTTCCATCTTTCTACATCTCCCCATTTTCTTAGCAAAGCAATCATCTCCTTGATCTGCCCTGTTCGGCCTGTATTGTTCAAATTCTCAATGTCCTTATCTGTAAAATCCACTCGGCAAGGCTTTTGTAAAGCTTTTACCTTATCCATGTCAATTCCCAATTCACTAGCTATTTCTTTCAATCTGTCATGTATGTTCTTTGCTCTCCATGTGATACTTTTACACAGGAAGAGGATCTCCCCTTCCTGATAATTTTTCAGTGTTTCTGTAGGGATTGTTCCTACTATCATCTCTTCCATTTCCATACGTAGCCTAGCTACATCAATTCCCTGGCATTCTTTTTCTTTTCTCTGCAAGGTTTTCAGCCAATCATTCAAATCTTCAGCAGTTATCACAGATTTTTCTGCACCCCCTGGTTCTGTTACTCTTTGTGGTTCTAAAATTGATCCTCTGTTCCCTTCCACACATCCAGAATTCAAACTTGAGTTAGTCTGCACACTCAATTCTCCTCCACATATGGTATGTCTCCACTGATTTTCTCCTGTTCTCCACTGTGTTTCTCCTGCTCTCATTTCTGCCTGCTCCGGAGGAACAATCAATCTATTGCCCACATATGGTACTGTCAAACCACTTTCACACATCCTCTGCTTGTCAAAAATCGGCATAACCGGGCCTATTGTCACAAGCACTGTAACTGCCTCAAGATTTTTAGTCAGTTCTCTGATTTTCTCTGTCAGTTCAAAGGTAGTTCTTGCTAGTTCTCTGGTCTTTTCATCCTCCAGTTCATTCTCTCTTTCTATCTCTCTCTCTCTCTCTTTCTTTCTCTCTTTCTCTCTCTCTCTCTTTTTCTCTTTCTCTTTCTCTTTCTCTTTCTCTCTCTCTTTCTCTCTCTCTATCTCTCTATCTCTCTCTCTCTCTCTCTCTCTCTCTCTCTCTCTCTCTCTCTCTCTCTCTCTCTCTCTCTCTCTCTATCTCTCTCTCTTTCTCTTTCCGCCAGAGAACAACTGCTTTTCAATCCAGGGGTGGTACCCTCTGTCTTAATAAGTTGCAGGGTGTCTCTCATCGGGGTCACTGCTGTTCCTACCTCTGGTTCTCGTCTATACGGGGGTGGTCTTTTATAGAGCATGTCCTCTAAGACATCATCATCAGACTCATTTGCCCCATATCTCCTGGGTTCTATATTATGTTCTTTATCTGTACACTTTCTCTCTTCTGACTCCTCTGCTGTTCTTATAGGATATAATCCCTCGGTCATACTGGCGTCACGCCATCGTCTCATCCGGTCATGATGGGTTTCGCGATCATACTTTCGCCCAAACATGTACCTGTAGCTACCTCCACCCCTCTGCTTTTCTCATTCATGAATTTCATCTTCCCATTCAGTCAATGCCTCAAACTGCGTCGGCCTAGGCCGAGGCTCTAGATTCATCATCCGTTCCCGTAAATTCCTCAGTATGGCCAGATTAAATGAGCCATGTTCCGGGAAAGCTAAAACCCCATCTTCCCTCGTATACTTCACCCAGTTATCCAACCAAATACAGGTATGATACCCATACTTCGCAACCATTAAGGATGCCGGGGTTCTTGTCGGGGGCAATAACTGTCCTTCCCTGGTCACTATATCTTTATCCTTGTCGAACCAGTTCTTTACTTTACTAAGCAAAGATTTATTTTTCTTTTGCTCAGCGTGGTAGTACATTTCCTTATTTCTCCCAAGCTACTTGTCCTTTCTACAGCTGTACGATCTTTCGTCCAATTGCAGCGCGACTCACACTGGAGCGTCTACGTCACTGACTCAGTCCACGAATCTCAGCGCGAATCACACCAACGCACCAATCCTGGAGCGTCTACGTCACCCTGTATGTCTCCCAATCCTAGCGCGGCATACACTAGTACACCAATCACCGAGCTTCCACTGTTCTAACCCTCTGTCCAACCACAGCGCGGTCTCCCTGACGTCAGCAGTCACTGCAGTCGCTTCTGCTGCTGTCTCCTGTCTTTCTCGTCTACCCCTCCTTTACAAGACTACTCGGTAGACTTTGTTTCAACTTCTACGAGTCTGTTAGTTACAACGTACAAACATCTCCATTGTCTGCTTCGCTAGCCACAGAACAGCAAAAGACCTTTCCCACAAGAATTCTGCCTTTCCCGAGAGCAGCGCTTACCTCTGCCCTACTACAGAATCGTTACTTCCGCTGATAAAGTAGCACATCCCTCTACTTTACCCTTCTAACAAGCACCAATTAACTGTTTTCTCCGGAATGCTCCTAAGAGTTTCACAATTAACCAGAATGCCTTCTCATTCACGCACTTTCACACCAGAAAATTTAGTTCATTCACACAGAATTCTGTCTTTCCCGAGAACAGCGAACAGTCTGTCCTACTACAGAATTATATCACACGTTAACAAAGCAGCGCTTACCTCTGCCCTGTCCTTCTAACAAGCTCAGAGAATACCTATTACCTTTCTAGTGTTAAGCTTTAACGGAATGCCATACGGATCCCTGAGACCTAAGACCAGAACTTCACAGATAACCTTCGCTATCATATACACTTCTCTCACACAGAAAATACGTTTCTAATGGAAACACACAGCGATGCTACCTCATCGAACCCAGACAATGCGACGCGCAACTTCAATTGTCACACGTTTTCCCCTGTCTGCATACAGGGCCAACAATCCCGCCTTTTTCCGAGAGCAACACTTCCTCTGCTCTACTACGGAACTGTCACCGACTCCCTACGTCCTAGAAGCCGTTCACAATACATAAAACTCAACACGACTTCAACATATAGGGTTAGTACAAATATCAATCAATAATCAACAAGCCTATATACACACAATTTCGCCAGACCAAGACAATAGTAAACCATCATTCTGCTACCAAGAAACTGGTGCAGATTGGAGCTCAACATCCTGCTTTATGTCTTGGAGCAGGGATGAGGCCTGGTCCACCTTGCTGTCAAGGACTGCTACTCTAAGTTTGAGGTCTGACATGCCTTCCGCATGTCAATCTCAAAATGTGAGGGCCCTCCGGTGGGCTGAGGTGTGGATGCCGGTGGTTGAGAAGGCCCGCTGGTTGAGGTACTGGAGACGGCTGTTTGTGAGGGCCCTGATGTAGATTCTCCATGGTGGGCTGTGCTTTCACTTGTGGTGGTTGGTGGTCTGGTGCAGATCGGAGCTTCCGAATCCCCTCTACTTCCACGGACGGAGTGATCTCACAGTCACACACGCACACACACATCACACGCTGGTGGGGCCCATTACACCAACATTCATCCTACCACTCTTATCCGTGCCATGTATAAGGGGAAACACTTTCTGATACCTATCCAATCTGCATGTACTTTGAGGTCAATGGCATCTACTTAGCTGCTTAAAAATCTAGCGAAAACATTTCAAAGAATACGCAAATAAATCCAATAAACATGACCAGAAATAACTACCCGACACAGAGATTCAAACAGAATTATTTGTTTATCTAAAATTGTAAGAAAAGCCAATTAAATGCAAATTCATTTCTCTCATATTTACCTATTCTGTCTAAATGTCAGATCCTAAGTCAGAACCGGTCCTCAGTAGAAGAAACAGAGTTTCCTGCCGTCATGTAGAGTCACCGTCCTCTCCGTCAGCATAGGGACCTCGGATCATCAGTTCGGGAAGAAGTGGCGCTAGACCTCTCTAGCCTACTAATATTTATACTAAAATTTACATTTTATAATGTTACAATTTATTTTTCAGAACGGATGAACGGCGGAAATAATGTCATCTTGGTACATTTGCGATACTATGCAGGATTTTCTCACACTTGGATTGTCCCAAATAATGAATAGAAAATAAATATGTCCATAACTAATTCGATACTTTTACGGATGTCTTTTCAGATATAATGTATCCCAGTTGTGGGATCATCAGTTCATAAGTTCAGCATTCATATTGGAAACAAATTTCATGTTCAGGGGCTCTTGGCATTCGTCCTGGATTTGTCGTCATGATCACGGCTTTTCAGTTTTGTCGAGTGGGCAAGGTCACAGGCAGCGCGAAGCTTCCTTGCAAAAATTTCCATCAACTCGAATGCAGGCTGCGGGTGGTAGCCATTTTCTGGTAGGCCACATTAGTCAACTTAAGTGAAAATAGACATAAAACAGAATTACTGCACGGAAATGATTATACAGTGTTATTCCCCTGCTAATACCCTTATGTGTGTGTATTTATCTAGCCATTTGCGACATCAGAAGCCATTAATGCATATTAATTATAAGCGCAAAACACAATAACATTACATAAGCAACATCTATTTCTGTCAGTTTGCTCACCAACTTAGTTCACTTATTATTTTAGCCATGCAATAGCATTCCCACGTGTAATTCTCTTGTTAATAAGGTTGGTTAGACAAGACTTGACAAACTTTTAATAATTAATAATTAATCAGTAGTACTTTTAATTATAACATGCGAAAATGAAACAGGTATTCGGGTTTAAAGTAAAAACCCTGCTCCATCAGGTCCCAACAGAACCCTGGGCATTTTTTGCATCATGATGCCTCCTCATGGCCCTGTATGCCTTGCCGACCCTTTTGATGTGTTGAAAGCACACCTTACACTTGTTGAAGTCACTCAAAGCCTGACTAGGAACGGGTATCAACATAATGAAATATCATTATTTACATTACACCTAAAGTAGTAGTCCCTAAACCCTAAATTCATCTTGCTCCTTGGAGTGACTTTGCACATACCTATTATCTAGCATTTCAGATGTTCTCAGGCCTAATTGCAAGGAAGGGCAATTGTTTGTGCAATAGAAACACCATTGCCATATCTATTATGACCATTTCAGTACAGAGTATGCTTGGAAACATAAAATTTTTGGTACCCATGGAATGGTATACATGTTCACCTTCAAAGTGTATTAGTGTACCTTGGGCATCCTGCAATGGACTTTATTCCATAGGCATTTAACGCATTCAGAAGTGTCTGACTTGACAGCACATGTCTTGCCTCACAATGTTTCGTAGTTAATAATGTAGGGAGCCATATCAGGACTCATTGCTGCCTATACAGATAGCTTGATTGGTATGACATCCAACAATGGATTCAGGAAATGTTTTACCCCACATCATACGGAGGCATATGAACCTTCTCTTATTTGAGCTGTAGCAACTGTATGGTGGGCCATGCCACTGCTCAATTCATGTTCCTAATATGACATGTACAACTGACATGCATTATGTTGATTCACAGCAACATTAATTTCTAATGTCCATCTAACACCAAATACAATAATATTGTCTGACACTGAGATCACGGCTCTCCTCTAAATCAACTTCCATTTTATCCATACCAGATAGGCAAAGAGTTCTCCTCAACAGTAATCAGAGGCTGATTGACATGCAATACGTCACCACAACTTTCTCTGAACTATTTCACACCTTCCAAAAGTTAACTGTGATGAGAATGCACATTGAATCTGGCAATTCCCAACTCATCTGACATAACACTCACTCCTTGCAGTATGCAAGTAGCACAGACGAAGGCACTCACCGGTGAAGTTGAAAATCTTGAAGTTAGCCATCTCAGTATCCATGTATGAGGGAGCTCCAGCTACAAGACATAACAAGCAAAGCACATCATGTCACTTGATAAACAACAACAGCACAGTACATATGCAAGGATATTGACGATGGAGCCATTCAGGTACTAAGTGTTCAGATGACACACTTGACATGCCTGGATGACACACATTGATGAGGCTGGCTGAGTCAAACATACATTTGAATGCCTTACACATGCACCTGTAGGCCATTTTGCATAATAATGTGCTAACCTGCATCACTACCTAACTACACATAGGTAGCTGACTTGGATAATGCTGTGCACTGACAGAATTCACATTCCATAACAAGTAAGGTAATGGTATTCGCAGGCCCACTTAAAAGCAGACACCAGTGAATAAGTACATACATTTTGATTCATGCGTACTGGTCCCCTAAGTAACATGAGTACTCTACCTGTCAGTGCTGCTGAGTGCATAAGATTGTACACTTATGTGTCATGCATCCCAAAGCAGATTTTTACATATTTGCTCATTGACACTTATGGTATTGGCAGAGATGGGTCATTTTCAGGCAAGAATACTCGTGGATACTGTAACATGTGAGTGGGCTCCCATCTGACACACATTTGGGCTGTCATACTGGTATCATGTACCATGTGCATTACATATGTTGAGACAGCTCCAGTGGGTCTGGACTCAAAAACCCCTGCATGAGGCCATGCAAATACAGCATATGGGATTTGCTGTGCAGTCAGAGATATGTAGTTAGGCATGCCAGTGCAAAGCACAGCGCAGCCATAGTGGGCATATGGGTGCTATACCCAATACACTTAGGAAATGGTGTTCAAAACCAGTGTAATGTGTACTGCTACATTCAGAGGTGAGCTAAGCAGTGTAAGCCATGGCAGGCCTCATTGATGACAGACAACTCAGGGGAGGTATGCAGAGGAGTATCATTGGCACATCCCTATGGGGCTTCTATACAAGGCTCAAGAGGAGCCACTGCATATATTTTGATGTTGTTAGAAGCGACATGCCAGCAGTGAAAGGGCCTTATAAATAACCCCCTTTATGTATGACGTATGTTCTGTGTTGCACCATCACAACTGTACATTACAAATGCCTGCTGAGAAAAAAGCAGCTCTGGAGCATATCTGCTCTACCTGCTCTGTCATCACATGAGTTGTATGGATGAGCTATGGCAATGTACATCAGCGCCATGCTTCCCTGGGACTCATCTCTGTCACCTATGGTAACAGTTAGAATAGTGGGGCCAACACAATGTCACAAATGGCACAGGTGCACATATTCTGACAGCATTATATGCAAGGCTTTTGCAATTTTACGTGGGGCATGACCAACTGGAGTAAAACATTATTATGTGCCATACTTAATGGTTCCAGAAATCATCAATGGGTACATGAGCAACATAAGAGATCAGACACATTACGTATACTTACGTGTTCGTCCACGAGCTTCAATGCCCTTGTACTGTAGGAGGCTGGACTCCCTGCCAACAGCATCTGCCCAGCAATGTTTAATTGCTGGGCCTTATGGTTTACTTAATGGATGTGATGCATCTGCTGGCTCATGCACTCCCATTTTTGCGTCCTTATTTTAACCGGGTAGCCCTACATCACTCGGCCCCCATGGGCTATCATGTTCAGTAGATAATGGCAGACCAGACATAGAAATGCCCCTAACTCCTGTGCATTCGTGGGGTGACTACGGCTATGGCCCGGCATGATCCTACCCACAATAAACAAACCTACCACTACAAAAAAACAAAAACACCCTAATACCCCTATTACAAATATACCCCAAGAGACAAACACCTGACAATACACATGACAAGAAACGACAATATACTACAAAAAAACGCAAAAAGGACCTAAGGGGCACAACAGGGACAGCAGGCACAATGCATAAACTCCAAAAACTCCAAAACCACACTCCAGCGCAATCACTACACCACCACTCCCAAGCACAGACAATAAAACTGTGACTTATTTTGAAAGTGAAAGTAACTTCACAGTTCCTGGTTTGCGGCACACAGTATTCATTACATCACTTCCCTTTATCCATTTCTTCATTCCCTGGAAGGATGCGGCACGTTTTCAGCCTATGCATCATTTTTATTGCGCTACCGCTCAATGTGTCCATTTCACTAAAGGCCTATCAATGGTAACAAAAAATGATATCGGGCATCTGCTGGGAAGCGTCTTTTTTTCACTTAAGCGGCTGCAGAAATATTTCATGGTGAATGGTCTAGCGTCATTTGTTTTATGCAAGAGGTCTACAATTTTTTTGGTTACCTTTTGTGATGTGCAGTTCATGTAAATATTACAGTGAATGCAGTTTTCTGTGTAATGGGTAGAGTTGGCCTGTTTACACTGTTTGCACGTGTCATATGTGTGTGATTAAGTGTACATGTGTTCATGGATCATACTCTGCATAGTGCCCAAACTCTGTGGTAGTACAATGGGAAACCTTGCCAGAGGTGTTCTGTGTGTTAAGTTATTAATGTTACCAATTGATATTGTCTCAGCTTTCCCCAGTGATGCCAGAAACTACCACTGCTGTGGTGTCAGTGAAACCACACCTACAACTACTCAGCCTACATCAAAATAGCACCGTGTTGCACAGTAGAGGCATCAGGCTGTAGTTAAAATGTGAAAGTGTGAAGTTACTAACTGAAACCACCTGGAAGGGGATGTATGGATGGGGCCATTCAGTTATGTGCATAAGTACCATTCTTATCAAGGGCCATACCCCAAAGGACAGTGACAGTGTTATAATTTGTTGGCACCATGATCTTTATTCATTGTGATTGTGGTATGGTACATCACCATTCATGCCTTGGTGTGCCTTCCAACATACTGCTGACAGTAAGGCTACACAAAAGACATACGGCTGACAGTAAGGCTATACAAATGAGAAGCAAAACTGCTGCACTGACAATGTATGATATGTAGATATTGCCTGTGTAAATGGAGGCAAATTTCTGGATGTGACATGCATGTACGTTTCTTGTTGTAGCATAAGTAGACTATAGTTTTGTGGGTGTGTTCCTATGCATTTCCTATGTGGAACACGTAAAAGTCATCATACAAAGAGTGGCCTCTACTGGTAGCCACAAGTCTGGGGCCTAACACATGGCTAACATCAGGAGAGATACACACATAGTAATTGTCCACTATCTAAGTTATCACAGCATGGTCATTATGGCTGGCAATGAAGGACTATCTGCTACAGGTAGTTGGCATGCACACTATTTCATTTGTACCAGATGATGTTCAATGCTGGTTCATACACATTGCTACATACATGATCTGTGTTACAAATAGTAGTGGATCATATGTGGAATTATAGTGGTTTAGTGTGAGTATGGAATATAAATGCTTACACAGTGGTAGTGCTCTGACATTTTATTTACAGATAGATGTACAATGAGTAACATGATTCCAATGTTTCCTATGTTGTTGGACAATCATGCTTCAGAAACAAAATTATTGATGATATTGTCCCTCTGCCATATTGCGGCAAGTGATGCTCCAGGTTGCTGAGGAGGATCCTCATCCTCACCCGGCATTTCTTCAACCTCAATCTTATCTGGCCATGGCACATTGGTCCTGACACAAATATTGTGAAAAATGCAGCAGACCAAGATAATTTTACAACCCTTAGGTAGGGAGTAGAGCAATCTGCCCTCAGATATGTCAAGGCTGCGAAAGTGTGATTTCAGTACTATGAACGTATGCTCAATGACGAACCTGGTGTGGCATAGGGCTTGATTGTAGGCCCACTGGGCTTCTGCTTGTGGGATCGTAACAGGATTCATAACTCACGGCATAGGAGCAAAACCTTGGTCTGCTGTAAAGAAAGGAGTTGCAGTATGAGTCCAGACTCATGAGAAGGGTTAGCCTAGCATTACTTCTATTCTGGTCTATGTCCAGCTTGACTCATACACCTTACAAAATGTCATGAACATGCTATGACATTGTGTGCTATACCGGCAAGTTGATATTGGCAATGGCTGACACATAGCTACACATATAAGTGTGCTGTCCTCCGAGATTCACTTTGTATTTGTCATTCAGCTGAGTGCCAATGCCACGAATGTGATGATCTGTCACTAATTAGATTAGTCTCTGGACGCGCCGTCGGAAACTCTTCATTCTGCACTTTGCACCGGGACACAGCATTTGCATTTTATTCCCGCTCCCTCCTGTATCGGATCCAGCACTCAGCACTTTACTCCTGATCCCTCCCGGCCTGACTGGACCTGCGTGGGAGGAGCAGTAGAGCCCAAGCACCGCGAGACAGCGCAGGAGCACGATAAAAACACCAGGCGCCTCCCGCAGCCCGGGACGCGCCGTCGGAAACTCTTCATTCTGCACTTTGCACCGGGACACAGCATTTGCATTTTATTCCCGCTCCCTCCCAGATCGGATCCAGCACTCAGCACTTTACTCCTGCTCCCTTCCGGCCTGACTGGACTTGCTTGGGAGGAGCAGTAGAGCCCAAGCACCGCGAGACAGTGCAGGAGTGCGATAAAAACAGCAGGCGCCTCCCGCAGCACGGGACGCGCCATCGTAAACTCTTCATTCTGCACTTTGCACCAGGACACAGCATTTGCATTTTATTCCCGCTCCCTCCCGTATCGGATCCAGCACTCAGCACTTTACTCCTGCTCCCTCCCAGCCTCACTGGACCTGCTTGGGAGGAGCAGTAGAGCCCAAACACCGCGAGGCAGCGCAGGAGCGAGATAAAAACAGCAGGCACCTCCCGCAGCGCTGGATGCGCGCGGGGCGTGCCTGGCCCAGGCGAAGAACGGGCCAAGACGTACCCGTCTTCGCCCGTCATTGTCCAGAAGACGCCGGGCTGGGCCACGGCTCTTGGCTGTCTGCTGTAATGCGTGTGTATGAAGGTACTGTGTTCCTGATTCATACATAAAGTGCAAGGGTACTGCCTGTACCTGTATTTGATCACTTGGAACTCACAAACTATTATTGGATTATTGTTAATTGACAGTTACATGGGCACCCCTGAAGTATTGACTGGTTTTTCTTTGGGGTATTGAGATTGAGACTGATTATAGCATTTGCAATTAAGGCAGAGCCAACATGGGGAAGGGATAATCATCTACCATACCACATAAGAATAAACAGAGTAAAGCGGGGGAAGGACCTTGTTTCACACTACTAAATTATTTGACAGGCGCTATGGGTGCGATAGAAAAGCAAATTTTAACTGTAGAAGAGGCCATGAATCCCAATAGAATTAATTTTGCTGGTGGTCCTATCTTATCTGACAACGATAAAGGGTCAATTGATCCACTGATTGAAAGGCGCAGTGGAATAGATGAAAGAAATGGTTGTGTCGTGAATGTTTCAGATCATATTATAGATTGTGATCTTGAGAGTGATCCTCAACCTCCCTCTAAGCGTCCTTGAAATCCAGATATTTCATCCAAGCTGGACAGGGAAACCAGTGCAAAGGGTATGGCAACCCCGTGTGTAACACAAAAAAGAGCCCCGAAGAAGGGTAGGACACTTGCGACAAATAAAATATGCGAGAAGCCGTTAGCCAGCTCTGTCTCCTGTACACAGAATGAACTACTGAAATTGAAAAATAAACTGGATGCCCTCAATAGTTATCTTAGGGAGAGTTTAAATAATTTGAGTGGAAGATTTGGGGCAATGGATGACGTTTTGTCTAAATGTCATAATAAATGTGAGCTTATTTTATCTGATTCTAAAGACGCCCAGAGTACCTGTAGAGTGAGTACGAATCCCAGTGTACAGTTAAATACCCATACTCCTAGTGAGCATCCGCTAACACGTAATAGTGATATGGGGACACGATATAAGCCATTTACTCCGAGCAGGATTATAACTAATCAAGTGGAGGGGCCTAAAGTGGTGAAAGAGCCAAGATCTATGGATGATCCCGAGTTTGAAAATCAGACAACATACATAGATTTACCACCAGCAGCAACCCCTTACACAGTTGTGTTAGCTAATGTCCCCAGACTGCGCAAGGGTATGATTAAAACCTGTGAGAGTCTGAGAAATAAATCATTATCCTGACTCAGGACTAGGACTGGTCTAACTGATAGACTCTTTTTTAGAGTTCAAAATTGCAAGAAGGGTGAGCTGGATAGGGAGGGAGCGCAAGGATATGGCTGGCGATTGTGTCATATTAAATTTTAAAACTCCGCAACTAATCCAGTCGATTTTGAGCAGGGCTGGAAATCGCTCGATCTTAGCACAACACATTAATATTGTACCATTAGGATACTTTCATAAACCCAGTTATTTTAACCATATTAACCATATTAAACAAAACAGGGAGGTTCCTCTAGTAACTCATAACCTAATATACGGCATACCCATCCATAATCGTTTCAATGTACTACCTAATTTGGAAGAAGTGGACTGACTGAATGTATCTGTTACTAGTTTAGTAAACCCCAAGCACAGGAGCAGTTCGCTCAAGAACACCACTGACATATTAACCTTAGATATAAGTAGCAGGGATATTGTATCGAGGATTCATAGGGATGATGATACTACAGGGGGAATAGGATCATTTGGTTTATAGGATAACGCAGTGCAATGTGACATACCTGACATACATTCAGTGCATACTATTTGCAAAATGGACACTCCAACTGTCTATGATAAGAGACCTACTATCCCTTTACCTATCACTGAGGCTGCCCCAATATTACCTCCTATACCGGAGGTTAATTATTTGACACCTAGAAGAGGTGAAAGCCCAGATTTATATGTAGGTAATATTGGGAATGGTAGGTGTAACTTTATGTTTTGGAATGCTGCCGGTCTTAAATCTAAGCTGACAAATAGAGTATGGAATGACTTCATTCCGAAATTTGAACCTATTAGTTTCCAGGAAACATAGGCGGTGGAGCCTATCCATATAAATGGTTACAAAACCCTACATACACCTGCAGTAGCTTCAATGTATGGAAGAGCTAAAGGGGGTCTTTGTACCTATGTTTCGAACCTAGTACATTTTGGAAGAATCCATATAATTACTGAGGATTGTTTTTATCAGATTATCAGTTTACCTGTGGATAAATCCTGTACAGTAATAATAGTGAACTAATATAATAACGTTCCTCATGTTTTAATTGAGGGGATTGTGAAGGCCACACGTTGTCATCTACAAAATTTGCAGGAGTCTGGAAATAAGGATTTGCTCATAGTTTGGGGGGGGGGGGATTTCAATTCTGTGTTATGTCAACAAGCAGATGCTGGGAATTGTGTATTATGTATGATAAGGATATGTTTTTTCCCCATTTTCCGCATACAAGGTATGGTAACAGCTTAAATGAAACTGTGTTTCAATTCGATTTAGGATTTGCTAACACTTTATGTATTCCCCCTGTTCCCTTTGGTCCTACTTTTAATGGTCGTGGAACATTTTCTACAATAGACTTTATCCTGGTATCTAACAAGCATTGCTCAAGAATTACCGATTTTTGTACTCATAAGATCTCATTAAGTGATCATTTTCCGCAGAGCTTGAGTATTCGCCTATTCAGTCAAGAGATAAATAGGGCTAATAGCCCTAACCCTTTAGTGGGAGAAATATCCCTGTCTAGGCAAAATGGCTATGCATTACGTTGGGATAGAATAGAACCAAATGAATTTATGAGAAAGGTTATAATGAATTGTAATGATAAGATTATGGCCTGTCTGGATGAGAACACTACATGTAAGGAAATTATTGATGGTTTTAATGTTATTACAGACCATATTAAGAAGGCTCTCACTTTTAAAATTAATAATGAGACAGAAAATGTAATAAAAGAGGGATGGTTCGATATCGAGTATAGGAAGCTTAAGCACACCCTGCATCTGGAAGGCAAAAATAAGGATAAGATCAGAGAGGCCGGGAAAGAGTATAAGTGCGCCTTAATAGATAGAAGAAACGTGATAAAAGCAGAGGCCTGGATAACATTGCGTGAAGCATCTATTGTTAGAGTCTCCAGCACATTCTGGAAGGCAGTTAATGCCTCTTCCTGATAGACAGAGATTTAGCTACTATTGAGGTAGCAATTACTGAGCATGCGTGGATAGAGCATTTTTCTTCCCTGTATAATGATACACTTTTAGGGTCGCAAGTTAATATAGATCATGAGGATGAGCATGTACCACTTTCAAAGGTTCAAGGGGAACACCTCTCTTTTGAGCTTAGTGAGGTAAACGTGGCAATTGCGACAAGTCTGGGCGGAAAGGCCGCTGGGCCGGATGGTGTTCCTGTTGATATTTTCAAAGCTAATATTGCACTATGGGGCCCTTTGCTGACTCACGTTTTTAATGCTTGTAGCTCTGCTGGTTTTGTATCTACATGGTATGAATCCATTTTGGTACCAATCTTTAAAAAAGGAGATAGGGCCGACCCAGCCTGTTATCGGCCATTATCCTTGTTGGATTCAACCGTGAAAATTGTAGGTCGAGTATTACCGAACAGATTACAGGATTGGGCGGAGGACTGGTCAGTGATAAGCGACTTACAATATGACTTTCGTAAGAAGTTAGGTACAATTGAGCAAGGCCTTAATCTTAAAATTATAATGAATAAATATATTAAGTTAAAAAAGGGAATTTTATATTTGGCATTCGTCGACTTATCATCGGCGTTTGATTGTGTAATGCATAATAAATTATGGATGATATTAAAGGAGATGGGTGTAGAAGAGTTTTCAATTTCTTTCCTAAGGCAGCTCTATTCAGGGACAAAGGCAAGGGTCCGGTTCGGGGCTGGGGGGGGGGGGGTGGGGGTGGGTAATGCACTAGACACTTCAAAGTGAGGCGAGGTGTGAGACAAGGCTGCGTCCTTGCGCCCTTTCTTTTTAAGTTGTACATAAAAAGTCTTGATAAGGTTTTAGTTCAGGAATGTAAGGACCCATCGAAGCTGGTAAACGACCCATTCCCACATTATTATACGCAGATGATGCGGTTCTTATGGCACATACACCATTGGGACTTCAAAGGGTCGTTACGAGTTTTACAAATTTTATGTCGGACCGGGGTCTTACTATTAATTCATCAAAAACGTTTACAATGAATTGTGGGTCAGATTGTACAAAGTCTAGAACTATATTTATTGATAATAAGCGGATCAAAAGCACTAAGACTTTTTCCTACCTTGGAATTTTATTTGAACTTATGGGATCCTGGGTACAGGCAGTTAAAATAAGGAGATTATTGTATATAAGGTCTTTATCTGCCCTATCAAATTTTAGTAGGAGATTAGGCAGACGGTGGAATTACTAAATATTTATAAAGCAAAATGCGTAACTGTCACCTCCTATGGAGCTGGTATATGGGGGTGTGGTAATGTGGGCTCTATTCAGGTAGCTGAAAATATGTTTTTAAGATTTTTGTTGATGGTCCCAAACAGTACCTCCTCCTTCATATGCCACACAGAACTAGTGTTGTTATACCTAGAAGAGATAATAAAAATTCAACCGGTCCTGTTGTGGCATAGGATATGGACCAGAGAGGAAACAAAGTTTAATCGCTGGATTCTAACAGATTGTATGGGCTTGGACAGGGTGAAACTATTTCGATGGCTGTCATATGTTAAATCCTTTTTAAATAATTTAGGTCACCAAGAATTCTATGATGATCCTCCTACTATGAACAGGATATCCAGGAAAGACCTTAAAAATCACTGTCTAAACTTCTTGAACGAAAAGAGATTATGTGTGGAAATGAATAAAGTTACGGTGCAAGCACATAATCTTACAATAACAACTTTTAGACTGCAGCCGTACTTATGTTTGATAACATGTGATTATGATAGATTTTTATTGATGCGTTTTCGCCTGGGTATTTTGCCCAGATCACTAAGTTTTCCTGATATAAATGACCGGTCAAAAGAGCTAGGTAAATGCCCATGCGATAATATTTCAGTACAAACGACTATACATGTGTTATTTTTTTGCAAATTTTACTCTGTGCAGAGAAAATTATGTACTATTCCTGTCTTAAATACATATGGTATGAAGCACTGTTGCACAGTATTTATTGCCCTACAACAGTTAGAGACAGAATTTGTAATAGCTTCTGTAACTGTCCTCTTAAAAAATATTTTTAAGTGCAGGAAATCGATTACGATGTGAATATATGAGAAATGAAATAATGATTAAGTATCTGGTCCATCGTTTTTACTGCAAACATCACCATACGCTTTTTAATTCTATTATGTTTTTATGTGCTTTTATGGTTATTGATGTAACCGAATAAAGTGTTATTGACACAAGATTAGTCTCTCTCCCATTGAGTAGGCACATGTCTCACAATCATCTGTTATGTCAATATTTGGCTACTATAGCAATTCCTGCACTGATGCCTGTATGTTTGGACAACAAGTAACAGTAGTTGGTGAATTGTCTTCTCTCACACATATTTTGTATTGATAATCTTGGCAAATATTTTTCTATGTGTTCAGCCATGGGAAGGATATTGGGTGTATGTAAATATGGGACATGGTAGTATACACATGGCAGTCTACAAATTCCACTATGGTGACAGTACAGAAGTGTGATTCGATATGTGGTAAAGTTGTACTTTACAGCGCGACAGGTAGACTGCATACACTACAGTGCCACACGTCTTGGGGACAGTGCAGGTTATTTCTTTCACATGATTCAGTGTCCATGGTTGTGTGTGTGCGCAGGCATAAGCAGTGCAGCATATCTCTCTGACAGTTACATTATTTCCCTGAGAACTGTATTGTTGGATTTCATTGGGGATGTAGTTTGTGCACGAGAGAGCACCTTGCTGCACAATCTGGTGCCTTGGATGACTGCTGTAGTGGTTTCTGCACCAAAATTTATAAATGTTGTGCACATTGGATATGATGTGTTTATATGGTGTTTGATGTAATATAGCATTGTTGAGTTGATCCAGTGAGGTTCATATATGCCCATATTTCTCAGTTGAGCAGGTGTGGGATAGATTTTCATGCCTCCTGCCCATTGGATTGATATGTGATACACAGACTTAAGACAGGATTATCCTGCTTCAAAAATGTGTTTGGAAGCTGCATGAAACTATTGTTTACACATGTGAGGGTCTTTGACACAACTGATTGCTCACACAGGGCCTCATGTACCATTTGTAGCGACTGCCCATTAATGGACTTGAATAGGCTAAGCTAACCTGCATCCAACATGAAGTGATGGAATGTGCCTTTCAGTTGACATACAGCATATCCACTGTTTATCCACATTCACAAACTCACACAATAGTGAATTGTGCCGACAGACCCTCCTTGCACCATGGTGCATGTGTGTCAGCTTAGTTTCCAGACATGATGTCATGCTGTAAGGGACACATTTTGAAACCTATTTCATACAATCTGTGCTATTCCCTACTTCAATGTGTCAGGCGGAATGCTGGACACATTGTAATTGGACATGCGAATGAGACACGTGACAGGGGTCCCTATGGATAGGAAGTGTGTAAATATGTGTGTTATCTTCATTGGTGTTGGATGGGAAAGGCCACCGCAAAGCCCATGGTACACCTCCTTAACATAGGGTGAATGAGAGATGCACTTTGTTGTGGCTTGCTGTACTGCATACCTATGAGGCCTTGCAATGTAATTCAGACATACTTAGCATTGCTACATTGACATGATTTGTGTAGCTGCTTCACCAGAGCATCGCGATAGATGATACTCAATCAGCCCAGATGACTTGTACATGTGGGCCACAATGACTTAGGTGGTGTTGACATGAGTGACTTGCAGGAAGTGTGTTGCGCATATACTGTGTAGTATGGGACAAGTATATCGGGCCACACCAACAACGTGTGCACTGTCTCATTCAACCCAAGAATGATATGTCAACTTATTCCTACACAATTCAGTGCCTTGTGGTATGTTGTGTGCTTGAGACGTACTTGCCAAAAAGCAGGCCGTTCCCATAGGTCCTATTCTGGAAACACTCATTGATGGGGAATGCCGGAAAGATGAATGAGTCATGCGCACTGCCCGGGTACTCAGCAGGGACATTGATTAAAAGGCCCAGATGGTCCACGATTGCCTGCATGTTCATGGAATAGGTGTGCTTCCTGTTATGGTAGATATGGGATGTAGCCATAGGAGGCACAAATACACTTGGGTGCAGTCCAATGCCCCCAACACATGTGGGAATCCTGCAATGGCATAAAAGCCTTTCTTGTTGTCCTGTTGTTGCTGTGCTGTGTTGGGGAAGTAGAGGTACTAGAGCATGAGGCTTATTATGGCATCCAGGATGATGGGGAGGAACCTGGAGAAGAATGCCTTGGATACTCCTGCCACTCTGACTGTTGTGGGGTGATAATTTCCAGATACCAGCATGTGTGGTACAGCCAATTATTTTGGCCTGCAGTAGGATATTGGTGCAGCACTGCGATGTTGTCTGCAGCCTCGGTGCAATCTGGTGCAGGAGGCAGACAACTGACTACCACCTGAGCCGGTAATGGGCAATGACCCCTTCCTCCCAGAGATCATTAAGGGTTATCCTCTGACAGTATGTCTGCTCCCTTCTCCTAAGCTGCCTATGTGTTGGCGGTCTACTTGGTGCTCAAAGCTGCAAAAGCAGTAGATCCATAACATAGTTGAGCTTGCCAAATGGCTTTGGGTCTGTTCTGCTTTCATAACAGTGTGCTAGTGTCATTTTTAAGACCAGCTTTTTCCTAGCAGTAAAAAACTGCCACTAATGGGAGCTAGCAGCAGTTTTTGAAAAATAGTGCCATTTGGGTACATCTTTTTTTTTTTTAATGGAGTTTTATACAGCGCAAACTTGACCCGAAGGTATCGGGTATCAGAGCACTTTACACGAGCACCAGTTGCATTACATGAGGACACATTCACTTTTGTTAGGCACGGGGAGTTTAAGTGATTTGCCCAGAATCATAGGATGTTGCACGTCCTTGCCGAGACTCGAACCCAGGTCCCCAGACTTGAGGTCAACTGCCCTAACCATTAGGCCAACTCCTCTCCCCTTGTACATATGGCAGTGTCAATTTGGTGTGTGTTTTTCCGAGGGAACGCCTACCTTGCATATAATTTTCGGAAAATGCAGCTAGCAGAACAGGCACTGAAAAAAATAGGCGCTAACAGTGGAAAAGTGACACTAGAGGGCTCTAGCGTCACTTTGTAAATATGGCGCTAAAAAAAATAACGACACAGCATCAAAAAAGTGACACTGCCGCGGCATAAAATCCTTGTAAACATGCCCCAAAAGTTCTTGGAACCTCTTTATTAGGTTTTGGTCCCAATTATAAGTGTGTTTTTAAATTCTTAGAACAACACCTTCTGTAATTTTCCCTAGGAAATTTTGGCAGTTCAAACCAGATGAAATTTACTATGGTAAAATATGTGGTGAGTACGGATATATGTTGCATGGTATTCCCCATTTTTCGAGGGAAGCCTAAGACTAGGAGGCATTTATGACAAATGTCAAATACACCACCCTGTAGTTTTGGTATTTACCAGGTATGATAAATAACTCACTTCCTTCAAGCCCACTCATAACTACGAAAAGTCCATTGAGTGAAGAAGAGTTGCTTACTGGGATTGTCTTGTGCTTTGGGTTGTGCAAGTAGAATGTGATTAAGATTGGCCAAGGCATGTATAAGGAGAATTAGGAAGAGGCAAGAATTTAGAGTAATATAATCACCTGTTGTTTATTTAGCATTTCATACTGCACATGTGCACTCACTAAGCACTGTAAAACACAGAGGTTACTATTACTCAATTTAACAGTACTCAATATACATACCTCCAAAAGGTGATTCGGTGCTGCCGAGATTCGAACTTTAGATCTGTCGAAATTAGCGTTTCGTTGACAACCATTCAGTTCAATAAGTAAGCGTGGCAACAACATAAAACACTAATGGGACCTGAGGGAAGAGTAGTGAGGTTAAGTAGTTATGTTGACCAGTGGGAAGACATATAAGGGCATATTTATAAATAGTGGTGCAGTGCAGCACAGCAAGACACATTGCTGCACTGCGTCACTGAGAAAGGGCAGGAATGCACCTTATTTAAGGCATATGGCACATTCCTGACTTTCCCCCTGCACTGATGCACAATGGGGCGCCTAGCGCCAACCCAGGCACCCTTGCACCATGGCGCAAAAGTGCCTGCATTGTATGCATGATAGTTTTTATGCAGGAAGGAACACCTTCCTGCATAAAACAATCCTGAGGTTGGGGAAGATGGCGGCCGGCTAAGGAGTCCGGTCGGACGCTCCTGAAGCTCCGGTCCTATGGTGTGACTTGATTTGAAACGACACAGGAGTTCTGCCTGACAACTGCTTAACTGCTTAGCTGCTGATAACCGAAAAGATCGTGCCGATGTGTGCTCCGTAAAACTTCGTAAGGCGGCTGGGCGAAATCAGAGGAGCTTTTTTTCGAATCACCGGTGGAAACGTCTCCAGCCAGCGTTGGGGGTCACTGGGGGCAGAGTGTACGGGAGTGCATGAAAAGCGGGAGTCACCATTCCCAACACCAGTTAGTCGGATGAAGACCGGGTGAAGAACGCTGGAGTTGGATGAGCCGAGGTGAGCCGAGGTGAGAGAACGGGTGTGTGAGAACAAAGAAAAAAAAAAAATCCAGCTAGAAGTACAGAACTCACTCACCTCGTCGTCTTTGAGTGTCTTAGACACGGAAATGCGCGATAACGCCACGGTACTGCTCTCTACCATTGTTAGCAAGCCCCCGTCCTCTCCTGCCACAGCATATGTGACAAAGTCTGCCGTTAGCGCTTGGACCGCAGCGCTCTATGCTCGGCGAAGCTATCGCCTAGCAACGGGGAGATTTTCCTTCCGGGTTGGGCAGGGCAGAGCCGCGGTCTCAGCAGCATCAGCGTCTGCGTTAGCATTCCCTCTCTCTCGGCGGTCTCCCAATCCAGCTCCTCTACCCAGCTCCATAATAGAGGTGGAAAAGAGAACTCAGAACCCTCGAGCCTGCATGCATCGATCAGAAAACACACATGGGGTGGTAGAAGGGCGGATTGACTCTGTAGCAGACCATCAGAGCTATAAACTAAATAGTGAGACCTCAGGGGAAATAAACAGTCAGTTTGTAAACTCAGAAAAGGGCAGTGGAAACAAAGGACCTAAGGGGATAAGCTATTGCCTTAGAAGCAAACATTTTTTTGCAAAAAATCCTCTGAACACCACGGATTCAGGCATTACCCCCCTGAATACAAAGAAAAAAACTAAAAAACTAAGTGGTCCTGAGAGAAAAACACTCAAATCTTTACCTAAAGAAGGAAACAGACCTAAGGTGCCCTCTACATCTACTGACTCAAGCTCTCGAATAACTCCGTCACTCAGAACTTTTTTCAAGCTTCAAAAGGTCGAAGGGCCAGGAAAGATGAACTTACTGGCAGAGACCTCTCCACTCTCCGGCGCGGTGATGCCTTCCACGTCACCTCTCAGCGTAACATCTCAGGGGTCAAGTCCACTACTCGATCTTACGATGCCTTCTTCGTCATGTTCTAGCATAACCTCTCGGGGGCCGGCTCAGCCGGTTCCGCCAACATCAACTGAGCCCAGGGTTCCAAAAACTACCCCTGATATTCCTGTGTCTTCCCTCGCCCCACAATCTCTCCTGATGCCCCCATATCAAGAAACGGCCCTAAATGGAGATGTAGCGCCAGATGTTGACGCAGGCCTCGCACATGAAGAAATGAACAGAGGGGGGGGAGCAACCAGTGAGAAAGAAAGAGAAGCTAGTCAGACATCAAATACGAGAATGGAGGTTGAAGATGAAGAAGAGGATTGTACCCCCGAGAGAATGGGCAAATCCAATTCAGACAAAGTTCTAGCTCTACTATTGACTGAGATCAAAAACAGATTTGACGTCTCGGAAAAAAACCAGTCAAAGATTCAAGACACCTGTGAGGCTCTAGACACCAAACTAACTGCCCTCACAGGGAGGGTCACAGCAGTAGAAAGGGAAATGGAACTCCTCAACAAAGAGACCAAAACACATCAGAAAGATATTGACGCCTTAAAACTTAATGAAGGCGCATTAAGAGAAAAGATTGAGTCGCTGGAAAATCACTCTAGACGCAATAATCTAAGACTCCTGAACATTCCAGAAGGGGTGGAAAATGAGGACATAAAAAAAATTGTCCTTTCTTTGCTGGAAGAAAGTTTCCCTTGGGCTAAATCTGAAAACTTAGCTGAAGACATTCAGAGAGTACACCGAGACCCATTTGGAAGAAATAAGTTAAAAAAGAACCCAAGGAAAATATTAGTAAACTTCAAATCTTACACTCTTAAAGAGAGATTACTCTCGGAGGCTCTGAAAAAAGGCAATCTCAGAAGCAGTGATTGCACTTACAAAATACGCTCGGATATTTCGAAGGCCACGCTGGACAGACAATGGGAGCTGGGCCAGCTGATACCCCAACTAAAAGCTCTGGGGGCCAATGCACAGATGCGCTTTCCAGCTAGTCTGAGAATTATGTGGCGAAATAAAATGTTTAATATAAGAGAACCCAGAGAAGTCATTTCGCTAATGGAGAAGATGAAAGACCCATAAAAAAAAAAAAAAAAAAAAAAATAGAAGCAGCAGAATCCTACAGCACTAATGAATTTAGTGCTGTAATTCGGATTTAAGGTCCGGAGCCAAGGAGTATGAACAGGGCCTGTATGAGGCCCACTAAAGGAAAAAGGGAGGTCCCCCATGGGTGGGCAAATGTGAAGAAACATAAAAAACACAAAAAACAAAACTTTAAAAAAAACTTCACTAGGGTGGGGTGCAAAGTAGGGAAAAACCATATAAAATTAGTCCTCAAGTTGCAGAGTTTACAAAGACCGCAGGAAACCAGTCCTATAGCCACTTTGTTACGAAAACCAAGGCCGGAAAAAAAAAATGGCCAATTATGTAAAGACTAGCATTCTATCTTGGAATGTCAATGGCCTAAGAACACAAAAACGGAGGAAAATCATATTCGAATATCTTAAAAACTCGGCAAGTGAAATATTAATTTTACAGGAAACCCATCTGTTGAAGCAGGAATGGGAAGATTTCACTAAAAATCTAAGGTGGATAGACACCTCAATTTGTACAAACCAGACATGTAACATAAAAGGTGTGGCAATTATTTTTAAAAAGTCTTTGAATATGAGAATAATTTCTTCAAGGGTAGATAGTAAGGGAAGATGGGCAATAGCAGAGGCAATCATACACCAAAAACTATTCACTATGGCCCCAATTTAGATGATCCAGAACCCCTCCAGAGTCTATACTCACAGTTACTCGATTTTACATCACCTATAATCTGGGGGGGGGATTTTAATATCATCATTGATCCGAAAATGGATAGAACCCCAGTTAAAAAAGGCATCCCTCTCCCGAAAATGAGAGAATGGTTGAAAATAGCAATGAAAGATCTAGCGCTCAGGGACATCTGGAGCCTTAAAGGGGACCAACTAGCAAGGTTCACCTTCCAAAATAAAAGATTGGGTCACTCTTCTAGGATTGATTTCTTCCTCCTCGATAGCACCCTAGCCGTAAAAGTAGAAAAAGTGGAACACTTACCGGCACACTTATCAGACCACTCTGCTGTTAGATTAGACTTGAAGTTAGAACAGCTACCCACACACAAGAGATGGACGGTTGATAGATCCCTTTTTATAGATCAATCATTTATAAATCACTTGAAGTTAGAAACTACTCAGTTCTTCAACCAGAATAGTGATGGAATGAGCAGCCGGGTAGTATGGGACACTTACAAGGCGGTGATGAGGGGAAATATTAAGAGCTTTGCTACTTATAAGAATAAAACGGCTAGACAATTAATAAATAAATTAGAAGGAGAAATAAGAGCGATTGACATACAGCTCCACAGGACCAACCCTGATCCAATAATTAAATCCCTTAATCAGGAGAGGAAGGAGAAAGAAGCATTCCTAAGAGATTCCCTGGAGGCGAGGGCAAAAGAAAAGTGGGAGACGAGTAAGCTGGCTCACTATGAATATGGCGAAGGATGTGGTAAGCTACTCGCCTGGAAAATAAAATCAGATCACTCTAGAAATAAAATCAAAGAACTTTTAGTAGGGAATCCCCATAAAAAAACCCTAGATGAAATAATCATTAAGGAGGAATTTAGACAATTCTTTGGGGGCCTCTACTTAGAAGATAGCTTTCCTACTAAATCTCAGATCGACCGATATTTAGAAAATTTAACTCTCCCGAGTACGACTCCAGCCCAGATCGCAGAGCTAAATGAAGAAATCTCAGAAGAGGAAATTACCCAAGCTCTAAAAGACCTTAAAAAAGCGAAAGCGGCAGGCCCAGACTCCATTCCAAATGAATTCTATACTGCTCTCCAGGAATCCTTACTTCCTCATTTAACACTTTTATTTAACGAGATCTTTGTGAATAAAATGAAACAACCAGGCTCATGGGATGAAGCAACAATAACTCTAATTTTAAAACCAGACAAAAATTCTTGTAAATGTGAATCTTACAGACCCATATCACTTTTGAACTGTGATTACAAGATTTATACTCAGATCCTCACAAAAAGGTTGAGCAAATGTGCAGTGAATTTAATCCACGAAGATCAGAAAGGTTTCATAAAAGGTAGACAGTTACAAGAGCTCACTCATCAACTTATTGGGGCAATAGACATTTCAGTCCAACAAAAGATACCTCTTTCAATCATAACACTAGACGCGGCGAAAGCCTTTGACAGAGTTAATTGGGCTTTCCTACATGCTGTCCTAGAGAAATTCAAATTAGGGGCAAATTTCTTGGAGGCCATTAGAAACATCTATAGTTCCCCTTCAGCTAAGATCCTTGTAAATGACAGCCTGTCAGAAAAAATCTACATCAAAAGAGGCACCAGACAGGGCTGTCCGCTCTCCCCCCTTCTTTTCAACCTATACATAGAACCCCTCGCCTTATCTATTAGAAATAACATAAAGATAAAACCATTCTGTTACAAAAATTGGACAAAAAAAGTTGCACTGTATGCCGATGATCTAATGATTTTCACTGACAATTTCGCCGAAGCAAGCCCTGACATTGACCAAATGATAAAAGACTTCGGAACTATCTCAGGCTATCAAACAAACCAATCAAAATCAGAAATCATGGAATGGAATACTAGGAGCAACTCATTGCTGGTAAAATCAAAGATTAGATATCTTGGGTTGGATATAATCAAGGATATAAATACGATCTCACAAACCAATCTTAATAGAGTCACAACAGAAGTAAAGAAGCTCCTAAGAACATGGAGTGGTCTTCCCTTAACTTTTTTAGGTAGATCCAATATTGTTAAAATGGCTATACTCCCAAAATTCACCTTTCTATTCAGTGCAATTCCCCTGGAATTTAACAAACCTGCCATACTCAAATTACAGGGAGAAATAAACGGCTTCATATGGAATTCCAAATGCCCAAGAATAGCCTGGAAAAAACTCAGAAGAACAAAAACCCAAGGCGGAATAGCAAGCCCAGACATATTAGAATATTGCAAGGCCTTCCAATTCAAATACACCAGGATACTCCTACAAAATTATGAGGCATATCCACCACACTTACAAGCGATGGTAGATACAGGGGGACACTTCCTATACAAATTTGGACACCAAAAGTTTTTCAAAAAGATTAAACTGAAAATTCTCCAGTCGGCAGCTAGGTTATGGCTGCAAATTAGGAAATCCACCAAAATTCCTTATTACAGTCAATATGCCCCACTCTGGGATTCCCCTGGAACTCCGGATTGCCTTAAAGACCAACTGGCTTTACCGTTAATGAGAGCAGGTATCATGACCTGGGGGGCTCTAATCCTAAATGGCAAACTAATTAGCTGGGACTTGCTGACGGACATCACAGAAACTCACTTATCAAAGTTTAAATATTACCAACTATCAAGTTGGATAAGTTCAATAACAGAACCTCTTGAGGGAAACCAGCAATTGGAACTTAAAATGATTGGATCTGCCCCCCAGAAAAAAGAAGTCTCATTGTGGTACTGGTCTCTAATAACAGCAGGAGAAGAAATTTCACGACTCCAGAATCGACCTGGGGAACCTCTCTGCCGACTACAGATCTTTCGTACATATGGCATGCATCAACGAGAAAATGTTGGGATATTATCCAGTCCGCCGCACTAAGGAGAAATCATATTTTTACTATCCATAGAGCTTATTGGACCCCAAAGAAACTTTCAAAGTTCAAAAGCCAACAACAACCGAAAAAATTTCCAAAATGCGGGGAAGATAAAGCAGACGATATCCGTATGTTTTTGCAGTGCCCCCAGCTCGAAGACTTCTGGATAAAAGTTGGTAAGACTCTGACGGATCTCTTCGGCAAACAAATACCTGTAAGTATGGAACTGGTGTTTTTTGGGATTCATAAAACAGAGGTAAACACAAGTATTCTAAGCCTAAAACAAGAGAACCTTCTTTTCATATTAATACTTTTGGCGCGTAGAGAAATATGTATAAACTGGGTTTGTACTACTCCACCTAACCATTTAGATTGGTGGAAATCAATAGCTAGAGTTAACAAATTGGACAGAAGTGGAAGACCTAGAAAAAAATACAACTTTTGGGAATTATGGGAGTGCTTTTACAATTCTTATGACCAAAATCAAGTCCAATGATTTTACTACTGGCAATACTCCAATCGATTAAGGGCTATCGATCTCCTTGAGGTGTCGAGGTGATAAACAGATCTCCAGTTGCAAGGAAAACTCACTGTTGACGAAACTTTGAGTCGTGGCCTTAGGAACCCGAAACGATAGCACTGGTCTCCTATATCAAAACCTGACACATGTATTGCAAAATGAGGACACTAAAAAAAAAAAAAAAAAAAACAATCCTCCTCTTTCTATGTGTGCTGCAGAATGCAACACTCCTCATTAGGTTAATCAAATGAGAAGGTCTCCCACAAAAAGCCCCTTTGAGGGGCCCATTGGATATTGCAGTGCTGGTCCAACGAGGAGCAGCCAAATGATGACGCATGACACACTTCTGATCAATTGAATCCCACAATCCAGTTTACCAGCCCTGACTGACAGTTTCTCCTCCCCAAATTCCCTTACCCTGGAGGAACAGCATCCTTCTATGTTTAATCATTACATTTAAGGAGCATGGGTATTGTACTTGATCATTAGCTCCAAATCCCAGCCTTTGTTTATAGAATCCTATATTTAATCTATGTTATTTTAAAGTGTGATTCTGCATCCAGTCTGGGTTATAAGGAATGTCCTATACACACATTTAAGTCAGCCTGTCAGAGTGACAATATGTCGTCTACGCGCACCAGGACAGACTTTGTGGCTTGTCATTTGGAAAAACCCTGCTGTTGGCAAAACAAGTCTGCATCTTGTCCATGGAAGTAATTTAGAGGACGCCAAAGGTAGCAGATGGAAACTCCTGTGTTCTTTGTGTGGACATCACTTTAACTACTCACCTCGATTGAGGCCTTATATAGAGAGCAAAACCTTACTTTCCTTTCTCCTGCCTGTAAGTACAAGTCAGTTTCTTTCCTTCATCGTCTGTTTTCTTTTTCTGCCCATAAGCATAGATCTCATATCTTCTCTCAAGCACACATCCTCTCTCCCACCTCACCATGCCAATGATCAAGCCCAGTTCTGGGATGCCAGCACGCTACAAACCTGTAAATTTTTTTAAAAAATGTAACTGTCAGGAGGAGCTGGCCTGGAAGTGGGCGGAGCCTCCTGCTGGGAACTATTTAAGAGGCAGTTCTGCTCCATCCCACTCAAACACACCCACTCCAAAAAGAAAAAAAATCTTAGTGAGGATGAGGCCGACGTCATGCGGTGTTGTCACACCCTTTAACAGGCATCGGCTGTGGAAAGCACGTGCGAAATGTGAAGATAATCATCATCATTAGGGTTTTGTCTTGTTCCATGCATACATAAACTTTCGGTCATATCATATGTCAGATTATGTGCATCATTTTGTGTATCATTCAAATAACACAGTTGTTTTTTGAAATTATCATTGTTTATGTATACATTTCTTGTATTAATCACACCAGGAATATTTATTTATTCATATAAATTATTACAAACCAAAAAATCTATTAAAAAGAATATATTTTGTTTATAAGAATTGTCAGTTTCTTTTTTTTTCTCTACCTATATCTCCATTAAAACAGCACTGGGATATTATCTAGAGTTAATATTCAATTTTCTGCACACTCTTTTTTATTATTTTCGCCCTCCCTTTTTACCTTTCAAGGTGTGTGTATTACCTTTAAGTAAAATATGAAATTAACAAATACCTGCTGTCATTATGAGTATTGCTGCCATGTATAAGAATACAATAATAAGATGTAACTAAATCAACACGGAGGTGCCCAAAAAGAAATATTGTTTAAAAACGTACCAACATGTGCATTAAAAGCAGCCATTTTGTTATATGCCCCTGACGTGTGCATATCAACATGGACATATACACATTAGCTCAGCCCAAAAAACTGGTGGGTTACATGGTGGATGACTAAGTGAAAGATGAAAGGAAAAGGCAACAGCTGCTCTCGTATAGGCCTTGTGTGCTTGTCCCCCTTGGGTGGATTATCATCCCAGTGATCACATGCTTTTTGTGTCACAATCTCGCAGAACTTTCTATATTAATAGATAGTCACCCCAGTTATATCGTGCTTTTCATGCCACAATCTCAAGGAAAACATTTATATTAGAGTAGGTTAAGCTGATTGGAATCCCTCTCAATCCCAGAACCTTTCGGGTGCAACGCATTCCTTAGGCTCATGTGCCCTAGCAAAAGTGTTTGGAATCCTACCTGTGCAGTCTCTCTTATGTCGCCCTTCTCAAGATTAATCCAAATCGTACATAGGGGAGAACCGCTAGAGGGTTTTCAATTAGTCTGTGGGGACACGGCGGCGAAATTGTAAGTAACTCATGCATATTGTTGTACCTGTGTGAAAAGGTGGTCTGAGTGGCGGGGCTGTATAACATACCTCGAGAGGCTAAGGTCCACTTAGATACGTCTTCTAATGGTGTAAATTCACTATCCTGGACGAAGTCAATCTATCACTCATCTAAAATGTAGGTTACTCCTCAACGCAGATGCTCCTTTTTTAAATGTATATGTCTCTGCTCTGCCAATACAAAGTCAAGGACAGATTTCAAAGTTAATATGACATGTTGTTCAATAAGAATCAAACATGCAGGACGGTGGTACTCAGAAAAGTGCTTATCGAGTCATTCGAATGCCGTCTGGTGCCCTGGTGCTCCCACAGTGGATGTGGATTTGCAAGTGTGTGCTTCCTTCAGTTTAAATGGCTGGTGCTCCCCGGAAGTGATTAACCTCTATCATAGTCACATGGTATGGGTGCTGAATAGCTAGACCGTAATGCTAGAGTTAATGTGGTCAAACGATATGGGCGGTCTGTTTCTTAACTTCGAAATAATTTCTGAGTATTGATGTGTGTGGTGTTGGGCCTCAGGCCCACATTATGGGAATGACGGACACAGACACCAGGTAACGTAGTGCAGTAACTGGCCCCGGGCACGTGCACCCGGGCCCTTTTATTAGCGGGGTCACGTCACTCGTGACACCCGTGATGGATGGGTGTGGGGGTGTATTTGTGTCTAGCCCTCAGGGGAGTCCCGCTGGACACTACATTCCTCCCCAACTTTTTTGAGGAACAAACAAAACATTAGTCCAACCTGTGGGGACGAAAGCAAACAGTTAACTGAATACCACAGTGTCCATCAGTCTTCTGAGTCAGGTGGCCGGACGGCGTCAGACAGGAGCTGGTGACTTTGCTTGCGGCAGGACTTTCTCGGCGGGCACCTGTAGTTTAACCTGAGGGGTTCAGGACACGACTGCTGGCTTGGAGATGCCCGCTGCGTAACGTCAGTTCATTGATGACATAGCTTGCTTGGCTCTCATCTCGCTGACGTCGGTGATGGTCTGTGGTGAGTTCGAACAGTTCTTTATAGTGGGTTGCGTCATGAATATGGATGGAGTCCCAGGTGAGAGTTCTTGGATGCGTTGTCTGATCATTTGTCTCTGTGGAACCTTTTGGCTGCAGCAGAGGACCTGTCGGGGGGCAAAGTCTCAGTTCACTCTCCCGCCTGGGGAGGCCCGTTGTCGGGGTTGCTGCGGGAGTGCAGGAGGGCTGCACTGGTGGCTGCTTGTGTGCCGACTGGAGGCAGATGCAGGGCCACCGAGGAGCCGTTACTTAGTCGCACGCACAACCCTCTAGTGCGGATGAGGTTTGGCCGAGACTTACTCTCGCTGCTGCGGTTCAGGTGTAGGCCAGGTTCATAGGTAGCCTCTGGTTCTTTTGTCAGCTGGTGTGGCGACGGTGCAGGACTCCAGTCCACTGATATTCTGGGAGTGGTGTTGTTTGACGCAGGTGCTGATGGCTGGCATGATGGCGGTTGTCAGCCGTGTGGTGAGCCAGGATGACAGGTGGTGGTGGTTGGTTGGGAGAGTCGGGTGTCAGGAGGGACCTAGCAGCCCAGTGTCTCTGCCTTGCTGAGGTTAAGTGTCTGTGGCGGTTTGACACGCAGAGTGTGTGGATCCTCTCCTGCCTGGGTTGGAGCCCCTGCCGACTCCATCTTGAGGCAGTGTGAGGATGGACACTCAGTGCTGATCTTCTCCCGTGGCATCTGCGGACAGGAGCAGGGATGCCACTTGACTTAGACTGCCGACGCTTGGGGTTGGACGGTCACCTGGGGAAGCATAGGGATGAGACGCGGTTTGCACGTTCACCCGTGGAGCTGTATCCAGGGACGTCGGTCTGCCTCGGTGGCTGTCTGGTGTGTCAGGGTGAGCTCTTGGCTTGCTGGGCGAGTCCTCAGTCTTCTCCCTATGCTGGTCTGTTCAGCACACCTGTGTTCATCCGGTTTTTGGGGTGACAGGGCTGTCATTCTCTTCTTTCTTCGAGGGCGTTGTGCTTGGACCTCGAGGCGGCACTCTCATGGCGCCGGCTTCTGCCTTCGCTCCGGTGTGCCTGTCTGGACTGGTCACTTTGTGACGTGCTCCTTGCTTGCTGGGCGGCGTGACGTCCCATCACATGTCGCTGGTTGTTGGAGCGCATGTTGCTGTGGTAGCCTGCCACGTGGAGTGTGCGACTCCTCTCTTGCCTGTCTTGGGTTGCGGCCAACTCAGTCTGGAGGCATTGTGAGGGAGGACACTGTGTGTGGTCTTCGGTCCACTGTGGGGCTTTGCTGGGGTGGTGGAGATGTGGGTGCTCTCCTACCTGCGTTCAGCAGTGCTTCCTTTGCGGAGATGTCTATTTCTCCCGGGCACTTGCCAGTGCTTGCCCGCCTCTGGCTTGGTGCGCTCCGTCTTCTTACTTGGGCGCTTTCTTCTGGCACTAGGTGTGTCTGTGGTGTAGCTTGCAGTCGTGCCTGTTCACCTGTGGGATTGGGTGATGCGACCCCTTCACCGGCAGTGGGGTTGGGCAGCCACGTGTGGTGCGTGCCTTGCACCAGTCTTTTCTTGCGCTCTCGACAGGGGCAGTTCCTTGAGACGCTGCTGTCTTGGCTGGTCGTCCACTCTTGCTAGTGGGGGTTGTCTTTGATGTTGCTGCTTGAGTTTGGTCAGCGCTGCTTAGGCTGGGGAAACTTCAGGCTTCCTGGGGGCCCTTGGTGATGTGCCACCATCTTTTTCCTTTTGAAAGCCTAGGTAGCCCATTGGGGAGGCGCGCAATGCACCCCGTCTTCCTGTGCTTCTTTTGGGGCTTGCCATCTTACTGAATTTAGCTGCATAGGGACAGACACTGTAGGCCTCTCATGTGCTTTCTCTTGCAGGGCAGCTGGGTGCAATCGGTTCTTGCGCTGGCTGTTCTGCTTTGGGCCTTTGGCCGCACTGTTCTGGCGAGACTTTACTTGGTGGCACAGGTATGGGCTTCTTGCAAACTTCCTGCAGGGCTAACAGTCTCTCTCTGTCAACCTGACATGCAGTCCATTGGGGGCAGGTGGCACTATTCTGACCCATCTATTGCCGTGGCATCTTGACCATTGCTCAGTGCCTCCCCCTCTGTCCTCTTCTTATGTTTGGGCTGCATTGTGACCAGTACAGTGGGTGTACCTGGATCCCTGGCAGCTTTTGCAGTTGTGGCAGCTGTGACTTTCCTGTGGTATCGGAAGGGTTTCGTGTCTTCCTGGGGATCGGCTGCCCTTGACCTTATCACCTTGTCTGGACCTTGCGAGGTCGCTTCATTTGCAATTGGTGGGGCTGTGAAGCTCGTGCTGCTTGGCTTCTCATTGCTCCTTCACCATAGCCTGCGACATTTGCTCCTTAAGTCTCTGGGTCCAGTGCAGGCATGCAGCCGCTAGGTGGTGCTGTTTGTGTGAGGGGAGAGACGGTCACTGATGTGGCATCGGGGGATGCAGGTTCCTTTGACGACCCCCCTTGGTGTCACTGGCTCCGATGTAGTAGGCTTGGTGGTGCTCTATACTCCTTGTTAGAGCAGATGTGCAGCTGTCCCTGGCAGCTAGGTGGCGCTGCAGGTGCTTTGGCTGTCTCCCTCTGGAGTCACCGGGATCAAGCGTGAAGACCAGAGCTGATCCTGCCCGTGCGGCTGGGTGAAAGCCCTTCACTTCCTCTGGGCTACGATGCAATGCTGTAAGCCGCCACTAGGGGTGCTGAAGGTGCTGCATGCTTGCCGCGGCAGGGAGGCCATGTATTGGAGCACCACGCCCAGAGGTGAGTGCCGGTTTGTGTGTTGCTGTCCATGCCGGGATCAGGCTTGCCGTGCCGTGTCTGGCCAGCGTTTCTCCTCTCCTTTTTTGATGGGGTGAGCCGGCATGCAGTACCGAGCTGGGGTTGCCGGTGTGGGCTCCTCGCATTGCTGGGGCGGGGCGAACGTGTCTCGCAGGGAGCTGTTACCTCTCACGCTCTGGCCGCTTTGACGTGACTGTAGCTTCCTTGCCCCTGCAGGCATTTCCCATTAATCTCTGGCCGGCATGGGAGCGTGGGACATACGCATGCAGGCGGCAGCCGGTGGACACCTTGAAAGAGTTGTGGCCGTGCTAAACCTGAGCAGGGGGACTCTGCCTCACCTCGAGGGGATATGGGACGCTTCCTCTCCTTGTCCGGTGTATAAGCTGCAGGCGGGACAGTCCACGGATGCCTCAGGGCGGGAGTGCTTTGAGGGTCGAAAGCGCTGCTGCCTCCGGCGTGGCGCTAGTGGTGACGCTTCCTCTCACGCCTTTTCTGTTCCCCTCACTGACCTCTCACAGCTGGGCTGGCTGGTGTCAGGGCTGCAGTGGCGGCAGTCCTTCGGCGTCCGCGGTGCCGGTATGAGCACCGGGTGACCTTCATCCACTTCAGCACTGCCTCGGCCGTCATGCTGGCGATGTGCCTGTGTGAGCCTTCCAGCAGGTGATGCGGATCCTCCAGGGTCTAGGAGGCGACAGCCGGGTGACACGCAGGGCTCGCTGCAGTCGCAGGGGGGGGCGTGATTTGATTTGATTTGATTTGATTTGTCTATTTATAAAGCGCACGAATACCCATGGGTGTCTTGGCGCTAGGAATTGTGCGGTTCCGGTGCAGGTCTGACATTAGTGTATTTTATGCGGTGAAAAGCCAAGTCTTGATTTTCTTTCTAAATATCTCCAGGGTTGGGCTGTTTTTTACATCAAACGGTAATAAATTCCATGTCCGTGCTGTGTGGACGAAGAAACTTCTTCCTCCCCAGTTTGATCGTATGAACTTGGGTATTGCTATCAGTTTCTTTTGACTAGATCTAAGAAGCCTTGAAGGTTGGTAATGTTTCAGGTGTGTTTTCAGGAAGTGGGGGCCTTTGTCCTGCAGTGCCTTGTAGGTTAAGCACAGTGATTTAAACTTGATTCTTTTGGCCACAGGTAGCCAACAGCACAACAGGGGCGGTGGCGCAATTTAGGGTCATTTCCTCCCCTTGGGGGACGATGCAGAGCCGAGCGGCTGGCACGCGGGTCAGAGCCGCCTCATCGCCATTGTGGTGTTGGGCCTCAGGCCCACATTATAGGAATGACGGACACAGACACCAGGTAATGTAGTGCAGTAACTGGCCCCGGGCACCCGGGCCCTTTTATTAGCGGGGTCACGTCACTCGTGACACCTGTGATGGATGGGTGTGGGGGTGCATGTGTGTCCACCCCTCAGGGGAGTGGCGGGAAGTACAGCTTCCTGTGGGGCACTAGAACGTGTCCCGCAGGATACTACAATGTGGTTACATATGGAGAAACATAATAATTACCATCCAGTTCTAGTTGAAACTTTGTATCCATCTCCAGTGCTCCGAGACTGTTTATTTCCACGAAAGGTTACACGCACGGATTGAACATATATACAGAGCCTATTTACGCACAGTGTGGAACCATCTCTATTTTCAGTCTGTTTTTACAAATACGGGCAATTTTTCAGTCTAGCCATCATATAACTCTACTCCAGACACATTGGATTTACATACTATTGGTTTTACTATCCAGTACATTCTCATTGGTCTATAACCACGATCAAGCCTAGGCCCCTGAGACTACAGAAATGAATAGATTTTACGCCCTGAAGAAGGTGGCACCCGCATCAAAGGGTGATTGCACCGAAACGCGCGTTGGCGTGTCCTGTTGTTTCCTTTGTCCTTCAGTTTTACCCCAACAATGTATACCAGCTTACTGTTGAGACGATTTTAAGGTTGTGAATGGTTGTATCGTATGCATGGATTGTACGAATGAGATACTTTAGGCTGTCCATTTAAATGACCTTTCTGATGGGGCCATTATTGATTTTGTATATATTTTTTACATTATATCAATGAATTTTGATATTTAGTTACTTTTGTATATATCAACAAAGACACAAATAAATATTGTCAATCCTAGTTGGTCCATCTTTCCTGTGTTTTTCATACGGTCTAGCCTGAGTGATTTATTTTTTATTTTTGATATCACAACAATTTAGTTTCTTTATTATTATGTAGGTAGGCAGAGCAATTCTTTTGCATTACTGGTCTTTTTCCCCTATTGCTCTTCCTAAATCATATTAGGGGTACCCCTGCTACTTAGTGGATATCTTAAGGATAACATCAGGGGCACAAGGCTGTTTATGACAAATTGCTACTTATGTTCTATTATTACCCATTCACACCGTGAAAATGTAACAATGAAAAAGTAAGGTCTAACCTATTCAACAGAGAACATTCTCATTGTTTTGCATCGCAATATGAGCTCAATGTGCAATTAAGATTTATTTTTACATGGTTTTCTCCTATCGCATAGGGTCCATCTTCAAATATGTACCCGGATTTGCAACAGATAAGTACATTGTTACTTTGACTAACATACCCTATACACACATTGTATAGGATATATTTGGAATCATATAATATCGTCAGTTATAGGTTGTTATAAAAGTTGAAGGCAGCTATGTTATTAGGTACACTTTGACTGTTATGCGAAAGGCCCTCAGATGTAGGTAAGCATTATGTTTGATATGTTTCCCTACCTATTACCACTTTGTTATTGAAGGGTTATTGAAGGGTGCAAGTGAAGCAAGTGGCAGAAAAGCAGGGAAAGGAAGGTGAAGACACGGTGAATTTGTTAGCATGCCAGGAGAGGGGTGTGTTGAGATGGAGTAGAAGGGGGATGATAGGTAATGGCGAGAAGGGAGTGTGTGAGAGTGGGATGTGTGGATAACTGAGTAAGGTGAATGTGAGGATGAAGGTGGAAGAGTAGGTAGCATAGTGTAAGGTAATTTGTAATCTTTTGTCCGTCTAATGGAGGGGCATTCTTTGAGACATTTTTCCAAGTTTATCAGTGGAATTACACACAGGGTTGGGTGAGAATTAGTGAATTAAGAGTAATCCTGTAAATGCATTAATAGGAGTGATTAATAAAGATATACTGCAATGATTATTGACTGTTTATGCAATATGTGCAATATACTCATGGTAAATATTTTATTGTTACTCATAGTTACCCCTGAAAAAGGGCTCTGGTAGCCCGAAATGCATTGGGTTTTCAAATAAATACGGCCTGGACGAATTATGCATTTGTTCGTGTCTTAGTAAGAGGTCCGGATGGGGACAAATTCGACGTGGGAAGCTTTGGGAAATGGCATACATTCCTGCGTGTGGATGAAAAGGTGGTCATTTAAAAAATGGAAATAAACAGTGGATTACATGGATTACAAGGAGCGAGGTGTTGGCTAATATAAATGTTGCTAGATTGGTGCAATTAAGCTGTGCGACTGGCGCTGGGGCAAGATGTTGCCCCACATTATGAAGTTGTTGTCTGATTGGAGTGTCAGTCGGGCAAGGCACTCATATCGGTGGGCACGCATTCTTGGAAGATGAGGTTTAAATAAGGAGAACCGTATGACAAACAGGTGTGCATCCATTACCCATCAGTGATGTTCAATGAAAGTTGCCCGTAACATGGATAGCACCCGCAGGAGAAAATTGAAAAATACAGATGACTCATCCACAGGTATGGTGAAACATTGTTTTTCGCCAAGCAAGTTGGAGTTAACACAATATGAACATGGACTTTAAGATATTTACGATATAACAGTACATTAAGTGTTTACAGAATTTGTATTCTTTACTAGGTTGGTTTTCTTTTGCCATAGATGTGAGACAACACTGTTGATTTCTTAAACGTGAGTTTGCAGCAAGTTTGTTGCTTTTTGGGAAATGTAGTTTAATTTTGACTCCATTCAAAGGTTAGGCAAAAAAACAGTTGGCAAATCAGGCAATTCAAACGAGGGCGGGAGATGGGAGGAGAATGTGGTAAAAAGTAGGGTGCAAGCATGGGAGGGGTGAATTGCTTTTTTGAAAATGTGATGAGGATCAATTGGTTTTAAGTGCCGTGGCAGGTAAGTGAAGCTTTTAGATGGCAATTCAGGTTGAGTACTGAGTGGTATGATAGTGTGTGTGTTTAAATGGTAGAACAAGTTGAAAATGAGAGACAGTGTGCATGTTGATGGGAGAAAAGAAGGGGGCAGTGAACGGAACAAGGGGTGTAAAAGATAAGGGTCACCGAAGGGTCAAAGTGAAGCATGTGGTGGAAAAGCAATGAGTAGAGAAATGTATTTATAATTGTGTATATGTTTTTACAACAGTTTAAGGAGGATAATTACATAATGCAGTAATTTGTAGCTATTACCATGGTACTACCTAGACTTTTACTGGAGGTCTAAAAATATTCAAAATGGAAAGCAGACTGTAGTACACTATATTTGTAATATTTAAAGTACTACAATATCATTTAAACGTTTTAACAACTATATTTTTACTGTACTTTCGGTACTGCTGTTCTCCTAAGACAGTACCGCGGTCCTCTGTAAATTTTCTAAAAATACATACAAAATTGGAAAATATTTTTCCCTACCTATTACCAGTTTAACAAAGTGGTAATAGGTAGGGAAACATATCAAACATAATGCTTACCTACTTCTGAGGGCCTTTCGCATAACACAGTCAAAGTGTACCTAATAACATAGCTGCCTTCAACTTTTATAACAACCTATAACTGACGATATTATATGATTCCAAATATATCCTATACAATGTGTGTATAGGGTATGTTAGTCAAAGTAACAATGTACTTATCTGTTGCAAATCCGGGTACATATTTGAAGATGGACCCTATGCGATAGGAGAAAACCATGTAAAAATATATCTTAATTGCACATTGAGCTCATATTGCGATGCAAAACAGTGAGAATGTTCTCTGTTGAATAGGTTAGACCTTACTTTTTCATTGTTAAATTTTCACGGTGTGAATGGGTAATAATAGAACATAAGTAGCAATTTGGTATAAACAGCCTTGTGCCCCTGATGTTATCCTTAAGATATCCACTAAGTAGCAAGGGGACCCTTAATATGAAAAATGTCTCAAAGAATGCCCCTCCATTAGACGGACAAAAGATTACAAATTACCTTACACTATGCTACCTACTCTTCCACCTTCATCCTCACATTCACCTTAATCAGTTATCCACACATCCCACTCTCACACACTCCCTTCTCGCCATCACCTATCATCCCCCTTCTACTCCATCTCAACACACCCCTCTCCTGGCATGCTAACAAATTCACTGTGTCTTCACCTTCCTTTCCCTGCTTTTCTGCCACTTGCTTCACTTGCACCCTTCAATAACCCTCTTATCTACGGGAGGGGTGAATTGCTTTTTTGAAAATGTGATGAGGATCAATTGGTTTTAAGTGCCGTGGCAGGTAAGTGAAGCTTTTAGATGGCAATTCAGGTTGAGTACTGAGTGGTATGATAGTGTGTGTGTTTAAATGGTAGAAAAAGTTGAAAATGAGAGACAGTGTGCATGTTGATGGGAGAAAAGAAGGGGGCAGTGAACGGAACAAGGGGTGTAAAAGATAAGGGTCACCGAAGGGTCAAAGTGAAGCATGTGGTGGAAAAGCACGGAAAGGAGGGTGACGAAACGGTTCAAAGAAGGGGGTTGTAAACAGAGTGGGGGACGTAGATAAGAATGTTATTGAAGGGTGAAAGTGAAGCAAGTGGCAGAAAAGCAGGGAAAGGAAGGTGAAGACAGTGAATTTGTTAGCATGCCAGGAGAGGGGTGTGTTGTGATGGAGTAGAGGGGGGATGATAGGTGATGGATAGATGGGAGTGTGTGAGAGTGGGATGTGTGGATAACTGAGTAAGGTGAATGTGAGGATGAAGGTGAAAGAGTAGGTAGCATAGTGTAAGGTCATTTGTAATCTTTTAGCCGTCTAATGGAGGGGCATTCTTTGAGACATTTTTCTAAGTTTATCAGTGGAATTACACACAGGGTTGGGTGAGAATTAGTGAATTAAGAGTAATCGTGTAAATGCATTAATAGGAGTGATTAATAAAGATGTACTGCAATGATTATTGACTGTTTATGCAATATGTGCAATATACTCATGGTAAATTATTTATTGTTACTCATAGTTCCCCCTGAAGAAGGGCTCTGGTAGCCCGAAATGCATTGGGTTTTCAAATAAATACTGCCTGGACGAATTATGCATTTGTTCGTGTCTTACTAAGAGGTCCGGATGGGGACAAATTCGACGTGGGAAGCTTTGGGAAATGGCATACATTCCTGCGTGTGGATGAAAAGGTGTTGATTTAAAAAGTGGAAATAAACACTGGATTACATGGATTACAAGGAGCGAGGTGTTGGCAAATATAAATGTCGCTAGATTGGCGCAATTAAGCTGTGCGACCGGCGCTGGGGCGAGATGTTGTCCCACATTATGAAGTTGTTGTCTGATTGGAGTGTCAGTCGGGCAAGGCACTCATACCGGTGGGCACGCATTCTTGGAAGATGAGGTTTAAATAAGGAGAACCGTATGACAAACAGGTGTGCATCCATTACCCATCAGTGATTCTTTGAGAAGCAAATAGGTCTGCTTTTTACATGTTGATGTGCTGACCCCCTGATAAAGCCAATAGGCTGCCTTTTATATTTTATATTTTGGTATACTGACACTTTGTCAAATCTAAACGTTCTGCCTTACTTAAAATAACACACTCTATGTTGTTACTTAACATTAAAAAAAATCCTTAGCAAATTCACAGCAAAATCAAAATGTTAAGAGATGTTATAGTTAGCTGAAAATGTCAGTTAAAACAGAACGTTATAAACTCAAACTTGAAAAACCAGTGATATTCACCAGTTATAGCTAACCAAAGAAACTATAACTTGCACCCTCGACATGCACTGCTTATGACCACACATATTTTGTCACTCATGACATGTTCTATGACATAACTGATGAGATCTTAAATAAATGCATTGATGACAATGTAGTTGGTGGAGGTATGAGTAATAGTTCCAGCGCGTGGAAGCAGGCATGCTTTCCCTGCCCGTAACATTGGCATTTGTTTCCCTGCCCACTCTCTTGCGTACAGGGAAACTCAGATTGCTCACGCCCGGCAGGAGCAAACAAAAACAGCCACACTCACCCGGCAGGAGCAATGTTGGCTTCCACAGTACCCAAGATGAGTGCTTGCAGGGAGCCAAAGGAGCTGTTGGGGCCCGAGGCCCCCCCACAGCTCCCAATGTACTGTGGCACATAAGGCCCCAGGGGATGGGGTCCCAGGGGCTACTATTGGCTCTTGGAGGGGGGCACCACACAGCCCCACACTTTATTAAAAAGGAGAGGCTCTGGGGATGGGGTTCCCAGGGCCCATAGTGGCTCAGAGCGGTGGGCCATGTGACCCCGTCCTCTGTTAATATATGATAGGGGGATATGGCTCCCTGTGCTACTGTTCACTCAGGGAGGGGGGCCATGTGCCCTACTTCCCAGTAAATATATGTCTAGGCCCCATAAGATGGGGTCCACGAGGCCACTATTGGCTCAGGGACGTGCACAGCATTCCCTTCTCCCCTCAAAATACAAAAAAAGCTCCACAGGGTTGGGTCCCTGAGACCCTAAAGGCTCCTTTTCAACATAAAAAAAATAAATAATTGCCGGCTCTCGCTGGCAGCGATGATGGGTTGGGCAACCCTTGCAGCCAAAGACCATGCCCAGTGCTGATTTGGCTGCCTGAGTGGAGGCGTGCACAGGGCCCTTTCTTAAAGGCTTTTTACCTGAAATGCATCAAGCACCAAATAAAGGTGGGACTGCAGTGATGTTTCATGTTAATTTCTTTACATTGTTGATGGGATTCGTAGCCTTCCTACCAGCACCAACATTGCCAGAGCAAACAAAATAGTTACTGTGTTCAGAACTGGGTAGCTATAGCTGGGATTGTGTTTCCATTCAAATTGCTTTTTTTGTTTGATGATAGCTTTGCTGGCATTTGATGAAACTTCACTAAACTTTCCGAGTAGTGGTCTTTCTCTCTCAGCTCCTTCCTAGAAAGATTCAGGGAGATCCATCAAATGGGGCACAAGAAAAGGAGGAGGTTGCAAAAAATAATTTCCCCATGCACCTTCCATTGAGATTTTTAGGATTTGCTACATCCAAAATGGCTGAACAGAATTTCACCAAAATTGCCAGGGGCCTAGACCTTGGTCCAAAAAGTGTGATTATTGTGATTTGGTGTACATCTGTTCAGTAGTTTTTGAGCAATTAAGGTTACAAAATATGTGTGTATGGGGACTGCTGGGTTTGCAGTACTCTTGCAAGAGTCCTGAGAGTACAACTGAAAAAATAGAGCATTTTTATTGGTCAAGGAGGCTTTTTGTTCCTCTGGTCACCGCACTCCCATGAGAGTCAGTGTTCTGTGGGAGCAAGCACTCCGATTGGCTGGTCCCAACATGAAAAGAATTGTCCCAATCCCTTGCAACCCCCCTGGGGCCAAAGTTTCAAAATACTTTGTTTTGCAATCCCACAATTTTTCCAAAGGATTGCGGTAAAAAGAAATGGCAGGTGAACCCAGGGTGGGCCAAGGCTCAGGGATAAAACCATGCCATCCCGAGCTGATTTTGGCCCCGGTGACCCCATCTCCTGGGACCCAAAAACAAAAGTTACAAGGATATTATAGTTAGGAAATTAGATTTAAAAAACCTTAGAAATTCAATGAAAAAAAAATGTTAGAGATGTTACAGTTAAGCTCTCATTTCACCCATCAAAACCAGTGAAATTCAGCAGTAATAGTTGCCTGAGCTAACTATAGCTTACATCCCCGCATTGTACTGCTTATGACCTCACATAATACATCACTCATAACATGGTCAGTTGCATCACTGATGACATCTCAAATATATATATGTTTTGAAAATGTTAACATAATTTCTTATTCAGACTTAATATTCCATTAATACTGTTCATTACATTTTAACAGACTATGTTAAAGCACCTATGAGTGCCACTGTGTGTTGCTAAACTTACTTCAAGTCTGTGCTTGACAACATTTACAGCTGATTTGTGACATTTGAGGTTGTAGCAACTTTAGAAGTGTAGCCTGTGAATAGCAATTGTTTTAATCTTTCATGGGTGTCTGTTTGTACTAGCATGGCCATCCCAAAACTATTCCTTACCACTTCCTAAACTCCTTTCATTTAAATTAAGAAGTGTTCTCGATCTTCCAGTCACTCTCCCTAGTTCCTTCCGAATTACTACAAAAACATATACGTATGTGTGTGGAGATATCTGCCACATTGATAGATATCACCGCACAGAAAATATAGTAGAGGCAGAGGTCTTTGTATATAGGTCATCTGAAGACCTGTTAGCCTTAGGGTGATCTTCCCCCAAATGTTCTTTCTACTACAGCCATTTTCTTTTGAAATACGTTTTTGTTGGCCTTAGGACTCTTTGCACTTTACCACTACTGATCACTGCTAAAGTGTTTGGGATCACTCCCCTAAACATGGCTAAATTGGTTTACACCTGATTGGCATATTTAATTTACTTATAAGTCTCTTGTAAGGTGGTATACCACATACCCAGGGCCTGTAAATTAAATTCTACTAATGGGCCTGCTATAAACCAAGACAAAAAAAAACAATAGCCATAAACCAAGTATCTCTCCCCCACAGTGGCCTTATACAGTCAAACCCCTGTATTGTACTAGTGGGCCTGCAGCACATATTGTGCCATCCATTTAAGTTGCCACTTTAAAGCATATGCCAGGCCTGCCATTGCAGCATGAAAGCAGTTTTAAACTGCCAGTTTGACTTGGCAATATAACCCCCTTCTGAAGTCTTAAACTTCCCTTTTATTGCATATAAGTCACCCCTAAGTTAGGCCCTAGGTAGCCAATAAGGCAGAGTGAATTGTGATTGAAGGATGAGGCATGTACTTTTAAGATTTACATGTACTGGTACTTTACGACCTATCTGTCCAATAGGATAACATTGGGTTGCCGTAGTGCGTTTAATAAGAGAACTTTTGATTGAGGAAAGATAACCAGTTCATGTTTGGTATCTATGAAATTGTAATTGAAAATGTTATTTAAGGGTAAAGTCAGTTTATCAACTACAATTTTGAAAATGCCACTTTTTGAAAGTTATACCAAAGGGGATGATGGGCGGAGCGGTTGAGCAAATCAACTGATCTGGGTTTAATCCATCATCATTCTTTAGCTCACTCCACCACCCCAGTTCAGACATGGCCATATGCAAATCAGTCTGACCCTGTGCCTCATGGGAACAGTCCAGCCCGACTTTTTGAAAGTTGGCATTCTCCAGTCCATAGCCGTTTGGTGTCTACAGCCTCCCTTGGGTCATATGACTGGGTGTAAGTGACAGCTAGACTTTGCAAATTCCTCCCAGTCATGCAATAGAGGGATTATGTGTGCCTGAATGTGCCATCTGCTGGCAGGATGGGGGGGGGGGGTGGAGCTGGACACCGCTCCACTTGAAATGGAATAGGCTGTGCTCTGCTTTTCCACAATCAGATTGTCACTTTCACATAGTCTCTGCAGCCAGCTTGTAGCCAGGGCAGGGGAGTCAAAAAATTGCAAGCAAAACCTCTAGATACTTCTCCAAATTTCAAAGAAGCACTATGAATAAAACTGCAGCAGCCCTTCCATTAGGGCGGAGGAGCACCGCCCTCCTTTGCAACTACCCTTGAATTAAATGATAATATAATGTGTTTTAACCCTATTTTATTATTGTTTTATTTTAATCCCCTGGACCCGCCCCCAGAACTCTGACAAGCTTTGGAGCCGGGCCCAGGGGATGACACTGCTGGTGGGGGAGTGGTAGTGCACTCCATTCACTGCACATGATGATTTGGCTGGCCTTCTCAGGCCTGCCAAACCCTCTAGCGCAGCGAAGCTCTATCCAACTTCAGCTGTGTTGCTGGGGCTATAGAGAGCAGTCACAGGCTCCCAGTCTGCCTGGGAACACAAGTTGCCAGCGCTCAGGCCAATTCTGATGCTGCTATCATGCAGCGTAAAGATTGCCCGCAGTGCAGTCTGGGAGTTTGTGCCCAGGGGCAGGAAGAGCACAATGCGCAGGCGACGCCGGCAGTGGCCGCGGCAGTGTTAAGGTATGCTTTTTTTGTTCGCAACTACCCCCCTCCCAACCTTCCTCCTTCGGTCCACCCCGCCACTTGAGCTCGGGAAGGGCCACTACTGGTATAAAAATAGTCTCCTAACACCCACTTTTCAGTTGACTTTCGGAACCTGCGGATGGAGCCTCAGAGGACTGCCTGATGCTGTGACCTGCTATTTACTCCAAATGACTGCCTTGGTGCACCTGGAAGGACTGCTTTTCTGCCTGAAGTCTGCCTTAAACTATCAGAGACCAGTTGTGTTGTTTGCATCTTCGCCTGAACCCAGAATTACCTGAGTAACTCCAAGGGCTAGTGTTCTGGCCTCCTGTTTAGAGCAAACATACATATTAAGCTCCCAGCAACTTGAACCCACACCTGGACCCAGCTTCAGTGAGTCTTGTACTCCCAGTTTGTGTACCATCAACCCTGAATCCTTGGTTGTGGGACTAAAGGTACTCCAATAGCCAAAATCTAAAACTTAAGACTTTTTGCTCTGAGATTTGAGGGAAGTCCGGGACCAACCTGCCTCACCGATCCACCCAAGGTGCATCGCAAGTGGACCTGACTTTACGGCTGCTCCTGCTATGTTCTGCACCACGGTAGCAAATCCTGTTCAGCGGTCCTTTGCCAAAGGCGTATCCGACCTCCAGCAACTGTCTTCAGCTACAGACTCATGCCATGTCCCACCAGAGATTTTCGACTTCCAAAAATGTGACGAACATAGAAATCTCAATTTACCCAGCTGTTACCCGACGGCGACACTCACTTCTCGGAGATCCATTGCAAACTTGCTCTGCTGAACTTTACCATCTCAGAATATTTTTCTTGAAAATTCTTCTAAGTTCAAAGGTAAGCACAGACTGTGCCCAATCTACCTCTTGTATCTGACTGACGCTCCATCGCAATCTGCCGAATTTCTTCTGACTTTCACCTGGTCTTGTCTGTCTAGATGTTTGCGGTTGAACTTATATGCTCTGCTTTTTCACTTTATTACTGTTTGCGTGCTGCATGAATACTTTACATACTGTCTCTAGGTTAAACCTGGCTGCTTTTTTTGCCAAGCTACCCAGGGTTAAGCACAAGTTAATTTTGTGACTTTTTGTTGTTCACCCTGCCAGGGATTGTGGCTGTTGACCCAAGTCAATCAACAACCCAATTTCTCACAGTCATTGAGTTGCATTTTGTAGTATGTGAGTAGTTCTACTGTAGTAATTCTTTACAACCTACGGAATGCAGTTTGTGAACAGGCCCAATGGACTTGTATAGGAAAAGAAAAGGTATATCTTGCTTCAATGTAGTCAATACAGTTGCTAGCCTTCCTTTCATAAGAAAAAAAATATTAATTTAATTTTAGTCATTCCCTGCATGCAAAGATCTTCAATATCTGCACGCAGAAAGCCTAAAATATGAAGCAAGGCAGGAGGTATTTTATATTCATTAAACTCTACTAATCAGCACATCAATATCAATGCACAAGTATACAAAATACCCTGACTGGCATAGACATACATCATTTAGCGCAATCATTACCTCTTTTCCTCATTTCCACATTTTGCATAATGATCTTCAATACGATTGTCAGTAAACTTCCATCAACTTGATATCTTTTGCATCACCAAACAGCAATTACAAATACATGGATCTCATTCCTTTCCACTGTGTGAAATCTGGCACCAAATCCTCCCAGAAAACATTAGTTCACTTTTTATGTATGAATCTGTGTTTACTTCTATGGAATGAGTGATAATATGCAAGATCAGTCTTTGTGGCTCACATTGTATTCCCTTGTTACACTTTTTAGCCAACATAAATTCCTCTTAGTGTTAGTTGGAGGAATTTACCAAGGCAAAAACCCACGAGCAAGAAAAATGTGCACAGAATTGGTGATTTGAAATCAGGCCCAAACAATGTATGTGCCTAAACCCAAAGTTTCTGAGAGGCCGTACGTCTCGTAAATTAAATTCACCAAGGATATCTAAATCAATCATACTGAAAGATAATGTGGTATTGGGCATTACATTTTATTGTAAGGTGAAAGTAAGAAAAGAGAAAAAACAATAAGACATAACGGTAAATTTTACATCTATGAAATCAACCTGCCTTAATGCAATGCACTGGCTGTTTGACTACATGGAGTACTAATTTATAGGACAAGTCCTTTGTACCAGCAAAATGATTCCAAAACAGCTTCCATGTTCTATTAGACAAATACTAGATCAAAAGCAGGGCCCTTTTAAGAGCAACTGAGAGGCAGGTGATAAGATTTTGTTGCTCGACAAGTAAAAGAGTTTCATGAATCCCAAATATGATAGTGATGTTCTTCTAGTTACTCAACAAATAAAAAAAGCCTTTGCAAAAGGCAGCAAGTTTCGCAGGAGATGACTCATAACATATGTTTTATCACATGCTTTATTTTTATTATCACAGTGTGATAAATCCATTATAGGTGGAGAGAGAGATAATCTGCCCTGTATAAATTATCAGTAATAATTTATAAACTGAATTTTATTTTCAGAAAAAATGCTTAAACTCCCAGTAGTTCCCGCCTAATGGGAAAAAAAAAACGTAACCGATGATTTTGTTCCTGACTGAGAAGACTTTTCTGCTCACAAAACGTTTTGCTCAGATATGCAGCACATCTGTTCTTTGTCAGGCTAGAAGCCTCCACCCTCCTTAATATTATAAGATCAATATGAAGCCTTGAGAAAGCTCCTGAGGTAGGCTTCCTAGACCAAAACATGTCACGTGAGATCTCTGTTTACAAACCATAAAACGGTGCAATTCCAAGGTCATAGGAACTAAATACACAAAATACACATTAAAAGTATAATGCTGCCTGTCATTATAACTTAATAATTTAACTAGAGCTTTCCTTTTGTCACAGCACATGGAAGCAGTGTTGTTAGCAGGGTATCACTAACATGGTTTAACACCTGTCATGTCCACTTTACATATACTCTAAAACCTATCATGGGGAAATTACATTTGCCAATATTTTTGGGGAAAGAGATCCCTTATCCCTTTGTAAAGCTGTCTTTATATAATATCCATTTTAGTTCCAAGTTTCTGATATCATCTGCTTTACGACACACAATTTGCCACTCAATTCAGCAAATACACATCAGTGGAGATCTTCCCTCCTCCAAATAAGCTACATGTAAACACAGTTGTACTAACCGAATAATTCATTTTCCCTCCTCGTCTTCTGTCGAAATACCCCCCACCCGGTCCCACTGCCCACTGCTCTCACCTGCATGGGTAGCTGCTGCTGCTAGCAAATAAGGTGACCATGTTTATCATTAATATGAATGATAGGTGGATGCACTTCTCCGATTGTGTTCAGTAAAAATGTATGACTGGAGGACGGTAAGGAACTGCAAACGTCGCTTTGCACAATTATACCCACCTTAACCCTTTCCGTGCTCATGACGGAACCACTCCGTCATGAGCCACGGGTGCCGTGTGCTCATGACGGAGTGGTTCCGTCATGCTGCGGCCGTTGGCGGCCGCTCCGCCCACGCGGCACTAATTCCCCGCCTGTGCGGGCGATTAGCACAGTGGGCGGAGACGTGACGGAACCACTCCGTCATGAGCACAGCTCACCCGTGGCTAGTGACGGAGTGGTTCCGTCACGAGCACAGCGCCACCGCAACTGCCCCCAAACCCCCCCAGCGCCGCGGCGGAATTCCTGCCGCGGCGAAGGGGTTAAAAGGAATAATGTTCAAAAAGCCACAGAAGTGGCACAGCATGAAAGGAACATCAGATAGAGCAGTTGTCACCCATGGAACTGCTGTCCTCTGAACACACTGCCAGTAACTTGTGCACATGCCAAGATTATGAAGATGAGTCATTTTTATTGAGCACAAATAGCTACCCATACGGGTGTCCCAGTGCTGAAATTCAGCAACTCAGCCGGAAGAACCACAGTCAGCAATTACTCAGGCAAAAAGCTAGGCTTTTACTTATTTTTGGACCCACAGGAAATTTTCCTCCACCTTCAATGGATCAGATAAAGAGTTCCAGAGCTTACGGGCTAGCTGAGAAATCACTTTACCACCTAGGTTAGAGTACCTAAACCTGGTAACTGACATTGACTTTGGATCCAAAGACAACAATGTATGGTTGAAGACAAATTGTTTCAGTCTAGATTGAAAACATAGAGGATATATAATATCGTGTGATTTATGACACATTCACAGTATTTTAAAACTAATCTGTTACTGGACTTGAAGCCAATGTTGTTCCATCAGACTCGAAGGTGGCAACCTTAACAGAGCCCTCAGCTCCGCATTCTGAATCTGTGACAATATAATGGTGCAGACCACTGGGTATTGAGTACTCTCTGGCAACAATAGGCATAATGTATTTAGCTAATTAAAACGGGAGGATCTGATGAACATAATTTGTTTTGTTGAAGGATAGTGACTCATGCTCAATAACAAGAAAATTCCTTACTGACTTTTTGGGGGATTTTTGTGGAACCAATATCATACCACCACCATTCAGAACACCAAATTAGCATACCTTCTCCAAACATCAGCACTTCTGTCTTGTCTCAATTCAACTTTAATAAGTAGACCCTACACATTCTATCGCAGCTTTCATGCAGTTCTGGAAGCTCATTATAGAAACTTTTGAGTCGTGAACAAATGACATCAATATTTGCAATTTGTCCGCAAAAGATACCAAGGCAACTTTGTAACTTGGAATGAGTTCTGCTATAGATGTCATGTGAATGTTAAACAGGGTTGAACTTAGTGCTGACCCTTGGGGGAACCCACACCCTAGCGTTTTTGCCTGTGATATGAACGCCTTCCAAACTATAGCCAGTGACCAGATAGTTAAAAAGGATAACAAATACTTAATCACTCAATCACAGATTGCAATATCCATGTCACTGACATGGAGGAAATACTGGGATATAGCAGCCGCAGCCGGTCCATTGGGGCCGAGGGGTCACCATCCCCCACCTCTTGCCCTTCATGAACAGTGTCCTTCAGGCTGAACAAAGGTCAGCCTGACAGACGCTGTTCATTTTCAGGTCAGGCAGCCAGGAGCCAGACATGTGCTAAATACGCAGGCGCCTGGCTGCCTGAGCTGAAATTTGCTGAGCTTAGGAAGTCACAGCTCCTGTGGGCGTGATCTCCTCAGCTCAGCAAAGGACCCTGCCTCCCTTCCCTTAGTGATAAGGGGTAGAGTCACTGATTGCCTTGCACCTGGGCATTTCAGTTTTAAGCCCTGAAGTGCCCAGGGTTGAATGCCAATCAGTGAAACTTCATCACAGAGTGGGGTGCGGTGGGGTGAGGTCAGCAGTTTTACTGCCCCATCCCACTCTGTGATGAAATTGGGACTGTTGCCTTCCCTCATTGGCTAACCGTACGCCAGCCAATGAGGGAAGGCAGCAGTCCCAAGTCTCCTGGGACCTCCAAGGCAGAGCTGCAGGTAAGTATGAGTGTTTTTAAAATTAATGTTTGGTGCATGCATGAGTGTATGTATGAATGTTTGGTAATGAGTTTTGTGAAAAGATGTGTTTGTGTGTGTGCACGCGGGTGAATGCAAGGCTGTGAGTGTGTATGTGTGCGTGTACCGTCTCTTCCTAAAATAACCAGCCACCACTGGGATATAGTATCAGAAGCCAAAACTTAGGTCTAGCAAAATATGTTCTGTAATGTGATCCGAAGAAAATCCTTTACTGCCAGTAATGTGGCCTCTGTACCATGTAGTGAGTGAAATCCTTAAAATACATGCTGTTTGATTCCAAGTGAGATGATAATTGGAAACTTATGCCTCTCTCCAGAACTTTGGCTTTCAAATGCTGCAGTGACACCAGACGATAGCTACTCAACAACTTTAGACCAGCTGTAGGATTTTTCAAGAGTGGGACCACCATTAATTCCTTCCAAACTGGAGGTGTCAATTAATCGGTATTTGTAGGGAGCAGCACTGTCTCTCCTAGAGGTATCTGGGCTCCTAGGATGCCATGTCTCCATTGAAAAGCCAGGTCTTGGGTCTCTTTCTGAAGTCTGCCAGGGAGGGAGCTGTTTTGAGGTGAAGGGACAGGTTGTTCCAGGTCTTGGTGGTAATGTAGGAGAAGGAACGGTCTTGGCTCCAGCTGTGACTGATGCGGGGATCAAGGATGAGGGTGTGTGAAGAGGAGTGAAGGTGCCTAGAGGGTTGATGGAAATTCAGTTGATGGTTGATGATGGGTGGTGCTTGATTGTGGATGACTTTGTAGGCGTGCATGAGGACCTTGAACTGGCATTTCTTCTGAATGGGGAGCCAGTGGAGGTCTCTAAGGTAGAGGGCGATGTGCGATCATTTGGGAAACTCCAGGATGATTCTGGCTGTGGTGTTCTGTATGGCCTGGAGGCTTCTGAGGAACTGGGTGGAGATGCTGGAATAGAGAGCATTGTAGTAGTTGAGGCGGCTGGTGATGAGAGCCTGAGTGACGGTCTTTCTTGTGCTTACTGGGATCCATCTGAAAAACCTGCAGAGCATGCAAAGAGTGTGGAAGCAGGAGGAGGTGACTGCGTTGACTTGCCGTTTCATGGTCATTTTGGCTGTGAGGATGATCCCCATGCATGCATGGTCTGTTGGTGTAGGACTTGGTCTGATTTCAGCTGGCCATAAGCTGTGGTCCCAGGTGGAGGTGTTGATCCTGAAAATTACCACTTCGGTCTTGTTGGAGATCAGTTTGAGGCAGTTATCTCTCGTCCAGTTGACAACGTTAATCATGGCACTGGAGAGGTTGGTTTTGGTGTGTCCTCAGTGAGTGAAAGGATCAGTTGATTGTTGTCTGAGTAGGTGATTATGTTGAGGTTGTGGGATTGGACAGTGTCTACGAGGGGGGTCATGTAGGACTTGAACAAGGTGGGGCTGAGTGATGATCCTTAGGGTACACCACAGATTATGTCTTTGGGGTGGAGGTGAAGGGAGGCAGCCAGATACTTTGTGTGCATCCTGTAAGGAAGGCAGTGATCCACTTGAGAGTGTTGTGCTGTAAGCCGATGTTTTACAGTCTGTTGATGAGGGTGTTGTTGGAGACGGTGCTGAACGCAGCAGAGTTCGAGAAAGATAAGGGCCACCATTTCTCTACGTTCGAGGAGACTTCTGATGTCACATGTGGCCGCAGTATGTGCTGTGTCTGCTGTGGTTGCCACGGGATCCAGATTGTGAGGCGTTCAGAAGGTGGTTATATTCCAGGAATTCTCTGAGATTGTGGTTGATGGCTTTCTTGAGTACTTTGGTCGGGTATGGGAGCATGGAGATACATGTACAGTTGCTGAATCAATGGAGTGCTCTGGAATGACTATTCAACAGCCAATTGCTAAGAAGGTCATATAGGATTTCTAAAGACAGTCATGTCTCCACACTCCCACCACATTTCTGTGTCTGAGTATTTGTGCATACCCTAATGATTGATGGTGAAGAGCAATGCCTATTGTCTGCACCTTTCCTTGTGACTGACAAATGTGCATAACCTGTACAATTCAACTCACAATGGAAATTGTGAAAAACTGTCCTGAAATGTGAATTATGAAATAACTTTGCATTTTCATTACTGTGCCAAAGCAAAAGAGCCTTTTGAGAATACAGGTGACCACTTTCCACCACCCACTACTTTCCAAATTTATTTCTAACCATTTTTTCAGTGGAATGTTTGTGTGTTCTTAACTTATTTGGTGAGCTTAGTCACTCAGTGAGTGGAGCTACATTTTATCTTCAGAGATTAAAGAACGCTCTGCCCTAGATAATGCTTTAAGAAAAAGTCATGAAATCATATTTTTCCAAGTATATTGGCGAAAATATAGTTTCAGAGACTGTTTTGAGGAGGAGTTCATGAAATATTCAAGTATGTTTAGAAATGAAAGTAGTACATCACATTACTCATCTGTAGCAGAAACAACCTATTTTCTGTTATTGATATGCTCAGAACCACCATTGAATTTTGTTCTCAGATTCACTGTTGAGAAATGTATATTCCTGTGCTTGGTAAAGGACCACGTACCCCTGCTCTGAGTGACCCAACTCCTAGTGAATCAAATATACTACCTTTATGTTAGCTCCAGTGCACATGAAATCTATGTGCATGATGCAGGCCTAGGCCCGAAATTAGCATTGAGGCCCAGAGCCTAGGTCTGAAGTGATAGAGCAGTATCAAAATCATAGCCCTGGATGGGCATGAGGCTATTGAATATACAGTGAGTATTGGCAGCAGTGTAACATGAGGCAGAATTACAAGCCTCTTGCGTCATTTTTGCGCTGCTGTTGCGTCACTTTTCGCGACGCAGCAGTGGTGTACAAAAGTGGCCCATTTACAACGTGACGCATCTGGGGAGATGGGTCACATTGTAAAGCCTTGCATCACATTATCCCTGCATCAGGTATAATGTATACAGGGTGGGCGTTCCCATACAAAAAAGCCTTGAAGAAGTGAAGCAGTGAAATCTACAAGATTTCACTGCGCCACTTCTAGTTCGCCACTGTATCAAAACCTTACGCCTGCTTGGAGCAGGCATAAGGAGTGACGCAGCACAATGAGGATAGGCCTCCCCATGCATTGCTGGAGTTGCGTCGTGCTTGCGACACAACTCCAGCAATGTGTGACTTTTGCACCAACAAACGAGTCAGAAGCATCCGTCAATCCTTACACCATGGTGCACCGTATTGTAAATACGGCGCATCCATGGAGGTCCAAGGGTTTCTCAGGGTAGCGCAGTGAAAGTGACGCATCTCTACAGATGTGTCACTTTCTTGTAAATCTGCCCCCATGTTTTTAGTGATCAGTAGATGAATAAGCTATTTTACCTGTTCGAAGATATGAGCGTGATGTCTACAGGCTCTCTCCAGTAAAGTTCTCTTTATGTGTCATGACCAGACCCTGCACTGATATCCCTGTGTGAATGTTAAGTGCGTATGGGTGTGTGTGTGTGGTTTCATTTTATAGGGAACCCCGTAGCCATAGCAGGGCTGGCCCCAGGACACCAGTGTCAAATGACCCCAAGCACCGCTGGTGGGATTCAGTAGCTCCTGACTATCCTGACATCACTTTGTGGCACAGAAAAAAACACATGCCTGTCTGAAAATGTGTTCCAGAGCATAAATTATGAAATGTTAACTATTGAGACGGCAAATATCTTCTACAATATGATATAATTATTAGCAAATTAACTAAGAGAAAAGGTCCATTAGGCAAATAGAACTCTTATTCCAGTTGCAAAGGTTACTATGCTAAGTAAGTCTCTCTCGCTCTCTCACTCACTCTCTCTCTCTCTCTCTCTCTCTCTCTCTTTCTCGACTGCAGCTATATTTTTGTACATTTTATGTATCAGTTGAATGTGTAAAAAAGAGCAATTTGAAATATAAAGTTCCACAAATAATTTAAATATAAAGTTCCACAAATATTGATTCAGAAATTCAGGGATAACGAAGGTGTTTCACAGGGAAAAGTGCACTTACAATGTTGAACATGTTTAGAATAAGGCTTTTCGGCTGATGTATATTTCAGGTCAAATGAGAGTAAGATGTGCTATCGTAGGGCCCTATTTAAAATGAGCTTACACAGCTGCAATTTTATATTTGTGTGGGTATTCACCGGTATTTTACATGTTGTTCCACACTCTAGAAAAACATGGAAATCTTCCCCAGTAAATAGTAGAAATACACGCATTTTCAGAGTGAGGGAAACATTGTAACACGTTCATAACCGATGAGTGTGTTTGAAATGGGGCTTCTCTAAGGATTTTTTTTCCCCCTGTGTATGACATACACCAGTAGTAAGAATGGACAAATGTATTAAACCAATGTGTTGTACGCGTACAATGAAACACTCAGTCCCCCACACTTCTTACACTCTTCCGGGCCCACCGAGCCCAAGGATATGCGGAATCAATTATGTTGTCAAAGGCGTAGACTTTTATTCATCAATCATATAAATCTACACAACTACTACAGGGCAAACGAGTAAACATTATTTGAAATATAACAAATTGCAGCAACAGACATTGCAACCTTCATATGTCAAAGGCAGTAAAAACATTAGGCATAACATTGTAATTGTTTCCAGCTTAGCCAGACACATGTCCTTAAATTTGTTGGCCGACTCGGCCGATCAATTCGGCTGCACACCTTGTGCCGGCAGGCCCCAACGCACTACAGCAAACATTGCATTAGTTGAAATACAGGGTACCGCATAGCGCATCGGCCCACCGAGGTACCTGACCACAGGCATCCTCCAACTGGTCCACACAGTCCATATGTTGCGGGATAAGGCAGTAGAGGCGGGACCACCGGCAGGTCAGTCCCATCCCTGTGCCTACCCTCGGCAGTAGAGTCCAGGACCACCAGCAGGTCGGTCCCCTCTCCGCCTAGCCACTGTACCGTTCTATCATGCCCCTTCTTGGGCTCCAACCAGTCCTGAACCTCCAATGCTGCGCATGCCCCCTTTTTGTGTTAACTGTCAGTGCTGTGCCTGCGCCCAGTGCTCTGCCGTGCTCCTCTGCCGGGCGGGAGGGTGGCTTCAGATGTTCTCGCGGCTTCCCGAGGTCCCAGGAGACAAAGAGGAGGAGACCCCAGGGGCGCTGCCTTATATAACTGACCACTTTCAGTTTCGGTTTTTCCAACATGCCCCCCTACGTCATCTGGAGGAAGGACCATCCCCACTGGCACCCCCACGGGCTTCGGCTTTCATGGCACGACTAACGCGCCCATCCTCTAAACGAGGGGGGCGCCTGTTCATAGTACACGCACAATGAAACACTCTGTACCCCACTCTTCTTACACTCTTCCGGGCCCACCGAGCCCAAGGATATCCGGAATCAATTATGTTGTCAAAGGCGTAGACTTTTATTCATCAATCATATAAATCTACACAACTACTACAGGGCAAACGAGTAAACATTATTGGATATATAACAAATTGCAGCAACAGACATTGCAACCTTCATATGTCAAAGGCAGTAAAAACATTAGGCATAACATTGTAATTGTTTCCAGCTTAGCCATACACATGTCCTTAAATTTGTTGGCCGACTCGGCCGATCAATTCGGCTGCGCACCTTGTGCCGGCAGGCCCCAACGCACTACAGCAAACATTGCATTAGTTGAAATACAGGGCACCGCATAGCGCATCGGCCCACCGAGGTACCTGACCACAGGCATCCTCCAACTGGTCCACACAGTCCATATGTTGCGGGATAAGGCAGTAGAGGCGGGACCACCGGCAGGTCAGTCCCATCCCTGTGCCTACCCTCGGCAGTAGAGTCCAGGACCACCAGCAGGTCAGTCCCCTCTCCGCCTAGCCACTGTACCGTTCTATCATGCCCCTTCTTGGGCTCCAACCAGTCCTGAACCTCCAATGCTGCGCATGCCCCATTTTTGTGTTAACTGTCAGTGTGCGACACAGGGCGAGAAGGTTACTGGCGCACTCGCCCTCCCCCTTCCGACGTGCGCTGACTGTGCTCAAAAATAGCCCCCAGTACAGTATGGATAAATATCGCCATTCCCTTGGCGGACAGATGCACCCCATGCTTGTGGAACAACTCTCTCATTCTGGGATGCAGCAATCGATGCCTAATAGTGCCCATTGAGGACTTTGCAAAAATTCTAGCTATGGAGTGATTCAGCTTCTTTACTGACTCATTCATGGCTCTTACCGAAACCCCCCTGCCCCAGGTAACTCACGGAATCACTTCAGACCACAATATTGTTGCCCTCGGTATGCATTGTCGAAACTTAGCCATGACTGAAAACAAAGCCTCGCACACACCGCGCCTGCCTACGGATGCCATATCATTTCCACCGGCGTGGATGACTATTATGTCAGGTCGCGGAAAACCCCCAGATCTTAACGCCTGTTCAAAATGACCAAACATATCCTGCAATTCCAGACCCCCCACCCCTAACCAATGGTGTATAAACCCTGCAGCTTTTTGCGATTCCTCCAGACTGAACCCGCGGAATTGCTGCTCCGCTCTGCGAATCCCGGAATGCCCACACCAAGATGCGTGTACTGGGCTACTGGCATCAACTGCAAGAAAGAGAGAATTGCTGTTACCCACCAAATCTTGTGCCCGCGGGCATCTTTCTCCAACTACACGAGATCCGGCCTCACGTACCGCTGAAAACATGCTGAATGCCATCGACCCACCCTTTAAATTGCGTCCGACGGTAGGCCAAGTGCTGCTGCTGTGGTGGCCGCCCCTATCCGAAAGGAATGGGACGAAAACTGGGAGGCATCCTCCCCCAGGCAGGCTAATGCTCGCCTACACACCTTAGTAAATTGATAACGCTTCATAGGTGTCCCATCCTGATGGACCAGGAACCTGATTGATGCCACCATCGGGCGCCCCTTGAAATAATGCTGTGCCAGCGCCACCGGGCATACCGCTGTATCATGCGCTGCAAGCAGTTTTACCCAAATGCCCTTCCCTAACTGATCTGTTTTAGACCTGCGAATCCTGATATAAAGAGCCCGTGCCTCAAAATGGACATCCGTTACACTTAGGCCCCCCTCGACCATCGCTGACTGTGGTACTAACTCAGAAATACGCAAAGCCCCAAAGAAAGCCAGCACGTAGGCGATGCTGAATAACTTGGTCTCATACTCAGACCGACAAACCTGGTGTAAAACTCCCAAAAGTCTTCCCAACCTCTCCATGTTGATGGGGCGCCTACCGTCTGGTGCACCCGGTGCCATACGCTCCCAACCCCTGATGGCCTTCCTTACCCTAAAGTCTTTGGTGGGATCCTTAACTCCCCGCAGCCCCGCAAAGAAAGCAATGGCGGACCATTGCCGGCGCACTAATGACAATGACCTCCCATATACCTTCTGCTGCACCAGAAAAGCCAGCACCCCCTCTGGAGAGAATCTGTTTACATCCTCGTCTGAATTGAACGATGCAGTGTACACCCCCCAAGCTTTTTCGTACAAACGTTTAGTCTTGGGTGCCAGTGATGCTGCAATTAGGTCTGTTGCAATGGGGCATCAAGCCTCCACAACTCCTCTGGGAACTCCGCCATCACTTCGTCCGCCTGCGGCCAGCGTGCCCTGAACTCTGCCAACTTAGATCGAGACAAAGCATCAGCCACTGCATTATCCACCCCTGGTACATGTTTGGCAGAAAAGTGCATGTTATGCAAAAGACACAAGTGGATGAGATACTTTAGTAAACGCAGCACCCAAGGACATTTGGCGCTTTGATTATTTATGGCCAACACTGCAGACATACTATTTGACCAAAATATAATTCTCGCGTTAGCAATTGACGCCCCCATATGTGCAGGGTGACAATAATGGGGAACAATTCTAAAAAGGTAATGTTGCATGTGAGCCCAGATGCAACACAGTCCCCAGGCCAATGTTGCATGCACCACCGGGAGCCCAACACTGCCCCAAAACCAACGCCACCCGCCGCATCTGTGTAAAGTGCTATCTCCTTGTTGCTCAGGGAAGGTCGCTGCCATAATAGAGTTCCATTGAAATTTGCCAAAAAGGCCTGCCTTGTTCTCAAGTCCCCTCTAACCTCCGCCGACAATTTGGTATGGTGGTGTTTTGCCCGCAGGCCTGACATTGCTCGCGCTATGCTTTTAGCAAAAACTCTCCCCATTGGAATTATCCTTAACCCAAAATTAAGCTGTCCCACCAAAACTCGCAGTTGATGTAGTGTAACTTTCCTGGCTGTTAAACAGGCAGTTATCACATCCCTGAATGCCCTCACCTTCGCCTGCAGCAGCCTGCACTGCCCGCCCATGGTATCTATCTCAATCCCAAGGAAGCATAGACAGGTGGCGGGGCCCTCGGTCTTGTCCTCAGCTAAGGGGACCCCCAATGCCTCGGCCAACTGTTGGAAACCTTGCAGGGCCCTCCCGCATGCCTGGTCCCCAGGGGGACCCATGAACAAAAAATCATCAAGGTAATGAACCACATCATCCGATGACACCAAGTCCCTCTCCGCCCACTCCAAGAATCTGCTGAACGACTCAAAAACTGAGCAGGCTATGGAACACCCCATGGGCATGCAAAGATCTACAAAGTATTGTCCCTCGAAAGTGAAACCAAGCAAATGAGTGGTGAACAGGCAAAAGGCGGAAGGCTGACTGTATGTCAGACTTCGCCATCAAGGCTCCTTTGCCTAATCTCTGGAGTTTGGCCACAGTAGCATCGAAGGTAGTGTATCGGACTGCGCAGAGAACGGGTTCCAACCCATCATTGACAGACATGCCCGCGGGATAAGAAAGGTTGTGAATCAGTCGGAACCTGCCTGGCTCTTTCTTAGGCCCCACACCCAGCGGTGAACATACCCAAGACGCCCCAGGTGGGGAATCAAAAGGACCACCCACTCTCCCGGCATGCACTTCCTTCATGATTTTGTCTCGAACCCACTCCTGGTGCTGCCGAACAGACAACTGGTTTCTTGGAGGGACTGATGTTGGAGGGGTGTGTGAAGGGATGTGGAAGCCATCCCTGAAACCATAGTACAACATATGAGCGTCGTGGCTGTTCGTGTAACGGCTGAGGAGATGTGCGAGAACATGTAGGCGGATTGGGGTGGGGAGCTTCACCCCATCAATTGGGGGGCAGTCGACCTTTGGGGGTTGCTTGCTCCCCGCGCTTGCCAAGCTTTTTGAAACATTTGAACTCTGGATGTCCTTGCGCACCGCAGAAGGCGCAAATGTGCTTAAACCTACATGCCGCCCCTTTGTTACACTCTTTCCTGTTATAGTGCCAGCAGGCCAGTTTTTTGTCCCCCAAGTTTTTATTGAATCGAAAGGACTGAACCGTCCTCCCTGGTGACTTTGACATCTGGAACTCTGCGTGCCAGAGATTGATCTCCCTCTGGTCCCAAGCTATCTCCGGCCTAACCGCCTTCATCTGCCGACACTTAGGGCCTCATGTAGGTAGCCCAATACCTGTCGGTAACGGCCGATTTTCGGTAAATATACCGTTACCGACCGGTATTTAGGCTTTTGATATGTAGGGGGATCATTTCTGTATTCGGTATTTACCGAATCGGTAAAATTACCGAATCGGTAATTTTACCGATTCGGTAAATACCGAATACAGAAATGAGATGTAGGGGGAGTGTGTGGTGGGTGTGGGGATTCGTTATTTACCACCAACTGAAAGTTGGTGGTAAATGACGAATGTCTCAGTTAAGGCATTATTTGGCCCTTAGATGTGTGCAATGTGGCAGACACACATGCCCTCAGGGCATGTATGTGTGCCACATGTGCACACATGCAGGAATCAGGGGTGCAACAGGGTGTCAATGTGACACCCTGCCACCCTTGATTGAGCTCCCCCCATTACCAATTCGGTATTTACCGATTCGGTAATGGTAACTGGCTTCCCATTGATTCCTACGGGCCTCCTGGCCCATAGGAATCAATGAGATACAGGTTACCATTACCGAATCGGTAAATACCGATTCTAAATACCGACACTTACCGAATCGGTATTTTTTTACCTACATTACATTTACCGAATCATAAATACCGAATCGGTAAAATTCGGTATTTAAGAATCGGTAAATGTAATTTACCTACATATGGCCCTTAGTGTCATACTGCATCCAGGCTGAACCCGTAAACTCGGAGGCCGCCCCATGTATGAGCGACATGTACCCAAATAATTTTGGGGCCAATGAAGGAGTTTTCTCTGTAAGAATGGCCGCATAAATGGCAAACCCCGTCACCCAGTTACGCAGGGACCACTCTACCCATACCGTCTTTGGTTTTGAATCCACTAACTTGCCTGATCTTCGCCTACTTGGGACCACCCCCACATTTATCAAATCAAAGATATTCACGAACTCGCCTTTGTGGATTTTTTCCCGGATCTCAGCTGGGACATGCCATGAAATTGCCGAAGAAGGGGTCAACATTAGGGATGATGAACCAAATATCAAAGGGGACACCACGGGGGCGATTGGCCCATACCCACCCCCACTGTTGGTAGCGCAGAGAAAGGCTGCGCCACGCCTGTGCCCCCTGAGACGGGTACCTCCTTGGGCTGTGCCCACAACTGCACAGCCACTGTCCCGAGAACTCCCGGGAGTGGTACCTGCCCCGGTGGACTTGACCCTGTTGCCCCTCCTGGCAATACTGGCACCTGGGACTCCCCATGTAACCCCGGGTATGTGCCTGGCAACTGAGGGGGCGGCACCAGCACCCCTCCGGCTATCACAGGAGGCTGAAGAACGGCGCTCCCGGGCCCTTGCACTACTACCGGTGCCCCGCCCACCTGCGACAGCGCTTTCGCTGCCGCTGTAGTTGAAATTGCCAAAACACTGTGCCCCACCGCACCCACATTCATGTTCATTGCCAGCCCCTGCGTTGCCTGGTCCACTCTGGGAGTGGCCACGCTCTGGGGAATTGACTCACCCCCAACGGCTGGTGCAGCAGGCTGCGAGCCGGTATCGACCTGTCGCCCCTCTCTATAACGAGCTGGACCTTCCTCTGCCGCTTCGGTAACTCTTCTTGCGGCCGAACGTCCGGTTCGCCTGCTAACTTCCGCAACGCCGCCTCCATGCCATGCCGCTTCACTGCTTCCCAGAGTTCACTCAGGGCATGGAAGTCCCCCTTTGATGCCGGTTTTTTGGCATTCGCGCGAGCGCGCTTCGGCGCCATGCTTGGACCTACTAAAAATAAAAAAGAAAGCAACATATCATACATCAAAATAACAAGACATGCCCCAAACCGCATCCTGCGTGCTACTAAACCTCGATAAATACCATTAGTATAGTACAACTTTTAGTTCCACCTTCATTTCCCTTCTTTCTTATATATTTATTTTTACACCCCGATCGGAACCCTCTGCACCTAAATAGTAGACCAAATTGAACCTAGCATTGATCGATTTTTTTTTTTTTGATTGGGCATTGACACCCTTCGCAGAAGCAGTTCCCCCTAGTGGCGCGCCAAACTCCTCATTAAGGCTCCCACCAATGTAATTCCCCAAGCCAACTGGTGCAGGCTAAGCCCCGTCAATCAGGCCAAATACCGAACCCTGGTGGCGGACTGCCGTCATGCCAAAAGCGGGCCCCACATGACGACCGGCCCTGCTGTGCTGAATATCCAGAGCGCAAATTCGACCGGAAGGTATTGGAGCCTGCTGCTGCTCTTGCAGAGGGAACGTAAACATGAGCTCGCTTCAAAACAATTCAGACCCAAAACGAGACAGTTTGCCGATCGCAAGACAAGAACGGCGTAAACAATGCACCTTTCACTTTTTTTTTTTTTTTTGCATATTTATATAGCGCAAACTCGACCCGAAGGTAATGGAGCGCTTTACATAGCACCGTATTTACATTAAACATTCAGGCACGGGGAGATTAAGTGATTCACCAGAATCACAGGATGTGGACACGACCTCGAGGCTCGAACCCTGGTTTCCTGCACCAGAGGCGGCAGCGCACCCGACGAACCACATCTTTAATGATGTTTCCTGAATTTGTTTCCCCAGGCAGAATCCACTTCCCATATGTTGCCTGAAGAGATAGCGGAGGGGTCCGAGTGCTGGGTTCCCTTCCCTATTAATGATTTATGGCGCCTTTAATCCCATCACCATTCGGAGTTAAACAGGCAAGCGACTGATGCAGCCCTACGCAAACGTTACCCCTCCACACGAACACGCATAAAGGAGTATGTCACTTTCACTCTCACGCGAATAGCATTAAAGTAATAAGGATGCTCCACTTCTCCAATCATGCCCGTCCCTAGGCCTATGCACACCATACCCTCAGGCACTCCCATGGTGCTAAGCTTCGGAGTCACTGTCCGGTTTGACGATTACGTGCTACCAACAAACTACAAAAATGGCCGACTCCCGATTTTGCGCATGCGTGGGAGCTGGCCAGAAACTTCAAAGGCTTGCTGATCCCGACCTGCGACGCTTCACGCTCCAGCTTCAGGAGAGAATAGTCAGTTTCCAGGGGCAATTCGGTCAAGCACTTCTTGCCTTACCGAGGATCCTAAGCCCCGCCACGCGGGCAAATGCCGCCATCGGGTAACTGCCGGCCATGCCAGCGATCTCGATGACCACCGCGGCCCCTCGCGACCCGGATCCTAGAACTTGCCAACCTAACACTTACCGCAACGGCCCCAAGCCTCGCAGAGCCACCTTCCCCCGACAGCTGTTACGAGACGGGCACGCTGAGGCGTTCGCCCGAGCCCAACGCCCACCCGCGATACCTAGCGCTGAAAGCTTTAGCAAAAGAGCAACTTGTATCCCGCTGACGAACCCTCTACAAAACGTATGGAAGGTATTGGAGCGCTTTACATAGCACCGTATAACGTAACTTAGCTATTATTCAATTATTTATTTATTTTTAAAAACGTGAGGATCGAACCCTCCCCACTGCAGAGACTAGAACACATGAGAGTAGCGCTCACCGTGGTGAGCTAACAGCCCCAAGAAAAGCTACGCCAGGCCTCCCTAGACCCACCGTGCCACACGCCTCGCTGCTTCAGACGTTCTTGCGGCTTCTCCGGGGTCCCAGGAGACCCCAGGGGCTCTGCCTTATATAACCGACCACTTTCAGTTTCGGTTTTTCCAACATGCCCCCCTACGTCATCGGGAGGAAGGACCATCCCCACTGGCACCCCTACGGGCTTCGGTTTTCATGGCACAACTAAACGCGCCCCTCCTCTAAACGAGGGGGGCGCCTGTTCATTTTCACGTAGTTTTTTCCACCATGCTTGTTCTGTGGTACCCTCGTGTGTTTCCACACCCCATGTGTGAAGCATAGTAACATGAGGATTGGAAAATGTGGATTTGTGAGGAGAGCATGGGGTGGGGAACACAAGTCACAGAGGTAGTGGCTGTTGCATGACCTCCCATAGTGATGTTTCTGTGTATACTGAGAGGTACACTCCTTAATTTTGTCCTGAATTCCTGTAATGCTGGTACCTGCCTCTCAGACGGAACCTTTGCAAGTTTGCATGTGTCTATGGCTGTGCTTCACCAAAAGGAACATTGGCAATTGGAAGCAAGGTATATGCCAGTGTGAATGCATATGCAGCTGCACCTACTTCCACATGACTTGCCGGACTGCCTTGACCCTGGCATGCTTCAAGGAAATTCCATATAGCTTTATCCATGTTGTTGTTTGCTGCAGTCATCATATTCTGCAGTACACATAGAAAGAGGAGAAATAAAGATATTTCTCCTTCTTGTGCCTCCCTTATGCCTCCCCTATGGAATGTGAATGACACAATAACAGTCCAATAGAGGAAGTGTCTGAAAGTCCCAGTAAGTAACTATATTATACATATCATTTTAGTAAAATTAAAAACAAGAGCTAAAAACTACTAAAAAGCAAACGTTAAGAACAAATGGCAACCTCACTAGAAACAAAATACCTGGAACAAGAGGGTGCACACATTTCTACTCAAACAAGAATAACAACACTACCGTCTATTCAGAAACCAAAAGTATTAAGGGGCATATTACCAAGCACGGCGTTAAAATTATCGCCGCTTTAGCGGCAAATGAGCTTGATAATATGCCCCTGAGAATTCCAATAGAAGCCCATGTTGACACCAGAACATGGGCTTCAATTGGAATTCTCAAGGGCATATTATCAATCCCATTATCGACGCTTTAGCGGCAGTTTTCTGCCGCTAAAGTGGTGATAATTTTAACGCCGTTTCTTGATAATATGCCCCTAATTTAGGTTTAAAATGGTTTGTTGATAATTTGCATTGAAAGCCATGTGAAAGACACTAACATCACAAATCGACTTAAATCACACATGTGCACAGCGAGCCTGATGAATCTGAAAGGGAGTAACTGAAAACACTAGAAAGATAAAATTATAAATACCTTCAAACTTAAACATGCTCAAGAATCACACGTCTTGCACTTTGTCCACAAAAGAACCTCCAACCCAACTTACCTCAAAGCCCACACCCATTTAGTTCCACCCCAACAGGCAAACACTCACAAGCCCACCAACCCTGGCACTGTCCAGTGTTCACAGGTATATTGTCCAGATACGGTTTGCAGAGTCCATTTGGGGGAACATGAATTGCTTCCCTTATATGCCACTCCTATTCATGTGGGGAAGCTCGCTGAAACCTCTGGTTTTCTCCTCATTATTTCTATAGCTCTCTTTTAATCTCTAGTAGAGCCCATTTACTTGCTAAAGTCTCCAGATACAGCTCAGGGAACAGAAAGAGCTAGGTCTCTACTACTTTCTTCTTGGTGTTCGCTCTCAGGAGGTAATTTCTCTCCTAAGGCAATCACAAAGCAAACATCACTGTGCCAACTACTTTCATGTTTCTTTGCGGAATGAAACGCTGACAGTATTAATTGCTAGAGAGTGTCCTCACTGACATCCAGTAACTTTGCAAATACTTTCTTCCGCTTTTTTTCTCAAAAACTCTGTTGGTCTTGATGCTGGGACTCAAAAAATTCTGAATTCCCTCTCCATAAGTTATCTAGCTGTTTAAGTCTGGTATCTAGCTTGAGTATCCCTCCCATTGTTACAGTTCTAAAAGTCACCAAGGGCCTCTTTAATAAAGTTTCATGCAACGCAGGGTGACAAGCAATGTTGCTATGCTGCATTGTGTGAATCAGAGAGAGCAGAACTGCTCCATATTTAGAAAGATATGGAGCATATCTGCTCTCTCCTCTTGCTGGTGCACTTTGTGCTGCCTAGCACAAATGCAGGCACACAAGCACCGCAGTGCAAGGGTGCCTGTGTTACATGCAGGATCATTACACCATCCTCCAGGAGGCATAGCGATATGATGCAATCCGAGGTTTACAAACCTTTGTAAGTCAGGAATTGCTTCAAAACCATGGTGGATGTATGGAAACACCCACCCATGGAATGCCTAGCAGCTCCAAATGTTAAGGCCATGCAAGGTGAGACAAATTGGCCTTGGCATGGCTTTGTCAATTTGGCTGAAGCCTTGTGTTGTCTCTGTGTCACCTTGAGCGATGCAATGACACATCAAAGGCTTAGTAAATATGTACTGAAATCTTTAATAGACACTTCTGATCCCTTATCTTGACACTCACCTGCCTCTGCAGGATCATTTTCAGTGTATTTTGCTCCTGTCCGATCTTGTCATCCACTGTGTTTGTCCCTTCAGTTTGGCTTCTACAACCTTCATCGCCCCTTCAATGGTGCCTAATCCTAATTCTAAATGTCAGTGTTGATAGAGCTCTCTCACAGTGAGTCATGCCTCATTGTCATGTCTCGGGGTCTTCATTATTATTCCCTTTTGATGGACTCCCATGAGATTGGAAGATATCTTCTGTGGTCTTATTACCAGCCACTGTCACTGAGGTGGATGCGCTCTTTTGAGCTGACACCAGTTAAACTCACACCTCGCTCCCTATGTACAGCTTCAGCCTTCCATACCAAACTTAAATTGCACACTCAAATTATAAATGAGAAAGTCTGTAAGATAACCAGCTCGTACAAAATGTTTAAATTTCGAATTTATAATGCAACACATAATCTACAAAATATAACTCTCTATCAAAATCCAATTTTTATACTTTCTTTTTTAATCAGGCAATTTAGAGAAAACATCATTAGAGGGAGACTATAATACAAGCAGCAAATTATAATTTGAAATAAAAAGAGGATGTAGATGTATCCATACTTTGCTTAGCCACAAAGTCATGCAAGGTGACCTGTACCTTTACAAAGTATTAAAAGGGCACTTACTTTCCAGAGCAGAACTTTTGTTGTGCTGGAAAAGAGCCTACATTTTCTCTTTACACTGGTTTGTGCCTTTTTTGCGTCAGGGGGAACATATTGACTGGGTGTTCAGGGCAAGCACCCGTGCTTTTTGATGAAAAGCTACTAAAATTGTTAGTCCAGGTTCTCCAGCAATAAAATAATGCCTCTTTGAGACAGGGTGAAAGTTGGAGAAGTATATGAATTTCTCCAAACAGTTCACATATTGCATGTCTGCTGCAATTCACTGCACGCATCAAATGTGTGAAATGTTTTAAAAATTGTCTAAGTGTAGGATTTTGTACTAGAAGGGTATACTTTCAGTACAAAACCTTTGCTAGACATCAGTCATACACTTTTGTACCATGATACAAAGTGTGTGTGGATCTAGGCAGCCTGTTTATGTGCCAGCGAAGAGGAAGATAGAGTCAGCAGGACATATCAAGTAAATATGGCTCAACGCTGCTCTCTCTCTCCTTGCACAAAAAAATCCCAGCAACTTTAGTTGGTGTGTTGCTTTGTCCTACTTTTAAATAAATCTGCCTCAAAATGTGTTATCACCCCAATCTTTATCTAATCACTACAGCATCCTAAATCCATATTTTCCAGAAAAGATAAAGAAAAAGAATCAGCTTTTTAGATTGTTTTGAAGACACCTGGGCTGCAGTGCATAAACCGCTCAAGTTATAGGCAAGTACTCTGATTTCATATTTCAATTGCTTCCAAAGCACTCAAGATGGGGAAGCCAAAACAAATAACTACATTGAAGTATAGTATGTAAGCAAAATATAAAACCTGTATACAAAATATATAACGTATATTATAATAAATATTAAACATTGTACACAAAAAATCAAGTAACTTTGAAAACATTATGTATCTTTAGACTAAAGCTATAAAAAACAATTAAAATAAACTTCTTTTTAACATCCGACTACAAATATACATCTAACATAGGATTTGTAAATAAAGAAAAATATAACTGTAACTCAAAATTTATAATGCAAAATTCAAAAGTAAAATTATGTTGTTTAAACTTTTATTATATTTGTTACTGTAACCTCGTGTTAAAATCACTGTTTTACATTGGAAGTGTATTCATGAAACAACTGTATACATATATGAATGTTACAAATGCAAGTAAGTCAGTCAGACCTTCAAGATAATCACATGGAGGTTGCCATATTCTTGGATCCGGAAGCTGAGACTTCACTGATTAGTTCAGCCTTCTCTGATGTTACGACGCCTGTCAGGCTAGCACTTACATGTGAAACCTGTAACGTTACTCCATATTCCATGGGCTGGTTTGATACCGCCTGCACCAAAGCCCTTGCGACCTTACATGCAGCCTTGCGAGCTAAGCCTAGAGAGGGAGCCCTTATTAGACAAGCATGTGCGTCTTATTAGGTGTCCGGAAGGTCATAAAAAAAGCATATTAAGGAGGAAATTTGGGAAGCTCTCCAGATATAAAGAACACAATTAATGTCCTGAGCCACACTCATATAGTAAAGTCAACAATAAATCCCCACAATAGTCTTCTCCAATGTTCTTCTTCGTTGTTTTTTTAAATTCCAAATCTTGTCAAGTATATACTTCAGTTCTTCATTTCAACAACAGACAGCCACACAGCCAACACGTGTTTCATCTTAAGGAATTAACCTACGATTTCATCAGAACTACAATAAATAGATACATAAGCTCCATTATAATCTATTGAAGCGAAGTTTAGTAAATACACAAGAACCACCACCAAAAGTGTAATTTAAAACAAGAGAAGCCACCTAAAAGTAAACCATAAGTCAGTCCAAATAGAGTTAAAAAAGAATTAAGCTATTTTTTCTAATAATTGAATAAACCCAAGAAACAAATACCAATAAGAAGAGTATACATAAATGTGCTCTTCTAAACAAATAATAAAAATAAGAAGAACAAACCAAAAGCTCTCCATATATTTGGTACACAAATAGATAGTGCAGCATTTTGGAGGGTGCTAAATGCTCCATATTTTAGGGAATAATCGGTCCCCTCAATGGAAGCCCACATTCAGAAAGCGAAGTGGGTAGTACATTTTACTGCTATCTATTCTAACCAAACCGCGGTGTATGATGACATGGAAAATGTGGAGCTATGGGGTGTTCTGTTGCTTCAGTGTGCCAACTAGGGGAGGTGCAAAAGACCCTAAGGGAAAGTAGTGTGGGTAAGGTGCCAGGGTTTGATGGGGTTCCTGCAGATGTTTATTTACATTGCCAGGATCTGTGGGGTCCTTTGATTGCCAATTTTTTTAATGCTATTGCTAGGGCTGGTCCTCCTTTAACTTACAAGAGCTCTAGAATTGTTCCGATCTATAAAAAGGATGAGACATCTATGCCTAAGAATTACAGACCAATATCCCTTCTTGACTCCTCAGTTAAAATTATGGGGCACATTTTACTGTACAGATTGGAGGATTGGGCAAATTTTAACAATATTTTAACAGACACATGTGGTGATGCGTGCCTAGAACACTGCTCTGTCATGGAACCCGAATCCCTGGGTGATTCCAGGAAAGACAGTTACCTCTGGGCCACTGTTAGGATTAACTTGCTTTCTCTCCTCACCACACAAATAAACCTTTACAAACTACTGAGAGCATCCGGAGCATTCTTCAGTAATTTGGCGACGAGGATGGGATACCTTCTCTTGCGAATACATCTTGGAAAAAATTGATAAAATTTTTTGTAGTGGACTCCATCACTCCTCTAACTTCTACCATCTTGATAAATGGTCAATCAAAACAATTAACTATCTCGTATAGTTGGGTAGGACATGGTAGGGTCCTAAAAATCCACTCCAACACGTTGCCAAGCTCTTTCTGGACAAATGGTGGAAAACTCAACCACCCCTTCAGTTTTTAAAACCTTGCCACTGACTTTACATTTTCCACAATCACGTACATACAAATCTATTTCATGGTCCATTTTAGGCCACCAAAAGTTTTCTCTTACCTTTCTTTTGGTGGAAGTGGAACCCAAATGACCAGAGTGAGCTAATTCAATAATAAGTTTGTGGAAACAAGTTGGAGGAATAAGTTTATCACCACGCATTCGTTTACTACACTCTAAAGATAATTCGTCAGATACTTTCAAAAAGCTTGAAATTCATCAGGTAAACTTCTTTCTTTCGGCCAACCAAAAGTAACCATTTGTATGACATCCCTTAGTACAGTATCATTGTGTAATTCTTGTACCCAATCATTCTCTTCTTTACAAATGCTTAAATCGCCAATGTAGGCAATAAAGCATTCGTCAATCTCTGACTCCCAATCATATTCATCACAGTCTCCAATTCGGAGTCAAGAAAGACAGTCTGCTCTAGAGTTTTCTCCACCTGGAATGTATTCTACAGAGAAAGAAAATTCTAGTAGTCTTGCTGAAAGTCTAGCTATACGGGCAGTGGTGTGTTTTAACTTCCTTCCGGACAAAATTTCTACCAGAGGATGATGATCAGTCCTCAAAGTAAAAGGTCTTCCCCACAACTTATGGCTAAGATCTTTTAAAGCATATCTAGGTGCTATTGACGCACAAAAGTTCAGACCAGAAAGACGGAAAAGTCTCATGTACTATCATTTGGTAGTCGAGGGTCAAAATATCTACCTGAACATGTCCCTGCAGAGGATGAAGATTTGGATGAATTTGAGACTGCAATTGCTCAACTAGATAAATATTTTTCAAAGATAAAAAATATGGTCGTACATAGGTACAAATTCTTTACAAGAACACAACAACCTAACGAAAGTATAGACACTTATGTCACTGCACTGAAAATGTTAGCATCTAAGTGTTAATTTGACAACTTCGCTGCGGAACTAATACGTGACCAATTAGTAGCTAAATGCTACTCTAAGAATATACAACAAAGGTTGCTTGCATGTAAAAATCTGACTTTAGATACAGTTATAGACTTAGCTAAAAGCATTGAGGGTTCCTCCATCGATGCAAAGTTACTTGAAGAATCTTTAGCTAAATCCACAATTTCTGGTGCAGTTGTCAACCAACCTAATTCTACAAAAAATCCCCAAACCAAGTTTACCCCCAGCATGTTTCAAGACTTTATTTGTGATTAATTTCTTCTTTCCCTTTTTAGAGGGGAAGAGAGTATGTTGTTCTTCTTGTTTTCATTGTTAACACTTTACTTCTACTTACATGTCTATTATTGTTCATTGCATTACTCCTAGGTTTTCTAATTTCTTATTCTCTGTTTGATTTGTTCTTTATTTGGAAAAAGGGAGATGTGTGGTGATGCGAGCTAAGAACATTAACACTTTACTTCTACTTTCATGTCTATTATTGTTCATTGCATTACTCCTAGGTTTTCTAATTTATTATTCTCTGTTTGATTTGTTCTTTACTTGGAAAAAAGGAGATGTGTGGTGATGCGTGCCTCGAACACTGCTCTGTCATGAAACCCAAATCCCTCGATGATTCCAGGACAGACAGTTACCGCTGGGCCACTGTTAGGATTAACTTGCTTTCTCTCCTCACCGCACGAATAAACCTTTACAAACTACTGAGAGCATCCGGAGCATTCTTCAACACCCAATATGGAATCAGGAAAGGGTTGGGCACTGTTGACCTATGTTTGAACCTGTGTATGCTGATAGGCAAATATATTGCTTGTTTGCTGAGAAGGGATCCATTTTCTTTTTTTTATGGACCTTAATGCAGCATTTGACAGCATCTCCCATTATAAACTTTGGTCCATTAGTACTGAGCAAGGAGTAGAAAAGGGTATTATTAACTTTGTGAGATGAAAGTATATGGAGGCAAATTATATCAATAATGGGGAATGCACCACTTTTTTTGAGATAAGAAGGGGTGTTAGACAAGGGCGCATCCTTGCCCCTTTGTATTCTTTCTACACACCAAAATAGTGGAATCAGCACTAGAATTGAGAGCTAAGGACACTCCATATATAGGAACTGGACCCCTCCCAATTCATTTATAGGCAGATGATAAAGTTTTAGGTGCAAGAAGAGGGAGAAAGGTGCAAGGGTTAATTAACAATTATATTGCTTTATGCGGGAGTTGGACCTACAGGTAAATGAAAGTAAAACCTTCACCACGATATGTGGAGCGAGACCTATGAAAAGACCAGCCCATTTTATTAATAACATTAAGATGTGTGAGGCCATCCCCTTTTCCTATTTGGGTATACTTTTTGATAATAAATATATATGAAAACCAATACTATTAAATAGGATTGCTATGCTTGAATAGTCAATTGTCGGTTTATAAAACTTTTGTAAAAACTGAGCTCAAAACCGCTTCAAAAAGATTTTAACTATTTATGCATCCAAATACATAGTGATTGCTATGTATGGAGATAGAATATGGGGCATGGTGGATGTACAAAGTATTCAACAAGTTGAAAATGCTTTACTGAAAAATGTATTAGTGGTCCCCTGAGGGTGTTCTAATATCATCTGTCATGGTGAATTGGGTGCCGCTTACATCACGGACAGAATAAAATTAGTGCCACTTTTACTTTGGCATTCTATCTGGACTTGAGAGGGTGCACTACTAAACAAACTTGTTATAAAGAACTGTTTGAAAATGCATGCAGCCCTTGACATAATGTGGTTTGCGTATGAAGGGTTGACCTGTGAGGAGATTGGGTTCCCAGATTTATTCACTTCACCTGACACATTTCTTAGCATTAATAAGGCTAAATTAAAACAAAATTTCATGGATAATGCTGCGGCAAAGAGAATGGTAGGCGATAAATATAAAGCATCTGTGATTACTTATAATTGTATTTATATTCAAGAAGGTCTTTATTTGACCTGACTGGCCCTTTTTGCAGGGTTATCCCCAAATGTATTGCCTTCCTCCTGTATTTTTCTGACCTCGTTTTTGCTGGTTTTAGGACTCTGGGCACTTTACCACTGCTGACCAGTGCTAACATGCAAATGCTCTCCACTTAAATCGTATTGGTGAGTTGTTTAACCATGGCTGGCATATGTGATTTAGTAGTAAGTTCCTAGTAAGGTGCACCAGTTGTGTTGCCAGGGCCTGTAAATCAAATGCTACTAAATGGGCCTGCCACATTGATTGTGCAACCCACATAAGTAGCCCTGCAAACATGTCTCAGACCTGCCACTGCAGTGCCATTGTGTGCAGTTTTAAACTGCCATGTTCACCTGGCAAGTGAAACCTTCCCTTTTACTGCATGTAAGTCACCCCTTAGGCAGGCCCGAACCAGCCCCATGGGTAGGGTGCATTGTATTAAAAGGTAGGACATGTAGTGGTGAATTTCGTTTTTTACCATTAGAATGACTATCTCTGCCATGGGGTAACATGGGGATTGCCTTGAAATATTTTTTAAGTGCAATTTCTCATTGGGAGCAGATAGAGATTTGGAGTTTGGAGTCTCTGAACTGACAATTTAAAAATTCACCTCTTGGTGAAGTTGGTTTTTAGAAAGTGGGCATTTTCTTGCTCAACCATTCTATGCCTCTGCCGTTCTGTAGAATACGCATCTGGGTTGGCTGACAATTGGGCTCTTGTGCATTCACTCTAGACAGTGACAAAAAAGGGAGCTACGGTGTACCTTGCATATCCTAATGGTCTTCCAAACCTGGAGTTGTGGAAGGAGTTGCCACTGACACCTGAATTGGGCTATGCCTGTCCTCACACAAAGCTGTTTCCACCTCTCTAGTGTATGTCTGGTGCCAGGTAAGGGAAAGGAAGGATCTTGTGCACTACAAAGACTTTCCATTAAAGTTTGCTTACTTCAAAGGCAGAAAGGGGTATACGTATTGGATTTCTAACACCCCAAAATCAGAACACTTCTGGACTGAGGGCATTCTGAAAGGAAGAAGAGCTGGATGCTGTAGGTGGGGCTGCCACTCTGCCTGTTGCTTTGTTGTGCTGGCCTGCTGCTTGCTGGTTCTGTCCTGGGAGTAAAAGGACTGGACTTTGCTTTCTACATCCTGATACCAATCTTCTCAAAGGGCTTGTGCATGTGTGTCTCCTGTTAATAAGTCTCAGGGCTAAGTTAAGTTAAGCAGTCTCAAGACTTCACCTACCAATGTCTGGGCTCTTCTGAGGAGAGTCCCAACTTTTTATCCAACATAGGTATTCTACCATGTATTATATGTACCCATGTGTGTGCTGCTATTTTTAATTTTATTTGAAGTGTCTAGTCATATGTGAAAAATGGTGCAAAAGGATCAGAGCTCCTTCTCTCAATTTGTGGGAAGGGCAATGTTTCAAAAAATTGTAAAATACCCCTCACACACTGAAACCTGATTCAGTGTCATGCTTCATCATTGGGGTTTTCCCGCCCCTCTACGGGACGGGCGTGCTACGACTTACGTAGACGCAGGAGCACTTTATTCAGTGATTGATGAGTATGTGTAGTGCGTGGGATCGTGAAAAGAAAATGTGAGATGATTAAAAATTCTCTGGTGTACTATAAGGAGTCACCTCCTACAAGGACCTGGTTGGCAGCTGTGGTATCGACACAACACCTGCTTTGAAGCTAGAAAATCGATGCAGTGCCTGCCTCACCAATATAGCATTGACACAGCAAATCTGGATTTTTGACGCATCATCCCTCTACATTAATACTTCATCGACTCTGCACCACAGTAAGAAACCCAGGCTGTGTGTGTGGAAATTGATGCATCGCCTCCCCATTCAATAAGGAACTGACACTTCGCCTCCCCTGTGTAGTATGGAACTGATGCATCACATTGTTTTTCCGACGTCTCACTTCCCCTGCGCCTTGTACCGTCTTTGGTTGTTGACACATCTAAGGTACTTTGTGCTAAAATGAACCCATGATTTCTATAGACTAAACTTTTTTATCCTTTTAAAAGTGATATTTTGACTTGTGCATGTTGGATTTTTGTCACTTTGGTCTTGTTTTATTCAGATAAATATTGGCTATTTTTCTAAACTGGTGTGGGCTCCTTTTGTAGTGGTTTCCCTGTATTACTGTGTGTGTGTGTATATATGCTTTCCACATTGCCTCTGAGATAAGCCTAACTGCTTGTGCCAAGCTGCCAAGGGGGTGTGAAGGGGTTATCTTAGCTGTGTGACTCCCTTACTCTGACTAGAGTGAAGGTCCCTATGTTTACAGGGTGCAAACTACTGCCACTACTGCCAACTAGAGACCCCATTTCTAACATTGGAGGCAGCGGTGTGATAGGACTTGTATTTGTATTTTGCATACAGTTGGTGTAATTGGTGTACATTACTTCTATATCGCAGACCATTATGCAACCGCACAGTGTTTCTTCATTTTTCTCTTCTTTGCAACTCTTGAATTTGATCCACAATCATGTCTCAGGCTGGTGAGCCAGCAGTTGAAGCTGTTTGAGCTAGGAAGGTTGGAGACCTCTATGGTGGCTCAGCTCAAAAGGTTTCGCAAGAAGTTCAAATGTCCTACTGGAGGCCCGCTAAGAAGAAGGAGCAGAGAAAGGCAGTGAGGGCCTGGGTACCAGCAGAGGAGGCTAGTGGGCACACTGAAGAAGATAATGAAAAGGTGGATGTGGAGGAGCAGAGCCTGCATGGGGAGTTTGTAAATCAAGATCCGCCTGCAGGGAAGGCATCTTCCAGGACAAGCAGCAGTGCTTCTTCAAGAGGTTGGTCCTAAAAGGAGCTGGAGGACAGATGGGAAGCTAGGAAGTATCAGATGGAGCTGAAAGGCTCAAGATGAAGCATGAGAAGGAGCTCCAGTTGGAACTAGCCAAACAGAAGCAGAAAAAGATAAACTGGCTAGGGAGGCGAAGAAGTTTAAAGTGGCCATAGAGGAGAAAAAGATGATTTTAGCTCAAGAGTTGAGCTTGAAGGAGCTGGATTTAAAAAGCAGGTCCAGCTCAGATGTTGGCAACAATTCACCAGTGCAGTCTGAGAGAAAGGTGTACATTCCCAAGAATGCAGGGAAAGAGTATACTAAGGAGGATGATATCCAGAGGTGGTTTCAGGGCTATGAGGCAGCTCTCCATATGAATGGTACATCTGAGAGAGATTGGGGTTACAGGATTGTGGAATTACTTCACAGTGGAGGGGAGGGACACATTGCTAGCACTAGGGAAAGCACATGTACTGTAGTGAAGACAGGGTTTTGCCTGCACACATTGCTATGTTAGCATAAGCGTTTTAGATGTTAAACGCCATCTTGCCACTTTGCAGCCTTTTGCACACAACACTACAGGTAGCTGTTATTATAAGTAAAACTGCTTGCTTGCTTTTCCTTCACATGAGAACGGTCTGTTTTTCACATCCCAAGCCTTACACCGCGACCTTAGTCTGAACACTGTAAGCAGAAGCTGTCAAGGTCAAATAACAAGGTATGCTGTTGAACTCAGGTTGATCGGCCCACGCTCTAGACACAACAAACACACAGCTGCAAATATCTGAAACTCAGGTGCCTTTAATATTGCATTGCATGCATGATACTGGCATTTGGAGAAAACTTTTCCAGACACAGAGAGCGTTGCTGATCCTGTGATGTGATTCACCTAAGCTGATCTTGGAGGTATGGGGTTCCACATTCAAACCTAGAGACATTATTCTAAAACTAGTTTCTAGTCAGGGGAGGATGGTACACAAGGCGCTATAAGACCTGTTTCCACTAACATTATAATATGATTTCTCCCTTTGTGTTTTATGGAATTGTAACAATGCTAATGGTATTATTTCTGATCATTTGTCTGCTTATGTTAGCCAAAATACTACATCTTAGAGCACGTAGTTAAAATAAACATTTTAAACTTTTTTGTGTCTCTGATTACTCACGTTGTGGACTCATATGAGTATAAAAATGAAAGAGTGTTCTTGATTCCCACTATTCCTGAGAGTATCCTAAGTCGCTTGTTCTGGGTTGTCTAATCATTGGTAGCTTCGCTGCAGTTCGGAGAACGAATGAGACACTGATGCTAGTCGGATAGGGGTTCTGGGAACTGAGGTGGGTTTCTGGTACACCACAATTCACTGAGGTCCTGGTTTCCTGCACATAGTTCTGTGCATGAGCAGAATCCCCGCAACAGTACAGGGACAAGTTTAGGCAGAGCAGGAAACTTGATTCCCAGACATGGCTTGAATGTGTAGAGTCCTTTCGGAGAGCACGGGATGGTTCAGTAAAGGGCAGTGAGAGAACAGATTTCCAGGGCCAGCACAATTTGATTGTGTGGGAGTATTTTTCTAGTCTGTGTTTTCCAAAGCTGTGCAGCACTTGATGGACAGCAGGCTTACTGACCCAGGACGTTTGAGCAGGAGGCAGACCGCTGGATGAGTACCAAGGTCCACAGGCGGTTGTATGTGGGAGAACCAGCCAATCAGGCACCTCACAGCAGAGTCAGGGGAGGTCAAGAGAGACACAGAGAGGTCCTAGGGTAAGGGGGAAGGAGTGGGAACCAATGCCCCTTCTGAGGAAGAGGGGGAGGTTATGGTGGGTGGTGGCCCAGGGTACTCCTTTTCCAACCCCACTAGTTTTGAATGCTCCCAGTTAGGACACGAGCAGTGGGATTCTGTTTGTCCAAAGAAACCATCCACTGGTGGTACCACTACAGGGGTTGCCAATGTAGCCTTTGGGGAAAGTAGTCTCCAGGGGCAGGTCTTAGACCATGTCATGATCTCCTTTAATCGGGAGGTAGACTTAGAGGGTAAGCTAGTGATCCCTGAGGGTAAGAGTCATCACTTCCAGGTGGGAGTGAATGGGGTCACAGTCACTGCTCTGAGAGACACGGGGGCTAGCCACACCATGATGGTGGAAAGGCTAGCTTCTCCAGGACAGAATACTGTCCAGGCATGAATGGGGAAACTCCAGCCCATGGGCAGGACTTCTTACACCCTATGGCCCTGGTGTCCCTCAGAAGGGGTATGGAGGTGACCCAGAGGAGGGTCATAGTTTGTCCCCAGATGCCCATAGACTGCATTGTGGGAATGAGTTGTCCCCGGTGTCAGAGGAAATGGGAGGGGCGGCCAACACCAGCGCCCGAATAGTTCTGTTTTCAGGGGGTACTTCTCCCAAGTGAAAGATACAGAACCCAGAAGGAGGATCAGGGTGAAGGAGAGCCCACTGCTGAATCCTGTTCAAGCCTAAGGGTACAGACCCTGGGCTGAGGGACCAGCCTCAGGATACCACCCCCAAGCTAGTAAAAGGTGAAATGGAAAAAGGGTGCTAGGCACTTGGGGCTACTGCCCATCCACATAGATCAGAGACACCTGGATGGCCTGGAGCATGACTCTTGACACTGACAGCTGTCAGAGGCCTCTTCTGGGTGTTTTCTCTATGGATAGAGTTTTCCCTGTGTTGGGGGTGGAAGTCAGATCCAAGGGGTGGAATTGGTCACATCACCTTTGTTGGTACTGTCTGTCTACTGAGATGCATCTGTGAGCAAGGTAAAGTTAGGTGCTTCACAAATGATGTCCACAGATGCGGAGAAGGGTTCACTGTGAGTTAGCTTAGTTGGCCTTGAGAGTATAGACAGAGAAATGCCACTGGGTCCTACGAGGCATAGAACTGGAACAGTCCCTTGCCATTGTGGGCCAGGGTCCATGTTCTATTGTCCTAAGCAGGAAAGTCCATCAAGGTACTGATTAGTCTACCTTGGTTTTAGGCTGAAAGGTGGTTGTGTTGGACCTGGCCCTTTTTTCAGGGTTATCCCCAAACTTTTTGCCTTCCTCCTGTATTTTTCTGACCTCGTTTTTGCTGTTTTTTTAGCCTCTGGAAACTCTACCACTGCTGACCACTGCTAAAGTGCAAGTGCTCTCTGTCTGAATTGTATCGGTTATTGGTATGTCCATGTTTGGCATATTTGATTTACTAGTAAGTCCTTAGTACAATGCACCAGATGTGCCCAGGGCCTGTGAATCAAATGCTACTGCAGCACTGATTGTGTCAACCACATGAGTAGCCTTGCAAACATGTCTCAGACCTACCACTGCAGTGTCTGTGTGTACGGTTTTAAACTGCCATTTCAACCTGGCAAGGGCACCCACTTGCCAGGCCTAAACCTTTCCTTTCACTGCATGTAAGTCACCCCTGTCGACCACAGCTTTCACCACAGGCCCCGGCTCACCATCACAGCATGGGTCCCGACCACCATGTTACTGACGTCCGTGACATTCTCTCCGACTCCAACAGCACCTGATTGACAGCCGTGGAATCAGCCTAGTGGCTAATTGCGGCAGGGAAATGGACGTAGTGCCTGCTTTGCCACTATCGCATTGATGGAGTGAGTCTGGATTTTCGACACATCCTTCTTTCGACACCAATACTTCATTGATGCTGCACCGCAGTAAGGAACCAAGGCTGTGTATCCGGAAATTATCGCATCACCTCCCCTTCCAGTAGTGAGCCAACACATCACCTCCCCTAGCAGTAACGAACCGACTCTGTGCAGTGAGAAAGCGACGCTTTGCTTAGCTTTTCAGCACCTCCCCTCCACCTCACTGTCTTTGATTTTTGACACATCTAAGGTACTTTTTGCCAAATCAAATGCTTCCATTGATTTCTATAGACTACACTTGCTTAACCTTTTAAAAGTGATATTTTTACTTGTGTATGTTACAGTTTTTTTCATTTTGGTCTTGTTTTATAATATTGTCCATTTTTCTGAACTGGTATGGACTCCTTTTGTAGTCTTTTTGATGTGTTACCGTGTCTGTGTACAAATTCTTTACACATTGCCTCTGAGATAAGCCTAACTGCTTGTAACAAGCAATCAAGGGGGTGAGCAGGGGTTATCTTAGCTCTGTGACTCCCTGACTAGAGTGAGGGACCCTACTGGACAGGTTGCAAAGCACTGCCAAATAGAGACCACATTCCTAACAGTCTCTAAATGTATTTATCTTTTTTGTGTGTTTAATAAAGCTTTATTATAATGAAATACAAATGTAAAGAATTATGTATCACTTAGAATGGAAAGCCAGGTAATTAATTCTAACAAGGAAGGCAAAAATAAATAATACTTTATACGAAAAAAGAAATTGTACCTTAAGCTTATTAAGATAATATCATTTTGTACTCATGATATCAAATTTTTTGTATTTTAAGAAAAAAAAAGAAGGAAGAAAACAGAAGGTAATAGAGAAAAGAGAAAAAAGAAAGAATAAACAACATGTATTACATACCTGTACATGTATCAAATACCAAATCTTGCATCATATCATAACTTATTACATATATTAATGTCATGTCATTAGTAACGTATCTCATGCAATAATAATGGCAATTAACTATATATGATATTAAATAACAGGGGAGGAAGCACTCATGGTAGCTGGGAAACCATTGTAAAGTCCTTGAAGAGTTTAGGCTCTTTGTTTAAATAACCAGCAAGCAGAGACCAAAAGAGGTCTTTATTTATCATTTATAATGTAGATGTAGCTGATGCTGTATAAAGCCTATGATGGGAACAAAGAAGATTCCACCAACTAGTAGCATTGATATTCTTGGCATTTTTCCACTTTGATGAAATTACAGGAAAGGCAATAGCAAGTGACAGATCCAGTAAAATATACCTAATTTTGAGTGCGCTAGCCAAGAGCATGAGGAAATTCCCAGAAAAAAATGTTTGATATCAAAAGGGAAATAGATAGAACAAATTGTTGAAATAGTTTTACAAACCTGCAACCAAAAAGCAGTGGTTGATGGACAGTGAAAAAACATGTAAATATGTACCAGGAAGGGTTTTACAAGACCAGGACAAATTTGAAAGGTTTCCGTTATATTTTTGAAAAGAAAGTGGGGTAATATATAGTCCATTATAGAAATAATAAAGGGTTTGTATAGTGCTAACATTAGGCGATGTGTGATGTGTTTTATTCCAAATGGAACCCCAATCCCTTAAAGATAAGAATGTTGAAGATCAGATTCCCACAATGTCTCAATTTTAGACTTATGGCAGGAAGAGGTGACATAATGCAAATATTTATATATATATCTTCAATTCAATAGAACTGCAGTAATGGATATTCATAAGCATGAACACAATATTCAATATGTGCTGTCAATCATAGTAATGGAACACACAGATACTTTTTTCCATAAATGACAGTAATACAATCCAAATGCTTCTCCAGGTTTTAACAGTTGATTTATTATAAGTCAATATACTTACCAGGGATTCCGCAAAAGTGCCCCAAACACAAAACCTTTCAAGGTAGTAAGCTTGAATGTCCATCTTCCCATTGCGTATATAGCGTGTCACAGTCATGTGACCCAATTGGATCTTGAAAGTCCTACGAGTACACAGCTCAAGGAAGCGGAGCAGATAACAGCGCCGTATTTGAATAGTCAAATTCTTACATATTTTATAGACAAAATTCTTCACAGTCTGCTGTATACACGACATGATTGTAATTTCAGGAAATTACAATACAAAATCTCTCTTATGGGACCTTAAATTGGTTATAAAATCTCTTGTAAAAATTCCTTTAAAGAATCAAAAGAGTCACATCAGAACATTATTAAACATAAGTAGTGCAAATGTGTCCGACTTAAGAGGCCAGAACTCCACAAAACATTCAATTATCATCCAAATGCTGATTCCGTATACTCAAAAGATTTTTAAATGTACACTGCAAAGCCAAACTGTTCTGACATATGGTCTGAAACACGCAAAATAATGCATGGTCAACCTGTTTGTTGTCTGTTTCAATATAGATGTGATTAAATCATGTGACCTAATAGCGTGAAAAAATAGGAAAGGAAGAGAAATACAAATTCAAAAGGTTGAAGATAAAGATCATATAGAACATTAATTAGTACATGCTAATTTTTTGGTTTACAGAATTGATTACAGTCATCCAATGAAGTCTTGCAACTACTTATTCATATACAGCTGGAGACATTTAAACTGATCGCATGGCTATGTACGAAGCATTTTCCTCCTTACTATTTTGATAAACCCATAATACTCCAACTGACAAGTCAAAAAGATCACATATCTAGTATCATGTCCAGTCAGATATTGTTCTATAGCAGAGGTCTTCAAACTTTTGGATGCCGAGACCCCCCTGTCAACATTTTGAGGCGTAAGGACCCCCTCCTGACAAAAATGTCGAAACCTGTTGACTTAATCGCATGGGATGAAAATGTAAATGAGGTTATGTGATGCTGCGTATTTTGGGATAGCATTGCTTCATTATTTTGACATTTGTTACACACAGTAACACTGAGGAAAGATTTCACCCAATCAGTACCCATTTATAACCAAAATACAGCAATTATCATCAGAAAGATTTCAAGTCAACCTTTGTGAAGGCCCTTCCACTCTGCAGGAATACGTGCTGCCACATTAGAAGCTCACCTGACCCTGGATGGGAGTAGCAGGGGTCCCTTAAAACCCTGGGGGTCTTGTGCAGAGTTAAGCAGTTTACCCATGCAGCTTTCCTATCACCCCCTCCCTTCCATCCCTTTCTCCTCTGCTAACCCCGGATCCCTCTCTCACTTTGCAGGCCATTTTCTTTCACCCCTTTTTACAACTTCTGAATTCTCCCCATTCAACCTCTCACTTCACCTTTAATCACCTCTTGCCATTTTGTCTTTTCACTGCCGTCATCTCTAACAGTCTCTCACATTTATCTCATGGCCTCTCTGGCCCTGTCACCTCCCGTGCCCCTCAGCACTTCTCATTCACCTCGTCTCTCCATTCAAATTTTTGTCTATTTGTATCTTACACCTCTGCAGTCCCCCCATTCCTCTTTCACATCTCCCCTTTGTTCTAACAGTAGCCCTCACCTTTGGATCACACTCACTTCTTCACATTTCTACTCATCCCTGACCTCTTGAATCAAATTCTCTCACTCCCTTGCTGTCCTCTCTCATCCTATCATCACTATGCATACGGCACGGACCCGTATGCTCCTCTCGGCAGGTGCCACTCTGCTTATTGTTCCCTAATTCAAGAAGGCATGAATTGTCTGTCTCGCTGTTTTGGTGCAGGCCGCGCAGTTATGGAACGTGCACCCTCCTTTGCTTCGCTCCTCCAAGAATCTATTATCCTTTAGGAAGATATAAAAACCTTTCTCTATGCTCTGTAGGTTACCCCATTTGGCTGGTTCTCCTTCTCCTTCTGTGTGTTTCTCATTTGCCTTCAGGCAGTAGATGGTTATTAGCCCCAGGACATCTTTTTTAACAGTAGTGCACTACAAATGTAAATAATAATAGGCAGAAGCAGGGGAGCCACTAGACCAGAACTTCAGAGGCGGGGGCTAACACTCCCAGTCAGGTCTGGTCCTAACGCTGGTCACACCCGGTGCATCAATCTTTTTTGATGCCCCACCCCCGTTTCCTCTTTCTCCATGAATTCCTTCACTGCCACTCACCAACAATGCACCGCATCTCTCTATAGCACCTTTCTGACAAACATTTCATTTTTTATCGCACTACTCATAGTTTACTCACACTCATTTCTGGGATCTGCATGGTACATATTATTTGTAGCAGGCACATTAACCCTCTGCACTGTGTGGGTGACAAGAGTGCCCATGCGAGTGCACGGTGAGCGATGCAACAGTGAGAGTAGGACAAGAGGAGTGACTGCAGGGTGAGTGAGGTGGCGTATGAATTTGGGTGCGGATGCAAGTTCAGAATGGGATGAATGAATGTATGATTACTGATGGGCTTGTTTGAGTGAGTTGCATATTGAGCAGTGAGGGGGACAGGTGATTGAAGTGTCACATGAGTGCAGGATGAGTAGTGTACTCGTGTGACTGCAGGTTGAGGTATAGGGTGAGCAGCACAAGTGCATTGTGAGTGCAGAGTGATCACTGTGAGTGCAGGGTGAGCAGGTGAATGGTGCGAGTGCATGGTGATCAGTGTGAGTGCATTGTGATCGCTGTGGGTGCAGGATGAGCGTGAAAATGAAGGGTGAGAATGAGGAATGAGTTGTCTTAATGCAGGGTGCATTCCCAGACCCATGAAATAACTCAGCATGTTATTGACGGCGGCGTAGAGTTTAAGATCTAAGTTAAACTATTGCGGCATTATTCGGGGATCGAGGGTGAAGGAAATAAATAATGTGCTGATCCTGCAACAAACTTCCAGTCCTATGGTTAGGGTTGCCAGCAGATTATTTTGATGGCCCAGTCGGTACAAACAAAAGAAGTCACCTAAAGCGGTATTTTCAGCACTTATCTGTGCATACTTCCAACAGCAAAAATAAATAGTAAGCACTTTTAATTGTGTTCTAAGGCTGCCTCAATGATCCATGAATGATAATTAAAGAGAACAAAGACAGAAAAGTCACATAACGAATGCATACATACTTTTTTATTTCTAAGTCTATTTAGTACCAAGAGGAGATCTTTGCAGGCTCTTTAAACAAAACATGGCATGGCATTTTTCTTTTGGCAAACCTACTTTGTATTCCTTTTCATGAAATGCATTCTCACACTACAGCAGTAAATGTAAAATACAAATGAAAGGAATAGGCTGAGTGGGGACCCAGGGGGTAATGGAACCAGGAAAAAAACCTAAGCCTCTGTAACCAGTTTGCAAAGGCATGTAAAAATCCAAATGGTCTTTAAAGACCTGTGAAAAACACGGGGGTGTCGGCGATAAGACTCCAGACACTGCCCAGCTGAGCCTCCAGCAGCTCAAGTTTCACTGCAGCAGCCCAGGCTGAGACACAGGATGGGGGAAGAGGTGGGGGGGGCTGAAGCCCTTGGGCCTGGGCAGAAGTGTGACTGGGAAGGCACGATCCCCTTTGCATCACTCCACGGCCCCCCTGGGGGTCGCGCCCCACAGTTTGAAGACTCCTGTTCGATAGTCATACTCATTATCACTCTTGTAATTCCCTGTCCTTGTTCAAGCCAGGTCCACAGATCTAAGTTTTATCAACCACCTAGTCTCTTACTTCCTGAGTGCTAGGGCATTTTCCTCAGCTACTGCAATACCATGAAATTTAAGTCTCATAAGCTCATATGCCACATGTACGGTGTTGTATCGAACAGCCAGCGGATAGTTGGTATTGCCGTTCTTTCAGGGGCCTGATTGTGCTGCCCACATAAATCAGACCACAGTGGCAGACACTACAGAAAACCCCATATTTGGTGTTGTTGCAGGGATTCTGCTTATGCACAGAACTATGCACAGGAAACCAGGACCTTAGTGAATTGTGGTGTACCAAAAACTCACCTCAGAATCCAGAACCCCTTATCCGACCAGCATCAGTGTCCCATTCATTATCCGAGTTTTAGCTCGGCGGTCCCAATGTATAGACAACCCAGAACAAGCGACTTAGGGTATTCTCAGGAATGGTGGGAATCAGAAATACCTGTTCGTAATTATTCTCATATCAGTCCACAACAGAATAAACAGAGACACTGTAAAGTTTAAAGAGTTTATTTTATAAACCTCGTGTCCTAAGATGCAGTACTTTGGCTAACATAAGCAGACAAATGATTAAGATCAAAACCATCAGCATAGTTACAATACCATAGAAAATGAAAGGAGTAATCATACTAAAATGACAGTGGAAATCAGCCACCTTCCTTTCGCTAATAAACTAATATTATTGTTATTAGACTTAAAAAAGGTCTCTAGGCTTGAATGGGGAACCCCATACCGTAAAGATCAGCTTAGTGGGATCACATCACAGGATCAGCTAGACTCTGCTCCTGGGAAAGCTCTTCTTCCGAATGTCATGCAAAACATTCAACACTGCAATATTAAAAGCACCCGACTTTCAGGTATTTGCAGCTGCGTGCGTGTTATGACTAAATAGTGGGCCGATCAACCTGAACCCAACAACATGCACCGTCTAGCGACCCAGACTGTTTCTTTGCACAATGTTCAGACCAAGGTCACTGGTCTCTGTTTGGGATGTGAACAACAGACAGTTCTCATGTGAAGCAAAGTCGAGCAAGCATTTCTCAATTAATAACATGTAACTACAGTGTCGTGTGCAAAAGCAGCAAAAGCGGCAAGATGGCTTTCTAACATCTAACGCGGTTGTGCTAACTTAGCATTGTACGTATATAGATAGCAATCATCACTACAGTGTTGCAATTCATAAAATGTCTTGTTTGATAGACCTGTCCTGTATAGTAGCAAAAGCTCACTGTTTTGTCTGCTGCAGACTGGCAGACATTACATGAAGTGCACCTGTAGAATTCCATGGGTTTATTTGGAAACCAAGATTTAATTGCCCTGCCTTGTTTGGATGAATGTAGGATGGGCACAGGATGTTCATAAGTGTCCTGCCTCTACTGTAAATGATCCGTGGTTTATTGGCTACATACTTATTTAAGCTGTGGCCCACCATCAAAAGATGCCAATGTCTGCGTAGAATATAAAAAAAATCCTGACTCTGTGAATTATATTGTGTGATGAGTGCCACATTATGTTTTAGTGCTTCTTTTTTGTCCCTGTTCTTCAAAGGTTTGAGCGTGATCTCTTACATATCTCATGTTGTGCCTTGTCCAATATATTTCTATCACATCCTCCAGTTGTAAATCTGGATCTTAGATGATCTAATTCCTTCAAAAAAATTATGTAATTGCTACCGTTTATTCTCAGACGCGTCATCTCCCCATAGTGGATGGCTCCGATTTGCGTATTAGGGTGGGCACTGTTAGCATGTTGCACAGAGTTACACACAGTAGCTTTACGGTAGAGTCTAGATGTAATCTTTCCATCTTCTATATACAAGGTAATGTCTAAAAAGTCTATCTCCTTCTTGCTAACTTGATGTGTAAATCCCAAATTTTATTGGTTGTTATTGAGATGTAATATGAATTCTTTGAGAGTTTTGTCGTCTCCATCCCAAATCATAATGACATTGTCAATAAATCGCTCCCATTAGATGATTGATCCTGTCATACTAGGCAGGCAAGTCCTCCATAGGTGATATTGTTAAAAACATCTCATCTAAATATTAGCAAAAGGAGGGTGAAAATTTAGACCCCATGGCAACTCCAGATGATTGTCTGAACCAAGTACCATTGTGTATAAAAAAGTTGTTTTCTAAAGTAAGAAGTGTAAGATCCAAAATTATCTGCGGGTGCTCATATAATGTTGCATCCTATTCAGACTAAAAATATGCCAGACCCTCCATGCCCTTATCTAAAGGGATGCTAGTGTATAAAGCATTGACATCGAGGGTAACAAATATAAATTCATCTGACCAACTCAGATCATCCAATTTGTTCAATAGATCCTTTGTGTCTTTAATGAATGCGGTAAGTGTTGTACTATGGACTGCAAAAATATGTCAATATACTCAAAAATAAGTTCCGGAGGTGGTCCAATCCCTGAAAAAATGTGTCTACCTGGTGGGGAGGTGCAATTCTTGTGTATCTTAGGTAGAGTGTAGATACATGGCGCTTGTGGTGATGGATTGAACACATATTTCTATTCCATGTCCGTCAAAAGGCAGGAGTTCCTCCAATGGCTCAGTTTCCGTTCAATAAGTGATATTATCTACTTCAGTGGATTATGTAGTACTCTGGTATATACATTGGTGTCTGCTAGCTGACAGTCAATTTCCTTAAAATAGTACTCTATATCCATTATAACAATATTGCCCCCTTTGTCCGCCTCCTTGATTGTCACCTTGGTGTAACCTGACAATTGATGTAATGCTGTACGCTTAGCAGTCTTAAGGTTGTCTCTAAAATTGCTATGTTTATTGTAGAGTTTGTCTTCTAATATTTGTAAGTCCCTTGTTACAGCCTTATAAAATGAGTCAATAAGATTCTCAGGTGGTAGCATGGGTACAAAGGTAGATTTTGCCCTTAGTCCGCTGTCAATGTTTAAGTTTGTGGCTATGTCTAAATCCTGTAAAATTTCACCAATAGTAGATGCTGGCCCAGTGCTTTCATCCAAAGACAACAGAGTTTGTAGATCTTGAATATCTTTAATCGTTTCTTAGCTTTCTTCAGAGACAGAAAAAAATAGGGAATTGAGCACAGTCTATAATTCGCATTTTTTGTAGTTTTAATCTGCGCACAAACTTAAACAAATCAATGTGAATCTGAGTAAAGTTGGGTTTAGACATGGGACAAAAATGTAGGCCCTTTTTTAGCACATTGGTTTCTGCAGCGGATAGTACAAGTTTAGACAAATTAACAATCGAAACTTCATCACTTTGTGCATTATCATTGATAGTGTAAGATACAGAAGTAACTTTTAATTGACCACCTCCTGTAGCACTTAGTTCTTTTAAATGCATGATGTGGATCTCGTTGCCATTCTTTCTGCCTGATTTGTACCGGTTCTTTCTTCCCCCTCTTCTGGTCCTTTTATTTTTGTACTTGTTTTGTTAAAAATTGGTCTGGTTCCCTTTCTGTAGTGCTCTAGTTCCGCTAAAAAAGAGGATGTAGTGTTGGTGTTTTCCCCTCCCCGTAATCACTGACTGTGTATCTCGAGATTCACGTGCTTCACTAGTAATACTAGATAAATACGACTCACTAACCGAAGTCGAGGCAACAGGTGCTTTCTCAAACCGCACATTTTGTATCACTCTAGCTTTGGTAGTAGGGTACCATAACAGCGATAGCACCTCTTTATATACAATCTTATTGTAAGTTGTTCTCACCAAGGATTTGATTCATATAAAGTATTTTACGAGGTGCAGTAATTTCCCAATTTGGGTACACTACTACTGCACAGTTTTTGCATTTATATATATATGAAGCTTTAAGTGATGACGAGAGTGCAACTGGAACAGGAGATGAGGAGCTTATATGAGATTGAAACTGAGTGAGCGTGGAGATGATTTGCATAAGAGCATCTTTGAGAGAATAATATTTAATGGCATAAGTAGAAGGAATAGCAAATTTGATTTGAATTTCAGAAAAAGTAAGAGTAGTCATATCACACAACAATTGTTTCATTTAAATTATTCCCTTCAGGACCCAGTTTTTCCAAATGATAGTTTGATTCAGAATTTTGAGAGATTTATTGTGCCATGTAGAAGATTCTATGAATTCTTGTACTGGGGAAAAGGGCCTTGTGAGAATAAGAGAAAATACCAGACTAGAATACTTAATAGGTGAAGCGGAAAATGTTCGAGGAGGTTTTGAAAAAAATGATAAAGAATAGAAAGGAAAAGGTGACACAAGTGAATCCTCCAGTCTGTGCCAAATATTATTAGGTGAAGAACCGGTGGAACCTGTTTTAAAACAAAGGCATTATGGTACTGATGAAAACTTGGAAACTGAGAACTCCCAACTCCTTGGGTTTACAAAGAGATGCTAAGGAGATGTGCGATTTTTTACCATTCCATACAAACGTACCAATCAATGTATTCAATTGATTAAAATATTTTACAGGTCATTTAATATGTAACATGGACAGGTAAAAATTAATGACAGTTAAAAACTTCATCTTTATAGTGGCCAACCTTCCCAACCGATTCAAATACAATGGGGACCATTTCTCCGTCATTTGAAGAATTTTATGATGAACATCCTCTAAGTTTATCTGAACTGTCTTTGTCATGGAAGTGGAGTATTCAATTCTCATTCACTTGGTGATGTGTGGAGACCATTTAAGCCCAGTGCCATCAAACATATCTCTCAGACAATATTTATTAAGAAGGGGTATTTCGGATTTTGAAAAGTTCAATTTGTATCCAGATAATCTAGAATACAATGATAAAAGATTGGTGAGGGCCAGGGGATCGATGGTTCCGGTTCAGAGACATAAAGATTACACCATCAGTAAATGCTGAGAACCTATTCTCAGAGTCTTTGTGTTGAAAGCTATGAAATGATGATGAATTGCGTAATGTATGCAACAAGGGTTCTAGGGATAAAATAAAAAGCAAAGGGGATAAAGGACATCCTTGTCTGGTACCCCGTAAAAGGGAAACAATGAATATTGGGAATCATTTTTAAAAATAGACATTATCGGGGAGGAATATAATATAGCTATATACTTAAGAAAGGTTGGACTAAAACCATGCCATTGTAGAGCCTGCATAATAAACTTCCAATTGTCACGGTCAAAAGCCTTTTCGGCATCCAAAGTTACGGCAGCCATAGGAATACTGACAGAAGAAGCCATATTTAAAACATCCAGGTACAACCTAGAATTGTTAGTCATGTGCTACCCTTGACAAATACATTCTGCTCAAGTCCAACCATATTGGGGATTAGAGGAGAAATCCTAATTGATCAAATCTTGGCAAATATCTTGCAATCTAAATTAATAAGGGAGCTGGGTCTATAATTGCCACATAAGGAGGGGTCTTTATCCTTTTTTGGGATCAAAGAGATCATAGCCTCTAGGAAGGTCTGTTTAGCTTTGTCTTGTGAGAGAAAAGACTGATCTAAAGTAAGTTAGTGCGGAAGTAAAAGATGAGAAAAACAGGAGTAGAATTCAACAGAAAAGCTGTCCGTACCCAGTGGTTTACCTTTGGGTAGAGCACTAAGAGCAGGTTTTAGTTCAGAAACTGAAATAGGATCTTCTAGAAAAGAAAGAGCATACATCTGTTGCTGTCTTGGTGGGAGAGAGTAAAAATAGGAATCTAGTGCCCTAATCAGTGGGGAAGTAGTTTGGTGTATAAATATTTGTATTAAAATCGGTAAAGAATTTAAAATGTCATTGTTTTTAAATTGAGAATCATACTTTCTCCAAAATCTTAACCATTTTAGACTTTTGAGATTTAACTTTCAGATAATTGGCAAGTAATTTGCCCGCCTTATTGTGTCCACCAAAAAACTTGGAATTGATTTTTAACAGTGTTCAGGCAGCCTCCTCAGTTGACCTTTTATTAAACTCAAATTTAGTGTTTGTCAAACGTTGTAACACAGTATCGTTCTAGGTAGTAAAAAAATCATGTTCTAACTGCTTAATGGACTGAAGTAATATTGAGGATTCTTTATTAGCCTTTTTCTTTTTATTTAGGACAAAATTAGTTATATGACCTTTGGCAGAATCTTTGAATCCCAAACAATATAAAATGGAATTTCAGATGTGATATTGTGCAGAAAAATCTCTTGTATAAAACACTCAAAGTTCTGTAAAAAATCTTATCCTTCAATAGGCTATTATTGAAGCGCCATTTGTTTGGGCATAGAAATCTCATGCAATAAATCCAAATCTATTATAACCGGGCATGGTCCAAAATTAATATGCACCCAATTTCAGCATGTGTAAGTGCAGCAACTAGAGGGGGTGAAAGAAATAAGTAATCAGTTCTGGATTGGGATTAATGTGTTGGTGAGAAAAAGGTATACTCCAATGTGTCCACAAAATATAATCTCCAGGTATCAACTAATCCTCGGGAGTGAATAAAGCGTGTAAACGTTTTCTTCATTTTAAGAGGGACATATTTAGCTTGAGACTTTCTGTCCAGAAAAGGGTCAACAATTTGATTAAGCCACCATCAACTATTACATTTGCATTTGAACAGGAGCCTAAAACAACTGACATTTGTTCCCAAAAATGTGCATCTGTACCTGTGGGTCCATAAATCTTCAGTATAGAAACGGGTGTGTGGTGAATGGTGGCATGAATTAGAACCCATCGATCATCCACATGTCTTTCCAATTTCTCAATTACCAAGGGAAGGGATTTGTTAACCAGGATAATGACCCCATTTTTATGGTCAAGGGCTGGGGAACAGAAAGTTTGACCAACCTGATTTTTGTACAATGAGTTTAAATCTTTGTCGAGTAAGTCCCTTTCCTGCAATAGAGTAATATTACACTTAAGCCAAGCTAAATGGGTCAGAACTTGCAAAAGAAACCAAAAGGCATGCTATGGCAAGATCAGGAGCATATTGAAGCCTTGCTCAAAATTTACATATCTAAATGTGTTGCAATCTCCAAATATGATGCTGAAATCTGGGGCTACAAGAAGGCTGAGGAACTACAATAGTTAGAAATCTGCTCTTGGTCCCGTAATCAACCCCCTCTTATATTGTTATAGTAATATAGTATAGGCTTTGTTTCAGACTTGATGGGTTTTGTGCCACTTATGAGCTGGATAATGACCTGGATCAATCCAGAAATGGTGGTGCACCATGAGATTGCCTGAGATTGCTTATCGATGGATAGACCTAGCCACATGCCATGGTTAGGGTATGTAAAGAATTAACAAAGAAAATAGGGCGCCCAATCTCTTTGAGTCCCCAGATACCCTTAGGAATGAGGTTAAAAGCATTTTAAAAATTTGCCGCATATTGAGAGAGCGGCAAAAGAGCTATTGAAACCCAAGGTATGAGCCTATCTTCTGTTTAAAACAGCCCCAATGACAGAACCTTATCTAAGTGTAGTAACAAAGCTTTACCATTGATTTTTTTTTACCAGTTTTAGAGTTAATCTTATGCACTGCATATAGTCTGAACCTCAGAGTTGGAAAAAGGTGAAAGATCTGGGCCCCTGTTCATGTGGTAATTTTTCGACTCAAGACACCTTGCACTTTATTATGTTTTGTGACTATTTCCATGATATTCATAAATGTATTTTAATGCATATTTTAAAGGAATAAGGTTTTATCCAGGTAAGGCCTGCACTGGTTTACTTACGGATGCTGAATAATACATGGGAGAGTTTTAATATTGCTAGTTTTTTTGTTGCGGCCGTTAGGGAAAGGATAAGAAGGGCCACTTTCATGAAATGCTGTAGTTTCTTTCACCACTGCGATGATTTGTGCTTTAAATTGGATGTCTTTTTTATTGAATATTACACTTTTTATGAACTCAGTGATAAACTGTTTTTTAGATTGGTTGTCCCCTGTGCCGTAGAATTTTTTTTACCAATGTCTTTTTGTATATGCTTATTTCAAAACAACTAAAAGACGGAGGACTGTTTATTTGTTGAATTTTTATGGTGCAAAAGATTACCCTATTATGACTCTTGTATAGGTTTTATTGTTGTTTTGTAAGATGTTTGTAGTGTACTGTTATGGTTTTATTACACGAATAAAGTGGATATGACTGACTAACTGACTGGGTCAGAACTCACTGTTTTTGATAGGATTATGCAAGCCCTTAACATTCCAAGAAATACCCTTAAGGGAGTTTACCATTATAATATTTTAACACACACACTAAACCAATAAATCCAAAAAAGGAAACCAGAGCAACAAACCTTCTGAAAATATAGAGCACATGAAATGATCTAACCATGATAATCAATGAAGAACAGTGAATCATAACGAGACCAAAGAGAAAGATAAAGACAACGATACAGGAGAGAAAAGAAAAAGAGAAAACAAAATTAAACAAAGAAAGAAACAGTAATTCTGACAGAGACAACAGAGATGACAAAAAGCCAAGAAGCTTTAGTCATAAGGAAAATATAAACACATGCGATGTGAAGAGAATATGATGAAGGGGTGGAGAAGCTCAAAACTAAAGACCGACATCAGGCAAAATGTATTTAGAATGAATAGCAACAGCATCAGAGACAAACATTATAATGAAAAAGAAACAGAGAGCATGGAGAGAAATATACACATCTCAACAAATCATGTGACTAAGATCAACAAGACAACAAAACAGATAAAACAACAATAAAAATGCATTATACATAAATGATCAATGAAAACAACTTACCAAACACGAGGATAATATGGAAACAGTAGGTGTAGGAAGGGAGGTATACGAAAAACAACAAATCAAATTAAAGGAGGAAGTCCAGAGGAGACAACATACAACTGCAAAGAGCAATAAATAGATAGCAAGGTTGAAAAAAAACTAGACCAATTAACTAAAGACAACAACCATAAAACAAACACCATTAACAATTAAACACACTACCATTAATAACGACACATTTAAATACTTGAAATAAGATATATACTCAATTCAATTCAGCAACAAAGAATGAAGGCATGATCCTATGACAGAAGAAGTGGCAAAAAACAAGGAATTCAGACTTTTCCAAGATCCATTGCTTCACCCTTGTGTTGGAGAATAAATGTCCTCAGGTCATCTGGACAGTCAAATGAGAAAGTTCAGTCTTTATATGTGACTTTAAAGAAGCATGGGTGTACAAGTCCATATCCTGCATTCATAAAACGTAAAGTTGTCCGGAAGGATAAAAACTCATTCCGACGAGCAGCGTGATACATCTTGAGAAATAAAGACCCTCTGACCAGACCATAGCATTTGGTTTCTTTGTTTAGCTGCCGAACACACCATCAGGAGCTCATTATATTCTTGAAAGAGAACAATTATTCCTCTACGGTGGCCAGAACTTAAAGCACTTGAAGGTTTGGTACCAATACGGTGAACATGCTGTAAGTTGAGATGTGTTCCTTCTTTAAGTTCCACCAGCTTGGGAATGTGTACCCCAAGAAAGGCAAGCACGTCTGACTGCTTTGCTCCTTTCTGAATACCATAAATTAGGAGATTATTACGCCTATTCCGGTTTTCTAAATCCTCTGTCTGCTGCTTCAAGAGTGCTATCTCCTTAGACATACCATCGATTTTGGCAGCCGCATCCTGCACTTCACTACTCCGTTGTTCAACATCTGACACCCTGGACTCCAACATAGACCACTTTTCCTCAATACGTTGAAGTGTAAGGTTAGTCCCATGACAAAAGGTTGCAAGTGTTGGATTTCTTCCATAAGGTCCTGCAAAGTCAAAGGTAGAGGAGACTTTGTAGGGGAACCAGGATCCTTTTATTGTCTTTTAGTAGGAGCGTTTGAATCTTTGCAAGCAGTGGGCATGACTGTAGATGAGGTAGTAGCCTTCAGAGTAGAGGTGAGAGAGGACTCCATAAGCATGTGCCACACAAAAGGAGATATCAAAAGTATGTGCGTTATTAAAAAATATCAAGTATGGCTCAAAAAGTTGAAGGCTGAGCCAAACAAATTATTATAGAAGGAAAGGGCATCAAAAATAGCCAAACAGCCCACTTCTCAATTAACAACAGAGATAAAATATATAGAGGTGAGTCAACATGTAAGGAACCATCCGTTAGACTGTTGACGTAAATGCATTCCAGAAGTATTCATAAATGACATACTCTATATACCTGGCATGTCAGCTTTTTTATTTTTTCCCTTTTTTTAAAAGGTACTGTCAAAACCAGGCAAAAGGCATAAAAAAGCCGTGTCCAAAGGCTCACTGACAAAAAACGGTATCACCAGGATATTTTATCTTACAGGAATTGAATGCTTATGTTATAAATGTATTATACACCTGGCACGTCAGCTGACAGAAAACTCACACTATGGGAGTGGCAACTAGCATTAAAATGCAGATTCCAAGGATTCCCTGTTGCTACATGACCCTGGGAGCCACATGAAATTCAGTGTGACCCGGTAAACAAAGCCGGCTCTGACGCGCTCTGAATTAGACAAAATGGCGGCCGCAACCGCTGATTCTGAGGTGCATGATGCAGGGAAACAACAACACGGTAAATGGCTTAAAAATAGGCAAAAAAGGAAAAATACCTAATTTCCCTTCATTTGCGCACCAGTCTCTCTATGGAAGCATTTTCACCTGACGCGCCACCTGTATCGAAGAAATGCCTCCGACACCAAGCGGAGCTTCAATGTCCTGCTGCCATCTTACAGGCAGTTTAGCCACACCCTCAACCATATTTATCTTTGATCCAGAACTTGAGGCATTGCTTTGTTTTAATTAGGCTTTGTTTGAATTATTTTCCTCCGATGGTGGGTTAACCAGGCAACTGTCACTCCTTATCGGACTTATTTATTTATTTATGTATTTACTTTAAAGGTGTTATGTAGCTCTGGCTAGACCCAGAGGTATTGGAGTGCTTTACAGAAGCAAGATCGAGGCACACATCCACGGAGTAATGGAAGCAAACAAAATACAAAAAGGGACGTAAGACATCCAATAACGAATCCGGATCAAGGCAAAAAGCTAAGGATCAAAGGTTGCATACATTTAAAAATAGGGGAGTGAGACAGAGGGACACATAATTAAATATACAAAGAAACATTTGCAGTTACAGAAATGATGTCAAAACAAATTGACAAAGTTAGGGGATAAAAAGTGCAGGCTCGGCTGGAGCCAACAATAACAGAACAATGTACAGAAATTTACAGAAATGTGGTTAGAACAGACACTAACGGAGGGACCATGAAGAGCAAGGCTAGTGAAAACAATAAGGAGAGCAAAGGGAGGAGCAAGGTCAGCAGGTCAGCAGAGGGATGATCTGAAACACAGGAGCCAAAAGAGATCAGGTTCAGAAAGATTAATAGGCTCCAGTATTTATAAAGGAGATGTTGTTTCAAGTCTCTTTCGAAGCCAGGGTAAGAGGGGTGACAACGAACGTCTCTCGGTAGGGCGTTCCAGATGCTAGGCGCATTTCCTGAGAAGGAGCGAGTTTGGGTGGATTTCTTTTTTAGAACCGGGGGAACAAGAAGAAGAACATTGGAGCTTCTCAACAGCCTGGTACTTCTTGCTCTAGTGAGTTTATTGTTTAGGTAGTCAGGGGATTGAGAGTGAAGAGCTTTTTGGGTGATACATGCATTCTTGTAGATGCATCTTCCTTCGATGGGGAGCCAGTTAAGGGATTTGAGGGCAGGCGTGATGTGATCATACCGTTTGCAGTCTGTAATAAGACGGGCAGCCATGTTGAACACGGATCTGAGGGGGGTAAGGTGAGTTTAAGGGGTTCCGTGATAATGGCGTTACCGTAGTCGCGTTTAGAGAGGACAAGTGATTGAATGACCTATTTGAAGTCATCATAGGGGATGAAGGGTTTAATTTTTTTGAGGTGTTGAAGTGTGTAAAGTGCTCCTTTGGCTGAGTTAGTGATATGGTCCTTCAGTGTCATATTTTTGTCCAGGGTCAAACCTAAGGATTTAGCCATGTTGGAAAGAGTGAGCGGTCAGTTTAGGGCTTTGCGGTCAGTGATCTAGCCTTGAATAGGGAGGTGGTTACTTTTGGGAGAGAAAAGAATGATTTCTGTTTTGTTGGGGTTCAATTTAAGATGGTTGGAGTAAAACCAGGATTGAATCTTGATCAGTGAGGTGTTGAGATGGAGGATGTCGCTGTGTGATTGGATTTTATAGTAGAGTTGCGTGTCATCGGTGTGAAGGTGATAATTGATCCCAGCTTTTTTCAAAATGATAGTAAGAGGTTCCATGAAGAGGTTGAAGAGAGAGTTGGAGAGGATTGAGCACTGAGGGACACCCAGAGAGACAGGAGATGGATTGGAGAGGCAGGAGTTGATTTAAAATTGTTGTGTTCGGTGTTGTAGGTAGGAAGTGAACCAGTTTAGGACTGTGCCATTTAGGCCAGAACAAGACTTTAGAGATTCCAGTAAAGATGCATGGTTGACTGTATCGAAAGCAGCTGAGAGGTTTAGCAGAATAAGAAGACAAGCATCACCATTCTCTAAGGAACAGTGAATGTCATCAGCAATGATAAGCAAGGCAGTTTCTGTGCTGCAGCCTTTCCTGAAACCAGATTGGAAGGGGTCAAGTAGGTTGTATTTGCCAATGTGTCTGTCGAGTTGTTGTAGGACACATTTCTCCATGGTTTTAGCTAGGAGTGGGAGGATAGAGATGGGACGGAAGTTGTTGGAATCATTCTGCACAGCCTTGTGGTTTTTAAGAATGGGAGTGATTTGCCCAAGTTGAAGGGAGTTTGGGACGCAGCCAGAGGCGCAGGAGGTGTTGATAATTTTAGACCAACATGGGGCGATAATATGTTTAAGGTTGTGTACTAGATTTGACGGGAAAGGGTCTTTCATATGAGAGGTCGGCTTTAATTTCACAATGATATTAAAGACTTCAAGCTCGGTCATGGGTGAAAAATTTGTTCAGGTGGCATCATTTTTCAATTGTATGTTGGAAAGGGTATCTCCAGTACCAATTAGAGTAGATTGATTGAAGAAAGAATCAGGAGGACGGGTTGATGTGGAGAGAGGGGGCATGTTAATAGAGATATTCCGAGTGGGAAAGGCCATGGTTTTAGGGAAGGATTGATCAATTTTGGCAATATTGTCTCTGAAAAAGCTGGCAATTTCCTCACATTTCTCATCAGAGACCATCAAGTACAGAGGGGCAGATGATGTTTGTCTTCTGACGATGTTAAAGAGTTCTCTGGGCCTATTTTTAGCACGATCAAGTTCGGAACAGAAGAAAAGATGCTTTTTCTCTAAATATATGCTTCTTACAAGCTAACGTTTCAGATCTAAGGAGAGCTAAATGTAATGTCGAGGGGTGTTGTCTCCAAGTCCTTTCCGCTTGTCTAAGGTGTCTTCTTTCAGTATTGAGCTCAAGATTGAATCATGATTTAGTTTGGATTACTTTTTTTTGTTTAAATTTAAGCAGTGCGATTTGGTCAAGAACATCAGTTATAGCCTTGTTAAAGCTCGTTTGCATTTTGGGAGTGAGGGAGACGTTGGAGTTGAGCATTAATTTTTGACTCGAGTTCAGTTGGCGGGACTTGTTTGAGGTTTGTGGTCCAGATCTAAGGTTTTTTATTTAAAACTGGAGAGGAAGGACGATGGACAAGATGTTGAACAGTATGAGATGGTGGTCAGACGAGTCAATAGGGACGATGTCAGTAATGGAGACCAGATCATTGCTAGTGATGATGGTGTCAAGTGTGGCACCTTTGATATGGGTTGGTTTATTGCAGAGTTGCTGTAGGTCATTCATCTCAAGAGGGTTAGAGAGGCACCTGACAGCTGAATCATCTGCCTTATTTCAATGAATGTTATAATCACCTAAGAACACATTCTTCGAGTCAGAGAAGCAGAAATGAGTAAGGAGGTCAGATAGTTCTTCGGCGAAGGGTTGGAACTCTCCTCGGAGTGGTAGATATTATACAATTTGAGAGGTGAGGAGCCTTTGACATTGAGTTCAACACCCAGGTTTTCAAAGGTCGAGTATTCAGCATTCTTTAGAAGGGAGCGTTAAATTTCAATTTTGTGGATTATGGCTAGACCTCCACCTGTTCTATCATGTCTAATGATGGAGTAGCCAGGCAGAGTAAGTAGGTCAAGGATGGCCTTCGAGTGGTCATTGAGCCAGGTTTCTGTGAGAAAAGCAATGAGAGGATGGTTTCAGGAATATCCGTGGAATGGTGAGCAGCAGATCTGCAGTTTACAAGCATGCAGGAAAGAGGGTTAGGATTATCCTCAGCCATTTTGAGGGTGTGGATGGCGGTGTATTGCGCCGGTGGTCTGGGAGAGTTGTGAGTAACAGGGACTCGGTTTAAGCTCACTATTACTGAGATGATGAAGGAAGGGAAATGGTTGGTAGCCTGGAACTTAGGGAGATAGGATTTGCTAAGGGCCTTTAGTTCCAAAGTGGAGAGAGAGCAATCGCGCGGTAAGACCTGTGAGCCGGCCTGCAAAGGGGGATGGTCTGCCAAGGGGAGCTTTGAGAGAGGTTGAGAGAGCTAGTAGGTGAAGTATCAAAAGTGAGGGTGCGGGCCCCAGTGTTCTGGTTAGTGAGATCCAGTCTAAGATGAGTTAGTTCGGTAACCAGAGAGTTGCATTTCAGTTCCATTCTGTTCAGAATCAGAGCAAGAGAATTTGAGGGGAATCCTGCAGTGAAAGAGTGGGGAGACACAGCTGGATCAGTGTGGAAGGGGGAGGGAAACATCAGGATTAGAGGGTCATCAATGACAGGGGAGGGAAACAGCAAGTTAGGAAGGTGGTCAAAGACAATATGAATATGATTTAATAAGCTCTGGGTGAGATGCTTAGGGTCAGCAATTAGGTGGGGGTTGAAATTGGAAGAGTGAATGTGCGAAGGTGTTCTCAGGGAAGGAGCTTAAACACACCGATTGCAATGGGCATCATTAGTAGGTAAATGTGCTGTTAGAATTGGGATGGGGGCGGGGGGTTCTGAGCTGTGAGGTAAGTCAATTTCTGGGGTTAAGAAGTTGGCCCTCATCAGCAAGGGTGGATCAGGATTGCCGCTAGGAGGGAAGGCAACAGCTCTAGGAATAGCTGAAGAGGGGCCCACGAACTTAGGCAAGACATGCAAATTGTCAAGCATAAGAATCGAGTTGACTTGGTCCCTCTCCATGTGAAGGTGTCTCCACTCAGACTATTCCACATATTGTGTTTTTCTGCCACTTCTGTGCTATCCCCAGAAGAGAATTTATATTGTTTCTTTTCAAGGTGGTTACACTCAGACCATGCAGACCTGCTCTACTGTTTTTGCAACAATTACATTGCCCCTTGATATGGTACTCAATGGCATATTTTATTAGGCAGATTAAAAAAAATATGGAAATGTGCAATATGTTAAAAGTGCATGTTCTGAAGGTATCATTTATTGGGGATGTGAGGTGTACTGTATGCTGAGCTGGTTCAATTTACCTTTTTTAAAGAATCTATAATAATTAATTTTTTGTTTTATGGTGATTTTAACTTTTTCTGGTGGGCTGGGTTTATGCATTGTTTCAAAATGATGAAGCAGGAATAAGCTGTTATTTTGCTTCAGAAGTGTAGCGAAAAAAGTTTTTTGACTGACTGACTGAATAATAGAACCACAATAAATAAAAAGCAAACACTAAAAAAGAAGGTTACTTATTTAAATCACCTACCATATAAAAATAATTGTCTCTTACTCCATCAATTTTTGTTTTGTTACAGTCAAACCTAACAAAATGAAACTATGCATCAAATCCTAGCCCTGGACCTGACCCTGGCCCCTAGCCTCACTCTAGCCTTAAACCTAAGATTAGATAGAACCTAAATCAGAACCCTAAATCTTATGACTATCCATAAAACTAAGTTTATGTCATAATTAAGCATAAAAAGTAAAAAACAAACAAAGACAAAAAAATCCTCAAATTAACACAAACTAATCCCAAACCATGCTTTCTCATAGGCGACCTAATCACACCCTGATAAAATAGTATTAACAAGGTAGACTCGACCTCTGTGCTTGTGGCACTATGCCGAATGATTGAGTCACAGTACTCATCACTCATCAGACTTTTCCAGTTATATTCTTACCCTGGGTACCTACCAATAAATGAAAATCCTTTGGGCTTACCCTGGGTTTTTGTTATTGAAGATCTATATCCCTAAATTGTCCAGTAATTTTTTTTTTTTTTTATTGAGCAGATTCTAAAAATATAAATACATTGTTGTAAAATAACAAAAAGTCTGTCAACATAATTCAATACCGTTTCGTTATTCATCCAATTCATCAAAAAAGGAGTACTACATCGTCTTATATTAACAATATCAAAAAATTACATTCCAGCACTGGAATAAAGTGTTTTGATACTGCAATAGATATTAATTCCACATAACCACTCCACAAAAATGCACTGATATGCAGGGCTTGCCAAATGAGGCCAGTGCTCATGCACTTTTGGTGGTATTTTATGTCAGTTACTTGAAAACCGGTACTGTGTTTTAGGAGACTTTTTCATTTCCCATATAATTCACCACTAACACTGTATGAGTTCCAGGGTAGCGTGCTACTCACTAAAAAGACACTTCAGCCTCCCATCAGGGGTAGCAAGCGCTAGATAAATGCAAAACTTTTTCCCTCTTCTATCCCTCTGCTATCCTTCTCAATCCAAATAACTGACTAACATATCCTCCACTCAAATTACTTTAATATTTTCGCTATACTAATTCACTACTAATCTTTTATGGGTTCTGAAGTATCGTGTTATGCACCAAAAAAGCAATTCAACACCCCAACAGGGGTAGCAAGAGCTACATAAATGCAAACCTTTTTCCCTCTTCTATCCCTCTGCTATCCTTCTCAATCCAAATAACTGAGTAACATATCCACCACTCAAATTACTTTCATATTTTCGCTGTACTAATTCACCACTAATCCTTTCTGGGTTCCAAAGCAGGGTGCTAATCGCTGAAAGAGCGCTTCAACACCCAATCAGGGGTTGCAAGCACTATATAAGTGCAAACCTTTTTCCCTCTTCTATCCCTCCTCTATCCTTCTCAATTCAAATAACTGACTAACATATCCACCTTTCAAATTACTGTCATATTTTCACTATACTAATTCACCACTAATCCTTTATGGGTTCCGGAGGAGCATGGTACTTGCTGAAAAAGCGCTTTGATGCCTCTTCAGGGGTAGTAAGCGCTATATAAATGCAAATCCAATCCAATACAAGAATGATCAAACAAACTGATATGGGCAACAATATATACCACATTCTGCTCAAATGCAATAAATGAAGGCAACGTTTCAAAGCTCTGATACCTAGATATTTCTAGTGCATCGAACATACAGTACTCGATTATGCAAGATATTTAAACTGCATAAAAATGCAGCACATACATATGCACCCTCCGCCCCATGAAAAAGTTTAAAGGGCTAAAACAATTACTCCTTCGATATGCAGCAATTAGATAACATTCAGTCCTTCTTCGAGACGATGTGTACTCTTCAATATTAAAATACATAAATAATACAGTACATCAATCTATTCCATCAACCTCATAAGAGGTGAAGTGCAAAAAGCAATTATCCCACCAAAATGCAACCTTTAAGTGGCATACAAACATACCATGTCCCCCCACTTAATAAAGTGCTTACATAGTGCTTCTAAAACCCCTGGAGCAGAAATAAACATTAGTTTTAAAATTGTGCCGAATCAGACCCTGTAAACTGCCTAAGTAGCTACTCTGGGTTATTTTAAAGAGATTCAAATGGTTTCCAGATAGCTATGAACTTTGTAACATTCCCAGCTCGTCACATAAGCTTCTTCAAAGGCTTTCGTCCATGTCATTTTTTTCATGCCAGCCCTGCACAGTTGAAATATTCTGAGTTCTCCAATATTGGAGTATATAGGAGCGTGCTACCATTAAAGCTACAGAAATAAAATATTCCCCATACTTAGGGGCATATCAACAACAACCGGCGATAATTATCTCTAAGCGCAGTTAGCGCTAGGATAATTATCGCCGGCTAGCGTGAATTTTTATCGCTGAGATAGCGTGCTATTAGCAACGCTTATCTCAATAGCGATAAAAATCCTCACGCTAACAGGCTAACGTGAGATTATCGCTGGAAACCCAGTGATAATCTCACGTTACCTTGTTGATAGGGACAGGCAAACTTAGCCATGATATCCTCCTTCCATAGGATATCATGGTTAAGTCAGAAAAATACCAGATGTAAAAAAGCAGCGTTAACCGCGGTTAGCGCTGCTTTTTTTGTCTCTAACAGGGTTAGCGACATTCTTGATAATAGGAGAAATGTCGCTGAGCGACATTTCTCCTATTATTTTACTCTGGAACGCCCCCTTTGCATCAGATGCAAGGGGAAGCGTAGAGTAAAAGGGTGCTAACATGCAAATTTGCATGTTAGCACCCTGTTGTTGATAGGGCGCTAGTTTTATCTCTCCTTTTTTGGCTTTTAGAGCCAAAAAAGCAGAGATAAAGCCCTTGTTGATATGCCCCCAATTTACATTATGACGCTCATTGTATACGGAAAATAACGCTAGACTAGCTTCCGGTGAAATCCTGGATTGCGCACCTTTACTAAGGCCTAAAAAAAACTCCTCCTTCCAAAATTGAAAACGCTTTGGACATGTAAAAAATATGTTTTGTCAATTACCCGTTCCATCGCGTTGGCAGCAAGAACATTGATCAGGGACTGATGGAAATATTTCATGCAGAGCTTGTGGAGTATAATATGACATCCATCGTGACAGAAAGGACATCCTTTTAAAGTTTGCCATCCTAAGGGATTGGTGCCCTATCTCTGAAATGAACTGCCAATCTCCCTTTGATACCCTACTATTAGTTTTCTCATAGTTTTTTTTCCCAAACTCAGTAATTAAATCTTGATCCGAGTATTTCCACGAAAACCTGTACCAATTGCTGATTCCTATCAGTTTTCTTTTGGCTAGAGAACAAAGAATTGTCTGGGCCTCTGTGCTCATCTCCTGATAGTTAGCTGTTAATAAACTAGGGGTCTCTTTTACAACAAAATTATGCAACTGAGCTGCGTCATTTTAAAAGCACAGGGATGTGTTATATTTACAACAATAAGATGCATCCCTGTGCTTTCCCCTGCTCTGGTGCATAATTTGATGCCATGCGACAACGCAGGCACCCTTGCACTTTGTGATTGTTTTTGTGCTGGAAGGGACACCTTCCTGCACAAAAAACATTCATTGATGGAGTTTTCCTCTTTCTATGTGTGCTGCAGAATGCAGCATGAGTAGAAAGAGGGAAAAAAGAGTGTATTTCTCCTCACTGCGCTTCCTTACGCCTCCCCTGGGGAGGCCTAGGGTCCTGATGCATTTACGAAATGTTGTCAATCTGGGAATGCGGCAGACTCAATAGGTGTTGCGTGGGAACACCGACAGCAACGCCCATGGCATGCCCCTTTCATGCAAAGTGATGCTTGAAAAGGGGCCATATTTACAAGGCTATGAAAAGCCACACAGGGTGGCTCTGCTTGGCCTTCTAAATATGGGCTATAAGCCTGGGCGGAGTTTGCAGAGTTCCGCTACGTGCAAAAAAACTCTGCTGCACTCCGCAGAGCTCCGCAAGTGGTGGAGTGCGTTGAATAGATGCCGTTCAGAGTGATTGTCAGTGCCCAATGCTCGTCCGCACTGTGCAATCATCGCGAACAGCACAATGCACACCACAAGCGGGTGCTGCTTCCTTTTTGCCACTCGAGTAGATTTTTACTTGAGCGGCAGCTTTCTCAACATGAACGGACAGTTTATCAACGCGAGTGGTTGCGAGCATACGTGAACACTCGCAAAGAGAAATCTGACCGCCCGCGTTGAGAAATCTTGCTGGAAGGTTGATTTCCCATGCTTGCGCTTGCCAGCTTGATGTTGGCGGATGCGAACGAGGAAAAATCTCGCCGGGAGGTGGATTTTCCTCTCTCGCGCTTGACGTTGACGAACACAAGCAAGGAAAAAAATAGTTTTTCGGAACTGCGCGTAACACGGAGTGCGGAAAATTCCAGAAACTCCGCGAGCGGAGCAGAGATCACCGCCCAGACTTAATGGACTAGCACACAGTGCCACTGGTGCAGCAAAAAAAAGTGATGCTCTGGTGGTGCAAAGGGCTTGCAAATAAGCCCCTAGTTATCTGGATAAAACTGAAGGAAAACTGATGGTTCACTTTTCTGTAATACAGGATGAGTTCTTCATATTTGATCTGGTAATGGCCTATAAAAACATCTCCTAACTCTATGAAACCTATAGATTTTCAAAATCCTATTGTTGCCCTAGATGAATTCAGACCAAAAAATATGCAATCCTGTAGCTAGATAACTCTGTGGCAGGCTGGAACAAACTGTGATCTAAATAAAACTCTAATTTGATTTTCCAACTCCAGTGATACCTTGTATCTAGTCTTCTTTGGAAGCATTGTGGATGTTATGAAGGCTGGTAAATCGATCGCTGATTCATGCACCGTACTCTTCAAGAAAAATCATGCAGCACTCCAGTCCCTTTCATGGTGTCAAGCATTGCTGCCTCGTAAGTCTGAAGATGGGGAAGCACTACACCGCCCTGGGTTTTATCTAGCTCTAGAATTGTATCTTTAACCCTAGTGGTTTTCTTGTTCCATAGAAAACGTCTTATAGGGGAATCTAACTCCTTAAAATACGAACTATTGATTTCAATCGGTAAATTAGAAAAAAGAAATGTATTTTTTTTTATTCTGTTCATTGAATTTCAAATAGTACAGAGGTATGCAAAATGAAGCAAGCATAGACGACAAAGATAAAGATATACGTAGCCATATATGCCAGTTATAGACATTGCTCATCTAAGTTCGCTGAAGAGGAAAAAAAAAACAATAAGAAAAAAGGGAAGTAGGGGGAAACAAGGAACATGGTCAGAAACGGTCAATCATCGAAATCGTGGTGCGACATTCACAGTTTGGGTGGTGACTTAGGAGAGTGCAGATAATGTGGGGAGCTGCAGAGGATAGCATCTATAGATTAGGTCAGGGCAAGATAGGATGACGCACGGCCTTAAGGGGCAGAGGACCCAGCCTCTGCTCCACCTCGTACACTATCCACCACACCCACGGGGGCGTAGAGATACAATTCGAAGGGGTACCAGAAAACCTGAGACTGGGAGCTCATGGGCATAAGTTCCCAGAAGTAAGCAAGTTGCTCCAGACAATAGGCTATCAGGCACATGCATCAATGTAAAAACCGGTCGCAAACGGACAGATTCTCAGAATCTGCCCCTTTGCGACCGGTATTTTTGCATTTGGGATGCATCATCCCAAATGCAAAAATCGCAATTTAAGGAATCTCTAAATTGAGATTCCTTAAATGCAATGCATGAAAGTGAAAAAATTAGCGATTTCGCTAATAGGGGGAGCAAATTACCATGAAGTTGAACTTCATGGTAATTTGCAAAAACTTTGAAAAATGCACTTTTGCGCATTTTTCAAAGTTTCATGTTGCGCACACACATGCCCTTAGAGCATGTGTGTGTGCAACATATGTGCACAGATCAATTTCAGGGGTGCAATAGGGTGTCATTTTGACACCCTTGCACCCTTGAAATTGCATGAGCAATTTGCGAGTACCTACTGGTACTCGCAAATTGCTCATGCAATCTCCAATTCATTCCTATGGGCCTGGAGGCCCATAGGGATGAATGGGACGGCATTCCTTAATTGCGACTCGCAATTTGCGAGTCGCAATTAAGTAATTTGTAGGAATCGCCATTTTTATAGCGATTCCTACATGCATAGGCTTTTGCAATTCCTTAATTGCGATTCCTTAAAAATCGCAATTAAGGAATCGCAAAAGTCTTTGTTGATGCATGTGCCAGTATATCCTTAAGCCAATCAGCTGAAAGCGGCAGTGCGTCTACCCCATCACAATGCAACCCTGTTTGGGAACAGGAAAAGGATTGCTGTCAAATTGCCCACTGTTGGAGGCACATCTTTAACGTAGCCAAGCAGCGCAACTGTGGGAGTTCGCTGAAGGGTGTGCCTCGTGATATCTATGATTGTTGCGAAAATTTCAGCCCATTATTCAGTGATTCCAGGACAGTCCCAAGCAAGGTATAGAAAACCGGCAGTCGGAAAAGTGCAAAGCACACAACAAGCATTTGTGCTCAGGCCCATCCAAAACAGTCTCTTCGGGGTTTAATAGAGACAATGGATATTTTTGAAATGAATAAGGCAGAGTCGATAAGTGGGGGAGAGTGCATGTGCCGGGGCACAACAGTAGTGCCACTGTTCATCTATGAGGGTAGGTGTGATGTTGGTGTCCTATGCGTTCCAGCTGGTTGCGGTGCGTGTGGTGCAGTGTTCTGCATCCCAGAATATAGCCCTGTTATGAGCCTGCGGGTAGAGAGGATGGTCAAAGGCCCCTCATATACTTGAAAGGTGGGCAAGGCATCTGCGAACAAGACGCATATAGCTCGGGGCGCAGCGTGTAGTTGATGATATGCCTAAGTGTCTAAAAGGTTGACATATTCACCTTGTAGAGCTTGCTGAGGTGAGATAAAGGTGTTGTCTGGGTATTTCAGACCCAGGGACGTAATTTGAAGTTTGCGCAATCTAGAGCATGTTCCAGGATCATCAGTGATGGGGAGGGAAGAGTGACCAATCAGCAGCACAGACAGAGCGAAGAGTTGCTCGACGCAGGCTCTAGCCTCAGCTCGTTCCATGCCCAAACTGTACATGCCACAGTGTCAATGTACGCTTGTAGTGCCATCGGAAAGGGGCAGGGAGCTGAATGGTCAGATTCAGGTGCCATGTGGGTAAGAAACAGAGGGCCATATTCACAAGAACGTGCGATAACTATCGCCAGAGTAAATTATCGGCAAAAAGTTAGCACTGCCTAACCACGATTTTTTTCGCCGTCACAGCATGGAAATCACAAGTCCGCGCTACATGGCGATAATTACAGTGAACGGCAGAGAAAACAGGCGACAACAACTTCGCAATGGCGATAGTTATTCCTGCGTTAGCAGGCGATAGCTGTGGATCGGCACATCACCGCCAGATAACTCATCTTTCTCAACCCAGGTGATATTGCATTGCGATTTTGCGAACATGGCCCTACAAATATTAGGGTGTGAGGGTCAGGATGTCAAGTGAATAACAAATGCAGGAGGCATTGTCTGGTACTTTTAACTTTTGGCATGCAGCCTGAAAGACTGCTGTGTCAACAGAGGCCCTTTCCCCGACCTCTGTACACCCGCTCTATTGAAAGACCCTGCCAGCCAGCACCTACAAGTGATAGATGGAAATGCATTCACGGGTGAATGCTGAGGGGTTGGCAGGTAATTAAAAAATTATGACGGGGGGCTGGGGGTGGTGGCTGTGGGTGTGTGATCCTCATGGGTATGGAGCTGCATGATCCTTGCCTCCATGGCATCTGTGGGTCTTCAGGTGTGGCTCTTGGCTGGGTTCCCTTCCATGGTGTGGGTAGTCGTCCTGCTTAGCACCAGCAAAAGGCAGGTGTAAAATCCCTGGTGCTACCGCGGTGTATCCCCTGTTTTTGCTTTGCTTCGCAGATCAGGCAGTTTGTTGTGAATGTGGTGTTGTGGTTTTCTCGTGTGTTTTTGCACGGGAACGCCTACTCTGCATCTCATTAGTGTTAGTTGGTGGTGTCCACCGTGGAGATAGATTTGGGGGCAGTTATCGCGGGAATACTGGGGTTTTCTGCAGTTTGAACCAGCTTGTGAATGGGTTGTTAAATCTATCTTCACTTTTGCTGCGTTAAGGTGGAGATAAATCAAAGTTAACTCCTTGTGAATGTGCCCCTGAGTAGGGAAGAGCCAGTGGTGGGCAGACTGAGCCTGGGCACACAGATAGTATAAGTCATAGGGTAAGCATACCGAGGGAAGTTTTATCCTACAACTTGAATAACCTACAGCCAATACATAGGGTATACCTACTCATCTTAGGCAGATTTCCCTACCACCCTGGACGTCTCCGGTTTGGAGGTTAGTAGGGGTCTCTGAGAAAGCACAACTGACCAACTCAGGTAGACCGTTAAATATGAACCCAACCAACGTTTGCAGCATCATGTCATGTTTTTCCCTCTAATTCGTAGGATCTGCATGTTTGTTGGATAACATAAACTTTGGGTGAGGTGCCTAGACTGATTCCGGGCACCCCTGCAGGATATGTTGGCCTAGAGACCAGCTAGCTCACAGTGCCAGCATAAGCCTCCCTAACCAGCGAGAGAATGGCTTCTGGTAACCACTGATGTGGTAACACATAAGAACCCCTTCGCTCAGTCAATCGTGCTCTTTTGTTCTCAGAGAAATATACAGAGAATACACACTGGGATGTTTTCAATTAATTTATTGAACCGAAGTTATTCTTGTAAAAAAAAACATGTCCTGTGATCATCAGTAGACAGAAGCAGATGAAAGTGATTACAAACACCTAAGAGTAAATAGCAGATATTGTTCTACCATGGTGCTAAAACAGTGTATATATGCAGGCGTGTAATACAAGATAGTAATCAGACGTACTCCTACTAATCAAACCCTACTCTGTGAAAGTCTAAAGTGTATGTAGGGGTAGAGCCAAGAAGCCCCCTAGGGATGATCCAAGCTGGGAGATAATGTAGGACCCCATCCTGGTTACGAACTGGACCCCCCGTTCGGAGATCCCAGACCGCTGCGCGTTGAACTCAGATGAAGGGCCTCCTCTACTAATCCTATGAGATACTGATTATTTATGATAAGAGACATCCTTGCAATATACCTATAGATTAGCAATGTTATGAATATGTAGATAGCACTGTCACCCCATATATGAAGATAGAATGAAATTTCTACATTCATGCGTAAAGCCCTTGTACTTGGTGTTCAAGGCATTGTGGTAATGTTAGCAAAGCCAGAAGCATAAACAGAAGGTGTTTCAGAGAAGCTAATCCAACATTGGCACGCACAATAATATGTGCAAAAGGTCACAGCAGTAATGCTATTGTGCAAAAAGAGGACAATGTAAGTAAATTTGGAGCTTTGATACATGGTCCCAATCCAGGCACATAACAGTTGGTGGCCCCCAAACCACCATGCTCAAAGGGGAGTGTCATAACCTCCCAGGAGATGCACGGTGTCCACCCGCCAATGCCAAAAAGTGTACAGAATGAATAATGTGGAGCTTCCAGACACAAAACCTGCTTGATTGGGCCTCACCATGGTTAGTAGGAGTGAAAGGGAGTGTGAAGTGAAGAGTTTGGCGAGAATTTTGTTATCCATATTAATCATGGATAGTGGGCAATGGGAATCGCAGTGGTGAGAGTCCTTGCTAGATTTAAGGATTGTTACAATGAGGGCTTCATGCACGGAGCGAGCTAAGACCCCAGAAGAGAGTAAATCTTGTTGGGAAACATCCGGAACTATGCGGCCAGAGCCACAAGTTCCAGAAGCCCTTAAACTTAACCTCGCTTGTCCGAAGAACGCAGTTTCCTTAACCACACATATGCAAGGGTAAGGCAAATCCGCTCTAGTGTTCATAAGGGGCGGGGTCTTGAAAGAGGATCATCAGGTAGTGGACAAGGACAGGTGGGTGGGGCTGGGGCCTGATCGGGGGGGTTTGTGGTAGTTTTTAGGGGGTGATGGGTGTTCGTGGTAGTTTTCAGGGGTGGTGGGGGTTCGGGGTAGTTTTTAGGGCTGGAGGTTTGGGGTAGTTTTAAGGGGTGGTGGGAGTTTGGAGTAGTTTTTAGGGTTGGTGGGGTTCGTGGTCGTTTTTAGGGGTGGGGGGTTCATGGTAGTTTTCTGGGGTAGGGGTTCATCATAGTTTTCAGGTGTGGTGGGGGTTTATGGTGTTTTTAGTCATGATGGGGGTTCAGTGTAGTTTTTAGGGGTGGGGTTTGGGGTAGTTTTCAGGGGTGGAGGGGATTGGGGTAGTTGTAAGGGGTGGTAGGGGTTCAGGGTAATTTTCAGGGGGTGTGGGGGTTTGGGGTAGTTTGTAGGGGTGGAGGGGTTTGGGGTAGTTTTGAGGGATGGTGAGGGTTCGGAATAGTTTTCAGGGGGTGTGGGGGTTTGGGGTAGTTTTTAGGGTTGGAGGGGTTTGGTGTAGTTTTAATTGGTCGTGGGGGGTCGGGGTAGTGTGGGGGTTTGTGGTAGTATCGAGGTGTGGTGGGAGTTCAGAGTGGTTTCCAGGAGTGGTGGGGGTTTGGGGTAGTTTTTAGGGTTGGGCGGTTCAGGGTAGTTTTCAGGTGTGATGCGGGCTCTGAGTAGTATTCGGGGTGGTGGGGGTTCAGGGTAGTTTTCAGGGGTAGGGGTGGGGGGGTTTGTGGAAGGTTTCAGGGGTGGGGGGTTAGTGTTAGTTTTAAGGGGGTTTGGGTAGTTTTAGGGGTAGTTTTTAGGGATTAGGGGAGGGCAGGTCGTTTTCAGGGCTCAGGGGGAGGTTGGCTAAAATTATAGGGCTCAGGGGAGGGCAGGGTAGCATTTAGGACTGCAGGCAGGAAAGTTTTTGGGGTGTGTGATGGAGTTCATTAACAGGAGGGAGGGGGTAGTTTTAGGACTCAGAGCGGAGGCAGAGGTCATGGGGTCAAGTCTTAACCACCGTAATGTGTTTACCATGCATGCTTTGACAACGCACAAATTGTTGTAAAGGCATGCGTGGTAAAGGCATTTTCGTGGGTAAAACTTGCGTTGTACAGACTGTGTGGAACAGGCATGCGTGGTAAACTATCTGCAGGTATTGCACTGATAACTCCAATGAACTCCTGTACTGTGTAAGGTTCATTTAAATACCGTCTATGGCCATCTTTTGGCTATAGAAGCTGATTCGAGTCCAGGTAAGCAGTAAGGCCTAAGGGAGCAGGGCCCTGGCGGGTCTGATATAGAGATGAGAAAAAGTTAATCACGGCTCTTTGTACAGCCTCGGTGCCAGTGCATACCTGTGAGTGACTGTCATGGATCTCAGTGATGTAGTCACTTGCCCATGGCCTGCAGAGTAATTGGGCAAGAGACTTGCCCAGTCTGTCGCCCTCCCCAAAGAGTTGGGCCCATGACTCCCTCCTGAGGTAGTGTGACTCCCACTGTACAGCCTCCTCGTATTCCGATAACTTGCTTCAAATACATTCCAGCATGGAGGCATTGTTGTCTGCAAAGAACAGAATCTCAAGCTCCATGATTTCTTTCTCTAGGTGCGCAAGGTCGCCGTGTATTGTGCGGAGAAACCCTGGCTGCTTAGCAATGCCTGCTACTCGAATGATGACCTTGAAGGCCTCCCACAATGAGGAACGTGAGATCTCATTGTTGTTGTTATGTTCAAAATATTCCACTACTACTGTTCTGGTATCCTCCCAGAAGACCAGAACGTGCAAGTCTCCAGCAAGGAGCTCCCGCGTAAACATGCGAGCAGGGCTACTCTGTAGCAGAAGCTCCAGTAAGACAGGAGCATTATCCTAGAGCGTACCATGCCAGCACGTATTGCGACACCACCCAGTAGTCTATGTGTGACCACAAAGCATGGGCCGTTGTGAGGCCTTCCTTAGTACTAGCATGGCAAATATGCCAGAGGTCAGTCAGATCATAGTCAGCCATAATCAATTGCAGCTGAGCCGTGTCACAGGGATGGGGGCGCCTAGAGCTGCTACACCTATCCATCTCGGAATTAAGTATCACATTGAAATACCCTCCCCCACAAGGTCACTCCGGGGCACAGAGTCCAAGCCAGTTGCAGTTGCTATATTTCAGCAAAACACTGGGGGTCACCTATGTTAGGGCCATGAACAGAAAGAAGTTTGACAGGGTGATCATGCAAAATGCCAGGAACGAGGACAAATCAGCCCTGCGAGTCGCATATAACCCTACACATGCGCCATGGTAGCCCCTTTCTGATGAGAATCATAACTCCACATTCGTTATTAAGGTAGTATGCTACATGCCTTTCCCCAACCCATCTTTATAGCAAGCGCGCCTGTGTCCCCTCTGTGAGGTGTAATTCCTGTAGAAAGCAGATGTCAATGGAGTGTCTCTGTAAGTATGCAAAGACCTGAGATGCTTATGATGGTCATTAAGTCCCTGGACATTACATGTTACAGCTTCAATCGACCACATGATTAGGTGTGACTGAGAGAAAGAAGCAGTAGCCGCCTACCCTACGGTAGCATGCAATGCCTATGGAAAGCACAAGCTGAGTGACACACAACAAAAAAGCTACAAAAACAGTGAGGAGCCAAGTGGCTGCAACCAACAACCATAGGGAACAGAATCCCACACCACCCACTTTGTATGTATGTATGTATTGAGAACTTATATAGCGCGAACTGTCACCCTAAGGGTATCCTGGCGCTTAGACTTGAAGATAGCCACCACAGGAGCAGACCAGATTATCAGTGGGAAGGCCTAATGTTCAACCCTTGGGAACAGCCAGGTTTTCAGACTCTTCCTAAAGCAGGTCAGGGAATTGGCCTGTCTAATATTCTGGGGCAGCTCGTTCCATAGGCGTGCAGCAGCCACACCAAAAGCTCTGCCCCCCCATCCTGGATCTCTTAAATCTGGTAATCATTAACAGATTTGCATTAGAGGAGCGAAGCTGGCTCTTGGGATTATACCAGGTAAACTTCTCCTGCAGTGGAACTGGGCCCAAATCATGCTCTGTACACAATACAGAGAGATTTAAAACAGACTCTTTCCTTAATAGGCAACCAGTGAAGATCTCTCAGGGCCAGTGTCGTAGAAGATCTGCGCTGCCTATTTAACGCCAGCTTTGCTGCCATGGACTGGACTCTCTGCAACCCCTGCAAGATATATTGTGGTGCTCCCAAATACAGGGAGTTGCAGTAGTCTAGTCTGCTCAAAATTATACTCCTTACTACAAGAGATCGAGTGTCCTTAGGCAGTAACGGAAGAATCTGCCGTAGCATGCGCAGCAGGGAAAAGCAGACACTAGCAGTGTTGTTGGACTGTGACTCCATTTGGAGATTATCATCCACCAAGACCCCCAAATTGCGCACCGTTTTAACTGGAGCCAGGTAAGCTTGAACTCCAACGGTAGATGTTGAGACATTCTGGTAGTGGAGCAGTATACCACCTCTGTTTTTCCCCCATTGAATTGCAAGGAATTTTCCTGAGCCAGCTAGCAGTCTGGCGCATACATTCCTGGAACATATCCATGGACACCGCTTGTTTCCCTTCCAGGGAGAACACCAATTAGGTGTCGTCAGCATTGTTGAACAGGTCAATTCCGAAGGATTTAATAATGGGGAATGGAGGGTGCAAATAGATATTAAAAAGAAAAGGGCTAATCGCAGAGCCCTGCGGCAACCCGTGGTGTACTGGAGACTTACTGGAAGTGAACGGCGTCATGGTCACAACCTGTTGTCTCCCTGACAGATAGGATTGTAACCACTGCAAGGCCCGTTCTTTCACCCCTATATTTTTCAGTCTTTCCACCAGTACTGTGTGGCTCACCATATCGAATGCGGCCGACATGTCCAGTAACACTAGGACAGTAGGATTCCCATTGTCGGCACGCATTCGTAGATTGTCCATTATGGTTGCCAAGGCTGTCTCAGTACCGTGGCCTGGACGAAAACCAAATTGGTCCCTATCCAGCAGATGATTATCCACAAGATAGCATGACAAGGTTTTGCTAACTGTTTTTTCTAAGATTTCAATCGGATATGGCAGATGGGAAATAGGTCTAAAGTTTGCTGGGATTGTAGGGTTCTGAGAGGATTTCTTGTACAGGGGGGGGTCACTACTGCCTGCTTACATACCTCTGGTACCACTCCTTTATTACAAGGACTGACAGCAAATCTGCTGCAACCAAGGGAGGGTTTCTTGCCCAAAGTCTTTCCAAATTCTATGTGGGAGAGGGTCTAGAGGAGAACCCGAGGAAACACTTTGGGCAAGGTTATTAAAGGAATCCTCCATAAGAACTTGAAAGTATTCCAGGGATTCTTCACCTAACTTCCAAGGTGAATCATCCTGACCACTGGTGTTATTGGGATGAAGATCTCCAATAATTTTAGTAATTTTATCTTCAAAGTGGGAAGCAATCTCATCGCAAAGTTTCTGCGATGCAACCACCTTGTTACTCGTACAGGCTGGGCTGGAGAGGTCCCTAAAGATATTAAAAAGTGCTTTTGTGCTATTTGGTGCTTGCAAAATAGATTTGGCATAGAAGTCTGCTTTTGACCTAGCAATAGACTCCTTGTATCGGGCCTGTACTAATTCCAGTTCTTTCTTATCCATCTCTGAGTATGCCCTTTTCCATTTTCTCTCAGCCTTCTTGCATATTACTCGCAGTAATTTCAGCTCCTCATTATACCAAGGGGCTGAGGCTTTATTCCTATTCTTGAGTCTTTTTACTGGGGCTAATAGGTCCAGGATTCCAGCTATGTAATTACAGTATGTTTGATAATTTTCTCCTACGGAGACTGAAGGGGCAAAAAGATTCTGGTTCGGGAATGTCGGGTATGTCCTGTTTTTTACTAACTTGGCCCATTCTCTTCCCTTTCAATAGGTCACCGACCAGTTATTATTATCCTCTGACCTGGGTGTTGTGATACTAAAGTAAACAGAGTGATCAGTCCAACTTTGAGGCAGTATATCAACCACCTCAGTCTCGGTCTGATTAGCAAACATGAGATCTAGGACGTGCCCTCCTTGATGGGTTGGTTGTTGTACCAATTGATGTAAATTAAGATTCTCACATGTTTGCCTTAAATCTCTCAGATGGTTACCTAGGTCCCCATTATCCCATAGATTGAAATCCCCTAATAGAATTGTTCTAGAGTGGGTTAGGGTCAGGTCAATAATGGTAGTGCTTGATATTGGGTATCTAGTCCTGGGGGTCTATTACAGACCATTCCTGTAAGTAGCCTGCCTTTGTCCTCTTGCAGTGAGAAACCCAGTAGTTCAATCCCTGTAACGTCATCTACCTGTAGAGGTGCAACATTCCACTTTTCCTTAAAAATCACCCCAACCCCGCTCCTCTGCCAACAGCCCTCTCTTTTAGGAATATTTTATAACCATCTGGGCAGGCAAAGCCCATTTCTACAGAGGAGTCAGTGCTAGTCCAGGTCTCTGTTAGAAAGAGGACATCCAGATCCATGTCCTCTACCATGTTAGACACCTCTTGATGGTGTTTCATCAGGGACCTGTTATTAATCAGCCCACAATTTAAGGTGTTTTTGTGTTTTTGTCATAACCCGTAGCAGTTAGATGTTGATGATTCCCCCCATCATCCCTCTTACCAATGTTAAGCAACTGTTCCCTGGAGTATTTTATCCTGTCTTGATCTCGGCTAAAACGGACAGCATGGCTTGGGCTGAGCGTGACCGGAGCGCGGACGGGCGCAGACGAGCTTGCCTCTGGTGCACCTCCGCACACCCGCTGTATGCGTGCGCTGCGCGCTTTCATTGCCCGTCCTAAATAGGCAGGCGAGTGCTAGCAGCCAAACACTAGAGCGCGACCCAAGATGGCGCTGAAAGAAGTGCAGAAAACCCCTGGTCCCAGCACCCAAGATGGCACTGAAGAAAGTGCGGAGAGACCTGATTCCTGCTAAGCAGCGAGATGTGATGTAACAGTTTTTTAAGTGCGGGTAAGCGGACTGAGTACAGTTTCTATTTAAAAGTATAAAAAGTATTTAAAAACCAATTTAGCAGCAAAACAGCAGCAACACGGTTCCCAATATAGCAAAAGCGACAGGAGTGAGGGTAAAATACTAGCAGCGTTACAAAAATGCTTTTCCCCACATTCAAACGGTCAGCGAATAGGACCAAATGCACCAACCCCTCCCAACCCCTCCCTTCCATAAAACCCCCAACAACAGTGAGCTGAGACAGTTCTGGAAATCATACTGTTGGGGTGAAATAAGAGAGTAAAAGAAGCTGCGTGGCTGGAGGAGGAATGTGGGCATACACCAGGGCCCCCTCTGAGCTATGTAACCAATCAGTTGAGGACACGAGCGAAAGTCAGAACCCAGGATGGCAGTACAAGGCAACGAGCCAAGGCTGGGACTCTGCATAGTCTCTCGCCATATGTCTGCCATCTTGTCCCAAGGAGAGCATTTTGCAGGCATGGATAGTCCCACTAAGCCACAGTATGTGCAGATTGGAGAATCTACAATAATAAGTCTAGCTGAGGTGTGCAGCATCCTGCTCTCTATCTTCCCTGGGCAACCCACCCATTAAGAGATATGATCTTGACAAACTTGGCAGCTTTTTTGAATCTGTGAAAACAAGAGTTTTGGTGGCATGAGAAATTTGCAATTTGGCACGGTATTTGTGTGAGTATGAAGCTTCAGTGCGCTGAAGGGCTCTGTTAACCAGCAGGAAATCTCTGCACGCTGCCTGCATGGACATAGTGAAGTCCGGTAACATGGAGAGCTCAATCCCTTTGTAGTTCAGAGGGCAAGACTCCCTCACAAGGAGCAGGGCAGTGTCTGGATCTCTGTAATTTGATCGATGTGGCTATCGTGTTTATAAACCTTTTCTTTAAGCCATTCAAACCTGTCAGCCAGAAGGTCAATTTTGTTGTCAATTGCCATTAAACTCTGCTTTAAATCTAAAAACATGGAGCGGATGTCGTGTTCCAGGGAAGTGCCATCCACAGCGAGTGTCACCCCTTGCGAGTCCTCAGATGGTGGCTCCATTGCTGACATCTATTGTTGAAGGAGAGTTTGGATTGCCTGGCATCGCCCTTCCCCATCCCTCCGTGTGCTGCACCCTAAATAGGGAGGCAGCCATCCCACTACTTGAGCCTGAATGAAGAGGCACAGTACCAGTGTTGACAGAAGGGCAGTGAGTGCCGCGAGGTACAAGGTGCATTAAAAAGATAGGTCAGCGCTCACACACTAGCACTTTGGTGGACCAGGGGCGCACCTTGGCTGTTTCCTACTGAAAGTGGTTTACACCAAAAGTCTAGGGCAGAATTTTGACTCTGCCACACTCTGAGTTGTCACAAGGGGCATGAGCAGGTCAGGGATGTGCCCACTGTGAAGAAGGACGAGGCACCCTAGTCATAGTTATGCACCACAAATTGGCACTGTGTAGCTTCACATGCACAGGGACTCAAAACCAACTCATATCAGACCCTGCCACACCCCATATAAGCGGGGCACAAGCAGGTCAACAAGTATTGCTCAGTAGCATCAGGCACAGCCAGGGGCTGAAGGAAACACACGCCATCATGAAGATATCCAGGCAGTATCTGGAGAGCAGCGTTTTACAATAAAGGAGGGTGCGCAAGGAATCGGTCACTCACAGTGACCATAGCTTTCTATACATAAAAGGGGCCACGCTCAATCCCCAGGGCATGTCACAGCCAGAGAGCTCTAGCTCCGCCAGAGGGGATTCTCTCAATCATAGCACTCAAGTTCGTTGTGCCACACACATCGCTGGGCACAACACAACGACAACAGCTAGCAGATCGTCCAAGTCCGAAAACATACAAGGAGGCTGCCCAGGCCTCCATGCGCATGCAGACACTCACTAGTATCTCTAGGCAAACCATTGAGTCCTGCGGGGGTGCAGCAGGGAGAGGTCACTGGCAGGGGCAATAGCTTACCAATGTTGCAATGGGCCGAGACGGGGTGGTGAGTCGGCCCCCATCTGCAACCAATATGGTGGTTGCAGTCTTGGCCTGCAGGAAGGCACCGGGCTCCTCATCGTCCACAGACAGCAGAGCAAGCTTGACTGGTCAGCCACTCATCCAGGTCCTCCAGGCAGGTGGCAGCCACCCAAGCCAGGTCCAAATACTGGGAGCCACAGTAGTAGCATCAGTGAGGCCACCATAGTCGGTGGCAGTTAAAACGGTTTGGACCAGAGCCACACCACGCAGTGATTGCAGTGCTGCCTCCTGGGATCCGATTCCAATAGAAAAGGCTGTAGGTGACCACAGCTCCGCACTGAATGAATGTAGGATGAGGCCAGGGTGTGTGATGCCCACAGCAAGCATGGATAAGTAATGTATTATCCTCTCCGGCCTGCAGAGCCTCAGATGAGTGTGGCCATCTTGCGTCTGGGCTCTTTAGCACCCCCAGAAAAAATCAATAGCAGTATTATGGACATTTGAATAAGTGCCACCCTGCAAAACAGCATTAGTGGAAGCAGAACCCCTCTTTCTAAATAGTCTTGAACCTTCTGGAGCATAGTGATATAGTTAAATTGGAATAATTGGGAACAAAGATCCCTAGATATCAGATTGGGTGCTGAGGGCTACCCAGATGCTGCAAAGCTGGTGGAAGATTGCTAGACGCGGCATTATTTAGAAGCAACATCCGTTTTACCTCAATTCACCTTGATCCCACCAATATTGACAAAATCCTGGATTAGATCAAGTACCCCCTGAATATTAGTCCTATCAGCCTTAAGGTATAAAATGATATTGTCCGATGTTGAAAATGGCTCTTTTTAAAGGGTTATACTCAAACTTTTTGCTTTTTCCTCCTATTTTTTCCTGACCTGCTTTTGTTGGTTTTAAGACACTGGGTTCTTTACTACTGCTGATCCATGCTAAAGTGCATATGCTCCCTATTGTAAATTGTTATTTTGGATTGCTGTTTCTGTGATTGGCATATTTGATTTACTGGTGAGCCCCTAGTAAAGTGCAGTGAGTGTGCCAGGGCCTGTAGATCGAAGGCCTGCAGCTCTGATTGTGCCACCCACATGAGTAGCCCTGAAAAGGTATCTCAGATCTACCCCTGCAGGGTCTGCATGTTGATTGTAACTGTCATGTCAATCTGGCAAGTGCACCCACTTGCCAGGCCCTAATCTTTCCTTTTCTAACACATAAGTCACTCCTAATGTAGGGCCAAGGCACCCCTGTGGGCAGGGTGCTGTGTATGTTAAAGGAAGACCATGTACTGGTGTGTTTGACAAGTCCTGGTGGCGAATTACAGTGTATTTCGTTTTTCACCACTGCCCAGCTATCTGTCCCATAGGAAAGAATGGAAGCTTTACTTATAACATCTAATAAATATAACTTCCCATTGGGATAAGATACAAAGATGGAGTTTAGTATGCCTGAACTCAGAATATAAAAATTCATCTTTTAGTGAAGATGATTTTTATAATGTGTGTTTAAAAAATACCACTTTTAGAAAGTGGGTATTTTTCTGCTTAGCCATCCGGTGTGCCTTTGCTTGTTTGTATATTGACTCCCTGGCTTTGGAGTGACAGGGGCTGGTGATATGCATTCTCTCAGACGACCACTGGGGGGGGTTGATGTGTGTCCTGCCTTTCCTGAATGAGTCAGGGCTGCGCTGAATATACCTGGGCTGCATTCAGAGTCGTGGGAGGAGATTTCCCTTGCACCTGAATAGGTCATGTCTGCCTTGGACAATGCTGTCTCCACCTCCTGCCAGGAAGCTACACCAGAGAGGACAGAACTGGTTGGGACTAAGCACAGACACTCTCTGCCTGAGAACAAAGGGATTTTGAGTATAAATATTGGTGCCCAGACCCCAGAACTTTAGAACTCACTGGAATCAAGGATCGCGCCTAGAAGACAAGCTGGAAGAGCTGCCAAGAGGTGTACTGCCCCTTTGCTGTGTTGTTGCTTTGTTGGGTTAGCCGGCAGTTGCTGCCTCTGCATTGGGCAGTGAAAGGACTGGTCTTAACATTATTTACTTGTGCTGAGTATCTCCAAGGGCTTGGAGTAGAGCTTGCCTCCTGTTCTGAAGCCTCAGGGACTACAAAGACTTCACCAATCTCTGGGTACCTCTTCTCGAACCGCTCTTTCAGTTGCCCCAGAGAAGGGAAACACACTGACTCCATCATCGACTCCGTTGCTGGCTCTGTGTCTTGACGGCACCACAGAGGACACCGTCCTCTACTCGCACCACAACCTTGGTTTCATCAATGACAACCGCCGCCGCCACCGAGCTGCTACCTGTACTGTGTCCTGTGGGCACCGCACTCCGCACCGCCTTGCTTCTCTTCTCCATCCTGGTCTCACTGACACCTTCGCTGCTACTGACTTCGACACCCGTGACCGCATTGTGGCAGGGGGCACCGCTCATAAGTTTCAAAATGCACCACCTTTCCCACACAGCCATCTGGGCAACAGATGCCAGCTCCCGCTAAGCGGCTCTGTCGCTTGCACTTCAACCTGCCAGTACTGCATCGAGCACTGCTTTGCCCTGCACAGTAAGCCCTGGTCTCACCAACACCGTCTGGATGATTGTCACCAAGCCACTGCCTGCACGGCATCGTGAGGGCACCGCTTCCATTTTGCAATGCAACCGCGACGGTTGCCACGATCGGCTCGCACCAACATGCCCGCCGCAACGAGAAAGTCTGTCCATGCTTTTGCTGGCCTGTACCAACAGGGTCAGCTGGAACTGTTAGACTCTGATGTTTTCAGCATCGCGGTAGCTCCCTACAGAGCTACCGACTCGTGAGAACTGTGGGGCAGATTTACAAGCCCCTTGCGAGACATTTATGCCGCAGTTGCGTCACTTCTGTGACGCAGCGGTGGCGCAAACCATGCGCCATGTTGTGCCTTATTTACAACGTGACGCATCTAAGGAGATGCGTCATGTTGTAAAGCCCTGCGCTATATTAAACCTGCGTCAGGTTTAATGTATGCAGGGTGGGCGTTCCGTCGGAAAAAGCCTTGGAAAAGTGACGCAGTGAAATCTACAAGATTTCACTGAGTCACTTTTCCGACGCTGCTGTGTCAAAACCCTGCGCCTGCTTGAAGCAGGCGTAAGGCATGACGCAGCATGTTCGGTATGGGCAGCCCCTGAGCATTGCTGGAGTTGCGTCGTGCTTGCGACACGACTCCAGCAATGCGCCGCCCTTATGCCATCAGATGCTTCACGCGTCTGTTTATCCTTGCGCCATGATGCGCTGCATTGTAAATGCGGCGCATCTGTGGTGGCGCAAGGGTAAACTTGCATGACGCATCTTTCCTGGCGCATCCCTGCTGATTTGCAAGGATGCGCCAGGAAACATAAATCTGCCCCTGTGTTTTTGAGATATTTCTGCAATTTTGAGGATATCTTTAAAAGTATATATTCATAAGTACTGTATTTTGGATCCTTATAGTTTTTGGTCTTGTTTTGGATATAAAAAAATGTTGGATATTTTTTCCCAGACTGGTGTGGTGTCCTTTTGTAGTGCCTTCACTGTATCACTGTTGGTTATGTGCAAATGCTTCACACACTGCGTCTGAGATAAGCCTGACTGCTCACGCCAAGCTACCAAGGGGGTGAGCAGGGATTATTTTAGGAGTTTAACTCCCTTATCCTGACTGGGAAGAAGGGTCCCTACTTGGACAGAAGTACCTAACTGCTTTTAAGATGAGTCTTCTGAAGAAAGAATATTTCAGGACTAAATGAGGAGAACCATCTCAACAAAGCCCCATATTTGCATTTGTTTAAAACTCTGCTTTGCATGATAACACCTTAACATTATACATAATTTAATAATTCTGCTGTACTTCTCTTCTCAACCCTTCTCAAACCCTTCTCAAACTCCTACTCTGGATATTTTCATTAATGCACTTGTTAGACCTGCTTATGTTTCCTGAACGTGCTCCCACCCCACCCTTAACCCATTGCCCAAAGATCCCCTTATTCCACCATACCACCCTCCCTATTTTACTACCTCCAAAGAAAGAACTGCTCGCTGCTTTCCTTGGAACTGCATGATATCGGTATTAGGGTCCAGTAATGAGGTTTAAGGTGCGGGGGTTAAGGAGTACCACAGCTGTATTCTCCAATAGGAAAGTAAAAAAACAGCACTGCTTACACTTTACAAGGAGAGCTGAATGCCGATTTCAAAAGAGTCAATAGCTAAACCCATGCACCAGCACTCTACTCACGCTGTAACAAGTAGCTCACCGCTTTTTCATGTGTAGCGTGGTAGAGAGATTACAGCGTGTAAATCCCCGAGAGCCAGAAAGTTGGGGCCCTAGCTCAATCCAGCTCAATCTGCTCAAACATCATGGCCTTCACCAAAACACCGCCTCTGTTCTGTTGCACCTCGTTGCTGCGGGTTGCTAATTGTGCATCCATGGCGAAGCATGGTGCAGGTTGGGAAAGAAGGGTGGAGCTACCTAGTGGTCAAACTTGCCCACCACCATCCCATCAGTGCCCTTTTTGATGTTTTAAAATACAGGTCCACTGTATTCCTACATCCTGTTTTTGTACTGCCCCCTTCAAGCTCTGTCTAGTAATTCTTGTTAGGAACTGTCTCACAAGAGGTCATGTACTATCTTTTCAGGTTGGGATGAGGTCACCTATAATAAAGCATATCACAAAGGTGTAGGTGAGGCTTCCTCCTCCATATATACTTTGTTGCCCATATGACCATGAGTTTTCAGTAACGAAAACTATGTGTTTTTCTTTTATTATCTCAGCTTTGTATGGTCTAGGGGTATGTGTATGGGGGATATGCAGTGTTTCTAAGCTTCTAAATCTTGTGTGGTACAGTGATATTTTTATAACGTACACATCTTAGGCTTTAATGCCAGTAACAAAGTAAAACTGTTTAGTGTGTTAATGTACCTTTTTTTTACAAGGGTTTATGTTTGTGATCCGCATGTGTGTGTGACCTCAAAATTATTTCAGTTGTATGGTAGGTATTTCATATTGGGTAAATGTTAAGACATTAGCTTAAAATGACACAACACCAACTATGATGCCAGCCCCTCAGTCTCCAGTCTACAACTCACCAACATGGAACCTTCTGACATGGAGACCACAACGTTCCTGCTAGCTAGTGGAACATTAATATATTTGTGTCAGATTTATACAGCCCTACCATGTTTTATATGTATATATTATATATATTTATATTTTTTTTACATTTTCATATATATTGCTGGATTGTAGTTGGGCCAGTGTGCATTGAAGAAACCTCCACAATTCCTTCATGATATTGGAGACGGTGAGCAGTCTAAATATCGATAATTTAATTTCGACCTACCATAATATCGAGTCTAGAATATCGTAGGGACAGAATATCGATGTCAAGAATATCGATGGACAGAATATCGACCCTAAGGTAAGTAATATCGATTTTTGTTATATCGATGATAGTAATATCGAAGTTAGTAATATCGATATGAAATATATCGATGTTACTAATATCCATGTCACTAATATCGATATTTATAATATTGTTATGTATTTATTATGTATTTAATATGTATCTGTTAATTATTTTTTACTGTTTTTAAAATATATGTATACAATTTATATATGTTAATAATGGGTTTTTTAAAGTTAATTTTGTGTTTTAGTACCGTAGCGGGTTGTGGGTTTATAGGGGAATAGGGTGGGAAGTAATTTAATTATAGGAATTTAATTATACATTTTTGGGAATTATAAATTAATTTTAAATATTTTTTGCGTTTAAATTCTGTAGCGGGTTGTGGGTTTATAGGGGAACAGGGTCGGAAGTAGTTTAATTTTATGAAATTAATTATAAATGTTTAGGAATTTTAAATTAATTTGAAATAATTTTTGCGTTTAAATTCTGTAGCGGGTTGTGGGTTTATAGGGGATTAGGGTGGGAAGTAATTTAATAATATGAAATTAATTATACATTTTTAGGAATTATAAATTTTTTTAAAATAATTTTTGCGTTTAAATTCTGTAGCGGGTTGTGGGTTTATAGGGGAAGAGGGTGGGAAGTAATTTAATTGTAATTAAGTAATATTTATATTTATTTATTGGTATTGATAATTATATTATTGTTAATTAAGTATTAATTGGTAATTAATTTGTATTAATTGGTCATTAGTTTTGAATAATTGATTAATTGTTAATTATATTATTGTTAATTAAGTATTAATTGGTAATTAAGTTTTTATTAATTGGTAATTAGTTTTGAATAATTGATTAATTGATAATTATGTTAACTGTATTATTTTATTATTTGAGTGTTTCGTGCGTTTATAGGGGAATAGTGTTGGAAGTAATTGAAATCTAATTAAGTAATTATTAAATTTGTAGTTGGGTATTGATAATTAATTAATTGTAGATTAATTATTAATTGGTAAAAATTTAAAATAATACTTTTTTGGTTATGAAAAAGAATTTTTTGTTGATTAATAATCAATTGGTAATTAAATATGTTTAAATATTATTTAGTGATATTTCTAATTAATATATTAATAAGAAATTATTAATTGGTAATTAATGTATAATAATTATTATTTTGTGTAAAAAAAATATGTAATTGTTTAAGATTTTTTAATTGGTAATTAATGTTTGATAATGAATTTTTGGTATACAAAATGTAATTGTTCAATATTTTTAAATTGGTAATTAATATTCCTTAATTATTATTTATTGGCATTTATTAATAATTTATTGCTAATTAATTATTTATTGGTAGTTATGTTTTTAATAAATATGTATTGGTATTTGTAAGTAATTTTGAGTTATTTAATAATTAAATTATTAATTATTTTAAATAAATATTTTATTTAAAAGTATGTTATTTTTAACTTCTAAGCTATCCAACACTTTCTCTACTGTTGCACTCTCTGGAGTTTTAATAGTAATTTTTACCCCTACGCAATCCAACACTTTCCCTACTGTTGCACTCTCTGGAGTTGGAGTAGTAATTTGTACCCCTACGCTATCCAACACTTTCCCTACAGTTGCACTCTCTGGAGTTGGAATAGTAATTGTTACCCCTACGCTATCCAACACTTTCCCTACTGTTGCACTCTCTGGAGTTGGAATAGTAATTTTTACCCCTACGCTATCCAACACTTTCCCTACTGTTGCACTCTCTGGAGTTGGAATAGTGATTTTTACCCCTACGCTATCCAACACTTTCCATACTGTTGCACTCTCTGGAGTTGGAACAGTAATTGTTACCCCTACGCTATCCAACACTTTCCCTACTGTTGCACTCTCTGGAGTTGGAATAGTAATTTTTACCCTTACGCTATCCAACACTTTCCATACTGTTGCACTGTATGGAGTGGGAATCTTAATTTTTACCCCTACGCTATCCAACACTTTCCCTACTGTTGCACTCTCTGGAGTTGGAGTACTAATTTTTACCCCTACGCTATCCAACACTTTCCCTACTGTTGCACTTTATGGCGTTGGAATAGTAATTTTTACCCCTACGCTATCCAACACTTTTCCTACTGTTGCACTCCCTGGAGTTGGATTAGTAATTTTTAACCCTACGCTATCCAACACTTTCCCTACTGTTGCACTCTCTGGAGTTGGAATAGTAATTTTTACCCTTACGCTATCCAACACTTTCCATACTGTTGCACTGTCTGGAGTGGGAATCTTAATTTTTACCCCTACGCTATCCAACACTTTCCCTACTGTTGCACTCTCTGGAGTTGGAGTACTAATTTTTACCCCTACGCTATCCAACACTTTCCCTACTGTTGCACTTTATGGCGTTGGAATAGTAATTTTTACCCCTACGCTATCCAACACTTTTCCTACTGTTGCACTCCCTGGAGTTGGATTAGTAATTTTTAACCCTACGCTATCCAACACTTTCCCTACTGTTGCACTCTGTGGAGTTGGAATAGTAATTTTTACCCCTACGCTATCCAACACTTTCCCTACTGTTGCACTCTTTGGAGTTGGAATAGTAATTGTTACCCCTACGCTATCCAACACTTTCCCTACTGTTGCAGTCTCTGGAGTTGGAATATTAATTTTTACCCCTACGCTATCCAACACTTTCTCTACTGTTGCACTGTCTGGAGTGGGAATTTTAATTTTTACCCCTACGCTATCCAACACTTTCCCTACTGTTGCACTCTCTGGAGTTGGAATAGTAATTTTTACACCTACGCTATCCAACACTTTCCCTACTGTTGCACTCTCTGGAGTTGGAATAGTAATTTTTACCCCTACGCTATCCAACACTTTCCCTACTGTTGCACTCTCTGGAGTTGGAAAAGTGATTTTTACCCCTACGCTATCCAACACTTTCCCTACTGTTGCACTCTCTGGAGTTGGAATAGTAATTGTTACCCCTACGCTATCCAACAATTTCCCTACTGTTGCACTCTCTGGATTTGGAATAGTAATTTTTACCCCTACGCTATCCAGCACTTTCCCTACTGTTGCACTGTCTGGAGTGGGAATCTTAATTTTTACCCCTACGCTATCCAACACTTTCCCTACTGTTGCACTCTCTGGAGTTGGAGTACTAATTTTTACCCCTACGCTATCCAACACTTTCCCTACTGTTGCACTCTCTGGATTTGGAATAGTAATTTTTACCCCTATGCTATCCAACACTTTTCCTACTGTTGCACTCTCTGGAGTTGGAATAGTAATTTTTAACCCTACGCTATCCAACACTTTCCCTACTGTTGCACTCTCTGGAGTTGGAATAGTAATTTTTACCCCTACGCTATCCAACACTTTCTCTACTGTTGCACTGTCTGGAGTGGGAATCTTAATTTTTACCCCTACGCTATCCAACACTTTCCCTACTGTTGCACTCTTTGGAGTTGGAGTACTAATTTTTACCCCTACGCTATCCAACACTTTCCCTACTGTTGCACTCTCTGGATTTGGAATAGTAATTTTTACCCCTATGCTATCCAACACTTTTCCTACTGTTGCACTCTCTGGAGTTGGAATAGTAATTTTTAACCCTACGCTATCCAACACTTTCCCTACTGTTGCACTCTCTGGAGTTGGAATAGTAATTTTTACCCCTACGCTATCCAACACTTTCTCTACTGTTGCACTGTCTGGAGTGGGAATCTTAATTTTTACCCCTACGCTATCCAACACTTTCCCTACTGTTGCACTCTTTGGAGTTGGAGTACTAATTTTTACCCCTACGCTATCCAACACTTTCCCTACTGTTGCACTCTCTGGAGTTGGAATAGTAATTTGTACCCCTACGCTATCCAACACTTTTCCTACTGTTCCACTCTCTGGAGTTGGAATAGTAATTTTTAACCTTACGCTATCCAACACTTTCCCTACTGTTGCATTCTCTGGAGTTGGAATAGTAATTTTTATCCCTACGCTATCCAACACTTTTCCTACTGTTGCACTCTCTGGATTTGGAATAGTTATTTTTACCCCTTCGCTATCCAACACTTTCCTTACTGTTGCACTCCCTGGAGTCGGAATAGTAATTTATACCTCTACGTTATCCAACACTTTCCCTACTGTTACACTATCTGGAGTGGATATAGTAATTTTTAGCCCTGCGCTATCCAAGATTTTCCTTTATGTTGTTTTTTTGGGAGCTGGAGTAGTAGTTTTATTGTCTCTGCTATTTAATATTTATTTTTATTATTTTAGCTAATGTAGTATATAATTAATTTTAACAATCTTTAAATTAAATGTAATTTTGTAAATTTGTTATACATAATTATTTAATTTTTATTTATGTTATTGTTTTATGTGTGTAATGTGTTTGCAATTTTTAATATTTTTAAATAATTTATAATTTATTACAATAATTAAAAAACATTATTAAGTAAGTATATATATTATATATTATATGTATATGTTTAATTCATTTTTTATTAAATTATATTGATTAATTATTAATTTTTAACATTATTAAATATATTTCATTATGTTTATTTTATTTATAAGTATTAGTATGTTTATTTAACATATTTTTTGTAACAAAAAAAGACCGATATTTTTAAAAACGATATTTTTGACATCTATATATTTTTTTCAATATTTTTGCACTTACCATGTTGTAGATAGGATGTCGATATTCTTGACATCGATATTTGTGTTGCGATATTTTTGTAGGTCGATTTTCTGACCTTCGAAATTTTGTCAGAGATCCATTGGACACAATGCCTGCCTCCCTCCCATGCCTATCATTTTTTGTATCACTTAGCAGGGCTGCCCCAGAAGATCATTGATTTACAAGAGTTCCAATATCAAATTCCAATGTGTTGCCTGTGTCTAAGATGAATTGTGTACTTACTACCTAGCCTACCCATGCTTGGACTGGGAGAGGTAACTACAACTATTGCAACTGTGAGTGAATGATTGTGATTGTGAGTGATGATTGATGATTCATGAGGTGGTAGACAGTGATGAGGGCGCTGAACTGTAATTTGGGAACTTGCTTGAGATGATTTGTAAGGTTTGGGGCCCAAATGATCGGCGAACATTTTTTCCTGTAGGTGATTGGCCTTTACAAATTTACTTAGCGACAATTTACCTGTAAGGACCACTACTATGATCCTTCTGTTTTTTTACTCACCTAGGAGCGCTGCCCCACAAGACTGCCAAATTCCAATCTGTTGCTTGCATCAAAGGGGAGATAGTGTACCTACCACCATGCTTGGATTGGAACAGGTAACCAGTGGAGCAATAAGTGATTATTGGGTGATTGGGAGATATTGATGATTCACGTGGTGGCAGACAGTGAGGGAGGGTGTTGAACTGTAATTTGGGAACTTGTTTGAGATGATTTTCAATGTTTGGGGCCTGAATGATGGGCAATCATGTTTTCCTGAAGGTGATTGGCCCTTTCACACTTAGCCAGATTTACTAGCAGGGTCACCTTCTTTTTTCTGGTTCTTCAGAGACCAGAACAGTCACTTTAGTTAACAAACAAAAACTTTACAAAATACTGCAAATCTGTATCTCTACTTGTTCTTCAAGAGCCATGCACTACACGTCTATCTTGCTCGGGTCATGACTAGGATGGAGTTACTCAGACTCAGGACGAGGATAGAAGAACTCAGAGCAGGACTACCTCATCAGAAGCTAGAAGAAAGAAGATATTGACTTCAAAGGGAGACCATAACTCTAGGTCTAGTACTCTACTATGTAGAATTGAGAGAGGTGCGTTGATCTGTGAATTGCTGTTGCATGTGTGTGTGTGAAACTCTGAGCTTCCTTATGTGTTTTTTTGCTATGGTTCTGAGTCTTCTTGGAACACTCCTCATGAAACTTACCTTCATTATGCCCTTCTCCTTGCCTCTAAAATACTGTTTCTGCTTTATAATCCGCAAGCCTTCTAGACTCCTGCATGAATGAAGGGCAAAGGCAAAGCTCAGCACACCTGCTTACCTACCGGACCAGTCCAGACAGGCACCCAAGAGTGATTCCCAATGAGAATGCAGATGCATCACCTAATGTTGCATTGCAGTATCATTTTTCTTTTAACAATCATATTTGGAGAACTGGGTAGGTGGGTTCACTCTGCCACAATTTTATTTTTTCCAACCTAGAACACAGAACATTTAGATATCTGACTACATGGGTACTGGAGGCAGAAGGACTGTTTGCAATGCATTATCTGTATTGTGTCATACTTATTCCTTTGCTTCCTTCCGTAACAGATTGATGAATATGGTGTCCTGCTCATTGCCCAGATGAATGTTGTCCTTGTGTAGTATTCGTCTTTGTCAAACCTTTCCCCAAATCCCCTTTTACATCGATTCATCAAACCCCTAAACCTTTTCCCCCGGGCAATGTGATTGATAGAGGTGTGGCTTAATTTACACCATCAATAGATCACACACTTGGTGGGGCGGAATTGGTGAAAGCAGCACCAACTCACTGCAGGAGCTTCTATTACCTAAGCAATAGCTCACACTGGCTTCATTTACCTACCAGCGCACAAAAGTGATCCCTTTTTTAGCTATAGAACAAGGAACATCAGTTGTCAGCATCGTCATTGTGGCCTTGTGTTGCGCAGCTGTAGGCACCTAACCTAAGCTTGCCCACTCCAGACTTTGACTTCAGTTTTCGTGACTTTAGTTTTAATTAAATATTAGCTCCCCATTGCTCAAGTTACTACTTTGCTATTTTTTATTATTTTTTATCACTATAAGGAATTTTTTGTTGTGTCATCATCTAGTAGTCTGGTCTCAATTCTTTGTAAAGCTTTGATGTAACCCACTAACTCAGTGTTTTTATTTCTATTTAGTTGCCTGCGATGGATAATCCTTCTGATTAATCCTGCATTTGGAGCTCACCTGGATGTAAGTGGGACCTTGCTTGCGATGTTGTGATGCCTTCCCTGTTATTGCTTCATCTATATTCAGGTAAGAAAACTATTGAGTGAAGTGAACTAGTTAAGTTAGTAAGTAAGTAACTAACTGTTACTGCAAGAAATCTGTTATCTAGGTTGTTGTAGACAATATAGATCATGATAGCATGGTCCCTAAGTGTCGAGATAGTTAGAGAGGTATGACTACCTATCACTAAGAGGTACCATACACTCCTACAAGCAGATAAACAGGCTGCACAAAAACTAAAGGCAGCAGTTCGAAGTAAATGTAACACAACACACTGTAGAGAAGGGGGACGGGTAGCTATTAGAAAGAAACTAGGTTCCAGTACCATTGCTCCCAAAGACTAACGTGGTATACACTGAGGAGCAGCTGTTCCTAAGGAAGAAAAGAGAGTTGTAACCTATTCTGGTTTGCACATAAGTGTAGGGGTGGTATGTCTCTATAGAGTTGGGACATTTTTAGAGAAAGGGGGAATTTCTCCTTTTGTATATAGTGTCCTCACACACCCTTGCGAGTGTCATGCTTCATCATCGGGTGTTGCTCCTCGTGGGGGTGGCGCTGCTGTCGCCCACAGGCCCCGCAAGAGATCTCTTTATCAGAGATCTTTGGAGAAGCCGCAGTTGTGCATGCGGGTGTGTGGGCCGAGAATAGTGAGTGAAAAGGTGAGTTAAAATTACCAGCCGGTACCCAAACCTAGTTTTATTCGGGAGTCCGGTGATAAGGTGAAAAGTACTGTGGATATGGAGCTCCTCTTGGAAAATTTATAGAGGGGGGGGGGGTATAAATCAGGGACAGAAGAGACCCCTGTATCACCAGCGATTCTCACACGGACGGGCAGGAACCGGGCAACAGAGGGAGCGAGCCAATATACTCCACCTTCTTAGCCGCTGTGAATGCCAACGCGGTACTCCACTTCCAAATCGGGGGTTGGGCAAAGAAACTCGAAGTAAACGTTTCTACTAGCGCCGAGACGCAATTGCACATGATTTTAGGTATCACAGGTATACAGGGGTCTCTTCTGTCCCTGATCCCTGGCCATTTTCCTTTCCATAATCATTATTTTCACCTTCTTTTGGTCCTTTACGAAGTGCCCATGGATCCCTTAGGGACCGTTACGATGCGTGAAACATGTTGACCCTATTCTTTTTCATACACCCTCACGGATATTGAGAGCAACGGGTTTACATTCACTTTTATATCCCCCTCTATATTTTTTCCAAGAGGAGCTCCATATCCACTGTATACAAAGTAAATGTAAAACACAAAAAAAATACTTCAGGCATACATTTTGATTAAATATAATAATTTTCCCTTTATTTTTTATACAAACAAACCCACCCTCTCCTCACACAACAGGCCCACACATCTCCTCAAACAAATTGACCCAAGCACCAATGTCAAAAAAGTCCACCAGATAAAAAACCTGATTCCAACTTCCTTCCCATACCTCTCCTCCCACAACAAGTCCCTCCCACCAAAAACATTTATTTAAAAAGGACTAGAAGACCGCACTGTCCATTTGGGTTCAGATCTGGTTTAGGCTCTGCTCCACCCTGACGAGCCGGCTCTCTATAGTGTCCAGCCGCTGCAGGATGTTCCGCAGCAATGGCCTGCTGTTAGGGGTGGAGTGGGTGGCAGCCGTTGCTGTCAGCTGGAGGTGGTGCCGGTGATGGATGGCTGGGAGGCTGGAGGCTGAGGAGGACAGGCTGCAACGGGGGGGCACAACTGAGAGTGAGGTTTTGCTGCCTATTCTTCTTCCAGGACCACCAGCCACTGGTATTCCTGCTGGATACAGTCCAGCTTCTGCCACCACCGATGGGCCACTATCTCCGGCCTGCTGGGTGCCATGAGTGGACCAGCAGGAGTAGCTATACTGAGAAAAACAAAAAGAAAGAAGAACAATTGTAAATTATGCTCTGTGCAAACAATTGTTTGAAATTAGTGGGTGTCACAGTAGCAGTACATTGCTGGTCCCCTAGGGCCATTGGCATTTGATGTCATTATGATTAGGAGTGCCACAAGGCCAATTGTATCTTTTACCCACATATACCTCACATAAAAAGCACTGAATGTGTTGTAGAAAAGTATTAAAGCAGAATAAGAATAACACTGGATTTTTCCTCTAAAGGCTTTTCAAGTAACTAAACAGACACTTCGAGTATGAAAATAAAGTACCTCTCATTAATGAGAAAGATATTATGCACTATGGAGTACAAGCTGTGTGCGGTCCCAAATTAATGGAGGCATACTCATTACTAGTCCGTGCATTGGGTATTTTGCTACTGTCTGTAGCAGGGGCAGCTGTAGTTGACAATTATAACTTTTTTAAAAATTCCAACTGCCCTGCTCTTCTCCAAATGCATTTCTCTTTCTACTATGACTCCAAAGAGATAAATGAATAATAAATAAGATATTACCTCACACACATCATGTATGGAATGTGGATATTATCCTGACTGCCGTAAGCATACAATGAAAATGATGCACTGCACTACAGGGAAAGTAATGAGCTATATAGATTGTATTTGACACATTCGTCACATCATATCCCATACACCAAATCTGACATCAAATCATACACTTACTCCCACTTTATTCACTGGCCTCGCCCACAACCACATTTTATTTCCACCAAATTCATTCATTGCGCAATAAGGAAAGAAAACTTGACTTAAGGTGGGTAGGTAAGAGTTTTTGATATAAAATAGAGGGTTCACTACCACTACACTGCTTATCAATTTGTCATATTTGGCTTATTCAGTCACTGTACTAGTCAATGGAAGTTCACAGGGAAAAATCTGAACCGGCGTAGAATAAATATGTTAGGGGAAACCATGAAATATATTTTGGAATCACTCCACATGGCTATAAAATCTAACGTCGCACATGCCAAGAATCTATTTTTCTATTTTTTGGGAGGCTGGGATTCAAGAACTTAGGAAAAAATAAAAGAGTGAAGTGCTAAGAGGTGTTGGACTTGGCCCTTTTTGCAGGGTCATCCCTAAACTTTTTGCCTTCCTCCTGTATTTTTTCTGACCTGTTGTTGGCTGTTTTATGACTCTGGGCACCTTACCACTGCTGACCAGTGCTAAGGTGCATATTATGCTCTCCCTATGGTAAAATGTATACATTGATTGGTGTTCATGATTGGTTTATTGGATTTACTGTCAGTCCCCAGTAAAGTGCACCAGGAGTGCCAGGGCTTGTGAATGCCAATGCTGCTAGTGGGCCTGCAGCGCTGGTTGCGCCACCCACAGAAGCGGCCTTGTAAAATGTGTCTAGGGTCTGCCACTGCAGAACCTGCGTGCAGTCTGGTACTGTCATGCTGGCTGGGCAAGTGCACACACTTGCCAGCCTCCAAACCTTCCCTTTGCCTCATGTTAGTCACCCCTATGGTAGGCCCACGGGCAGGGTGCATTGTAGGTGTAAGGTAGGACAAGCCCTGAGTGTGTGGCATGTCCTAGTAGTGAATTACAGCCATTTTCGTTTTTCACTATTGAAGGCTACCTGCTCTCCATAGGCCAGAATGGGCTGCTGGAGTCACTACACGCTGTGACCCCAGTGGACTCATAGAGCATGGTAGAATGTCAAGTTTAGAATGCCTGAACTCAGAATAATAAAATTCTTATTGTAGTCAAGTTTATTTTAATATCCTGGGTTTGTAAATACTACTTTTAGAAAGTCAGTATTTACTGACCGGGCCATTTCAGTCTGCCTCTGCTGTGTGTGTGTGTTCTGCCTAGCAACAGTAAGGAGCAGGGTTGGGGAATCCCCAGAGACAGGCTGGCTGCCAGGTGGTGGGTAGAGAGATTACACCAGGATGGGTGGGAGGAGTACACCTTGACTCTTGAATAGACCTGTGCTCTGCCACCACAAAGCCGGCTCCGCCCCCTGTGGAGCGGCTGATGCCTCTGCCCTGCTGCTGAAAGGAAAGAGCAGAGTCACCAAAACAAAGTGCTCCAGAACTGGACTGAGCCAGGCCCAGGCCCCCTGGCGCTAAAGAACAAAAGAATCACTGTATAAAAGTAGGAGCCTGGCTCCTAAGAAATTAGAATCCTGTTTACCACAAAGAACCTCTGCCCGACTAGGAGGAAAAGAAGACGCTGGAAGGACTGGCCTGCTGCTTGCCTTGCTGAGAAAGGAGAGGAAAAGACTTGCTGAAAAGACTTTGCTGCTTTGTGCTTGAACATTCTCCAAGGGCTTGATCTGAGCTTGCCCCCTGAACTGAACCCCAGGACCAGTGGGTTCTCTGTGCTTTTGCTCGCCTCCCAAATCGAGCCGAGTGTGCATCCCGCTGGAAAGGGACTGCGCCCCTCATCGCCCCTCCTAGGGCCGTGACACTCGGGAGCTTGCCGCCTTAACCCCGCGAGAGCCCCGCTCCGTCCGGAGCCGCTCTCTGTCCCCGGGCTAGGTTGTCTGCACCTCTGTCACCGCCTGCCACTGGAGCGCGCTGAAAGCGCTGTCACCCCTCCCGCCGGAATCCTTCCGCCGATCGTGATCTTCGCCGGGTCACCAGCTGCACGGACCGTGCCCTGTGACCCCGCTTCGCTATCCTCGGAACACCTCAGGCCGCGCCGCCCCCGCTGTGGAGAACCCCCCTGCACTGCTGTGCTAAGGGTCGCTGGCCGCGCCTGCCTACCTGCCCACACCCGCTGATTGAGGTCCCAAGAACACTTCCCAAAGCTGAGCGTCGCACCGACCCGTGCCGACTCTCCACACAACGTTGCTAAAGGAGTTCCAGTATCGGGCTCGGGTCCCGCACCGCCTTACTTCCCCGTAAATCCTCACCGCACCGCATGCCCGTCTCACCTCCCGCTGCCCCGGAGCCGCTGGGGGGAGCTGTGCACGGCGCAGGCGCGCCCACGACAGATGCGTGAGCCACGGTAGGCCTGAAGTAAGTCAAGACTGGAATCCCCCAAGTGACATTGGTAAAAGACTAAAGAAGCATCCGCTTAAGGAACCGTTTGCTGCTTTATAATCTGGTGGCATAGAAACAACGTTACTAGTCTTGTGATAAGTCTGCGTATTGAGATAACTATTTTTATATAAAGAAGCGTATTTTCACATACCTAAGCCTGGTGTCCGTTTCTGGGGGAGATTAATGTATTTACTGTGTGTGTGATTATAATTGCTTAACCAACAACGCCTGAAGAATCGCCTTGGCTGCTCACGCCACGCACCTAGAGGGTGAGCAAGGGTCATTCCAAAGGGGGTTATCCTTTGCCCTGACGTGGAGGAGAGGGTCCCTGCTTGACACAAGGACATCCTTGCGCCAATCAGAGATCCCCGAGTCTAACATTGTTGGCAGCGGCTGGGATTTCGGATTTGCACTTGTAATTTGCCTACAGTGAATTATTAATCACCAGATAGTGAGAGCAAACCAAGTAACGCAGCCACAGGTTTTCATTTTTGGAACTTTGTTGAGACATCTGCCATTATTTCAACCATGCCTGGCTCACTCCCTGCTGGAAGAGCACTCTCTGTGATTTCTGGAATGGATGAGGTGGATTGGGAGGGACTGGAAGCCTACACGGTAGAGCAATTGAAAGGCTACAGTGTAAAATTCAGAGTTCCCCATACTGGATTCAAGAGGAAGAACCAGTACCTCAAGGCGCTGAGAGCCTGGAAAGAGTCAAGAGACCCACAGAATGCGGGGGACATCGGCCCATCCGACAACCTTGTGGAGCCCAGCAGAGTCCTGCCCCCAGAGGAGCTGGCAGACAGGGCAGCAGACAGGGCACATGCAATGGAGATGGCAAAGTTGGCAGGACAAATGGAAATGGAGAAGCAGAAGTTGGCCTTGGAGGCACAACAACGCCAAATGGATCATGATCTAAAAATGAGGAAGTTGGATCTCAAGCTCAAGAGTTTAGACCGCTCTCCCTCTGGTGGCAGCAATATTGAGTTTTACAGTGCTGAGAGAGTAGTACGCACACCCAGAGATGTGGCGCCTGACTTGAAGGAGGGGGTTAACATACACCAGGAGGTTCAAGGGCATGAGGTAGCTCCAGTAGTGCACAGTATCCCTGAAGGGAATAGGGTAACTGGCGCAGGGGTTCATAGTCCTAGTAGAGGGAGGGACACTCTACTGACTCTAGCTGAGAGGTACAGGGAGAGGGGTTCCCCCAAAATTGAAGTCCTGGTGGGTGAGTGTGAGGACCGCCAAGAAGAGTGTGGGTTGTGGGACAGAGACAGTCAGATACTGTCTTGCCAGTCTCAGGAGAGTGGTGTGGAGTACGTGTGTGAGGCACTGGATGGTAAGGTGAAGGATAGTTTGGTTAACCCTGCTAGGGGCTGTGTGATCCAATTGTGGGAGAGCATATTGTAAGTCCCTGTTTTCCAGAGCTATGCCAACACCTGTGTGAGGGTGAGTTCGCTGACCGCAGAGAGCCCACATTGGAGGCAGACCTTTTGGTGGATTCCAGAGGGTCTGGAGAGGCATTGGGGATTGACCCCGTGGGGAGTGGCTCAGGTATCTTCCAACCCAGAATGATGGAAGTGGTGCAGAGTAGCCCAGCTAGGTCTCCTGGTAGTGGGAGGGGTGTAGGGGCTCACGTCCTGTCTCAGTGGAGAAGGAGTGAGTGTGGGGCTGTGTGCCCCCAGGTGCCCGAAACCCAGTCTCAGAGCCTGGATGGTTCTTTAAGGGAACACCAGGCAGGGAGCCTAGGCTGTCCTGATGGGCCGCCCGTTGAGGGGGATCCCTAGGTGTCTGGTGAGCTGGGAGTGTCTGTAAGCAGGCCTCCATCAGTTCTGGTGTCTGGCAGTACCGCTCCAGTTGGGAGGGTGCAGAGGTCCAGATTGAGGGGTGAGAGGGGGAAAGAGTCCCCAGTGGAAGAACCAGTGGGTCAGGGGCCAGCCAGAAGGGCTGCGTCCCCCGTGAGTGACCATGGTGACACCACTTCTGTCCTGGGGGATCTTCAGGCACTGTCAGATGGACAGGGGTCGGGAGATCAGCGCCAGGCAGACTGTCACACAACACATGAGTTATGTGTCACCCTCAGGGGGGGCATGCGTGCTCCCCGGGAAGTCCTGGTGCTCCAGGCGAGCGTTCAACCGCATGGGTTGGTCCCAGGGTGGGGAAGCCAGGTTCAGGTGTTGTCTGACCTGGAGGGTGGGACTACTGTAATCAGTGTCCTGACCCATGTTGCTTCTGGGGGTACCACGCCAGTTGGGAGTGGGCAGTACTCTGGAAGGGGGTGCAGAGGGAGGGAGTCCTCGCCTCTGACCCCGGCTCAACTGAAGGGTTTAGACCCTAGGTTGGAGGGCCAGGTTCAGGGTGTCCCCCCGGACCTGGACGCCCAGTTGCAGGATTGAACCCCTGAACTGGTGGGCGAATTGCGCAGGACACCTGCCCCAGGTGCCCTGGCAATTCTGGAGGGGGGTACCACTCCAGGTGGGAGGGTACAGAGCCCCAAGGAGAAGGACCAGGTGTGGGAGAGGCCACCCCAGTCTTGGGTCCAGCCGCCGGGTACAGTCCTGGGGCTGGTGGGTCAGTGCCAGGATGTCATACCTGACCTGACAAGGGGGAGAATGGACAAAGGGTGCCAAGCACCTGGGGCTACTGCCCCCCGCTCCCTGGCGCCACAGAGGATTGAGAGCCCTGAGAGGCATACGGCCTGGGTCTCATCCCTGACTACTGTCAGTGGCCACTGTAGCATTTTGCTGTCTGTCTGTTGGGACACACCTGTGGGCCAGTTAAGGTTAGGTGCTGCACAGGTGGTGTCCACAGTTGAGGAGAAGGGTTCCCCATGGATTGGCTTGGTGGGCCCTGAGAGTATGGACAGAGGGAGTCCAATAGGTTCAGATTGGCCTTGAACTGGAGTCTGCCCCTGCAGTTGCGGGCCAGGTCCTTGTTCTATCGTCCCAAGCAGGGAAGAACATCACGGTGGTGATTGGTCTACCCTGCGTTTTGGCTGGAAGGGGGTTGTGTTGGACTTGGCCCTTTTTGCAGGGTCATCCCTAAACTTTTTGCCTTCCTCCTGTATTTTTTCTGACCTGTTGTTGGCTGTTTTATTACTCTGGGCACCTTACCACTGCTGACCAGTGCTAAGGTGCATATGCTCTCCCTATGGTAAAATGTATACATTGATTGGTGTTCATGATTGGTTTATTGGATTTACTGCCAGTCCCCAGTAAAGTGCACCAGGAGTGCCAGGGCTTGTGAATGCCAATGCTGCTAGTGGGCCTGCAGCGCTTGTAAAATGTGTCTAGGGTCTGCCACTGCAGAACCTGCGTGCAGTCTGGTACTGTCATGCTGGCTGGGCAAGTGCACACACTTGCCAGCCTCCAAACCTTCCCATTGCCTCATGTTAGTCACCCCTATGGTAGGCCCACGGGCAGAGTGCATTGTAGGTGTAAGGTAGGACAAGCCCTGAGTGTGTGGCATGTCCTAGTAGTGAATTACAGCCATTTTCGTTTTTCACTATTGAAGGCTACCTGCTCTCCATAGGCCAGAATGGGCTGCTGGAGTCACTACACGCTGTGACCCCAGTGGACTCATAGAGCATGGTAGAATGTCAAGTTTAGAATGCCTGAACTCAGAATAATAAAATACTTCTTGTAGTCAAGTTTATTTTAATATCCTGGGTTTGTAAATACTACTTTTAGAAAGTCAGTATTTACTGACCTGGCCATTTCAGTCCACCTCTGCTGTGTGTGTGTGTTCTGCCTAGCAACAGTAAGGAGCAGGGTTGGGGAATCCCCAGAGACAGGCTGGCTGCCAGGTGGTGGGTAGAGAGATTACACCAGGATGGGTGGGAGGAGTACACCTTGACTCTTGAATAGACCTGTGCTCTGCCACCACAAAGCCGGCTCCGCCCCCTGTGGAGCGGCTGATGTCTCTGCCCTGCTGCTGAAAGGAAAGAGCAGAGTCACCATAACAAAGTGCTCCAGAACTCGACTGAGCCAGGCCCAGGCCCCCTGGCGCTAAAGAACAAAAGAATCACTGTATAAAAGTAGGAGCCTGGCTCCTAAGAAATTAGAATCCTGTTTACCACAAAGAACCTCTGCCCGACTAGGAGGAGAAGAAGACGCTGGAAGGACTGGCCTGCTGCTTGCCTTGCTGAGAAAGGAGAGGAAAAGTCTTGCTGAAAAGACGTTGCTGCTTTGTGCTTGAACATTCTCCAAGGGCTTGATCTGAGCTTGCCCCCTGAACTGAACCCCAGGACCAGCGGGTTCTCTGTGCTTTTGCTCGTCCCCCAAATCAATCCGTGTGTGCATCCCGCTGGAAAGGGACTGCGCCCCTCATCGCCCCTCCTAGGGCCGTGACACTCGGGAGCTCGCCGCCTTAGCTCTCTGTCCCCGGGCTAGGTTGTCTGCGCCTCTGTCACCGCCTGCCACTGGAGCGCGCTGAAAGCGCTGTCACCCCTCCCGCCGGAATCCTTCCGACGATCGTGATCTTCGCCGGGTCACTAGCTACACGGACCGTGCCCTGTGACCCCGCTTCGCTATCCTCGGAACACCTCAGGCCGCGCCGCCCCCGCTGTGGAGACCCCCCCCTGCACCGCCGTGCTAAGGGTCGCTGGCCGCGCCTGCCTACCTGCCCACACCCGCTGATTGACGACCCAAGAACACTTCCTAAAGCTGAGCGTCGCACCGACCCGTGCCGACTCTCCACACAACGTTGCTAAAGGAGTTCCAGTATCGGGCTCGGGGCCCGCACCGCCTTACTTCCCCGTAAATCCTCACCGCACCGCACGCCCGTCTCACCTCCCGCTGCCCCGGAGCCGCTGGGGGGAGCTGTGCACGGCGCAGGCGCGCCCACGACAGATGCGTGAGCCGCGGTAGGCCTGAAGTAAGTCAAGACTGGAATCCCCCAAGTGACATTGGTAAAAGACTAAAGAAGCATCCGCTTAAGGAACCGTTTGCCTGCTTTATAATCTGGTGGCATAGAAACAACGTTACTAGTCTTGTGATAAGTCTGCGTATTGAGATAACTATTTTTATATAAAGAAGCGTATTTTCACATACCTAAGCCTGGTGTCCGTTTCTGGGGGAGATTAATGTATTTACTGTGTGTGTGATTATAATTGCTTAACCAACAACGCCTGAAGAATCGCCTTTGCTGCTCACGCCACGCACCTGGAGGGTGAGCAAGGGTCATTCCAAAGGGGGTTATCCTTTGCCCTGACGTGGAGGAGAGGGTCCCTGCTTGACACAAGGACATCCTTGCGCCAATCAGAGATCCCCGAGTCTAACATTGTTGGCAGCGGCTGGGATTTCGGATTTGCACTTGTAATTTGCCTACAGTGAATTATTAATCACCAGATAGTGAGAGCAAACCAAGTAACGCAGCCACAGGTTTTCATTTTTGGAACTTTGTTGAGACATCTGCCATTATTTCAACCATGCCTGGCTCACTCCCTGCTGGAAGAGCACTCTCTGTGATTTCTGGAATGGATGAGGTGGATTGGGAGGGACTGGAAGCCTACACGGTAGAGCAATTGAAAGGCTACAGTGTAAAATTCAGAGTTCCCCATACTGGATTCAAGAGGAAGAACCAGTACCTCAAGGCGCTGAGAGCCTGGAAAGAGTCAAGAGACCCACAGAATGCGGGGGACATCGGCCCATCCGACAACCTTGTGGAGCCCAGCAGAGTCCTGCCCCCAGAGGAGCTGGCAGACAGGGCAGCAGACAGGGCACATGCAATGGAGATGGCAAAGTTGGCAGGACAAATGGAAATGGAGAAGCAGAAGTTGGCCTTGGAGGCACAACAACGCCAAATGGATCATGATCTAAAAATGAGGAAGTTGGATCTCAAGCTCAAGAGTTTAGACCGCTCTCCCTCTGGTGGCAGCAATATTGAGTTTTACAGTGCTGAGAGAGTAGTACGCACACCCAGAGATGTGGCGCCTGACTTGAAGGAGGGGGTTAACATACACCAGGAGGTTCAAGGGCATGAGGTAGCTCCAGTAGTGCACAGTATCCCTGAAGGGAATAGGGTAACTGGCGCAGGGGTTCATAGTCCTAGTAGAGGGAGGGACACTCTACTGACTCTAGCTGAGAGGTACAGGGAGAGGGGTTCCCCCAAAATTGAAGTCCTGGTGGGTGAGTGTGAGGACCGCCCAGAAGAGTGTGGGTTGTGGGACAGAGACAGTCAGATACTGTCTTGCCAGTCTCAGGAGAGTGGTGTGGAGTACGTGTGTGAGGCACTGGATGGTAAGGTGAAGGATAGTTTGGTTAACCCTGCTAGGGGCTGTGTGATCCAATTGTGGGAGAGCATATTGTAAGTCCCTGTTTTCCAGAGCTATGCCAACACCTGTGTGAGGGTGAGTTCGCTGACCGCAGAGAGCCCACATTGGAGGCAGACCTTTTGGTGGATTCCAGAGGGTCTGGAGAGGCATTGGGGATTGACCCCGTGGGGAGTGGCTCAGGTATCTTCCAACCCAGAATGATGGAAGTGGTGCAGAGTAGCCCAGCTAGGTCTCCTGGTAGTGGGAGGGGTGTAGGGGCTCACGTCCTGTCTCAGTGGAGAAGGAGTGAGTGTGGGGCTGTGTGCCCCCAGGTGCCCGAAACCCAGTCTCAGAGCCTGGATGGTTCTTTAAGGGAACACCAGGCAGGGAGCCTAGGCTGTCCTGATGGGCCGCCCGTTGAGGGGGATCCCTAGGTGTCTGGTGAGCTGGGAGTGTCTGTAAGCAGGCCTCCATCAGTTCTGGTGTCTGGCAGTACCGCTCCAGTTGGGAGGGTGCAGAGGTCCAGATTGAGGGGTGAGAGGGGGAAAGAGTCCCCAGTGGAAGAACCAGTGGGTCAGGGGCCAGCCAGAAGGGCTGCGTCCCCCGTGAGTGACCATGGTGACACCACTTCTGTCCTGGGGGATCTTCAGGCACTGTCAGATGGACAGGGGTCGGGAGATCAGCGCCAGGCAGACTGTCACACAACACATGAGTTATGTGTCACCCTCAGGGGGGGCATGCGTGCTCCCCGGGAAGTCCTGGTGCTCCAGGCGAGCGTTCAACCGCATGGGTTGGTCCCAGGGTGGGGAAGCCAGGTTCAGGTGTTGTCTGACCTGGAGGGTGGGACTACTGTAATCAGTGTCCTGACCCATGTTGCTTCTGGGGGTACCACGCCAGTTGGGAGTGGGCAGTACTCTGGAAGGGGGTGCAGAGGGAGGGAGTCCTCACCTCTGACCCCGGCTCAACTGAAGGGTTTAGACCCTAGGTTGGAGGGCCAGGTTCAGGGTGTCCCCCCGGACCTGGACGCCCAGTTGCAGGATAGAACCCCTGAACTGGTGGGCGAATTGCGCAGGACACCTGCCCCAGGAGCCCTGGCAATTCTGGAGGGGGGTACCACTCCAGGTGGGAGGGTACAGAGCCCCAAGGAGAAGGACCAGGTGTGGGAGAGGCCACCCCAGTCTTGGGTCCAGCCGCCGGGTACAGTCCTGGGGCTGGTGGGTCAGTGCCAGGATGTCATACCTGACCTGACAAGGGGGAGAATGGACAAAGGGTGCCAAGCACCTGGGGCTACTGCCCCCCGCTCCCTGGCGCCACAGAGGATTGAGAGCCCTGAGAGGCATACGGCCTGGGTCTCATCCCTGACTACTGTCAGTGGCCACTGTAGCATTTTGCTGTCTGTCTGTTGGGACACACCTGTGGGCCAGTTAAGGTTAGGTGCTGCACAGGTGGTGTCCACAGTTGAGGAGAAGGGTTCCCCATGGATTGGCTTGGTGGGCCCTGAGAGTATGGACAGAGGGAGTCCAATAGGTTCAGATTGGCCTTGAACTGGAGTCTGCCCCTGCAGTTGCGGGCCAGGTCCTTGTTCTATCGTCCCAAGCAGGGAAGAACATCACGGTGGTGATTGGTCTACCCTGCGTTTTGGCTGGAAGGGGGTTGTGTTGGACTTGGCCCTTTTTGCAGGGTCATCCCTAAACTTTTTGCCTTCCTCCTGTATTTTTTCTGACCTGTTGTTGGCTGTTTTATTACTCTGGGCACCTTACCACTGCTGACCAGTGCTAAGGTGCATATGCTCTCCCTATGGTAAAATGTATACATTGATTGGTGTTCATGATTGGTTTATTGGATTTACTGCCAGTCCCCAGTAAAGTGCACCAGGAGTGCCAGGGCTTGTGAATGCCAATGCTGCTAGTGGGCCTGCAGCGCTTGTAAAATGTGTCTAGGGTCTGCCACTGCAGAACCTGCGTGCAGTCTGGTACTGTCATGCTGGCTGGGCAAGTGCACACACTTGCCAGCCTCCAAACCTTCCCATTGCCTCATGTTAGTCACCCCTATGGTAGGCCCACGGGCAGAGTGCATTGTAGGTGTAAGGTAGGACAAGCCCTGAGTGTGTGGCATGTCCTAGTAGTGAATTACAGCCATTTTCGTTTTTCACTATTGAAGGCTACCTGCTCTCCATAGGCCAGAATGGGCTGCTGGAGTCACTACACGCTGTGACCCCAGTGGACTCATAGAGCATGGTAGAATGTCAAGTTTAGAATGCCTGAACTCAGAATAATAAAATACTTCTTGTAGTCAAGTTTATTTTAATATCCTGGGTTTGTAAATACTACTTTTAGAAAGTCAGTATTTACTGACCTGGCCATTTCAGTCCACCTCTGCTGTGTGTGTGTGTTCTGCCTAGCAACAGTAAGGAGCAGGGTTGGGGAATCCCCAGAGACAGGCTGGCTGCCAGGTGGTGGGTAGAGAGATTACACCAGGATGGGTGGGAGGAGTACACCTTGACTCTTGAATAGACCTGTGCTCTGCCACCACAAAGCCGGCTCCGCCCCCTGTGGAGCGGCTGATGTCTCTGCCCTGCTGCTGAAAGGAAAGAGCAGAGTCACCATAACAAAGTGCTCCAGAACTCGACTGAGCCAGGCCCAGGCCCCCTGGCGCTAAAGAACAAAAGAATCACTGTATAAAAGTAGGAGCCTGGCTCCTAAGAAATTAGAATCCTGTTTACCACAAAGAACCTCTGCCCGACTAGGAGGAGAAGAAGACGCTGGAAGGACTGGCCTGCTGCTTGCCTTGCTGAGAAAGGAGAGGAAAAGTCTTGCTGAAAAGACGTTGCTGCTTTGTGCTTGAACATTCTCCAAGGGCTTGATCTGAGCTTGCCCCCTGAACTGAACCCCAGGACCAGCGGGTTCTCTGTGCTTTTGCTCGTCCCCCAAATCAATCCGTGTGTGCATCCCGCTGGAAAGGGACTGCGCCCCTCATCGCCCCTCCTAGGGCCGTGACACTCGGGAGCTCGCCGCCTTAGCTCTCTGTCCCCGGGCTAGGTTGTCTGCGCCTCTGTCACCGCCTGCCACTGGAGCGCGCTGAAAGCGCTGTCACCCCTCCCGCCGGAATCCTTCCGACGATCGTGATCTTCGCCGGGTCACTAGCTACACGGACCGTGCCCTGTGACCCCGCTTCGCTATCCTCGGAACACCTCAGGCCGCGCCGCCCCCGCTGTGGAGACCCCCCCCCTGCACCGCCGTGCTAAGGGTCGCTGGCCGCGCCTGCCTACCTGCCCACACCCGCTGATTGACGACCCAAGAACACTTCCTAAAGCTGAGCGTCGCACCGACCCGTGCCGACTCTCCACACAACGTTGCTAAAGGAGTTCCAGTATCGGGCTCGGGGCCCGCACCGCCTTACTTCCCCGTAAATCCTCACCGCACCGCACGCCCGTCTCACCTCCCGCTGCCCCGGAGCCGCTGGGGGGAGCTGTGCACGGCGCAGGCGCGCCCACGACAGATGCGTGAGCCGCGGTAGGCCTGAAGTAAGTCAAGACTGGAATCCCCCAAGTGACATTGGTAAAAGACTAAAGAAGCATCCGCTTAAGGAACCGTTTGCCTGCTTTATAATCTGGTGGCATAGAAACAACGTTACTAGTCTTGTGATAAGTCTGCGTATTGAGATAACTATTTTTATATAAAGAAGCGTATTTTCACATACCTAAGCCTGGTGTCCGTTTCTGGGGGAGATTAATGTATTTACTGTGTGTGTGATTATAATTGCTTAACCAACAACGCCTGAAGAATCGCCTTTGCTGCTCACGCCACGCACCTGGAGGGTGAGCAAGGGTCATTCCAAAGGGGGTTATCCTTTGCCCTGACGTGGAGGAGAGGGTCCCTGCTTGACACAAGGACATCCTTGCGCCAATCAGAGATCCCCGAATCTAACATGAGGTGACTAAGAGGGTGCAGGGAAACTCACCTTGTTTGTTCAGTTTTCAATACATTGAAAACTTTGTAAATGACACATTAACTGAATCTGACACACAACGCTGAAGTCATTAATTGAACAGTACTGCACTTTGGTCCCGGCTGGCAAAATGCCATGGGCTCGGGAGGACGGTGATGAATGATGACGGGTGGAATACATCTGCCTTCCTCAACAAATACATTGAGTCAAGGGAGTAGAACAAAAATTGAAAAAATACCCTTCACTTTAAACCATAGCTTTGAGACCCCTACATGAACAAAGTAAGAGAAGCAGGTGAGCAGCATGCCCTGTCCATGAGAAGAGCTGCCTTGCTCATTTATTCAAGCAATACAAATAGTCATTCATCCTTTCATTCTAATCCACCCATAGCCACCAAGATTTAAGCTTTACTTTCTCTCATCCAGTCTTTCACCCAAATTTCCAATCCATTAGCCAATTCATTCAATAGCAATATCTACCCTTTCTCCCAGCCAGCCTTTCACCCATATATCCCTTAACCCACCATGCACCCTTTCACCCACCCACCTTTGTACTCATGTTACATACCATTTTCAAACATCCTTTCTTTTAACCTTCCGTCCTTTCGCGTTTCCCTCAAGCCATCAAGGTTCATTATGTGAACTTTAGCAGAATTGCAGATAGAAGAGGCCATAATAACTCAACTGCTGCTGCAGCTGGTAAAGCTGGGGGGTTCACAGTCACGAGCTGATGACACACTGGTACTAGCTAGTGCATATAATAGTAATTGTCAATAAGCAAGCAATTATGTGACTCACCAGTGCCCGTTCCTGCAACCACTTCTCCCCCTCCAACTGACTCTTCTCTTGCAGCTGCACTTGAGCCAACATCACTGGTGGTCTGTGTGGCGACAATAAAACATTATACACATTGTAGATGCCAGATACTCCTCCACTTAATTTTTTCAATCAAAAAAATACAACTGCAATACATCACTATAGTTCGGTGAGCACTGCAGTATCTTCTAACAAAAATATCACTCTGGGCATTTGGTTGGTTGACAATAATAGACAAGTCAGGTGGTGAAGCCAACCAAAAACATTTTGTATTAGAGGGGCAGAGCTATAACCTATGATGATCATGATGACTCAGGCATTGAAGCACAATGAAGGGGTGGAATAATTGTCAATGCAAGACATTTGGTGTTGGTTGGTAAATGCAATCGGAGCTCATACTTTCCAGCCATTCTACACTGTCATGAAAAGTGCTGGTATACTGTATAAATGAATTACACAGCACACAACATTGGGGGGGGGGGGCATGACCACGGCCACTATCTTGTTAACTCAACTGATAGAGCAAAAAAGTAAACAAGCAAAATTTCGAAGTAACATTATGGGAAGAGAAAAAAAGAGCTAATCCGTTGTGCTGTGCACAAGTGTGTTTTGTACCGTCCTAATCGCCACATAAAAGGAAGATGGCAGGTAAGGATGTCAGGGCAATTACATTTTTCGCTAACAACACCAGCCTCCAGGCAGAAACTCCCATCCTGGAGCCCAGCACCAACATTCCAATACCCAAGATTCTACCCTAAAACTACAACAATCATAAAACCCAACATTAGGGAAATGATAACAAACAATAAGACTTACTGGGATTACTAGAGCCCTCTGCAGTGGCGCTGGTGTTTGGCGCCTCCTGCTGACCAGCAATGCCCCTCTATTTGCCCTTGCATGCTGATGTCAGAAATAAAAAATAGTATAAAATAGATTAGTGATTCAATTAATCTCCACAAAATTATTATGACAGGCAAACACGGTCACATTGTACTTCTTTAAAACAGATTGCCTATAGTCCTAGTTTTGAGTCTATAGACTAACGCTGAGTTGCTCATACTAATCCTAAAATCCCTATTCTAAATTTCCTTAGGTCCTGCTCCTTGCCAAGCATATCCTCCCAGTGGTGCTTCAGCTGCAGGATGGTGCACTAAGCTGCCAACACTCCCGCAGGGGATATCCACTGCCGGGCCTGCCGCCTGCTGCCAGCATGGAGGGGAGGTAGTGCTGCACAAAAAAACTAGTGCTGCCATCTCCTCCCCGCTGAAGATCGCCCGGGGCTGCACACCTGGGCAGCAGAGCTGCCTGCAAGGTAGGTGACCCTGCTCTGCCATGGCGCTAGGTAGGGTAAAGATTAGAAAAGAAACAGAAAAAATAAAAGAAGAAATAAGTAAGTAAGGTGAAAAATGTATAATATACCGACCCATAAAACACACACTAATACAATAAATAAAAATGAGAGGTAGATTAATTAGGAGGACAGAGGATTACAAAAAATTACAGAGGAATTGAAACTTAGGCCCAGCACCATAAACAGAATAGAAAACAAGATGGCACACCCATGCGAACTGCATGGTGCCATTCGCGTGTGATTTGGAATGTGAGGACGTACTCCGCGTTGTGTTTGACAGAAAATGCAATGCAAACATTTGGGCTGGAAAACTCCGCCTGCCCTAGGATCCCCGCGTGGTGCAGTGGAGTCTTTTAACCACTCAGCGGAGTTCTGCATGGCGCAACTCCACCAAATCGTCCAGGCCTATTTATTTGCTTGAGATGACATACCACCAATGATGCTGAAAGCCCCTCAGTCTCCAGTCTACAACTGATCAACATGGAAACTTCTGACATGGAGACCATAATGTTCCTGGCATGAGCTGCCCTTGCATGCACTTAAAAGGCCAAGTTAATAAACCACAATAGTAAATGTACAGCAAAAGGCCGTGGAGTCGTTTATAGAGCACCCTTTTCTGTCAGCGGGCTCATCTGAAGAATAATTTGCCGAAATAGAGAGGGGGAAAGTGAAAGAGATGAAGGAGAAGAAGTGTATCTGAATTAAAACGTAATAATTCAAAGAAACAACTTTTTATGACTCGTGCTTTGACCCCAGGTACAATCCGAAACAAATACATCACCATACATAACTCTTACTGGGCCTAACTACAAACAATAGAATGCATTTATTTATGGGGAATCACACATCAAAATCGCCCTGAAACTAGGCCCCTGCCGGTTTGCTTACACTTTTCGAAGACATCTTGTTGATGCTTGAATAATTCATAGCTAAGTATTTGAAAAATTGGAGACAGGTGCACAAATGTCCTCAATTCCAGGAAGAAGTGATATTTGGAAAAATGACATTAAATAGAAAAGAGTTTCCTGTAGATAAACAAAGCTTTTGTTAATGTTGACGTTTTAAAATTCAGGTTGCACACGGTGGGAACAGAATTCAACCATAAGTGTGTTGTTTTGGTAAATCATATGCATTACGCTATACAACAGATGCATGTTATACGGTGGCATGGTGAGCAAAAGAACAATGGATTTAACCCAGATCTATTGACTGGGGGAGAATGTATGATTTGCTTTGCATTCCATCCAACTTCTGTGTGTCTTTCGCTTTCTCACCCTAAGTGCGCCGGGTATGCCCAGATGTGGGTCCCAGGCTCATTGTGCCACTAGATTCAAGCTAGCCTGGCTGATGAGGGGTGATGCTCTAAAACTGGCCCCAGGATGCTTGTTTCTGTTCCAAGGAAGACCTGGCTTGGCAGTTCAGTTTGAACTGTTCTCATAAGGCATAGGGTCAAGACTGATTTGCATATGGCTTGGTCTAAACTGGAGCAGCATGGTGAGCCAAAGAACAATGGATTTAACCCAGATCTATTAATTGAGGAAGAATGTTTGGTTCGCTCTGCATTCCACACATCATCTGTGTGTCTTTTGCTTTCTCGCCCTAAGTGTGCTGAGTATGCCCAGACATGGGTGCTGGGCTCACTGTGCCACTGGATTCAAGCTAGCCTGGGTGATGCCCCGAAACTGGAACCAGGATGCTTGTTTCCGGTCCAGGGAGAACCTGGCTTAGCAGTTTGGTCTGGACTAATCCTGGCCAGAGTTCACGGAGTTCTGCTACACGGAACTCCGCGAAGTGCAAGAAAACTCTGACGCGCTATGCGGAGCTCTGCAAGCGGCGGAGTGTGTTAGATAAATGCTGTTCACGGTGATATTCAGTGCCAGGTGCTTGTCCACACTGTGCAATCATCGCGAACAACACCATGCACATCGCAAGCGGGAGCTGCTTCCTTTCTGTTGCTCGAGTAGATTTTTTCTCGAGCAGCAGTTTCCGCAACACAAGCGGACCGTTTCTCCACGCCAGAGGTTGCGAGCATTCATGACCTCCCACAATGAGAAATCTGACCACACGCATTGAGAAATCTCGCTGGGAGGTTGAATTTCCATGCTCGCTAACTTGATGTTGATGATCGTGAACGAGAAAAAATCTTGCTGGGAGGTGAATTTTTGGAACTCGTGCTAGCCAACTTGACGTTGACAAACGCGAGCGAGGAAAAAAACTATGCTACGCTATGCAGAGCGGAGTTCCGCGAGCTCTGCGTAATGTGGACTGCAGAAAACTCAGCAAACTCCGCGCACGGAGCGGAGTTTACCACCCAGACTTATTCTGGACTGTTCCCATGTGGCACAGGCTCAAGACTGATTTGCATATGGCTGGATCTTAGCAGGGGTGGCATGGTGAGCAAAAGAACAATGGATTTAACCCAGATCTATTGAGTGGGGGAGAATGTTTGATTTGCTCTGCATTCCGTCCATCATCTGTGTGTCTTTTGCTTTCTCGCCCAATGTGGTCGGGGCACTAGAGAATTCACTAAAAACCTAACACTATTGGATTTCCCCCAGCCTATTTATCCCACTAACCATTCACCTGAAGCCACATAGTCCCCACTAATGATCACAACCACCTGGTATTAATACATAACATAGTAACTGGAGTAAATGCATGTGATTATTCTTGAAAGCACAATACTAATCACAATAACCTCTGGACTAACCACTAACTTTGGGTTCTGGAGTAGCATTCTACTCGCCGTTAAGTGCTTTGACGTCTCATTAGGGGTAGTAAGCACTATATAAACCCAATTACAACACAATACTATAAAATGTAACATCACAGGGTTGAGCTATTATTCCTTGGATAACCATTCAATTGGCTCCTGTTGGATGCTGAACCACTAGTGTAAAGCAAAAGGTTGAAACTATAGAAAGCTCTGTGAAAACATTTATATCGGAGCGCTCATCAAAACTATTTAAACTGTAATCAAGCAGCCCTCCAGTTTGTATTCTCTTCTTGATTATTTACTCAGTGCCGAAGTGACACTTTTCCTCTGGTAAATCTATCAAATCCCTTGCATCATACACTCAACACGTGTTTTTCAAGGTTTAGTTGTGATGTACTAGTGGGAAAGTCTCCCAGTCTCAGGGCTTTGGAACACACAGTTACACAGACTTACTATAGCTATTGAACTACTTTTGCTACTTGGGGTAAAAGTTGAGGAAATTCTGCTAACCTGCCCAGCGTCCTGCCGCCATTCCTGTCTTCCTTCCCACTGCCGCAACTGGATACACAGCGGCCACCGAGCGTAGGGAGACTACATCCCCCAGCCTGCCCTGCTCCACGTGACGCTGTTCCCGCGCCCGGAGGCCAAATAAAAGACCGCATAGCCCGGTGGAGCGGGTGCTCTGCTACTTGGGGTAAAAGTTGAGGAAATTCTGCTAACCTGCCCAGCGTCCTGCCGCCATTCCTGTCTTCCCTCCCGCTGCCGCAACTGGATACACAGCGGCCGCCGAGCGGAGGGAGACTGCATCCCCCAGCCTGCCCTGCTCCACGTGACGCTGTTCCTGCGCCCGGAGGCCAAATAAAAGACCGCATAGTCCGGTGGAGCGGGTGCTCTGCTACTTGGGGTAAAAGTTGAGGAAATTCTGCTAACCTGCCCAGCGTCCTGCCGCCATTCCTGTCTTCCCTCCCACTGCCGCAACTGGATACACAGCGGCCACCGAGCGTAGGGAGACTACATCCCCCAGCCTGCCCTGCTCCACGTGACGCTGTTCCCGCGCCCGGAGGCCAAATAAAAGACCGCATAGCCCCGCGTCGCGGTATTGCGCACGGGTCGAGCCGGGCGAAGCCCGGGCAAAGGGCGGGCCGTCTGTGGCCGTCAGGGGCCGGAGGAGGCTGGGCTGAGCCACCCCACCAAATCATTCCTCACCGTACTAGTGGAGAGGCTGTCTGCGAACCAGTTGTCTTGAGAGTACTTCTGTACTGCCTGCTTACAGGTGATCTTTTAAAAATTGGACATACTGTCTTCAACACCCACTACTACCATTATTCTGTACTGTAATATCCTAAAATTTCGCTTCTGTGATACCATTGTTACTGTGCCCAGGGATCATGACACCATGTCCTATCAAGCCTAGAAAATCACTGGTGGGTGGTTCAGTGAGGGGGACCTTGAATCTCTTCATAACTAGAGCAGCCTCAGCGCTGGAGCACGAAATAGCTATCACAGAACGACGTCTATCTTCTGAACCTCTGTACAAGAAGCGTTCTTCATTGGGTCACATTCAAAGGGCTACTACACCTCCCCCTAACAAAAAGAACAAAATAGATCAAATACATGATCATATTACATCCATGGACCCACAAGATTCAACTATCCTAAATCATACGGATATAGAAGAATTGCATTCTACTGCTACTCCCGATGATTTTAGCGCCGATCACGTCTCAATTACACCTATAGACGACCCTAAAGGCCCAACCCCCCCTGAAACACGGGTGTATCCACCACTGAAAAACAAAAAGAATAGATCCGAGATCATTCAGTCCAGGCGGTCTGTTAAAGTTCCCAAGAGGAAAAACATCCCTCTAGATAACTCTAACCAAATAGTGGATATAGAAAGTTCCTCCACCTCGTCTAAATCACTAAAGGAACTATTTGGCTCTATGGAACTATTAGTAAAAGCATTGATACTGCCACTTATCGAGAGAGTAAAAAGAATGTCTACTCAATTGGAATCCATGGAACTAACTATTAAAACTAATACAGAAGCATTTAGGGCCCTTACTACGGTTACAGATCCAAACATTATGGTCCCTAAAAAACCTTCCCAAGAACAAACGGGCGATAAATTATCTTTTCAACATTCTTTAATAGGGAACGAAGCTCCAACAACGACACCCCGGACCCATAATAACCTCAGCATCAGACCAAGTGTAAATCAAGACGCGGATAATGACAAAATCCCTAACAATCAGGAGAAAGAATATAAACTCACGAGTAAACTTCTCCCTATTGATGACATAACAAGGGGTAAACAACAAATAATAGATCTCCCCCCGGAAGCAGTCCCTTATGTGGTGGTATTGACAGGGGTTCCAGAACTAAAGGGAACAAGGATTGAAGGGCAGCAGGAACTAAAAAACAAAGGGATCCATTGGTTAAGATGTAATAGACCCCTTCCGGCACATATTGATGGAGAAATTCTTAATGTAAGGAGACTATGGTGGTTGGGACCCAGATCTAAGGATATCAGAGGGGACCTTATCATCATTAATTTTAGAGATAGAAATGTGGTTAGACACATGGGAGATTGGCCGAGGGAGTATGAAGATGATACAATCTCTACTCGAGATTTAACCTATTTTTATCCCCAATTTATGTTGCCCAAACTCCCCAGAGCCTGTCCCCGACTTGGGTACACTAGAGAATGTCCCAGCTATAATGTCCCCATTTTCAATCGATACGCCGCGCTTTCGGCAATGGAAGCAGTGGACTGACGCCCTAACCCTGGGAAAACACAAGCTGGAAAACTACAACCACATAAAACAGCAACATGCCCTCACACTATAGACACAACTCCCATAGTTCAGTTGGACAGCAATTATCATTTTTTTTTAATACCCCTAAAAGATTTGCCAATCGGTCCCGATTCCTCTTCTAAAAACCTAGACTTAACGGAATCGACAATGCCCATTATCCTTGGGAATAATTCCATCTCGTCCGGACTCATGGAACCTCTAGAATTAAAACAGCCCAAAATATATCCGGAGAAATTTTTTTACAAACAAGGTCTACCTTTAACGCTGCTCTTTTGGAATATAGCAGGTCTATCTCCTAAAATTGAAAATGGTCAGGGCCCTTCTCTTTTTGTGAATTCACATATTATCTGCCTACAGGAGACATGGACCACAGATGTAATACATATAGCAGGCTACAAAACCTACTTCTCATCTGCGGTCCCCACATCCTCTGGCAGAGCAAAGGGCGGTCTAACTACTTATATTACTAACTTGCTAGGAAATGTTTATATCACTCCAGTTACCTTAGACGTCCATTTTCAAATATTGAGTATACGCTTTGCTAAAGGAGATTTGGTTCTCCTCGTTAATTTCTATAACAACTTAAAGGACCATTACGCACGGGCAGTTCTTTTACGTATCTCCTTTCATCTAACAACACTGACAAAAGTTTCCCATTTGGGTGCAACTATTATCTGGGGAGGCGATTTTAACTTACATTTGTGTAACATTAACAAAGGTATTCTGTGTGGCCTAACGGACGAACAAGGGGAACCAACTCTCCATTTCTCCCATATCGGAGCAGGTCCTACTTTAAATGAAATAATAATTGATATGGACCTTCTAATTGCTAATACTAGGAATTCTGAAACTGACTGGCCGGATTCGACCTTTATAGGTAGAGAAAGCCACTCAACCATAGATTTTATCTTAATCTCAAATTCAGTGGGAAACCGGATGAAGGACTTCGATACACACATCACCGTAGTAAGTGACCACTGTGCGTTGTCCATAACATTCTTTCCCCTATACGAATCCCGAGCCCAAACTGTATCAAGTTTATTGACACAAAATTCCCTTTACCTGAACAAACTTAACGGTTACGCTCTGAAATGGGAAAAGGTGGACCCAGTAGAAACATCAGATAGAATAATGAAAGAGGTTTCTAATTACATTGTAAAATGTCTAGATCTACAGACTACGGATCCCGAACTCTTGGTCCACTTTGGGGAGATCTTGAAAGCAACCAATAAAGCTTTGTTTGTAAAATCAAAAAAACCAACCCACTCGAAAAAACTGGGTTGGTTTAATCATAGATGTACTACTGCCCACACCAAACTAAAAAAAGCCCTGCAAAAACAAGATAGGGCCTCCCAGGAAATAATAATCCTGAGAAGAGAATACAACTCAGCCCTAAAAGACAGAAAAAATGAACTTAAGTTGGATTCATGGGCCCAACTTCAGAAAAGCATCAAAACTAAAAATAGCTCAGCGTTCTGGGCCATAGTTAAATCCCCGTTCTTAAATAATATTAACGATTCTCCAACCATTGAGGTGGCAATCGATGCAGGGGCCTGGGTAGAGCACTTTTCAAAGATTTTTTCAAACAATCACACGGAAGGGGACCCCCAAGATCAGGCAGTGTCAATTTCCCCAGGAACGTCCTATCCCCTGAATATTGACATAACCATGGACGAAGTAATACTGGCACTAAAAGCGAGCAAAAATGGTAAAGCCCCGGGCCCAGATGGGGTTCCTATATATTAAATCTAGAACTCTTGGCCCCCATTCTAACAAGGGTCCTTAATGCAGCTTGCAGGGTTGGTCTACCAGCTTCATGGTCTAAAACAATCATGATCCCAATCTTTAAGAAAGGAGATCGTCAAGATGTCACTTGCTACCGACCAATTTCACCACTAGATTCGGTGGGCAAAATGGCGGGGAGGATTATACTAGAACGCCTCCAGGCCTGGACCGAGGATATCAAAATCCTATCGGATATCCAGTTTGGATTTCGGGAGGGGCTAGGGACGGTTGATCAGGCTCTAAATCTCTCACTAATACTGGGAAAATACATATCTATGTAGATATAGCATTATTAAATTTTCTACGCGAACTTTACTCTAATGCTTCAGCCAGGGTAAGGTTTGTGATAAATGGCGAACTAACTGCCCCATTCAATGTGGAGAGAGGGGTGAGACAGGGGTGTGTGCTGGCTCCCTTTCTCTTTACCCTTTACACTAATGGCTTGGAGAGAGCCATGCTGAAGGGGAGTCAGGACCTCCCACGTGTTCAGGATCGTCAGATTCCAGCCTTATTATACGCCGACGATGCGTGATCCTGGCAAGAACCCCAATGGAGCTACAAAGGGCTTTAAATAGATATTCCGATTTTATGGGTTCCTTAGACTTACGAATAAATATAAAAAAAAACTTTTGTCATGTCTTCTGGTCCCAGAAAAAAACCAAGAAGGAAATCTATTTGAACCAAGAGAAAATGGCCATAACATCTCAATATCCCTATCTGGGAATTATTATCGATCATAAACTACAGTGGAAAGCAGCACTTGAATCTAGAAAGCTTCACTTTGTACGTACAACAAAGGCCAATGTCAACTTTGCCAAAAAACTGGGCAAAAGACCCCCAGGGGAATTATTAAAAATCTATACTGCTAAATGTCAATCTGTAGCATTATATGGGGCAGGTCTGTGGGGCTATCTAGACACATATTTACTTCAGGTAATCGAGAACGCCTTTCTGAAATACCTTTTATCTCTTCCCACGAGTGCATCGACCTTTGCTTGTCATACTGAACTTGGCATACCCCACATTTCTGATTTAGCTAGAATCCAACCCCTCTTACTCTGGCACCGTATCTGGTCTTCGGATAAGAATACTTTCACACAATCAATAATCCGAGACTGTATGGAGCTGGACTCTGTAACTAAAATTCGATGGTTAACTTACATAAGATCCTTTTTTACTGATTTAGGCATGGAAAAGTACTATCTAGTCCCAACATCAATCACAGCGGTATCTAGAAAAACGTTGAAAAAGGAGTCTCTTAGCCTTCTTGAAGAACTTCGGATAGCTAAGGAAGGGTCCAAACCAACAGTACAACAAAGTATTGCCCTCCAAACTACTCCTAATATTCAGCCCTATCTAACCTTTGATCTTACCACCTTTGAAAGATTTCTTGTGGTCAGATTCAGGCTGAACTTGATTCACCATTTGGTTGCCTTCGCAACAAATAACAACTGGGATAAAATTCTATCTTGCTGTCCGTGTGACAACATTTCTAAACAGGCAACAATTCACACTGTTTTTTTCTGCCAATTCTATAGAGAGTATCGGAAAATATGGTTAATGCAGCTTTTAAGACTCACTGGAATTAGAAGATGTCGTCCAGCACTATTGGCCTTACAGCAATTGGATCATGTATGGACAGCAAGGATAATAGTGAAGTTTCTGAAACATATTTTCCGACATCGAATGAATTTATAAGAATTATATGGTGTTCCAGGCTTATTGAAGTTTTCTTCTTTTAAACTCAAATTTTATTCTTTTAAATGTCTTTTTATGAAACATCTGTTTTATTAACATATATACTTGTATAATTATGTGACGTATTCTTATGTGACTGCTTTTATGGTTTTTTACAATGACAAAAGCCGAATAAAGTAATTATGACTATGACTATGACTAACTACTTCCGTAAAAGACAGAATCGACTAGAGGTGATTTTACTTATTTCTGGCAGACCTTTTTATCAGCGTGGTATCCTTTTTGTGGAATATATGGAGGAAAGTATGTGATCTCTGCACTATCCTTATTACCACTGCTGACTAGAATCTCCAGCTCCATCATCATAGGGAGTGGCAACTATTTCTACTCTTCGGGACAACTACTTATTTCACTTCATCCTTCTCCGGACATTCCCATACTAAGCCTCAAAAAAGTCCATACGACCACATGTTGTCTGTATGATGCATGGGTTTTTACCAATTTACCAGAGGAAACGTAGTGCTTCAACTCTGAATAAATATGAAAAAGAGGCTACACACTGGTGGACCATTTGATTACAGTTCAAAGTGTTCTGAGTGCTCCTATATACGATTTTTCTCATTTTCAATAGCCGAGACCCGATGGCCAGAAGCTTTGCTGCTACCATGGGGTGGAGGTGTTTGGTGGTAGCACTTCCTCAAAAACTACTTTCTAATGTAACATTTACTAGACCAGCACTGTTGTGAAGTAATCATTCAACCAGTGCTTTCTTGAGTTTTATGACTAAAGTAAGCACTACTTGGCCTTTGCTTTCATGACACTATAAAATGCAAGGGAAGATTCAGGGCACTACATTGGCGACCAGAGGCAGCAGGTCTACCGCTGACAGGTTTTGATTGACGTCCACGTGTGAACAACGATAAGGACCTGTATATATGGCATTGCAGTCTTTAACCACTCTGTTATATCCAACGGTAGAAAGACCAATATCTGTACCAGTATGCTGGGGACGATGTTCTAAAAGGAATGAGCAGTACAGGGGAAAGGGATAATATTTGTTCAATACATCAACGCCAATACGCATAAGTACATGCTCTAATTAAATGATGAATAATTACTCATCTATAATGAAGTAACACATGATATAAATATGCACACAGTAGAAAAGTCCAAGGGCTAACAGTTAAGTACATCATAACTTACCTCTTTGTATGCAAGATTAATTAGTGTAGTTTCCCACACACTCTACGGCACTTGCAACCGGAACTTTCAGGTCTAGCGGAGGTGAGCCAAAAAACGTGTAGTCAATGCTGAGTACCAACTGAGTTACGCTGCCTGAGTAGGTCTAATCTTCCATGGACATCAATTCAGCAAAATGTCAGGGGTAGTGGAAGTGACATCCCACGCAATTTGACCTTTACTTTCACTCTAACAAAAAAGCTTACATGTACACACACATTCACTCATACACACACTCTCTCCTACATATGTATGCTCTCACCGGCAACCATGCACAGAACATACATTTAAAAGCATTTTTTTTACTTACCTCATCCGCCGGATAGGCTCACATCACAGCTAACTGTACTCCATTTTTATACCACGCTAGTAGGGAATAATATGATATTATTCACTATAATTGTAATAAAACAACTGACTGAAAACAAGGAAAGTGGTGCCTCAACCAACATCCATAAGGATGAGTTGCTCCTGCATTCCTGGCACCGACTTTGCCACTTCTGAGGTCAGGGGTTGCAAAGTCAGTGCCAGGGGTCGCAAAGGAGAAGCCAGTTGTCGCAGTTGCGACCCCTAAATGACATCCATAAATATTTGCATTTGAGTGGGCTTTTGCTGACTACTACTTTGGCACATGCATAAGAATGTTCAAAAGTGTAACTCTGAGCAAAACATGCAAGTGAGGAGATGAAACGTGTGTGCGTATGTTACACCCACATTTCTCAGACTTCTGTCTCGTCAGACAAGAAATGTAATGCACCTTACAAAATTATAGGGGGTATGTTCACAAGAAGGTATGAAAACTACCGCAAGAGTAGCCTAACGCAACTGTCAACATCGCAGCCCATCGTGGAAAATTACGCCATGCTAACCAAGTATTCACAACGCGGCAGTACCATGCGATAGTCACCAGATAACGCATCAAATGGCCGCACAAAATTAAACGCCACACCTCAAAAATGCGAAATGCGAATGCAAAAAATCATGTGATGAGGCCAATCGCGGTACAAAAAGTAGCGAAAACCAGCCTCAGGCCTGCAAATCCCACATGTCTTGCGGGAAAATGCATCATAAAAACCACAGAAACAACACACCAGAAACAAGCCAAAGCATGTAGCAACATGGATGCACCCTGACCCAGCGCAGAGGCCAACGTGAACCCTACAACCCCCACAGACCACCAGCAAGGAACAACGGGGTCAGGGAAGGCCAAGGAGAAGAGGGAGAGGAAGACGGGGTGCAGTCTGCAGGAAAACAAGACCAGCGTCACGGAGGTGACAGAACACTACCAGCAACTGACCCACAAGCAGACCACCGGGAATGCAGTCGGAGTGCTGAGGAGGCAAATCGAAGAGGCCAAGAGGCGCCGGCATGGCGTGACAACCTAAACCAGGCACAAACCGGCTGCCAACAGGAAGGCAGCAATGGCGACAGGAGGTGGCAGTCCAGCACCACAAGAGGAGCTGGAGGAAACCGAGGCCACAGTCATCAGTGTGGAGACGGTGCAAGGAGTAGGGAGTACGGACACAGCTCAAGGGGAACTGACACTACATCAACAGGGTGAGTAACGACCAGGGACTGGTGGGACGGGGTGAGATGGGCACAAAGGCACACATGCACAACGAGGTGTAGCACAATGCTCACCCACAATTACCCAGGATCATGTCCCTGATCCCCTTGGCACACTGCAGCCCACACACATAGCAAGAACAGCACACCCACATTGATGACAACGTGGTACAATGTGCATAGCCGACACGGCAGAACAGAGGACACAACTGGCTCCGCACATGCACAGAAACATGCCTACTACATCTGACAGAGCTGGAAACTGTAAAATGCAAATGCACACGTACAACCTCACATCCGTCATGTAGTCCAAATGTACACTGTCCCACAGAAGAATCCAGCACCTACCAAACAGTCACAATGTACATTGCCATACAGTCTGCATGTAAACCAGAACAATGCGCAAACATATATGTCAACACATTCTCAACATGCATCTCCCCTTCACATTGCAGAGGGGCACAAAACACCTCCAGCAGAGCACAGAAGCCAACACATCTGTGATGCCACAGAGGACCACCACATTGTCGACACTGACGCCCTACAACAGCCCATGGATATCCCACACAACCCACCACCAGGACCCGGGCAGCCAAGGTACTCAGAGGAGAACACAGAGCCTGCAACAGACCACACAGCAGGAAGCACTCGCAAACACAGCTGGCTCACGACATTTCACCCACCCACACATGGCACCCCAAAGCCATGTGTCAGCATGCCAAAACGAGGTGGCCCAACAGGTGTGGGTGTGGTCCAAACCCATGGAAGGCGAACTAGATCACATACGTTGGTGTCTATCACCCTTCAGGGACCACCTACACCCCACAAAGGAGACCCACGCTGCCATAGAGACACATGCAGATGCACATTCACAGTACAGAACCACGCCCAGGGGTGCTCAAATAGCAGTCACACACGCACGTTGGCTGTGCGTACGATGGCCCTGGCCACTCCCCTTATGAATTGAGTGGGTGACGACAAAGCTACATGTCCAAGCTCCAACCCGATGCCTGCGGTGACATGTCTGCATCCGATGTACACAGCACAATGTAATGTCATAGGGCCCAGGGCCCTCATGCATACAAGAAGACTACAGGGACACACGTAGACATCATGTTGTACTGGCTACGGGCACGTGCGCCCTGCCACTTTATTGGCAGGGCCACATGTACAGTGACGCCTGTGCTGGATGTGTGTGGGGTAAGTGTAAGCCAGCCCGCACAGAGTGTTTGGTGCTAGCAACCACTTGAACAGTGGACACCAGTGCAACGGAAAATGTAAACACCTGCATAACAGAGTCAACTGCTGAGCAACATGGAGGGAGCTGGAGAAAGTCCAGAGGACACACAACATGCAAACAGAAGTGTCCTTGAGTTGCAGTGCACTGAGGTAGGGGCACTACAGCTGAGCGTGCCCATGTGAAGAAAAAGTGTTGGATTGTGTCCCTTCGAGACATTCCTGATGCAGATGCAGTGGGGTGTGTCAGACCTGCATCATGTTCCTCGTCAACGTCCCAGCTCTCCCACACTGCTTGAGGTGACATTGCAGCGCAACCTCTCAACAACACAAAACTCAATCAGTAACGGACGATGGCTTGTGGTGCACTGAGTCAGTGGCACCTGGAGTGCCGAGTAGGGAATCCGACTGATTATGGCATCCAAGACAGGTGTGAGCAACTCTGTAAGTCTGTCAGTACCACCGTTTCGACTCTGGCAGATGCCGGTTGGAGGTGGTCCTGGTAGATGGTGGCATGTGCCTCCTGCGGTGATGCGACATCCGGGCCGGTCAGGACTCGATTTGAGGTGTGAGCCCTGGTGGACCGCAGTTGAGGCCGGAGGCAGCGGACAGCGCAGGGCCACAGACACATGGCGTTGATGACCCTAAGGCCATCACCTCAGAGGCCATCCAATATCTCAGAAGAAGGGGTCCCGGACCTGACCAGCACAGAGTTAGTGGCCCCGGATGCATAGCAGCCGGCACAGGCACCCTGCCACAGGACGGTGACTTGCGGGGAACTGAGGTAGGTCCACGTGCAGTGAGCGGGTCCTCATCGATGTCCAAGGTGGATGTGACGGAGGCTTGCGGGGGACAGAGGAAGGTGTCCTTCAGGGCATGATGCGGAAGGTCTGATGTTATCAGGTAGCAGCAAATGGAGGAGTGGAATGCGACAGCCTCGTTTTCACCACCAATTCGGTCTCAGCTACATGAGGATGAAAACTAGCCCCTGGTCCATAGACTCAGACGCCACCAATGTACGACCAGAGAGTGTCCATGAATGTCGGGTAACAGACTTAGTGGCACCGATGCTGAGAGGGGATGCAGTCTGCGATGATGCACTGATATGAACTCCGCCATCGCTAGATCAAGACTCTGTGACCTACTGGACCGCAGTGTAGGCCGGAGGCAGCGGTCAGAAATGGACCACAGCCACGTGTCATTGGCTCGCAATGCACAGAGTTAGTGACACCAGGGCAGTTGACGTTAGTGTTCGATCACCTCCGTAACGATGATCCTGTTCCCTCCGGACTGCAACACGTCATCCTCTTACGCCTCCACTTGCGTGTGATGATATGTATTCTGCCTTTGAAAAATAGATGTTCAGTTCCAATTCTGTGACCTACTTGGGTGCAGCATAGGCCGAGGGCAGTAGTCCACGTAGGCCCACAGACACGTGTGGTTGTTATGCTATGCACAGACCTGGTGGCACCACATCGAAGGGAGTGTAATGACATGAAATCTGCCTTAACTAATGTTCACTGCCATGGTGTAAACAAGACTCAGTTCCAAATGTGTGACCTACTTGACCTTTGGTGTAGGCCGGAGGAGGCAGTTGAGTACGTCAATAAGAAAAGAGTAACGCGGGCCTGTGTCGTGGAGGCCGTGATTGTCTGAGGAGGCTTCCAAGGTCGCGGGCCTAAAGCTTGGAGCTTGCGCAGGCACGTTGTGGGCCATCCTTGACACACGCCGGTGTCGGCAGGTAATCACTGTGGTCTGGCTGCGCAGGGGCAGGCCTGACGGGTTCGGGGTCCAGCATGCTGGGGTACGGGAGGCACACAGGATCGCAGGCAACTCTGCACAGGAGGACGGCATCGGCCTCGTGGCGTGGTGAGCGGCACCACCCTGGCAGAGACGTTGGGCTTCTCGGAAGAGGACCATGCCCAGGGCTACGTGCTTTTTGTTCACACCCCTACACTGGCCTGGCATACGCCGGGCCATCCCACCCCACTCACGCTTACGGAGGGGAAATCACAGGCAACATTTCCGCAAACTCCCCCACTGGCCGGGGTGACATGGTTGCATCCACTGTCCACTACACTCCATACACCTGAGGTGTATGTCGCCATGGACATGGGTGTGTTCTGCATACTGCGGTCTGTCCATCACATCTCCGCCACTCTTGGCATTGTTTACTTTCCCAATTATGATTCTCCTGCCTCCTTCACACATGCCTGGTTGCCACCTCTCCCCACGTTCGGCTAGTGTGTGGCCGAGGTGCCATGCCATTGATGGCTCATTTTCATGGCTTGCCCAGGTTACCATTGTGAGTTGTTCTGTCATGTCTGGTGGGTGGGCATGTTGTTTTGCCTCTTGGTTCAGATTTTGTGACGTGTGCATTGCCAGAGTTGTGAGTTGCATGGTTGTGGAGTTGAGGTGAGTGGGGTGTTTATGTGGAACTTGCCAAGGGGCTGTGCATTTCCCTTGGTGCCATCCTGGGAACGCTGGTCGCTGATGGACTGTCGGAGGATGGAGGAATCATGCACACTGGCTGGGTATTTGGAGGCGACATTGGTGGAGGTTCCACGGTGTTCGGTTGTTGCCTGCACATTGGTGTGAGACATGTGCTTTCTGTTGCGGTGAATGTGTGCTGTGTCGGCAGGGGGCACAGGTATGACATGTGTGCTGTGGATTGCCCCCAACACGTGCGTGCATCCAGCTATGGCGTATGGTCCCTGCTTGGTGTCCAGCGGATCCTGCGCATCGTGTTGGATGTATAGGGACTGGGGTACCAGGCTGTGGTGATGTCCAGGGCAGGTGTGAGGGACTTGGATGTGGATGGCTGTGTGACTCCTCCAACTCTGGTGGGTGTTGGTTGGAAGGTATCAGGAGCCAACAGGTGCAGCACAGCCAGCAGCTTTGTGTGGGGTGGGATGTTGGTTGTCCGCTGTGTTAGTGCCGTTGGCCTGTTGGGCGTTGTTGGTCAGGATGCGGAGGATGGTTGTCTCTTTGAGCCTGTAGTGGGCAATGACATTGTCAGGTGTTGGGTCTGTGTGGCTGGTGCATTTCCTGGGGGTCCGCTGTCTTTGTCTGCGCTGCCTCAGTGTTGGTCTGGGGGGGGGTGTTCCGGGTGGGGGTTGGGGTCCTGGGGTGGTGGCGGTGGGTGTTGTGGCCCTCTGTGGCTGTGCTCCCTTTTGTGGTGCAGGCTGTGGTCCAACTTTGCACCAAGTCAGAGCAGGTGTTATTTTCCTGCAGCTAACTCGCCTTATCGCCTGTTTGGTGTTCTAATCGCAGTACAGTCTGGTCGTTGTGAATGTTGTGGAGTGGTGTTGTCGCGGGTTTTGGCACGGGAACGCCTACTCTGCATCTCATTAGCAATAGTTGCGGGAGTCTTCTGTGGTGATGTTTTTTTGCGGATGCTATTGCGGGTAAACTGGTGATATGGGCTGTTAACAACAGCTTGTGAATGGGGCGATAAATTTATCGCAACTTTGGCTGAATTCAAGTGCCATTAACTCTGCGATAGATCCTTGTGAATGTCCCCCTAAATCCCTCCGTATCCAAGGGTAAACCCAAGCAAAACCTGGAAAAATCGCTGTAAATCGGCCCACTGAGCATCGTTTCGTAAATGGCATCCACAAATGGCATTCATTTAAAATGAATCATTTTGGTCTTGAGTTCTCAGAAAATGATTTAGCTGTGCATGAGCGAATTATAAGATATGCGTGAGCAGAAGGCGAAAATGTGAAAATTTCAGCTATACGAGGTACCCATTTTCTCTTACATACACCGCCATTTCCTGCTCCATGATGTGCCTAGGCAGGAGCCCAGACAGTAGAAAATGACACTGGGATGGCTAAACTCATCCATGGCAAGTATCAGAGAGGGCAGTTGGGCATCTGTGAGGAGAGAGAGCGGCCTTGAAGGTGCAGGTTGGTCCAAGTAAATCTGCTGGTGTCACTCCAGGAAGAATTATAGACGGGGAACTCGGCCACAGATACTTTGGGGCAGATTAACAAGCCCCTTGCGCCTCATTCACGCCGCCGTTGCGTCACTTTTGTGACGCAGCGGTGGCGCAAATCCTGCGGCATGGTGCGGGGTACTTACAACGTGACGCATCTGGGAGATGCATCACTTTGTAAAGCTCTGCACCACATGTAGGCGTTCCTGCGCAGATTTCACTCAGTCACTTTTAGGCCCATGCTGCGTCAAAACCCTGTGCCTGCCTGAAGCAGGCGTAAGGATTGACGCAGCATTAACAAGATAGGGCCCCCCAGAGCATTAGTGGAGCTGCGTCGCTCTTGCGACGTAACTCCAACAATGCGCTACTTTTACCCCATGGTGCACCGCATTGTAAATGCGGTGCATCCATGGTGGCGGAGCTGTGGCGCACAATAACTGGCGCATCCCTGCTGATATGCAGAGATGCGCCAGTTATTGTAAATATGCCCCTTTGTGTCGATATTGAAATGTTTGGGCAGTTTTTTGGCGAGGGTCGGCAGCCCTCATTCTTGGTTCAGCAACAGACATGGCAAACGACTGCTGAGGGGTGGCACAAGGCTCCTCTAATGCCCTCAGCATCCCACTTTATATACATTTTAAAATTAAGAATAGGTATGCAACTACATTCAGTTTTCAATCAATTTTTGTGTGGTTGCAAGCGGCATGACTTTACAACTTGAAGCACCACCACATGTAACAGTGAGCAGGCGGCGCCTTGCGATGGAAGACCTCGAGTGTCTTCGCTTGGTACAGTAGTGACACCAAACAATAAATAAGCAGATTATAATGTTTTGCCTAGATTTTTAACATAGACTTAATGTTCACTAACTGGAAATTTCAAAGCCTAAATATTGCACTGAAAATATTTCTGCTGACCTGAAACTGCAATGGCAAAATCACTAAAGTTATGGGGGTCTTTTTACTAATCTTTCACGCAATATAGGACAGCAAGCGTAGGTGCTGCAGTCCATATTTACAAAGATATGGAGCATTTCTGCTCTCTCTATGCATTAGCGCACTGTGTGCAGCCAAGCGCCAATGCAGGCACCTTAGTGCAAGGGTGACTGTGTTAAGGGCAGGATTGTGTGGCACCTTCTTCCACAAAAACAATACTTGGAGGCTTTTCCTCTTTCTACGTCTGCTGCGGAATCAATCACACCTAGAAGATGGAAATAACGAGGAGAAATAAAGCTATTTTTCCTCGTTACACTTCATTATGGAAGGAGTAGTATTTTGACGCATTCCCAGTTTACTAGCTTTAGGAAATCTGGGAATGTGACTAAGTCTAATGGGCATATTTACAAGGAGTCCGTGCTGCTTCACTTTTTAGACACAGAGGTGGCACAAATTGCAGACCCATATTAACAAGGCAACGCAAATCCACTTTACGTGACTTTTCATGGCCTTTTGAATATGGATAAGGCAAAGAAGTGCAAGTCTCTGTGTTACCTTACTCTGCATCAAAGAGGTGTTTTATGGGCATTACTGTGGGTGTTCCCAGATTTACAAGGACTTGTAAACATAGGAATGAGTCAAAAGCCTATGCCTCCCCAGGGGAGGTGTACCGAGAAGAAACATTTTTGTTAATCCTCACTTTTCTTCTTTCTATGTGTGCTGCAGAAGCTCCAGAAGGAGGAAAATGCCTCCATTGATTGTTTTTATGTAGGAAGGTGTCTGTTCCTGCACACAAACGATCATACCTACCATGCAGACACCCATGCTCCATGGTCCAATGGTGCCTGCGTTGGCGCTAGGCATCCAAATGTGCACCAGTGCAAAGACAGGGATGTGTATTATTGTTGGAAATGCGACGCACCCCTGCACTTACAGCGCATTAAGGGGCATATCAACAAGGGCTTTATCTCTGCTTTTTTGGCTTTAAAAGCCAGAAAAGGAGAGATAAAACTAGCGCCCTATCAACAACAGGGTGCTAACATGCAAATTTTCATGTTAGCAACCTTTTACTCTACGCTTCCCCTTGCATCTCTAATGAGATGCAAAGGGGGCGTTCCAGAGTAAAATAATAGGAGAAATGTCGCTAAGCGACATTTCTCCTATTATCAAGAATGTCGCTAACCCTGTTAGAGACAAAAAAAGCAGCGCTAACCGCGGTTAACGCTGCTTTTTTACGTCTGGTATTTTTCTGACTTAGCCATGAAATCCTATGGAAGGTGGATATCATGGCTAAGTTTGCCTGTCCCTATCAACAAGCTAACGTGAGATTATCGCTGGGTTTCCAGCGATAATCTCACGTTAGCCTGTTAGCGTGAGGATTTTTATCGCTATTGAGATAAGCGTTGCTAATAGCACACTATCTCAGCGATAAAAATTCACGCTAGCCGGCGATAATTATCCTAGCGCTAAGTGCGCTTAGAGATAATTATCGCCGGTTGTTGTTGATATGCCCCTAAACTGGCTTATGATGCCGTGTTTCGGCAGTTTGCTGTAAAAATGCGCCTAAGGGTGGATGCACGGGAATACTCATGCTCCATCCATCAAATGACTCCCAGCTTGAAATGTAATGTAACTCAGCACAATCCACTGCTTTGCTTTACATCTCTTTACACCGCCGTGCAATGTGTCGTAAATTGACCCTTACGTGGCTTTGTAAATATTAGTGAAGCCTTTACTCAAGGACAACGTAAAGTATTGGTAAATATGACACTATGATATGAAAAGTTACTTTCAAATTAAATTCAGAGCTATGAAGGATATGTAAAACAACAAGCATTTAGCTTCATAACTTTGATACTAATGAGCAATGAAATATTCATGCCACTACATTTAATGTACTTAAAATGAATGTTGAGATATTTATGCAGCTCAGCTGGAACTGTGTATTGTTTACTTTAACTGATGCCGAAAAGATTTGGTCGAACAGCTGCTTGTTTGTCTTTTTTCTAAACAAATATTTGGCCAACTAGCCAAACAACAACAGAGGAGGAGGATTGTGTCTAGCAGCGAGTAAAACAAACACAGAAACAGCAGCTTTATTTGGAAAGATTGTGTCTGCATAATGTGTTTAATAATGGATGAAATTCCGTCATTAATAACAATGCTTTTAAAAATGGCACATAATGCAAGTTGGTACATTAGAAAACATTGTTAATAAAGAAAGAAAACTATAAAAGATCGTGCAGTCATTTTACTGGAATTGGCCTATTTCAGAAACACATCATGCATAACCACTTTCCATCTGCTCATACGATGGTCAAATAAATATGTCAAAGTGGACTGCAGATGAGCAAATCTTTGCTGTGTATTTTCCTGGAATTTGGTACACCCTGAAGCTCGCAATCCCTGGGCAGGTATCAAGACCTGAATATGTTCTGCAGTATGATGAGAGGCTTAAGGCATCTTTAGCGTGGGTGTAAGTCTGACATATTGTGATCTAGGGACATATTTATTAAGCAATCACATAGCGCAGCAAGTAAAATTGCTGCACTGCGGGATAAGTAAGGGGCAGGAATGCGGCGTACTTAACAATATACGGCGCATTCCTGTCATTTCCCAGTGCTGGTGCACAATGTGCTGCCTAGCACCAATGCAGGCATCCTTGCACCATGGTGCTACTTAAGTGGGTAGCATAATCAGTGCTGCAGGCCCACTGGTAGCATTTAATTTACAGACCCTTGGTATATGATATACCACTCTACAAGAGACTTATAAGTAAACTAAAAATGCCAATTCCATATAAACAATTTTAACAATGTTTTAGGGGAGTGAGCACACACACTTTAGCACTGGTTAGTAAAGAGTCCTAAGACCAATAAAAAAAAATCAGCAAAAAGTATAGGAAAAAGGCAAAAGGTTTTGAGGTTACCCTGCAGCACGGGGCAGGTCCAGCAGTTGGCATTACAGGGGTAGAGCAGTGTGGCTCAATGATTAGAGCGGCAGACCCTGATGCAGAGGTCTAGCCCGGGACCAGGGTTCAATTCCCCGCCACGGCGGGTCTTGGGCTCAAAAATTCCACGGACCTGATAATTCTCGCCTCGGTGCCATTCCAATCATGGAGTCCCACTCTGCAACTCTGGGCAATAGCTTGCTTAATCTCCACAACGGCCCCCACAACGCTAAGGATGCCTGGCCTCCACCTTGGGGGTGCCCTGGAGTGGACGCCTCACAGGGAAAGCCAGGATGGGTTCCACAGCGGTATTCGTACAAGCGCCTTGAGACCCTTGCGGGTGAGTAGTGCGCTATACAAGTATCAATTTACATTACATTACATTACATTTACAAGCATTAAACCATATATTTTGATGCAAACACAGATTTAGTAAAGGCACTAAACCTGGGTTTGCACCCCAATGGTGCTTCTAGTCTCAGATGTGCCAATCGGAGACAGGAAGAATGAGGAGAAATATCTGTACTTCTCCTTGTTACATCCTCTTTCTTTGTGTAACAAAGTCACCCTTGTGTCATAGAGCAAGGGTGCCTTTGTTGGCACTAGGGAGCCAGAGTCATGCCAGCATAGAGAGAAAGCTGAACAGCCTTATTTTTTGTAAATATGGTACTGTTCAGTTCTCTCCCATTCACACAATGCATCTCAGCAACTTACCCTGCTGTGTTGCATTAGGTGAACGTTTAGTAAATCTGCCCCTAAATGTCAGTGGCACCTTGCAAAAGGCTTCATGTCTGTGGACAGTTCACTACATAATGACACCCAACAAGAAAAATACAAGTCCCAGGAATCTTTTAACTCTGACATTGTTTGGAGATTAGGGCAGCCATCTTGGATCATGGAGAATAATGTCCCTCGGAATCCACAGCATCCTTACAAGATACTCATCATCTTACAATGTTCCTGCAGCCAGTACCCCTGCTTTTGGATTATTTACTCATGTTAGGAGAACTATTACCTCTTTGAGAGTTTGCGAAAGAGCATTTTAATACAGAGTAGTATTCTGGAAATCAAGTTGTGTTGGAATACAAACTTTGATCTGTTTTTTGAACATTTAGGCTTACTAACTAAAAACTGAAGGAGTTATAATATTTCATGAAGTTTTTTTGTCATAAAGGAACGGACACATTTTTGCACCAGGATATAATTGTTTATGACTTGATTTTTTGTTTTGTTTTGCCCTGTGAGGGCTTTCCTATCTTCCATATAGTTTGTGGACTCAGGACAGAGGGACTATGAGGTAAATTTACAAAGAAATGGAGAAGCGTGGCACTGCAAGCAATTTAGCTGTGCCACGCTGTGTAATCTAAAAAACAAAGGGATGCGTGGTATTTACAAGAATACGGCACAGCCCTGTGATTTCCCTTACTCTGGTGCTAAAAAATGCTGCCTAGTACCAACACAGACACCCTTGTGCCATGATGCAAGGGTGCTGGCGTTAATGGGCATCATCCCCCAATTCAGGCACCCTTGAACCATAGTGCAAGGGTGTCTGTGTTGCAGGGATAAATATTTATGTCCAGGAAAGGACACCCTCCTGCATATGAACAATCTTTAAAGTCAATTTTCTCCTATGTGTGCTGCAAAATGCAGCACACAAAGAAAGAGCAAAAACAAGGAGAAATAAAAGTATTTGTCCTTGTGCCAAAATTACACCTGTTATTCAGTGGCGTTAGTTTTTGGCACTGCCGCAGATTTGTACATCCTTGTAAATCTGGAGCAGCATCAAAAAGCAATGGGTGTGGTGGTGGAATGCCCACAGCAACACCCATTGTACACCTTTTTCACGCAGATACCTGCATTAACCCCTTCTGTGCCACGCCCTTTCCTCCTCCTGTGCCGGGCGTTACATTAGTGGGTGGGGTTCATGACGAGATAGTCTCATCATGGGCACAGCGCGACCGTGCTCCATGACGAGACTATCTCGTCATGGGCACTGAAGAGGTTAACGGGTGCGATATTTACAAAGTGGCATTTAGCCACTCAAAGTGTCTTAATGCAACTTTGTAAATATGGAGCAGGGCATTGCGCTTTCGGAGCGGCCTAAGATGTGACGCTCCAGTGGTGCAATGCCCTTGTAAAGATGCCCCAAAGTGGTGGCCACAACATTTCTGTTTGTGTTGCAGTGAGCCAATCAGATTGCTAGTCCTACAGGACAGAGACAGCAGATAGGGAAAAAGCCCTCTCGACCAATCATATCGCTCTATTTTTGTAATTTACGGTACCGCAGTTGTACCGCGGTATGGCTGCGGGACCAACCGTCCAAATATCACTAACTTTTGAACCTTAATTTCTCAAGAACTGCCAATCAGATTTGCAACAAATCACAAAACCCCCTTTCTGAGTAAAGATCTTGTTTTTTGCCAAATTTGGTGTAATTCTAGTCAGCTGTTTTTTAATAACACTTCCTAAAATTCCAATGGGAAATTGCACGGGGAAAATGAATTTTGTGACACCCTTTTTATCGGCCCCTGCTTGACTAAGCACCATGAAAACTTTCATGAAGTAGCTGAAGAAGATTAACTTTTATTTTTGTAAGTTTCTTGAAGATTTATCAAAAGGTGCCAATGTTATTGGCCAAACAATAAGTGCTCTTCCTATTGAAACTGTGACCTAACTATTGTAATATATGTACCGTAGGAATCACAAAATATTAATAAATATAAATGATTTTCCAGTTGCATAATCAACAAGTCAGAAACTTTGCTAATAAGTATCAGAATGCACATATCCTTGAAATTAGAGGTAGTTTACTTACCAATAGAGAAGGAAGGTTGTGAGATTTTGAAAAGTCATTTTTTTCAGTTTCAGGAATATCACTTCCACACTTGGTGTACAGAGAACTGATTATATAGAGATATTGTAAGGTATGTCCTGTCACTGATCAAGTTAGATGCTAAACAATCATGACATTAAGATGTCTTTATATGTTATCAGATACCCGCTCTGACCTACAGACAGCAGAACCCAGTAGAGTGGCACAGCAAAGTTGTTGTATATATAGATAACATCTGCTTTCTTTGTATCCTGTTCCCCTTTCTGTATTTCTACTATTTCTAAAACTAATGTACCTTGTGTGGTCAATGGTGGATGCAGTGAAGTAGTAAAGATGCATTTCTGTACTAGGATTCAGAGCACAAGGTTTGTGCTTTCTGACAGATCGCTGCTGGCACATCAGTGAGAAGCAAAGGAGCAGGCAACTGAATAGTTAGGCAAATAAAGTAGGAGCTGAAATACATCATCAATCAGCACTGGAAGTGACATCACTGCAATTTCTTATCATCCATCTACACTAGAAGTGACATCACTGAACTTCCCATGTTTCATCTGCACAGAAAGTGACATCTCTGGTTTCCTACCAAAACGTCTTTAAAATATGAAGCCGAGCAGGAAAACTTCTATTTCCATCATCTATCTGACCAGGAAGCAATATCACTGGTTTCCCACTAAAATCATTTTTAAAAGAAGAAGCCAAGCTAGATGACTTAATTTCCCATCACCCCTCTATACAGGGAGTCACATCACTGCATTGCTCATCATCCATCTACACAAGAAGTGACATAACTGGTTTCCTGTCAAAACTATTGTTAAAAGAAGAAGCCAAGCAAGTGGACTCCATTTGTCATCATTCATCTTCACATGAAGGGACTTCACTGCATTTCCCATCATCCATCCGCACAGGAAGTGACATCACTGGATTTATCATAAACCATCTGCATAGGAAGTTTATTAGAAGTGTCAACTTTATGGTGGTCTCCCCCCAAACATTTAGCCTGCTTCCCTCCATGGGCTGAAGGCAGTCAAGAGGGCTACCAAATTGGATCCCTAGGTAACCCTCAGAGCCTTTGAGGAAGTGCAGAGTTGGCAGTCTACCTCAAACGATGATGATGTAATAAGCAGGAGCACACTTAGAGGATGATGAGGATATTAAGTACTCAGGCTGGGAACCTGAGCTACAAGGAGAGCCCAAATCAACCTCAGTGGATGCCCAGGATGGGGCAGGGAGCAGTATGACTGCCAGGGGTCTAAGCCCAGAGGAGTTGTAGGACAGGAAAGCAGAGGCTCAAGTTGCAGCTATCCAAAATGAAGCCAGAATCAGAAGAGAGGATGGCCCAGGAGAGAATGGTCTAAGAGCCCACACTCAGAGAACTGGACATAAGAGCCAAACAAGCAGAGTCTAGAAACATTGGTGTCAGCATATTTGCATTGTCTACTGGAGAGGTGAGGGTCTGCATACCACAAGAAGTAATTGCCAATTATGTGGTAGGAGATGATATTGACAAGTAGCTTTCTGCTTATGAGGTAGCTCTGAGGCTAATCAAGGTTCCAGAAGGGTATTGGGGGAGAGGCAGCTCATAGAAACACATGCCCATGGTGGGGAGGAACACACTTCTCCCACTGGAGACAGAGGACTAGACAGAGTATGTCCCATGAAAGCCATACTTGTAGCTAAATTTGGGCTGAACCCTGAGATATACAGTCAGAAGTTCAGCCAGAGCCACAAACTTCCAAACCAGTTTTAGATGAATTTTATAGACTGCTTCATCAAGGCACTGAATGACTGGGTGAGGGGCAGCACAGGCTTTGATTACACTGGGCTGTACAACTTGATTTTGAGGGAGCACATGCTCAATACTTGTTTTACGGAGCTAAACAAGCACCTACTGTGATGTGTGTAGAGCTAGCGCCATGCTCCATGTGTAGGAGGCCGTTTATGGTGACGCTGCCGCACTGCTTGATTGCAACACTACTGATGGCTGCTCTGGTACCCGATATGGAGAGAAACCATCCCAAGACCCCTATTGCAGGGGTGTAAAAGCTTCAGTGCCGGGGGTAATGAGGGAATGGATGTAAACTTTATGTCCTGACGCAGACAGCATCAGCTGAGAAAGGAGCAGAAGGGGCTCCTGCACAAGCAACTGCCTGCAGAACAGTGCTGAAAGATCGCTTCAGCTGGCATTTCAATGTTTCCCTTATCTCCGGTCCCCTGCACAAAAGCAAAGGAGAACGAGGAGCACAAAGGAGGATGGAGGAAGAAGGAGGAAGACGTGACACTGGTTAAAAGCTTGTTTGGTAACCCTACAAGTCAATCAATCAATCATTTGTAGATTACTACTCACCCATGAGGGTCTCAAGGTGCTGGGGGGGGAGGGAGAGGGTGCTGCTACTGCTCGAACAGCCAGGTCTTTAGGAGTCTCTTGAAGGTCAGCAGGTCCTGGGTCTGTCGCAGGAATATGGGGAGAGTGTTCAATGTCTTGGCGGCGAGGTGGGAGAATGGTCTGCCGCCGATGGTTGTTCGGTGGATGCGTGGAACGGTGGTGAGGGCGGGGTCAGCGGAACGAAGCTGGCGGTTCGGGTTGTAGAAGGTGAGTAATTTGTTGAGGTATGATGGTCTAGTGTTGTGGAGTGCTTTGTGAGCGTGGGTGAGGAGCTTGAAGGTGATCCTCTTGTTGACGGGGAGCCAGTGCAGATCTCTCAGGTGGGCAGTAATTTGGCTGTGTCGGGGGATGTCGAGGATGAGGCAAGCGGAGGCGTTCTGTATGCGTTGGCGTCTTTTCTGGAGTTTGGTGGGGGTTCCGGCATAGAGAATTTATGAGGTTACAACGCACACATTTACAACGCATGCCTTTACAATGCATTTTTTACATCGCAACATCCTTTACAACGCATACATTTACATCGCATACCACTACAATGAATTTTTGAAAACTACCTTTACAACGCATTCCATTACATCGGATTCTACCTTTACAACACATACCATCACAACGCATACCATTACATTGCATTTAAGGTAAGTGTTGGATAGTGTAGGGGTAAAAATTACTATTCTAATTCCAGGGGGTGCAACAATAGGGTAAGTGTTAAATAGTGTAGGGGTAAAAATGACTATTCTAACTCCAGGGGGTGCAACAGTAGGGTAAGTGTTGGATAGTGTAGGGGTACTATGTGTTGTAATGGTATGCGTTGTAATTACATGTGATGTAATGCCCGCGTTGTAGTGACATGCGTTGTAGTGGCATGCAATATAATTGATGCGTTGTAGTGACATGCGCTGTAAAGTATGTTGCGATGTAATGACTGCATTGTAAATGTAGTGCAATGTAATGACTGCGTTGTAAAGGTTGTTTCCCCTGCGTAGAGGGCGTTGCCGTAGTCAAGCCTGCTGCTGATGAGGGCTTGGGTGACCGTCCTTCTGGTTGCAGTGGGGATCCATCTGTAGATCTTGCGAAGCATGCAGAGGGTGTTGAAGCAGGAGGAGGAGACGGCGTTTACTTGCTGGGTCATAGAAAGTGTTGAGTCCATGATGAATCCCAGGTTGCATGCGTGGTTGGTGGGTGTCGTTGCATCTCCCAGCGTGGCCGGCAACCAGGAGTTGTTCGAGGTGGAGGGGATGGAGCCAAGGATCAGGACTTCCATCTTGTCAGGGTTCAGTTTCAGGCGATTGTTCTTCATCCATTCTGCTACGGCCGTCATTCCTTCGTGGAGGTTGGTTTTGGTGGTGGAGGGGTCCCTGGTGAGGAAAAGGATCAGCTGCGTGTCGTCGGCATATAAGATGATGTTGAGGTCGTGTGATCGGACGATGTTGGCGAGCGGTGCCATGTAGACGTTAAAAAGGGTCAGGCTGAAGGATGATCCTTTGGGTACTCTGCAGGTGATCTTGGTGGCTTTGGATCGGAATGGGGGGAGGCGGACTCTCTGTGTTCTGCCGGTGAAGAAGGAGGTGATCCAGTCCAGTGTATTGTCGCAGATCCCTGCATCGTGGAGGCGTGTGCATAGGGTGTGGTGGCAGACGGTGTTGAAGGTGGCCGAAAGGTTCAAGAGGATGAGGGCCCCGGTTTCGCTGTTGTCCAGCAGGGCCCTGATGTCGTCAGAGGCTGCGATGAGGGTGATTTTGGTGGTGTGGTTGCTGTGGAATCCTGATTGGGACGAGTCCAGGATGTTGTTCTCATCAAGGAAGCGGGTCAGTTGCCTGTTGCCAGCCTTCTCGATGACTTTCACCGGGAACCGGAGCAGGGAGATGGGCCGGAAGTTCTTGAGGTCCTTTGGCTCCGCCTTGGGTTTCTTGAGGAGGGCGTTGATCTCGGTGTGTTTCCAGCTCTCCTGGAAGGTGGCGGTCTCAAAGGAGCTGTTGATGATCTTCTGGAGTTGGGGTTCGATGATGGAGCTCGCTTTGTTGAAGATGTGGTGAGGGCAGGGGTCGTATGGTGAGCCGGAGTGGATTGTGTTCATGATTTTGATGGTGTCGTTGTCGTTGATGTGGGTCCAGGAGAGGAGGAGGCCGGTGTGGTTGGGGGGCGGTGAGTCTGAGGTGGCGGTGGCTGTCGGAGGGGTCTGGAGCTTGAAGCTGTCGTGGATGTCTGCGGTCTTGCGGTGGAAGAAGTTGGCTAGGGAGTCGCAGAGGTCTTGCGATGGCGGGATGTCGTTGGAGCTGGAGCTGGGGTTGGCGAGTTCTTTCACATTGCTGAAGAGGTCTTTGCTGTTGTACGCGCTGTTGTTGATGCGTTCCTTGAAGGAGGTCCTTTTGGCGGTTCAAATGAGTTGGTGGTGCTGGCGGCTGGCTTCCTTGAGGGCTGTGTGGTTGTCCGGTGTCTGTTCATGGTGCCATTTCTTCTCGAGTCTTCGGCAAGTCTGCTTGGATGCCTGGAGATCGGTGGTGAACCAGATGGCCCACCTGTCGGTGTGCCTGTTTGAGGGTTTCCTGATCAGGGCGAGGGTGTTGGCGCAGTCGTCGATCCATTGCCTGAAGTTGCAGGCGGCTGTGTTGGTGTTGGTGGGGTTGGTCGGTGAGTCATGGGCAAGGGTGGTGATTTGCTGGTCTTCGGTGAGCTTGTTCCAGCTGCGGTGGGGGATTTGTTGCGGGTGGTTGTGCATGGTGTGTTTCTTGAAGGAGAAGTGGATGCAGCAGTGTTCGGTCCAGTGGAGTTCGGTGATGTGGCTGAAGGTGACGTGGTTGCTGGAGGAAAAGATGGGGTCGGGCGTGTGTCCGGCAGAGTGTGATGGTGTCGTGATGAGCTGTTTGAGTCCAAGGTTGGTGAGGTTGTCGAGCAGGGTGATGGAGTCGCTGTCATTGGTGTTCACGAGGTGGAAGTTCAGGTGTCCGAGGAGGATGTAGTCTCGGGATGTGTGTGCTGACGATAGCGGTGATGGAGTTGCTGAACTGTGGTAAGGGTCCGGGGGGTCTGTAGACAAGGGTTCCTCTGAGGGTGGTGTTGGGATCGATGTAGATCTGGAAGTGCAGGTGTTCGGCAGTGCTGAGGGTGTCTTTGTTGCTTGTCGAAATTCTGAGGGTGTTCCTGTGGACGATGGCTATTCCTCCTCCTGGTTTGTTGGTGCAGTCCCTGTGGGTGATCTTGTAGCTGTCCGGGATGGCTAAGGCAATGTCGGGCACTGAGGAGGAGTTCATCCAGGCCTCCGTCAGGAAGGTGACGTCCGGGGAGGATGAGTCGAGTAGGTCCCAGAGTTCGATGGCGTGCTTGTGGACGGAGCGGGTGTTGATAAGTATACATCTGAGATGGTTGTGAACTGCTCTGGTGGGAGGGGCAGGGCATGCCAATGTTCGGTGGCTTGTGAAGCAGCATCTTTGGCAGGTGAAGGCTCCGTGGGTGAGCTTCGGGGTGACCTGGAAGCAGGTGGGTGATCGGCCGGCGCTGAGCTCATGGAAGAATTTGGTGGTGTGGGGCCCAGGGGGTCTGGCGCTGGGTGCGGTCCAGGCACGGACGGGCGCAGACAGGCTTGCTTTAGGCGTGCCATTAAGAAGGAGAGGTGGGAGGGAGGAGCAGCTGGGAGGCGTGGGTAAATGGGCAAGCAAGAGGGGCGGGGCAGCAGGGGATGCAACAACGGGAAAGTGAGGTGGCAGAAAGGCCAACAGTTAGAGAGAGGCTATGGAGAAAAAAGCAGAAATGGCAAAATAGACGGGAAAGAATAGAGAAAATAAAGATACAGCAGACAAGAAGAAAGGCAAATAACAAGGCAAAAAAACGGTGAACAGGAAAAACGGAGAAGGCACCACTTGTGGCTCGAACTCACGGCAGCAGTGAGGGCGGGAGCATGGGCACAGTTAGGTGGAGCTGTGCGGCGTGGAGAGCGACCTGCCTGGAAACAGGGTCAAGGGTCGCTTAAGGTGAGGTTAAGGGCCTGGCTGGTGGTGGAGGTGGCACTCCTAGGTGGGGGTGCGGCTTGCTACTGCCGATCCCCTCCTCATGTGGTAATCCAGCCAGTTGTGGGTATGAGAAAAGAAGTCTGCCCTGAATATTAAAGCTGCAGGAATAAAAGAGTGTTGGGGGAAAAGGAGGAGGGAGAGCCCTAAGAACAGCAAGTGAAAGTGGTATAATTAAAGAGTACTACCCCCTGGAAACTATTAAGCGTCACACAGGGAGTCGGCTAAGGTTCTAAAAACAGCTAAGGTGGCAAAGGCCAGAAAAAATCAAGTTGTGCAAGCTGAGTCTTTGAATATGAACGAACAGAGTGGAGATAGCAGCTCAACCACTAACTTAAGTGTGTTAGAGGGGGTCTTCCAGACTTTAGACCACAGCACTGAGCTCGTGAGCGTGAATGGGGCCTCTGCAAGGCATCAGTCAGTGGTCCTGCGAGGTTGGCGTCCGTCGATGTAGTTGGGGTGTCGCGGTTGAGAGCGGAGTTGAGCTGCTCCTCTGTGATTTTGCTCTAGCTCCTTCTTGTAGGGTGCGGTGCGGGTTTGGGGGCAGTGGGTTTGTCGACATTGAAGTGTACGCAGTGGTGGTCCGTCCAGGGGGGTTGCCTGGTGTGGCTGAAGTAGATGCTATTGCCTCCTGCGAAGATGGGATCGAGGGTATGTCCTGCCTTGTGGGTGGGCGTGGTGACGAGCTGTTTCAGGCCAATGTTGGCGAGGTTGTTCAGGAGGGTGGTGGAGTTGGGGTCGCAGGGGTTGTCAAAGTGGAAGTTCAGGTTTCCGATGAGCAGGTAGTCCATGGCGGTGATGGCATGTGGTGCAATGAGGTTGGCGATGGTTGTGGAGAAGGAGGCGCAGGGTCCGGGGGTCTGTAAGTGAAGGTACCGTGAAGGGTGGTTCTAGGGCTGGTCTGGATCTGGAAGTGAAAGTGTTCGGTGGTGGAGAAGGGGTTGTTCATGGTGGAGGTTGAGAGTTGGAGGGAGCTCTTCTGTGCGATGGCCTCCTGGAAGGTAAGGGTGGTCTTTTGTCTGGATCTTGTATCTGTCGGGGATGGCGATGGCGATGGCGATGTCAGGGGCGGAGGAGGAGTTGGTCCAGGTTTCTATGAAGAAGGCGACGTCTGGTGAGAGGGTGTTGAGGAGGACCCAGATCTCAACTGCATGTCTGTGCAGGGAGCACACATTGAGGAGGATGCACCTCAGGGTTTCAGAGGTGTTGGCATTCAGTGCAAGGGTGGTGGCCATGATGGTGTTGAATGTCTGGCGGCAGTGGTGGCAAGAGAACTGTCAGTGGGTTGGGATTTGTGTGGATAGCTGGCAGTTGTTGTCCCTCCCGAGGTTGAATGCGAGGAGTGTGGCTGAGTCATAGCGGTGGATGGTAGGTGAACCAGGGTGTCTGGCACAGGTTATGTTATGTTATGTTATGTCAGAATGAATTTATAGAGCGCACGTACACCGGGGAGGTTTCATCGCGCTATTTGGTTGAGATCCAGGTCATAAAAGAGGGTTTAGAAAGCCTGTCGGAAGAGCCAAGTTTTTAACAGACTCCTGAAACCAAGAAGATTGGTACAGGAGCGGAATTCGAGGGGAAGAGAATTCCAAAATATGGGTAGAGAACCTGGCCCACCAGTGCACTTTAATCTAAAATGAGGACTAAGTAATACATTTTTGTGAGCTGAGCGAAGATTTCGTGGGGGAGCGTATTTGTTAATCATATTATCAACACATTTTGGGCTCTTTCCGTAAAGTGACTTAAAAATAAGACATCCAGTCTTGAAAGCGCACCACTGAACAACCGGAAGCCAGTGTAATTGCTTCAAGAGAGGAATAATATGATGATGCCTAGGATGGTGGACAATCAGACGAGCAGCCTGATTTTGTACTACCTGGAAGCGTCTTGAAAGATAGAGAGGGATGCCAAAATATAATGAATTGGCATAATCGACATGGGACATTACCAAGGCGATAATCACCTGAATCCAGGCATCATGAGTAAGATATCTACAAATCTTTTTTATTTTACGAAGTTGAAAAAAACAGGTGGAGATCGCTGAGCTAATCTGAGGCTTCAGAGTAAGATCCTTACTGATAATCACCCCTAAGCTTTTAGCCGAACTAGAAGGAACAGGGAGCTGACCCAGCTCCATAGGCCAGAAATGAGGTCCCCATGGATTTTTAGCAATGCCACCTGTCAAAACCAGCTCCGTCTTGTCCGGATTGAGTTTTAAATGGTTCTTGTTCATCCATTGGCTGAACAGCATGGACGATTGAAAAGCATGAACCGACTCTGAGGAGTTACTGGTGGAGAAAATAAGCTGAAATCAGCTGCATAGTTGAAAGTGCAGACTTTGCGCTCCTTCAGAGCTCGGACGAGAGAGAGAAGGTAGAGATTGAACAACAGGGGAGAAAGAGAGGAGCCCTGAGGGACTCCACAAGAGATTTTGACTCTTGGGACGGTGAACTGGGCTGTACAGACTGCCTGGGAGCGGTTTTCCAAAAAGGAGCTAATCCAGCTGAGGGCAGGACCCGCAATTCCTGCATCCCTCACACGGTCGAGAGAAAAGAGAGTGGTCGACCATGTCGAAGGCAGCTGAGAGATCAAGCAGGACAAGGGCCTGCGAGGAGCCACTATCGACCTCACCACGGAGGATGTCTAGAACTGTGAGGATTACCGCCTCAGCAGAATGCACTGGACGAAAGCCAGCTTGATGGGAATCAAAAAATTCTGATTCCTCCAAGAAGTCTGTAAGACAACCTGTAACATAGGTTTCCAAAATCTTAGCTAAATAGGGAAGAAGGGAGATAGGGCGATAGTGTGTCAGGATAAGTGGATCTGATCCCACCTTTTTTAAAAGGGGAACAACAATCGCCTCTCTAAAAGATACAGGGACAATTCCTTGAGACAAGGACTCATTTAAGAGGTTAAGAGCAGGACTAGGAAGGATGGTAAAAATTTCCTTCAAAATGCCGGGAGGGCAACAGTCAGTGGGAGAGCCCGATTTGACTTTTGAAAGAAGGCTGATAAAAGCGCGCTCACATATTGAAGGAAAATGTGTGAAATAGCTTCGGTTTAAAATGGCATGAAGTCCAGGTTTTGACAGACTGGGATTCTGGAATTAATTTTATTAATTTTGTCGATAAAAAAGAAGTTCAAAGCACTGCAAATAGTTTGTGATGCGGAGGGTTTGCGTAATATTCTATTGGGGTTAGTTAACTCATTAACAATATGAAAGATCTCCTTCGAACAATTGATTGCTGATAGGATTTTGGATGAAAAATACGCCGCTTTAGCAGTTGACACAGACTTCTTATAGATTTTCAAAGAGTTTAAGTAGAGCAATTTGTTTTCGGGTTTGTAGTTGCCTTGCCACTTTCTTTCCAATTGTCTTAGAGCTAATTTTTGGTGTTTCAGCTCAATGGAAAACCATTTCTGGGCATCATGGCGGCGAGGGGCATAGATGTTCCTAAGAGGAGCGAACTTGTCGCTGGCGGCTAGTAACCAACTGGTTAACTGTACATCTGCCTGATTAATTGAAGAGTTACCCGGAGGAGTTGAATTGACAAGTGAGTCAAAAAATTAAGATTTCTCAATCCTATTCCAATTTCTGCAAAGACACCCAGCACGGCTGGGGCTTTTGTTCGCGAAATTATCTAGAACGGTAAATTTGATTATGTGATGATTGGACCATGTACAATGTAACACTAAAACAGAAGACATGGTGATGTTAACGGTCCAAACCTGGTCAAGGATATGTCCCTTATATGTGTGGCTGTGGATACATGTTGAATAAGATTTAAACCTGAAAGTAACTCGGTTAGTTCAGCCGATTGAGGACCACCAAGGATGTCATTGGCCCAGTAATTGAAATCCCCAATCAACAAAACCTTCCCATAGTTGGTAGCCAGGTGGGCTATCTGTTCACCCAAGGAGTGGGGGAAGAGAGGCATCCTAAAGGGAAGTCTATAAAGCAGGGCAGATACCAAGGGGACAATATCTGATTCAAAATAAACTTTTATCACTATGTTGCCCACCGATGGTAGATCTTGCGAAGTTAGAACCGTATACTTGCAGTCATGGCGTGTTATAACCGCTCCTCCTCCACCCACTTTCCCCTGGGGGCGGTTAGCCTGAATGATATGAAATCAGGAGGTAATGCCGCAAGGATGTCAGGAGATGATTCCTGGGATAACCAGGTTTCAGTAAGCAGGAGAAGATCAGGCTGCTCAAATTTGAGCAACAAAAAGATATCCATCTGGTGTTTGACCAATGAGCGGGTGTTCAGATTTACAACAGAGAGCTTACGTGCATTATGTTCATAGCCGTATTGGGTCAAAGATAGACCAGCAGCATGCACAATTCCGATTTCGGGGAAGGTAGTTCTAAATGCCCAAATTCCATGTTCTTTTATACAAGAATATACAAGGGGATTAAGTTTGGTAGAATCTGCATAAAGTACTGTCAGCTCACTGACAGTGTAGCTGATTTTTTGAGCATAGTGACAGGCCCCAGGTCCCAGATGGGCACGGACGGGTGCAGACGGTCTTGTCGTTGGCGTGCCTATGGCACGCCGCCGGCGCCACCTGCGCGGGTCCGCTGCGTTCCCACGCTGCAACCGGCATGAAGTAGCCGGTGGTAGCCTTGGCTCCACCCCCCTACGCACTAATTGGCTATCGAGTAGTTGTCACGGCTAATAGCCTCTGAGCAGGAAAACAAACGTGGAGAGAAATAAGCTCCGTTTAAAAGCACAGCAATGTTTTAAAAAGTAAGCTCCGTTTTGAAAGTACAACCAATTAAAAAAAATAGCAGCAAAGTTCTGGATAAGTTATGCAAAGACCAGCTCAGCGAGTGAGGCAGCAGGGCTGAGGAGGTGGCGGGTGGGTCGCGGACGGGCACAAACAAGCTTGCCTTTGGCGCAGCAGCTGCCATGAAATAGGGGAGAGGGGTGGGAATACACAGCTGGGAGGTGGGAACCAGTGGTGGGGGAGGGTCCGCAGGGGCTGCAGTGGCGGGAATGGGCGACAAGCGGGTAACGGCGTGAGAAACAAGGAGAAAAATACCAAAATACAAAGAACAAGTCACAATGAGAGGACAACGAGAAAAAAATGCAGAGGCAGAAAAAACAGGCAAATAACAACAGAACAGGGGCACAGTCAGGTAAAACGACAGCAGGAAAACAGAAAGGGCACAATCACAGGGGCAAAGACAGGCGCTAAAACAGACAGGCCCTAAGTATTATGAGCGCTACCAGTTTGGGCACACCAAGTGTGATGACAAGTGTCCCAAGAGGGCACAGCCCCCAATGTAGCGCAGACCCCAGAATTGATCAGTGTAGTGCTTGGGAAGAAGATTGCTTCAGTTAGTGTGGGGAGACAGCTGATATTATCCTAGTGTCCTTGGATGACAAGGAGATAGTAAACAAAGTCCACATGCCTTCAAATACTTCTAAGTACAGGCAGTGGACAACCAACAATGGGCAGAGGGTGGAGTTTTTGAGGGATGCAGGAGCCAGTATGACTACTGTCAGGTGTTATCTAAGGCCATATTATGCAAGCAGCACATTTTCATTGTTTGTGCCGGATGCCTATTTTAAAAGGTGCGCCCAGTGCAAACAATGAAAATGCATTGTTTTAACATGAATGCACTGCTTCCTGGGCAGCCGCGAACTTGCGCTGCCCTGGGGCCAGCGCATTCCTGTGAAAAATGGAGCAGCTACTTTGAAGCCGCTCCGTGTTTTCACAGTGCATGCGGCAACCCGCCTGCACTTTGATTAAGGAATAGAGATCCCACTGCAGGTGGGTGCAGTGAGTGACTGCATCCGCCTGCAAGTGGATGCCTGGAGGTCCATGGGACCCCCTTTTCACCCTCCAGAGGGCTGCCATCAGGGGGCGCACTGACAGTGCTTCTTTGCCTCTGCGCCCACCTCTGTAATATGGCGTGGGCGCAGAGGCAAAGGGATTCTCTCATTTGCATAGGGCCACACCCCCACGCAAATGAGGAAACGTCCTCTGAAGATAGCGCTGGCACTTTTTGAGCGCCAGCACTATCGATATTACAGAAGGGGACGTACAGGCGTCTGTGGCCCATTCTGTAATCCCAAAGTGCCCCGGAGCGCACAAAGCAGGCACAAATGCCCATTGTGGCCATGGGGCACTTTTATAATACAACCCCTGGTGTCCTCAGAGCAAGTGATACTTAAAATGTATTGGGTACATGATTGCCCGTACCAGGCACCCAAGAGTTTATTTCAAACTATGCCTGACCATATCTAGTAAAGAGTTCTGGTCACAGAGACCTATGATGTGTTCTGATTCTACAATGTTCTGTGGTGTCTGACCCTGAGTTTCTTGATCTGAATAATCCCATCTAGATAGTAAATCAGCCTTAACCTGTTGAGTGTCTAGTCGATAGGTAATGACAAAGTTTAATTCACTGGAAAATAATAACCACCTAAATTGCCTAGGAGTCAAGGCCTTCATAGACCGGAGGAATTAAAGGTTCTTATGGTCAGTGTGGATCTTGACAACATGCTGGCCCTCTAGTATGTGGTGTTGACATTGTTGAAAGCACAATTTATTGCAAAAACTCTCCTTTGGAAACTGTGTAATTTTGTTCCGCCAGCAACATTTATTTTTAGAAAAAAAGGCAACTGGATGCTTTTGCCCAGTAGTGTGCCCACACTGTGATAAATTACCTGGGAGGCATCTGCCTCTACAAAGTAAGGCTGCATGGGGTGTGGATGCCTAAGTACAGAGGCCGTAGTGAATCTTTCCTCAAGTAACTTAAAGGCATCGTTGGTGTTAGAAATGGGGGTCTCTAGTAGGCAATAGTTTGCACCTTTGTCCAAATTGGAACCCTTCCTTCTAGTCAGGATAACTGAAATAACTCCTGCTCAACCTCTTGGTATGTTGGCATGAGCAGTCAGGCTTATCTCAGAGGCAGTGTGTAAAGCTTTTGCACAGAACCAACAGTAATACAGTGAGAAAACTACAAAAGGACACCACACCAGTTTTAGAAAAATAACCAACATTTTATCTGTGCAAGCAAGACCAAAAACGATAAAAATCCACCATTCAGTTCTCATAAATATCAATACATAAAAATAGACTTGAAATACAGTTCCTTGAAGTCGATAGCTCAGTTCAGGGGTATCACGACACTGTGAACAGTTCTGGCTGACCGCAGTGTCACAGGCCAGCTACGGCATCTAGAAGACCCACTAAACAGTCCCTTTAGAAATGCAGGGCATCGGAGACCTCTCGTTGAGCTCTGAAGAGCCGGCGTCTGCAAGCGTTGGCTCCGGAGGTCAGTGCAGGAGTCTTTGGGCCTTGAAGTCACACGCCATGTAGCTAGAACTCCTCGTGGTTGAAGTAGGGAGCACCGGCATCGGCAGGTGTCGGGCTGTGGTGTGCGGTGCAGTATTGTGGTGTGCATTGCCTTCAGGTGGCAGTGCAGGCAGAAGCTTGGTGATAGTCATCCAACGGCATCGTGAGACCAGTGCAGAGGTGTGAAGAGATGCGGTGCTGGCAGGTCACGGTGCAAGCAGTGGCATCGTCTTTGCAGAAGCACTGTTGTTGGCTGATAAACCGGAGTCGATGGCGCCGGTAAGCCACGGCTGAGGTGCAGGATTAGGGCGGTGCGTCGTGTAACCTACAAGCTTTGCCCCCGAACCACAGTGCAAGCAGCGGCATTGATATCGGCGTGGAGTGGTGTAGTCTCATGATATGAAGGCAGTGGCATGAAATGAGGTTGTGCGGAGTGTGGTGCCAGCAGGTTGTGGTGCAAGCAGAGGTTCAGTGGCGGCGGCGGGTGGCATCGTCGGTGAGACCAGGGTTGCCGTGTGAGTTGCACTGGTGCCCTCTGTGGTCCTTTCAGAACACGAAGCCTGCAGCAGTGACAGAGTCGGGTTGCTTTTCCTTCTGTTGCAGCACACAACACACAGTGCCCAGTGCTGGTAGCAGATGAACTTTAAATCTTTGTTGTTCCTGACACTCCTTGAACAGGGGGCAATCTATAACTTAAGCCCTTGGAGAAACTCACACTAAGAAGTTGCAGAAAGTTTAGTCCAGTCCTTTCTCTGCCCAAGACAAAAGCAGCTACTGCAGACCAACACAGCAAAGCACATAGCAAAGTGGTAGTTCCTCATCACAGCTTCTCCAGTTCTTCTTCTTGGCAGCTTCCTTGATCCAAAAGAGTTTGTTGAAGTCTTTTATCTCCATGAGACTTCCAACAGTAGACAAGCTCCTCTACAAGCCCTTGGAGAAAGCTCGAACAGCAGGATGATGAAAGGACAATACGGTCCTTTCTCTGCCCAAGACAGAAGCAGCAAGCAGCCGGCCAGCACAGCAGAGCATGCTGCAAAGTGGGAGTTCCTCCTGACAGCTTTTCCAGCTCTTCTTCATGGCAGGTCCCTTGGTTCAGCAGTAATCTAAAGTTCTGGTGTCTGGGCCCCAATATTTATACCACATTTTCCTTTGTTCTCTTGTCGCAAAAGTCTCTCATCTCAGTTCAAACCAGTTCTGTCCTCTCTGGCACAGCTACCCTTCAGGAGGTGGAGACAGTATTGTACAAGGGAGACAGGGCCTATCCAGGTGCAAGGGAAATCTCCTCCCATCACTTTAAATGCAGACCAGGACTATTCAGCTGCTATTAAAATTCCGTCCACTACTGAGAATGCAGCTCAGGTCTATCAAGCCTAGCCCTGACTCATCCTGGAAAAGCAAGACACACCTCGACCCCCCCCGGTGGTTGTCTACAGTAAATGCACATCCCCAGCGCCTGTCACTCCAAAGCCAGAGGTTCAATCCACATACCAGCAGAGGCGCACAGGATGGCTAAGCAAAGAAAATCCCCACTTTCTAAAGTGTTATTTTCAAACACACATTATAAAAATAATCTTTACTAAAAGATGCATTTTTACATTCTGAGTTAAGGCATACTAAACTCCATTTTTCTATCTCATCCCAATGGGAAGTTATACTTTCATTCCATCCTACAGGATAGATAGTCTTTCAATAGTAAACAACAAAATGCATTGTATTTCACTATCAGGACATGTTACACACACCAGTACATGTCCTACCTTTCAGATACACTGTACCCTGTCCGCAGGGGTACCATGGGCCTACCTTAGGGGTGACTCATGTAATAAAAGTTAAGGGTAGGGCCTGGCAAGGGGGTGCACTTGCCAGGTCGACATGACAGTAAAAACTGCGCGCAGGCACCACGGGGACAGGTCTGAGAACCCTTTGAAAGGCTGCTCGTGTGGGTGGCACAATCTGTGCTGCAGGCCCACTAGCAGCATTTTATTCACAGGCACACACAGTGCAATGTACTAGGGACTTAGTAGTAAATCAAATTAGCCAATTATGGAAATACCAATCCATAATAATAATTTGCACAGAGAGCATAAGCACGTTATTACTGAATAGCAGTGGTAAAGTACCCAGAGTTCTAAAACAATAAAACGGGGTCAAAAACAGGAGGCCAAAAAGCAAAATGTCTGAGGGTAAACCAGCTGAAAAAGCCAAGTCTCACAGTTGGTCTTTTGGGATCACTCCAACCGCAGCCCATGCAGGTAAGAGCGGTGGGGCGGTGGGCCAGGTGGGGGGGGCTGACCTCCTATCCCTCCTGAGGACAGGGCATGTCGAGTAGCAAACCCTAGTCATACCCTGTGCCCCCAGCAAAAGGGGGAGTGGAACAAAATAAGAAAAGAGAGACTTGTGGTATTGGTTCCAATCAGCAACTGTGCTGCACAGAATTAACTGAGGACCCTCTGAGTCTGATAGGTAGATGTACACTAGATCATGGCCTCTGATTTTGTGAAGAGGCAATGCAGTAAAAATAACAAGATGAGGCAATTACCATCAAAGGGGTTTCTCCTTACATTAACCAGCGCCAGTACCCTTGTCTCCCGGACAGCGGACTCTTCATTGCCCTTGCTGTGACTCAGTTCCCGTCTCCCGCCGCCGTGTCACCACCACTCGCGGCCGCGAAGTGGAGACGGGGACTACACACCCCAGCAGCCCCAGCGGCAGGAGAGCCGCCGACGCCGATTCCCGCGCCAGGAGGCGCATATAACATTGCAGTAGCCCCCGCGACGCGGGACCGCGCGCGGGCTAAGCCCGGGCAAAGGGCTGGCCGTCTGTGGCCGTCCGAGGCAGGGCTGGGCCCACTCTCTGAAATCCGCGCAGCTCCACGAAAGGTACAGTCCGCTAATATTTGTTTCCCGATTGCCGTCACTCTGTTCATCTTTGTTCGTGAGTTTGTACCTTGCTCAAACAGGCTATTGACAGTCATAATTCTCACCATTGCGTATAGCTGCATCATCAAACCATCATTATGACAACATGCACTCCCAAAAGTAGACCATCATTGTTGGGAGGCTCAGTGCGAGGCACGCTAGATAACTTTATTACAAGGGCTGCCTCAGTTCTTGAGAAGGAGATTGCCTTGGTGGAGCGACGCCTATCGGCCGAACATCTGCAAAGCAAACGCTCCTCGCTTGGACCTATTCAGATGGCCGTTTCACCGGTTCCTGCACCGCCTGTTCCCTGTTTATTAACCAACTCTTGGACTGCTCCTAGAACTTCTTCGTCCACTCGAGACTTTAGTATTGTGACACAATCCCATACACATTTAACACCGCCTGCTTCTAACCCCCATGTTAACTCTCCTTCTGACTGTATGCTATCAAACCCACAGCCTTCAAGGGCTACTACCATTGCTACTACTGATAGCCTACAAAAAAAGGGAAGGAGAACCATTAGTGCAGGTCCCCCCCTCTGAAAAAAAGAAAAAAAGGAGTAAAGAAACATAGTAAAACGAACCCACCTGGTAATAATAAATGCGACCAACGGGAAAATACTGTGATCTGTATCCCCACAGTTGTCACACAACCACATGATTCTGAAACCCAGTCGGAATCCCACAATTGTGACTCACTAATGAACGAAATTGTGGGTCGACTGGAATTACTTGTCAAATCACTTCTTCTTCCACTTGTAGAAAGAATGAAGGGTATGTCGAAACAACTTGAACTAATGGAGGAGTTGATTGTAAAAAATACGAACCAGTTAAAAGAGCTACTGCCTAATATATTGGCATCCCAAAATAGTATCATCCATCCTAAACCATCTTTAGAGACAGATGATAAACAACTAGACCAGAGGTAATTACAACCAAAACCTTACCACCCTCATTAAACCCAACTAACATATCACTCAATCGTAAGCATAACATTGAGTTAGACAATGGTCAGACAACTGTCAATTCTCAAATTAACGGTCCTGATCACAAAACATACAATATCTCCACTGTTACTGCCTCGAGTAAAACTTATGGTGCCAACTGTCACCACATAGATCTGCCCCCGGAGGCAGACCCTTATGTTATACTTTTGACAGGAGTTCCAGCATTGGTAACAGGGAAGAAAGAGGGCTATTACGACCTAAATAACAAGGTCATGCATTGGTTGGGCCAGAATAGGCCCCTACCTCCTAACATTAATTGTGAAAGTCTGAATGTCCGTAGACTTGGTTGGGTTGGCCCACGTCCGAAGTAGATAGAAGGCGATGTGATCATTGTCAACTTTAGAGACCACAGGGTTACTAGGCATATAACTAACTGGTTCCAAGCTCAACATCAGAGTGCCATAAGAACCCATGACTTGACTTATTTCTATCCACAGTCATTAACTAGGAACCCAACACAGTCCAGAACTCATATATGGCCCCAAGTAGGGCCTCTTAATTTTAATTTACCTACTTCCAATCGTTTTTCCCCTCTTAGAGGATTAGAGGATGTTGATTGACTTTCCCCGGGAGATCATACTTGGGGCCCTCTTAGCGGCACAACGAAGGCACAAGTAAATAGTGACCTTCGTTTTCTTCCATCAATCCACACCGCGTTGAATATTAAGAATTCGCCACTGTTGGTATTAAGCACTGACTCCCAATCGATAGATGTATCGATGACATCTACGACCCCTCTATCACATCCTATAACTATTTGTGATCAAAAGTTAAGTAAATTAAAAATAGCGGTGGTATTTTGGAACGTAGCTAGTCTACGCTCCAAACTAGGGAATGATGTTTGGACTAATTTTATTTCAAATTTTAACATTTTGTGCTTACAAGAGACATGGCTGACAACAGTGATTCACTTGGATGGTTACAAAACATACTTTTCACCCGCCCAACCTTCCAAATCTGGTAGGGCTAAGGGTGAATTAACCACCTACGTATCAAATCTGATTAAATTGGATGAGATAAGGATTATAAAACTCGACCCTAATTTTCAGCTACTTAGCCTCACACTAAATACAAGAGACTCTTTCATCTTGGTCAACTATTATAATAATCTCTCTGCCCGAGATGCAGCGGAAATAATTAATTCCATCTCCTCTCTAATAACATCTATTATCAAGAAAACAGCTAGAGAGGTGACCATTATATGGGGTGGAGATTTTAACCAGACTATTTGTGGTGCTTCTAATCAAATTTTATGTGGCTTAAACGACGAGGATGACAACCCTATCTCTCATTTTACCCACTCGACTCTAGGCAGTTCCCTAAATGAAATGATGTTTAAGTTAGATCTGGAAATTGCGAATAACCTGCCTAATTTAAACGCATTTCCGGCCCCTACCTTTCATGGGAGGGGATGCAATTCCACTATCGATTACATCTTGATTTGTAACGGTGCTATAAAGAGAGACACCACTTTTCACACTCATCAGATGGTAATGAGTGATCACTATCCTATTAGCATCATACTTTATTTTTCCAATAGGCCCAACCCAAAAATACCTAGTCTTCTGGACCAACACAATTTAGAACTATCCAGAGTAAACGGTTATTCTCTGAAATGGGCTTTAGTCGACCCAATCGAAACGGTAAATACTGTGGTCATCGGAGCATATTCGTCCATTATGAAATGCCTAGACTTGACTACTCCAGACGCAGAAGTTATTACTAACTTTGGCACTGTGATTCAGGCAGTCAAACAAGCCCTAATGGTAAAAAAGATCAACTCTACAAAAAATAGACAGGGCTGGTTTAATCACACGTGCACAGCAGCCTATTCTAAATTAAAATTTGCTTTGCGTAAAACAGTCAGGGATTCCATAGAAATATCTAAATTGAGGAGGGCCTATAACCTTGCCATAAAAGAAAGGAAATTAGAGCTAAAAAAACAACTCTGGGATGAACTACATGAGAGTTGTTCTAGTAAAAATAACATTACATTCTGGAAAGTGGTAAAAACGCCTTTTCTTACTGAGAAGGGTAATCTTCCAAGAGTAGAGGTCGCTATTGTTGAAAAGGACTGGGTAGATAATTTTTCTAAAGTTTTTATCATTAATCCATTATCAATTGAAGTCAGAGATAACGCTCTTTATCGTCAGGAACCTCCGCCCTTCCCTATTGACATATCCATTACACTCGATCAGGTTACTCGGGCTTTAAGCGCAAGCAAAACAGGGAAGGCTCCGGGCCCCGATGGGGTCCCAATAGATTTTTATAAAACCCATGTTGAACTTTGGATCCCTCTTCTGACAAGAGTTTTCAACGCACTGTGTACCACGGCATTCCGGAATCCTGGAAAAGATCCATCTTAGTTCCGATCTTTAAGAAAGGGGACAGGAACTTAGTCTCCTATTACCGCCCCATCTCCCTATTGGACTCAACGGGGAAAATGATGGGGCGGATAATACTTGATCGTCTGCAGGAGTGGGCAGCGGAAAATAACATCTTATCCGACCTACAGTATGGGTTTCGTGAAGGCCTGGGAACCATAGACCAAGCCTTGAACCTATCACTTTTGATAGATAAATATGTTAACATCAAGGCCGGAGCACTTTATATGGTCTATGTAGACCTGTCAGCTGCATTCGACTGCGTAATCCATTCTAAACTCTGGTCCATCTTATTAGATCTAGGGATGGACCAGACTGCAGTCACCTTTATGAGAGAACTCTATGCTGATGCAACTGCCAGAGTGAGATTCGGTACCAACGGAGAACTCACTGCATCCTTTGGGGTGGAGAAGGGCGTGAGACAAGGATGTGTCCTGGCTCCATTTCTATTCACCCTCTATACTAATGATCTGGAGAGGGAGATGTTGAGAGGAGCCCAGGACCTCCCTATGGTAGCCAAATGCCGCATACCAGCTCTTCTGTATGCGGATGATGCGGTGATATTGGCTCGCACCCCAAACGAACTTCAGAGGGCTCTAAATAGCTATACACTCTTTATGGCCAGTTTGGACCTAAAAGTCAATATAGGGAAAACCTTTGTTATGAAGGCAGGCGTTGGTAGTAAGAACAAAACCAGACTTATCTATTTGAATAAAGAAAGATTAGTGACCACTGACAAATATCCGTATTTAGGTGTCATGATTGATAATAAATTAAGCTGGAAACCGGCAGTTGAAGTGAGAAAACTTCAATTTGCGAGAACCACTTCCGCACTTGTGAGTTTCTCCAGGAAACTGGGGAAAAAAGCACCCGCGGAAATGGTCAAAATTTATAAAGCCAAATGTACATCAGTGGCCTTATATGGAGCGGGCGTATGGGGACACGCAGTTGTGGGCCCCATTCAGACAATAGAGAATGGTTTTTTGAAATACCTTCTCGCTCTACCAATTACAGCCGCAAACTACTCCTGCCACCTGGAACTAGGCCTTCCGTATGTGACAGACCTAGCGAGAATCCAGCCCCTTCTACTGTGGCACCGAATTTGGTCATCAGAAAAAAAAATCCTTACCCAAAAAATTATTCAAGATTGTAAGGACCTCGAGAATGCACACAGATCTAGGTGGTTAGCCTATGTCAAAAATTTTCCAACCGATTTAGGGCTAATAAAATACTATCACGACCGTTCCTCGATTCAGGAGCTAACAAGGAAGGTCTTCTATAAACTTTGTTATAATCATCTTGAAGACCTAAGACTTAACTCAGAGGTTATGAAGCAAACAGTAAGGCACTCTTTTAACAGTTCAGACGGTTTTCGGGATCTAGCCCTACCTAACTTATAGTATTACTTCTTATGAGCTGTTTCTTTTGGTTAGGTTTAGACTGAATCACTTCCACCGTCTAGTAGTCTTCCCGCTGAGAAATAATTGGGCCAAAATACTTCCACCCTGCCCTTGTGACGGGAGTTCCTCCCAGTCCACAATTCACACCATCCTTTTCTGTAAATATTATACAGATCAACGGAGAAAATTACTAATCCCCCTATTAAAAAGCTTGGGCTTTCGTACTTGCCGCCCAGCTTTACTTTTTTTACAGTCACTTGAGGGGGAGGGGCTGGTCTACATTGTTTCCAACCTCCTACAGAATATTATGAGACACAGACCGAACCTAGGCTGATGTAATCTATTTTCAAATCAACAGTATTATATAAATTGATGTTTCGCACCCAGCACTTTTCCTTGCATTGCCACTTTAATCTGTGAATTGACTTCGCTGTGGTCATTCCTGTCCGCTATGAATTTTAAATTTAATGCGATTTTTAAATTAATGTGATTTTTATCATGACATTTTATCATGTATTTGTATTTGCATCTTTTATGACTTTTTTTTGGAAAGTCGAATAAAGAAAGTTTTGATTGATTTTTGATTGACCATCAAATCACTTCAGGCCTCTCAACAATAGATTTGCAGTAATTTCAGGAGCATACACGTACATTATCTTTCAGAAACACAGCAAGGAAACAAATACAGAGTGTAGTTACTGGCACTCCTAAGGAAACACGCATCACATAGATTGGAGTTAATGAAACTCTCAAGTATAAACATGAAACATAGATCTTGGACTGGTAGAGGCCTAATACATGAATCAAGCGCTCTGTGTACAGTTCCCTAGGCACTACTGTTTATCAGAGAAACACAGAGCAAAATCTCTAATACTTGTATAAACACTGTTCAAAGTCACTGGAAAGAAACTTGAAGACAAGTCTATAGTCTTGAACACGCCAATACTGTGGCCTGCGTACCACTATTAAAGAATAGTGCACATTAACCTCTTATCAAGTACTTAGCCTAGTACTTCAACTTGTCGTTCAAAAAATGTCTCAAGGTTTTGACTCGGGAAGTCGCCGAGGAATTGAAGTAGCTGAGCAGGAGGCAGAGGCGAAGGGTGTGTTGCGGGAGCTGGAGTCAAGGGAATCACAGAAGGAGTTTGAACTGCAGCTGGGAAGTAGACTGCCCAGGTCTGAATATTTCTTCAGGTGAGTGGGCAGTCAGGAAGCTTGTTGCACAAGGAGCATAGATCAAGCTAGGGGCTTGGATTTAGGTGTGGTTTATATAACTTGTTCAGGGTTCAATGGACACAGCAGGATCACATGTGACACAGGGCGCATGTGGCAATCTGGAATGTTCTCCAGGACTCCAGAAGGAAGCACATGCTAGTACACTGGCTTTAACCTTACAGGAAGTGCAGGGGCAAACTAACAGATGGAATCACTTAACAGGAGAAAAATGTTTAGTTTTGTCTAAATGTGCACATTAGAAAACACTATAGTCCATAGTAACAGCGGAAGCAAAGCACGCCATTGGTTCACATGTTTAGGGAATGCTTGCAAGTTCAGGCATAATGGAATCAGGGGGATTGGGGAAACTTGGGCATGAAATCATATAATAGCAATAAGGCGCCACAGGTGTAGCATAGCATGCGCCCTCTATGCCTGGCCCACTACACAGAGCATAGATAAGGGGGTTGTGACAGGTGCCACCCCGGAACTCCATACTGAATGAACTACAGGAGGCTTAACCTAGCCACCAAGACTTATGCTCACCCCATCCCCAGAGCTGAATAGCTCATTTGTAGATTAGGGGCTGCCCAGTTCCCGAGTACTTCTGATTTAACTTCAGGGTGCTGGCAGATTTCCCTAACTGAGGAGGTTAAATAGAGGTCAGCCTTTTCCACACCAGGTGGCTACTTCAATTCAAGGTAATAACCTTTCATATGAAGAATGCCCCTGCCACCTTCCAGAGGCTGGTGAACCAGGTCTTGGCTTGGATGGAAGACTTCTGTGCTGCTTACCTGGCTGACATAGCTGTCTTCAGCAGCAGCTGGGAGTGCCACCTCTTTCACCTGCAGGAAATGCTTCAGTCTTGACTCTGCAACAGGCAGACCTGACTGTCAAAGCCAGTAAGTGCCAAATAGGGCTGTTTCTGTGGTATACTTGGGAAACCTTTTGGGCGGGGGTAAGGTGCAGCCCCTCCTGGTCAACATAGAAACTATCCTGGCCTGAGAACCCCCTAAAACTGAGACAGAAGTGAGGGCATTCCTGACCATCACTGGTTACAAAAGAAGGTTTGTCAAGGGTTATGGCATAACTTTTTCCCTCTTAACTGAGATGAATTCCAAGGAGGAGTCCAAAATCTTGATCAGAACAGAACCCTGTCAGAAAGCCTTTGACACTCTGCACCGCCTCCCTTCACGACACCGCCTTGGTATCCCGGAAAGCGCTGCCCCACGCCGCAATTGATGCTGCTGCCTGCATCGTGGTTCGAGGGCACCGCTCGTAAGGCTACACGACGCACCGCCCTCATCCTGTAAAGCAGCCTTGGATTACCGACGCTAGCGCCATCGACTCCAATTTGTCAGCCGACGACATTGCTCCAGTAACGATGATGCAGCTGCCGCAACCCCGACCTGTCGGCCCCGTGACGAGCACCGCATCACTTCGAACCGCGACCCTGGTCTCACCAATTATGCCATCTGACGCCGCCACTGAGCTGCTGCTCGCACCACAAACTGAGGGCAACACACTTTGCACCACTGCACTTTGCACCACAGCACCCGACGCCTGCCAACGCCAGTGCTCCTGACTTCAACCGCGAGGTGTTTGAACTGCAACGCGTGTAACTTCAAGGGCTCGACAACTCTTGCACCGACCTTTGGAACCGACGCCTGGAGACGCCGTGCTTTCAGAAGCACAACGAGATGTCGCCAACGCCCTGCATTTCTAAAGGTATTGTTTTGCGGGTCTTCCCGATACCGTAGCTGGCCTGCGACGCCGCGGTCAGCCAGAACTGTTTGGATTATTTGTTCACAATGCCATAATAGCCCCAGAGGGAGCTATCGACTTTAAGGAACTGTTTTTCAAGATGATTTTGATAACTGAAGATTTCTAAGTACTGTATTGTCGATTTTTATCATTTTTGGTATTGTCTTGAGCATATAAAAATATTAAATATTTTTCTAAACTGGTGTGGTGTCCTTTTGTAGTGCTTACACTGTATTACTGTTGGTTATGTGCAAATGCTTTAAACACTGCCTATAAGATAAGCCTGACTGCTCGTGCCAAGACACCAAGGGGGTGAGCTGGGGTTATTTTAGGAGTGTACCTCCCTTATCCTGACTAGACGGAAGGGTCCCTACTTGGACAAAGGTGCAAACCCTTGCCAACTAGAGACCTCTATTTTTAACAATCAACCTGTAGCTTTCAACTCTAGGAAGCTACTTTACAGGAAACAGAGATGGAGTGCTATTGAGAGGGAAGCCTTTGCTGTGGTCTGAGTACTGAAGAAGCTGCGACCACTTCTGTTTGGGACTCACCTCCAAGTTAAGACAGGCCATTGGCCCCTCAGATGACTCATTCCGATGAGGGGTGAGAATCAAAACTGTTGATGTTGTCCATCCCCTTACAGGGAATGGACTTCACAGTGGAGCATCATCTTTGGTCAGACCACCCCAAAGCTGATGGCCTAGCCAAGTTTTTTTTTCTAGTTACTGAGAACTACCAGATGGTAGAATAGTTATCTCCATTTTCAGCTAAGGGGGATATGTGTTAGACTTGTAAGCATTAGGGTCTTCTTCCCCCAGAACGTTTTCCCTGTTTTCCTCCTTTTTTGCTGACATGCATTTTTGTTGCCCTAAGAATGTGCACTTCATGACTGCTAACCAGTGCTAAGGTGCTTGTGCTCACTCCCCTACAAATACTGAAATTGACTTATATCTAATTGGTACATTTAATTTACTGATAAGTTACTTGTAAAATTGCATACAATATATCCAGGGCCTGTACTGCTACTAGTGGAACCGCAGCACGTATTGTGTCCCCACTTAAATAGCCCCTTGAAAAATGTCCGAGACCTGCCATTGTAACCCGAATGCAATTTTATTTCTGTTTAGAATGCTTTTTTGAGAATATGTAAAAAAAAAACAATTACGAAAAGTAATACACAATCAATTCAAACCACTCAAGAGGAAAGAAAGAATGAAATATGAACACTTGTTAGGTCTTATGAACAAGAAAAGCAAAAAGTAAGAATAAAATTCAAATGCAGATAATAATACATAAACTGATGAATTAACAACCAAGATCAAAGAGCTTGAATTGAGAGATTTAAAAAAACAGTATTGTATGCATTTTAACAATTTTTAAGAAAGAAGAGAAAGAAAAGTGAAGAGAGAAGAAGAGGAAAAGAAAGAAAAGAAGAGAAGAGAAAAAAACCAAACTTTAACAGTAATGCACTAATAGCGATATCAACTATTTAATTTTTCAAAATGTATGAAAGATCATAACTGATAACATTAGATGTAGATTAAACGGATTGCCTAGATAAGAAGGAAGTGAGTGGTGACCATGATAAATCTTTTTTGATTATTCAAGGACTAGAGGTAGCACATGCTCGGTCCAATCTGTGATGATGATGTAAAAGATTCCACCAACCATTACAAGTAATTTTAGTGACATCTTTCCAAGTTGTGGTAATAATGTGTAAGGCAATAGCAACAGTCAAATCAAATCAATAAACTTTCCTACCATAACCTGAGAGCATCATACGGGAGAGGAGCCACCTAAGAAATGTGTAAGATATCAAATGGAATAGCCCTGGGCAATATTTCATTCAGTTTATCCCATATGAACAACCAAAACATTTTTACAGATGGACAAACAAAGAACGTGTAAAAAATCACTTTTAAAATGAGAGCAAGATCAACACCTTGCATCATTGTTAAGTTTAAATCTATATAGGCCCTCAGAGATCAGGTATAGTCTATTATAAAAGTAATATAATGTTTGGGGAGTGCTTGCTGAGGGAGAGGACGTATGAATCTTGGCCATATGGAGCCCCAGGTCTGGAAAGAGAACTCTTGTTGAAGATCAGTCTCCCACAAGAGCTTTACCTTGTATTTTGTTCTGATATCGGAGGAACAAGACAAATTCTTATAAATTCCAGCTGCCTTCATTTGAGAGGAGAAATCCAATGTGAGAAAGGGAGTATGATTATGTGGGACAGAATTAGAGTTCTGAGAGAGGAATAGAAGAAGACGATTCTTGAGCTGTAGGTAATGAGTGGCATGATAAGAGTATATATCATATTTTTTCCGAATCTCAGAAAAATCCATGGGATCCATCGAAAAGTATATGACCAATGATTATAATTCCTTTGTCAATCCACTCCTTCCAATAGAGAGCGCTGTTATTGAAATTTAAATGCTTATTATACCAAATAGGAGTTTGTGAAATAATGTCAAAACATGAAATAGAGGTGGTAATTAAAGCTTTAGCAATGGCTATAGAATGGGTAAGTATAGGCGAGGAAAACGCTCAGGGGGGCCTGAGAGAAATGCACCGCCTCAATGAAAGAAAAAGGTGTACATTGAGCCTGCTCCAGTTGACCCCAAATTGTTAATATTTCATGAGGATCCGTTGGAAGGGAAGTCCGAATGTGTTTTAGTGTAAAGGCAGAATGATAACGCCTAAGATTTGGAAAGTTAACCCCTCCAGTGTCTTTGGATTGTTGAAGACAGGCTAATGAAATTCAAGGCTTATGTTTGTTCCACAAGAATTTGATCAAGGAACAGTTAATAATTTTTAAAAAAGACAGTGGTAGGGTATTCTGCAACATAGACAAGTAGAAATTAGCTATTGGTAACAGCATCATTTTAATCGTTGCTAACCTACCACACCAAGGCAGAAATAAAGGAGTGATGATTTCATTAAGGTTCATTTTAATGGTTTCTCTGATATTGTATGAATATAGCATATCTATACACTTAGGGCCAGATGTATCAAGAATTGCTTTTGAAGATTCTTAAACAGCAAATTTTACCGATTCGCTATTTAAGGATCGCAAAATGCAATGTATGTAGGATTTGCAAAACAAATTGTGAATCCTACATATTCCTTAATAGCCAATTGCAAGTTGCGATTCGCTATTAAGGAATACCTTCCCATTCATTCCTATGGACCTAGAGGCCCATAGGAATGAATAGGATTGCATTCGCAATTTGTGAGTGCCAATTAGGTACTCGCAAAATAAGCATGCAATTTCAAGGGTGCAAGGGTCCCAAAAGGACTTCCTGTTGCACCCTTGAAATATGCATGTGTGCACATGAGGCACACAAACATGTCCAAGGGCATGTATGTGCGCCACATGCCACTTAGAAAAATGCTAAAAAGTGAATTTTTAAAGGAATTTGCAAATTTCCACCAACTAGAAATTGGTGGTAATTTGCAATTCCCTAAAGCCAGGTCGCACATTTTTCTTGCTTCCTGCATTGCATTTAAGGAATCGCAAATTGTGATTCCCTAAAAGCATTCGCAAAATAGGTAATCGCAAAAATTGTGATTACCTATTTTGCGAATGCCTTTTGGAATGATACATCCCAAAAGGCATTTTCCGGTTCGCAAACTGGCAGATTCTGCGAATCGGTCCGTTTGCGAACGGGAAAACGCTTGATTCATCTGCCCTTAATGCTTTTTGAATTCCATGTGAACCCGGTATCCTTAAACATATCTGGGAGGCAGTATTTATTTAGAGGCACAACCTCTGATTTATCTATATTAAGTTAATAACTAGAAACAATAGAATAGTCATTTAATAATGAAAAAACCTCAGGTACTGATGTGTTAGGGTTAGATAAATATTAAAAACAATAATCTGCATATACAGTAAATATTATATCCATGTTTTTAAATTGGAAGCCTGTGAAATTTGAAGAGCGAAAGATATTTTCCAAAAAGGGTTCTAAAGATAAAATAAATAAAAGTGGAGAAAAAGGGCAACCTTGTCTAGTCCCTCTGTGGAGAAAAAAGGAACTGGATTGAATTCCATTGACCCAGATAGAAGTGGAGGGTTCAGAGTATAGTAACTGAGTATATTGAAGGATACGAGGACTGAAACCATTCCACTTCAATGCTCCAGAAATGAACCCCCAATTCACCCTAGCGAAAGCCTTTTCAGCATCAAGAGTGATGGCAGCTAGGGGGGGAGTTAAACTTAGAAGCCAAGATAATGATATTGAGGAAGGTGCTAGAGTTATCTGATATAGAGCATCCTTTCACAAACCCTGATTGATACAAGCCAACTAAATCATGAACAACCTGATGAATACGGAGTGCCAACAATTTGGCAAAAATCTTACAGTCCGTATTTATCAGTTAGATAGGTCTGTAGTTATTACATTGAGAGGGATCTTTACCTTTCTTTGGGATCAATCAGAGCATGGCCCGAGTAAAAGAGCCTTGCGTCCCTCCCACTTTTAGAAAATGAGTAATAAGAAGCAACAGATTAGGAACTAAAAGATGCTTGAAATGGAGAAAAAACACACAGAAAAACCATCAGGCCCAGGCGTTTTATCTTTTGGAAGTAAATTGATAGAATTTAAAATTGCTTGCCCCAAAATTGGAAAATCAAGAGAAGACGAGAAAATATAGAGCCACTCTGTACGAGAGGCACTGAGGAGAAAAATAAAACAATATTAAGATCAAACAACCATGGTGCCAATAGTACTTACCAAACACTACAGGAAACAGTATGGATGGACAAAACGGGAACACTGGAACAGAGATCTGCAAGACAGAGGAGGACAGGGAACCTGCGAAGAGAAAAAGAGATTACATGAAGAACAATTAAGATTTACTAAGTTCCATATCCTCTCCTTTATGAGTGTGTATACATTTCTTAAGCTCAGCAGGATCCTCAAAGGTTGCTGATCTGTCCTTTTGAGTGACCTTGAAAAAGCAAGGATGAATAAGGCCATAGCGAGCATTCATAGAATGAAGCATCAGTCTGAGGTCGAGAAACTCCTTTCTATGAGCAGCAGTAGCCCTGGAGACATCCTGACCGGAGAAAATCTTGTGACCAGACCAAAGCATTTGTTTGTGTTGCTTAGCTGCTGTAAGAATCATCATTAGACTGGACTACAGAAGAAAAAAGGCAATAATCCCTCTTGGTCTATTTGATGGCGAGGCTTTTGGAGGACCAATCCTATGCAACCTCTGAAAATTGAGATCAACGGATTTTTGTAGCCCAACTATTTTGGGAATATGGAGCTGCAAAAATTAATCATATCAGGGCCTTAGAACCTTTGGTATGCCCTATATGCGTAGGTCATTTAGCATGTTACGATATTCAAGGTCCTCTGTTACTTTTTTCAGTTGAGTCACCTCTTTAGTTAATATATCAACTTTAACAATCACATATTGAGCATCACTGACTCTCTGCTCCACGAAGGGTCTCATATGTCTTAGTTCGGCATTATTTTTGCCCATAACGAAACCTGGACACAAGCTGTAGCAGCTAAAAAATTGGCATTTATACATACTACATCTGCCCTTATCACCTTTGCCAGGAAACTAGGGAAAAGACCACCAGAGGAACTTATTAAAATATATAAGGCAATGGATGTTTCTGCTGCAGCTTATGGGAGTGGGGTTTGGGGGTTTGTTGACCTCTCCCCTCTCTCCTTCCTAAAATACATCCTAGCTGTCCCGAGAGGTACCGCAGCATGCATCTGCTATGCAGAGCTTGGTCTTCCCTACATCTCCGATTTAATTAGACTGGAGCCTGTGCTATTATGGCACAGGCTGTGGATGAAAGAGGAGGCCAAACTGAATAGAGATATCCTTTTAGATATCTTAAAATTGGAAGGTGTTATGAGGATTCCATGGCTAAAATATGTTTACAACTTTTCTAAAGATCTTGGCCACTTAGAGTATTTTACCAATCCTACTACCATCATGACAGTAACTAGGAAGGAATTAAGAAAAGAGGGTCTCTTGCTGTTGGATAATCTCAGAATGTCATCTGAGATTTTAAAGCCCACAGTCCTGCACATTCAACTGGTTTTAACTACTTTTAACATTCAACCCTATTTAATTTGTGTTTCCGGTGCTTACGATAGGTTCCTATTAACTCAATTTAGGCTGGGGGTCTTCCACAGACTAGTCTCTTTTCCTATTATGAATGACTGGTCACGAGACCTCCAGCTTTGCCCTTGTGACAATATCTCCCCCCAGTCCACGATTCATGTTACCCTTTCCTGTAAATTCTATTCTTCTGTAAGGAGTCTGCTTTTGATACCCATCTTAAAACAGTATGGGCTCCGTCAATGCCGTCCTGCCTTTTTAGCATTAGAATCCCTAGATAACGAGAATAGTGTCTTAAGGATAAAAGTTTTCATGAAAAAAGTTTTGAGTTTTAGGAAAAGTGTGTCTATTTAATTGAGTCTTTTTAATGTAATAAGGGTTTCGGTCAGTGTAAATACTGATTTGTTTAATTGGATTTTTATGTAATATTTGTTTTAATATATGAATTGTGCATATACTTTTAATTGCTTGCTTTTATGATTGTTATTAACCAATCGAATAAAGCCTTTTTGAACTTGAACTATTAGTTCGTGCATAATGTCGTCCAATGTCAGAGGCAGTGGTGACTTATTTGGAGAAGGGTCCTTTTTTACTCTTTTGTTTGCGTTGCCTCCAGACTCCTTGCGATCATTAGCGTTAGAAGTAGTAGAGGCTTGTGCTTTTGATGAATGTGCAGACTCCACAGTGACTCAGATTAGAATTAAAGTGACTTATAAAGCTTTCCTAATAGCTACCAGGAGAAAACACCAAGGCCCACTACTAAAATAAAAGGGCCTGATTTAAAATAATGAGTCATAAGTGGAGTCACAAAGCAGTAAAAAGTACGCCACCTTTCCTATATGTAATCACCCTCAGCAAGGCAATCCACCATTAATATGGTCCAAAAAAACATACTCAATGAATTTGGAGCACAGAATAATTACAAAATGCTCAAACGGCGGCTGCATCCTGAATGTAGCTGGAGCTACGGTAAATAGTAGACCAATTAGAGGTCTCATAACTTACCCTGTGCTCCTGGAAACTTCCTACATGACTAAACATGATTGGACGGACTGCATATCCGCCGAAAGCGTTTACTTCGGGCAAAAAGGCTTCTCGGTGCCTCGGGAGGAACGCTAGAGAGCGGCCATCCTGTTTCACCGCTGCTAGCGCTCTCCCGCCGGAATGCAGTTTTAAACTGACAATTCGACTTGGCAATATAACTTCCTTGCCAAGCCTTAAACTCCACTTTTAATACATTTATGTCACCCATAAGGTAGGCACTAGGTAGCCCATAGGGCTAGGGAATGTTGGACATGTAATTTTAAGTTTTACATGTCCTGGTAGTAAAAAAATCCTAAATCCATTTTTCACTACTGTGAGGCTTTTCTGTCCCATGGGATAGCATTGGGTTGCCTTATTACATTTATTAAGTGCTAACGCTTGTGGGGGAACAGATAGGCATTTCATGTTTGGTATCTATGAAATTGTAATTAAAATTCCTCTTTGATGGTAAAGTCGGATTTTAAATTGCAATTATGAAAATGCCACATTTTCCTGCCCTTTGCCATTTGATTCTTGCAGCTTGTCATATGTCACAAGACTGGGTGTAGTTGGCAGTTAGATTTTGTGAATTCCTCCCAGACAGTCACACAATGAAAGGCTTAGGTGTGTCTGAATGGGAAATCTGCTGGCAGGATGGGGTCAGAGCTGGGCACAGCCCCACTTGCAACTAAATAAGCTGGGCTCTGCCTTCACACAAATGGCTTGTTAACACTGCATTTCCCCTGCAGCCAGCTTGGTGCTAAGGCAGGGGAGTCGGGAAATTCCAATCACTTCTAGAAACTCCTCCTATGTCAAAGAAGGCACCAGGTATAAAAACGGGCCCTCTGATCTACTCTCAGTTCCCTTTCTGGATCTGCAGATGGACTCTCAGAGGACAGCCTGCTGTTGTGGCCTACAATGTACTCCACAAGTCTGCTTTGCTGAACCTGGAAGGGCTGCTTTGCTGCCTGGAGCTTGCAATGAACCCTCAGAGGCCTGCCCTGCTGCTTGAGCCCTGCTTCACCACCTGAACCCAGGACTACCAGAGTGTCTTTAATGGCTAATTTACTGGCCTTCTGTTCAGAGCCTCAGGGACATAACAGGCTATCACAATCTCAAACATGCACCTGGACCTGGTCTGAGTGAGTCTTAATCCCCCAAGTGGTGCTCTTACAGTGCTGGGCCCTTGGTGGTGGTGCTAAAGGTTCCAGGACAGCCAAAATCCCCAAAATAGGACTTGGAACATTTTTCACTAAAAACGACTCTGAGAACCGTGGGAAGACCGGAACCAACCTGCTCCTCAATGTGCCCAGGTTGCATTGCCGGTTGGCCACTTCACAGTAGCTCCTAGTACGTTCTACTCCACAACAGCACATCCTGTGCCGTGGTCCTTGAACAAAGGGGTATGTGGCCTCCTGGAGCGCTCGTTTTCAACTTCCATAAAAGTGACTAATTCTGAACGTAGAAATCTTAATGGCAACTTTGTCCAGCGGTTCCCTGACGATGACCCTCCCTCCTTAGACGCTGCCTGCAGCCTTCCCCACTGAACCCTTACCTTTTCTTCAAAATGTCTTATCAGTATGAAGCCAAGTGCTGACTGGGCCCAATCCACGTCTTGTATCTGTATTCTCCATCACGGTCAGCCATATTTTTTTACCTTGACCCTGTCTTATGCAACCAGATGTCCGCGGATGGCACTTTGATCTTTTATGCTCCATTTTTTACTATGGGGCACATGCATCACTGTTTTTTAGGTCTCGCCTGACCCAACGCATGCGCTGGTCTGGCGAGACTTATTGAGAGGGCTCTAAAAAGTGCTACCAGGCCAGCCTAGAGCCACAGTGCATGTGTGCGGGCACGCGCACCGCTTTTACCACGATTACTTTCACTTTTTCGGCCGCATGGCCGCTTTGATGCTTGATTGCGATCACTTTTGCGGCCGCACGGCCGCTTGGCATAGCCAATAGGTCTCGCTTTTGGGACCTTATAAGTCTTTAGTTATGCAACTGGTGCATGGCTAAACACTTATAAGGTCCCAAAGGCGAGACCTATTGGCTATGCCAATGCTTGTTGCGGTTGCAAAGGGGCAGATTTGCAGAATCTGCCCCTTTGCGACTGCAATTTTTGCATTTGGGATGCATCATCCCAAATGCAAAAATCGCAACTGAAGGAATCGCTACAATAGCGATTAATTTAATTGCGGTTGCATTTAAGGGATCGCAAGTTGAAATTCCTTAAATGCAATGCATTAAATAAAAAATGAAACGCAAATTACCATCAAACTAAAGTTGATGGTAATTTGCGGTTTCTTTGAAAAATACCCTAAAGAGTATTTTTCAAAGTCACATTTTACACACACTTATGCCCATGGGGCATGTGTGTGCGCAACATGTGTAAAAATTGTCATTTCAGGGGTGCACCAGGGTATCCTTTTGGAACCCTCGCACCCTTGAAATTGCATGCACAATTTGCGAGTACCTATGGAGTACTCGCAAATTGCGCATGCAATTCCCATTGATTCCTATGGGCCTCTAGGCCCATCGGAATCAATGGGAATCAATTCCTTAATTGTGACTCGCAATTTGCGCAATTAAGGAATTTTAAGGAATCACATTTTTTTTGCGATTCCTACATGCATTGCATTTTGTGAATTCTAAATAGCAATTCGGTAAAAATCGCTATTTAGAAATCGCAAAATGCGGGATTGATGTGTGTGCCCCTAAATACTTTATAAATTCATTACTCTGGTAGTAAAGATTGTGTTTTTGTCATTTTGGTGCCAAATACATTTTATGAAATTTACTCAATTTACTAAATTGGGATGGAATTTTTATTGTGTTTTCTGCATACATCTTTACATATTATCTTTAAGGTAAGCCTGCCTGCTTTTTGTGCTAGGCTACCCAGAGTTAATCACATGTAAAGTTAGTGACTTTTTGTGGTTCACCCTGCCAGGGATTGTGGCTGTTGCTTGACTAGGGTTACCACCTCAGTCAAATAATAACTCTATTTCCCACAATGTGCCATCTCTGTTTTCCTTCTAAAACCTTCCTTAAAAGAAAAAGTCAAGCAAGAGAACTTAATTTCCTATCATCCATATGCACACCGCTTACCACGCCCAGTATGGTGCCCGTGCAGATGATGTGTGATGCGGGTGCGTCATTTGGCACCAAAGTTGTGCCAAAGGCTACCCCATCTGTGTCTGTCCCCACATGTGCCATGCCATTTGTCAAGAACCCTCGTCTTCTCCCTACTCTCGGCTTCTCCGCTGCACTTCTCTGTGCTCTAAAAACCACCCACCATTTGCTGCACAGCTGCCACACCACACCAGACAACAAGGAGGGAGTGTTCACATGTTCCTCCTGCAAGTTCTCATGCACTCTCTAACATCCAACCCCACCTCTTCCATACCAGCACACCACTTATTCACACTTACTAAAACCCACCAGCAGCTCATGCTGACGCAGACCAATCACCACCCACACAACATGTCTGACTCGTCGCGTGCATGCTCTTCAACACCAGTTCACTCACTAAACATGCCATGAAGCTAAGGGACTTACTACATAACCAGATTCCTGACATGCTCTTAATCATGGAAACATGGCTAAACTCAACCTCTGCACTGAACATCGGTGCAGCCATCCCTGCCAGTTACAAGATAATCAGGCAAAACAGTAAGCACAAGCCCGGAGGTGGAGTGGCATTCATATTTAAAGGTACCACCAGCTGCAACACCTACACAGACACCCACACCAGCTACATGGAACACTTCTCATTCAAGATATGCCTACATTTAACTTCTCTCTTAGTGGAACCCTCACATAAAGACCTCCAGGTCCCTACACCAATTTCACCAGCAACATCACAGAATTCATCTAATCATCAATGCCAGCACCTTCATCCTCCTTGGAGACATTAACTTTCACCAAGAAGACAGCCCGGACTGAAAATCTGCAGCCCTTCTAGAAAATATCGGAAACCTCAGCTTCATCTAGCACATTACAGAACCCACACATATCTCCAGACACCTATTGGACACAATGTTCTTCTCAATGGGCAACATCACGGTTGACAGGCCAGCAACTGTGACGTGGACAGATCATGCCCTAATCAGTTTCAGCATACCTATCCCGCACCACCACAGATATACCAACATTGGACACACAGCTGGGAAAGCATCACAGAAAGAGACTCAGTGCCCACCCTCCCAGTGTCCCTGCCTAACCACACCAGCAACATGCAGAAGGCCATCAAGAACCTCAATAGCTGGATCACTGAATTCCCTGATAACTGGCTTCCCTCATGCACAACCCAACGGCAAGAGCCCAACCATGGGTCAGTTGGTACATAGAGGAACTCAGGCTGATAAAATACCACTGCAAACATCTGGAGCATAAATGGAGAACAAATCAAGATACCACAAATAAAGACATCTTCAAGTCTGCCCTAAGACACTACCACCAGCAGATACAGAACACCAAGCACAGAGCTCTTGCAGACTGCATCGATTCCAGTGCAAACAGTAGCAACAAAATCTTTTCCAACATCAAACATTTCACAGCGCCTCCTGCCATCTCTAGCAACATTAACTACCTGGCAAAACCTTTGCAATAAGCTCTCAACATTCTTCTATAATCACCTCCTTATACGGCAACCTCGACCATCAACTAGACCCCGCCACTGCTGCAGCTCAACTTCCCAAATACAGCTGTAGAATGAACGCGGAACCAGTGGCCCACCGTCACCACTGTCAAAAGCACTGATACAATGAAGACCATCTACTCGGGCCCAATATGACCCTTGCTCCTACCATGCCTTTTTCCAAATAACTTTTACCAATCAGTGAAGCACTAACACCGATCCTGAACATTTCCATTGACTCATCCACATTCCCGAACACCAGAAAACAAACCACCGTCACACACACCTTTCTCAAGAAACCATCTGCCGACCCAGCCACACTCTCCAACTACTAAACCATCTCCTTCCTACCATACCTGACCAAGGTAATAGACAAATGAATCAACCTATGCCTCACTGACCACCTCAGCAATCACCAGCTCCTCGAAGATACACAGTCCAGATTTAGGCCTATTCAGAGAACAGAAACAACACTCATCGCCGCAACAATCAACATCCACATGCTACTTGACGTAGGAGACGCGGAAACCCACTTTCTCCTCGACCTCTCTGCAGAATTTGACATGGTCTCATACCGCATCCTCATCAGGTGCCTGCATGAGATTGGCATTCAAGGACCTGTTCTCAGCTGGATCTGCTACTTCTTAATGGAAAGAACACAAACTGTCAACCTAGCATCTTAGTCCTTGGTAGCCTGTAAACTCAATCAGGGAATTGTAAGCACACTACTCACCCGTGAGGGTCTCAAGGCTCAAAGGGGATGGGGGTCCACAGATCTGTTTAGCCGAAGACACAGGTCATGAGAGTCTTCCTGAAGGTCTTCAGGAAGAAAACAGATCTCTCCCCAGAGATTGCCAAAAACTGTTTGGCGGGAGTGTTTAAGTGGCTAGCCCAGGCCCAGTTAAAATGTAATGAAGAAAAATCAGAGGTGCTTCTTTACGGATCCTTCCCCCCCATTTTAGAGAAGACATCTGGCCGGTGGGCTACCCTTTGCCTAAATCGATGGGAAGCCCGGCAAAAAATTTGGGGGTATGGTTCAGTGAGGAATTGAGATTTCTGCCCCAGGTTGGCCGGTGTGTGCTTTGGCACACTGAAACACCTTAAAAAGTTTCTTCCACTTTTGCCTATAATGGCTAAAGAAATGGTGACCCGTGCCCTCATTCTCTCACGCCTGGACTACGCAAATGCCTTAAACATCGGTCTACCAGCTTATCAGTTAAGAAAGCTGCAGATTGTCCAGAATGCGGCGGTCAGAGCCTTACTGAGTATGCCGGGAAGGTCCAGTGCGAGGCAGCTTCTTCAGGCTCTGCACTGGCTTCCGGTTGACCAACGCATACTGTTTAAGGCTCTCACGCTGGTACATGGTCCACTTTTCAAGTCTGGACCTCAATATCTTAGAAGTCGGTTCACGTTTTATGTGCCGCCCCGACAGCTCCGTTCTACTGGCCAATGCCTTGCCCTGGTCCCCAGGTATCACCTGGCTAGAATGGGAGGCAGCTCCCTCTTTGTCAGAGCAGCCATGGCCTGGAATGCCCTGCCCTTTGAACTGCGGAACACCGGCGACCTCAGACTGTTTAAAAAGCACCTGAAAACGTTGCTGTTTAAGTAAGCTCTCAGTCGGGTTCTGTTCATCCCATTTGGCTCCCGCGCCGGGACACTTTCGAGTAGCCGTGCGCGCTATAAATGGAGGATAACATAACATAACAGGGGGCGCCTCTGATGTCTGCCGGTAGCTCGTTCAGGTCTTGGCTGAAATGTGAGAGAAGGATCTTCTGCCTGCTCTGGCTCTGTAGATGCGCGGGGTTTTGGCCAGTGCGAGGTTGGAATATCAAAGGTTTCTTTTGGGTACGTGGAAGTTGATTCTTTTGTTGAGGTATTTGGGTCCGTTGTTGTGTAGGCATTTGTAGGCGTGAGTGAGGATTTTGAAAGTGACTCTTTTCTCCACAGGGAGCCAGTGGAGACTTTGTAGGTGTTGACTGATGTGTTTGTGTCGGGGGATGCCAAGGACGAGTCTGGTGGCGGTGTTCTGTATTGTCTGGAGTTTGCGGAGTGGGGACTTTTTGCTGCCGTCGTAGAGTGCGTTTCCATAGTCCAGTCTGCTGGTGATGAGTGCGTGGGTGACTGTCTTCCTTGACTCAGGGGGATCCACTTGAAGGTCTTGCGGAGGATAAGGAGGTTGTTGAAGCAGCTGGAGGTGACGGTGTTGACCTGTCGGTTCATGGTCAGTGATGAGTCGAGTACGATGCCGAGGTTCTTGGCGTGGTCTGAGGGGGTAGGTGGGCTTCCGAGGGTAGTTGGCCACCAGTTGCTGTCCCATGCAGAAGGGGTGGTACAATGGGCGAGGACTTCTGTCTTCTCGGCGTTGAGCTTCAGGCAGCTGTTGGTCATCCAGACTGCGGTGTCTTGCATTCCTTTCTGGAAGTTGAGTTTGGCAGTGGTAGGGTCTTTGGTGAGGGAGAGGATGAGCTGGGAGTCATCGGCACAGGATACGATATTAAGGCCATGGCTGCGAGGGGGGCCATGTAGATGTTGAAGAGGGTGGGGCTCAGGGATGAATCCTGTGGGACTCCGCAGGTGATTTTCGTGGAGTTGGAGAGGAAGGGAAACTCATCTGTGGAATGCCTCAAGGTTTATTGCTGAGCCCCACCCTCTTCAGCACTTACATGATCCCTCTGGGCAATGTCACCTGCACACATCACATCAACATCCTCTCTTATGCCATTAACATGTAACTCATTCACTCCCTCTTGGACAAGACCCTCAACACAAGAAATGTGTTCGCTACCAGCATGACCGAAGCTGATAACTGGGTGAATGTCTGCTGTCTGAAGCTCAACACTGACAAGACAGAAGTAGTGATCTTTGGCAAGAACACCTCACCATGTGATTCCAACTGATGGCCAGCCGGACCTAGACCCCCCCACACAGTCACACCCAGAGCCCATATTAATAACCTCAGAATCATCAACAACAGCATACTGAACATGACTGCACCAGGCAACACTGTCACTTAATCCTGCTTCCACATCCTGAAGAGTCTGAGGATGATCTTCAAATGGCCCACCATCAACACCTGAAAAACCGTCACTCACTCCCTAGTCAGCAGCAAGTTGGACTACTAAAAGACCCTCTACACCAGGATCACCCGGTGACTCACCAATTCATCCAGAACTCAGAGGTAAGACTCTTTCTCAACCTCCCACAATGAACTCACATTACACCACACATCAGGGAGCTCCAATAGCTCCTGCTCATCTCAAACAGTCCTCACACACAATCAGGGCACGTCACAACTAAGGCCCCACCTATCTGAATGTTGCAAATGGACAGAATGGACAGAATGCAGAACAATGTAATATATTCACCCCAGTACAGAGATCTGGACTTAAATACATTTTGCTCACCATGCCATTCCAGTTTGGACCTAGCCATATGCAAATCAGTTTTGACCCTGCACCCAATGGGAACAGTTCAGCCCGAACCGTCAGGCCAGGTCCTCCCTGAACTGGAAACAAGCATCCTCAGACCGGTTTTGGGGTTTCACCCTTCATTAGCCAGTATACCTTGAATTCAGTGGCATGGAGAGCATGGGACCCATGTCTGGGCATACCCGTCCCACTCGGGGTGACAAATGCAAAAAGAAAAATTGATGGACAGAATGCAGAACAATGTCATACAATCACCCCAGTACAGAGATCTGGGCCTAAACACATTGTTTTTTTGCTCACCATGCCATTCCAGTTTGGACCCAGCCATATGCAAATCAGTCTTGACCCTGCGCCCAATAGGAACAGTCCAGCCCGAACTGCTAGGCCACGTCCTCCCTGGACTGAAAACAAGGACCTAGGACCGGTTTCGGGGTTTCACCCCTCATCAGCCAGGATAACTTGACTCCAGTGGCATGAATAGCATGGGACCCACATCTGGGCATACCCGTCCCACTCGGGGTGACAAATGCAAAAATAACAATTTATGGACAGAATGCAGAACAATGTCATACATTCACCCCAGTACGGAGGATCTGTGACTGGGGGTGAGTGTCTGAAAAATGTCAGCGCTCCATCCATCATCTCCTAGTGTTGTTGTTGTTTACCCTAAGTTGGCAGGGTAGGCCCAGATGTGGGTCCCTTGCTCACTTTGCCACTGGTTTCAAGCTAGCCTGGCTGATGAGGAGTGTTACTCCGAAACCGGTGCCAGGATGCTTGTTTCCGGTCCAGGGAAGACTTGGCTTGGCAGTACGGTCTGGACATGTTCCCATGAGGCACAGGGCCAAGACTGATTTGCATCTGGCTGGGTCTGAACTGGGGTGGTGAAGTGAGCTAAAAAATGATGATGGATTCAACCCAGATCTGTGACTGGGGGTGAGTGTCTGAAAAGTGTCAACGCTCCGTCCATCATCTCCTTGTGTTTCCACCTACGTGAATAGTCACATCTCTTTCCACCAACAACCCAGAGACGTCCACTCTGCAGTACTCTTACTCCCACATATCCCACGCATACATAGAACCAGATCAGGAGGATAGGCATTCTTTTACATCTCTCCTAAAGTGTCGAACGGCCTCCCACTCCACATTAGGACCTCCTCTTTGCTTCTTGAAATCCACTAGAAGCTGAAGACCTGGTTCTCAATCAACCAATCTACCCTTGTCTGGGCTAGGAACACACATCTGCTCAGCATCAGGATACCCCTGCGGGTAATGGTGCTCTTTACGTATACATTACAAGGTGAGGTAAAGTGACGTAGAGCAAGGGATCTTAAGTCTAAAGAGCACATTTGAAGCAATGCACAGTTGACAGGTGCAGACTTATATATTCCAGCGATTGAAGGTCATGCTCCACGTAGCATTTCATGGAGGAGCACATGCATTATATAGTCATGTTAGATCTGCTACAAAAAATGTCCTTAAGTGACAACATTTGATATTCTACCCTTAGGTCTGAGGGCAGGCAGCCAGCCTCTCTTCAGCAATGCAGCATCCCCTATCTTATTAAAGCCCCTAGACTATCCAATTCATCATCCCACCACTCTTCGCCACAACACGGTACTTTCCATACAGGCCAAAAGTACCTCTACAGCAATACTCTGGATGCTTCTAAAAGGGTGAAGGCTGGATTCCCTAATGTCCTGTGAATGCCATTAAGAAGGAAGCCTTTATTATACTTTCTTGATAAATTTGGGCTTCCTGGCAAAGCATTTCTGCAATGTTTCCAGGTCTTAATGTGGTGGTATTCAACCCGAATATTAACTCTAAAATATCACCTGACCACAAATTCATGGTCAGAATTTAGCAAATATTGTGATAAAAAATATAGACTGTAAGTGTATCACTTATTAGTTTGTTAAAATATTAAAATATATATAATTCACTTCAATAATGATTTTTAATATATTATTTAATGTACTGTTTTACTTTTTTTTATGTTGGCTAATATATCAGTTAATTGTATTTCCCTTTAATTTCCAATAAAATTATATTAATAGTATATCCTGTTTTTGGTTTGTAGGGTTCCTTGGGGGGACTGAGTGGGTAGTGTTTAATTAAAGTTCATGTTAAATATTGTTACTTTAGTAATATGTCAAATATGTATGATTTATTTGCTAATTATATGTTAATGTGCTTCATTATTTTGAAATTATTTTAGTAAATTTAAATTTGTGGAAACCGAGCCGGCTCAGCACTCAAATATTATCATACGTAATCGTTTAAGGGAATTTTGTATCCAAAAGCTACAACAGCACAAAAAGGTCAACAATAGAACATTAACATGGCGCCTCCCAAATGAATCAAATTAGCCATCAGAGTCTAGAGTTTGTGTTTTTCAGTCTTCTCGTCTTTTCCCCTGCCTTTCTCCACTAGGGCCCTAATTACAAGTCTGGTGGTCCTCGGACCGCCAGATTCATGGGGGTCTATTAGGATGACATTCGGAAAATCACTCCGACTGCCTTGGTAGTGGGAAAACACCGCCCGCTAGGAATGCGGAATAAACACCGGTCCAATTAGTATGCTCCGCAGTCGAAATCCGACCGCGGCTTTTAACATTGCAGCAGTTGCTGCTGCCAGCTGCCGGCAACCCTGCCGCGATGTCCAAAAAGGCATGTCCAGCATATCCCTGCACTGCGTGGCAGGCACTGCACAGTGCCTGCCACCTGGTACAGGGACATGTAGGGGGATACCATGGGTGCACCCACAACCCCCCAAACACTTTGGGGGCCCGCAATGGGCCCCCGGAGACATTCTCTGCATGCCATTCCATGGCGGTTCGGCCGCCGCGGAAAGGCTGGCTACCGCCAGCATCATAATCATGCCGGCGGAGCCTGGCCCTGCACCGGCCACATTTTAGTGGTCCAGCTCCGCCCGCCAGGCAAGCGTGCGGACTGTTACCGGCGGAAAAGTGGCGGGCAGAAAATCTCACCGCCGCGGTCGTCACTGACATGCTAATGGGACCGGCGGTTTTCTGGGTTGCGATCGGGGGTGGATGTCCGCCGCCGGCCCGACGGTTGCCACCGCCAGCCTCCAGTGGACATCCGCCTGCCATCCTAATAGACCACATAGTGAGGTGTCGGTGGTGGTCTTGCGACCGCCACATTACGAACTCTGCAGTTGTGCCGCCCAGGGACCACCGACTCTGCCAGGGAATTGCCATTCCCTGGTGGTGGCACAGCAGTCAAGAGGCATCAATATGAGCATAATACGAATTTCCTCACAACCACTGATTTCATGGAGGCCTTTCCTTCATGAAAACTGTGGTGTGAGGAAAGAAAGGGGGCCCAACAGGGCGCCCTTGCCTCACTCTATCTGGATGCATACTGGGTGTGCATGCACCTCCAGCTGAAGCATGGAATGAACTTCACAATTCATGCCGTGCTCGAACTACCTTTGACGTTAATAATTGCAGTGCGTCTGTTGCACCGTCAAACTCACAATCGGGCCCTTAGTGGTGCTGTCTGAAGGTGAGAGGAGGTGGGTGTTTAAAGTGATACCACTGGTGAGGATGCTCTGAGGTTCCTGCAACATCTTTACAGCTCGACAGTGCAGCACAAAAAGGAGAAAATAGTCAGATATCACACTGTGCGGTATCCATGGCTTTTGCCTCCTTGGAGCAGTACTTGGAGGAGAGGCTTGAGCACACAGGACTGTGGCAATGTGTGAAGCAGGTGCAGCACTCTGATGAAAAAGTTTACTATTTTCTGCTGCCCGGTCCCATGGTTCCCTATATTGTACATACCAGTATAGCACATCAGAGAGCAAGGCCCTTGATTGAACAGATTTGTGCAGGAAGAAGCTTGTGTCAGAGGGAGGATAGAGACAACTGGGCAGCCAGGACCTGGAAGAAGTTACAATATCTCCCAGGTTGGATGGGCAGTTGAAGTGTGAGATGGGGTACCCGGAGAGGACCGATGTTCATAATTCCTGGTGCTTTAAATTGTAAGAGTAAAAATTTGTCACAGAGAACCACTGGGTCTGCTGAATTTATAGTTTGGTAAAAAAGAGTATGTTTCAATAAACGGTTTCAAAGTTGCCATTAGGTTTGCTGTGGAGCCAGTTTAATAGATGGAGGAGCATATGTACAAGCCCCTATTGCCACCACAATGTCACCTATAGTGACGTTGTGGTGGCGATAAGGGCTGAGGCTTATGGCTAGCCCCATGTGAAAGGACACATTGCTGGAGTTGCGTCTGTTTTTAGACACACCCCAGCAATGTGCCACATTTGCGCCTACAGCTACGTCAGAAATACTGAAGTATCTGTAACTCCTTGATACATGAGGTGACATATAGTAAATATGACGCATCCATTATGTTGCATCGATGTTTACACGCAGCGATATGTCACTTCTCATAAATAAGGCCCTACAGCTCCAGCGTTATCCTTAGTAATTCTGTACTACTCTTTTCATGCCTAATGCCAGTACTTCTTTAACAAACTTGTTTATCTCCCAATTCCTATTTCTAGTTCCATTATTTCACAACTCTTTTGTTAGAAAAGAAAATATGTGTTTTCTAATGTTACTCCTGAGCCTTCCTTCCCCCAGTTTTGTATAATTTCCGGTAGTTCTGGGAGCAGTATTCTTCTGATAAATGTGTGCCTTTATTACCTTCAGAAAATATAACCTGTTAAGCGCATAACTTCTAAGGGGCAATTTTGCAGTCATTATATTAATATTATTATGCTGCTCAAATTCCATCATCTGATGCATGGCATTTGCATGAGTTTTGTTCTGCTTCTTTTTCTATTGATGAATTTCTCACACTGGGGTTATTCGGGCAGCTCTCAGCCTTATCCTTATGTAGAATATTGTGTACTCTGTTGATTTATATTTGGACGATTTGTTACAGCTCTGGTGAACTCAAGGACTTCATTTGATTAAGTGGATTCTCTGATTGTGACCATTATGTATCTGTTTTTTTCTGATTCATACAAAGTGATCAGGTTTATCTAATGTAATAAACACGGCGATGCTCCAGTGAGGAAAGTACGGCCTATTAAAATTAAAAATGGGTTCTGCAAATCCTCCAGTTCACTGATTTGTTGGTGGATGAATTCCAGGAAGCAGGTCAGGACTGGGTACATTGGAACAGCAGTGTAGGGTCTTAGATAAGAATACCTGGACGTGATGAGTGTTTTCTTTTTTTTTTAAACTTTTTTTTTTACAAAGTAAGACGTGACCAAGACAAATCCACGACAAATCCAGATTCTACAGCTTAGCTGCTCATCTTTCACTCTACAGCATTTGCTTTAACAATGTATACTGCTGAACTAGCCTACTATTGACTGCACACCAAGTCCCAGAATTACTAACACTTTTCACTAGGTTTGCATTACAAAAACAACACAAACCGATGCAAAGTGTTCAAATTGGATTTGATTGCACTGTAGTGTAATACCCTACAATGGGGGTGGTGCCTGCGGAGGCACTGCAGTATGGATTACAATGTCACTTTTCCCTCTGCCTTTACATTGCGGTCCGACCGCCATGTAAAGGCGAACAGCATGGGAATTTGCGTGCCCCTAGCAGTGCCCCTGTCACCCGTGGACATGTATGTAAATGTATTTATATAGCGCCGATCACCACTACGGTTATCTCAGCACTGTACTCATACCGCTGAAGGAACCCTTCCTGGCTTTCCGTGTGAAGTGTCCACTCCTGGGCACCCCCATGGTGAAGCCAGGCATCCCAGCACTGTTGGGGCCGTTGTGGAGATTAAGCAAGCTATTGCCCAGAGTTGCAGCGTGGGACTCATGATTAGAATAGGCACTGAGGCGAGAATATCCGGTCCGAGGAATTTATGGCCCGAGACCCTGCCGCGGCGGGAATCGAACCCTGGTCCCGGACCGGTGCTCTGCATCGAGGTCTGCATCGAGGTCGGCCGCTCTAACCATTGAGGCACACTTCTCCACATCTGCTATGTGCCCAATGCTACAATGTTGATCGGACGCTCATGCGACCGGCATTGTAATGAGGGCTATAATATGAACACGCTGTTTTACACCTTTCATGGTATGCTTTCATAGTTTTAGATGGGAAGTGGGGAAATTGGTGGTTCTTTTGCACGTTATTCTGACTAAATTTAGTCTATAATACACATTCTAGAAAGTATTAAGCTGAGCACCTGAAGAGAAACATAAGAATGACATTAGATTGCTTTTCCTATGTTAAACTCTTCTGTATTTCTCACTCAAACAAACACTGAATATGGCAGAATCAGGCATCTTTAGTGTCAGAAAGAGTTTACCAGGATCTAATTTATTATGGAGCATATTACTTTTACGCGTGCATATTTAAGTAAGTATTTGACTACCTTGAAAGTGCAAAAACTTCCAAGTATTCTAACTGGTGGGGGTATGGCTGTCTGTGACAGCAGGAACAAAAATGCATTTGCTACTCTTGTGAGCCAATGGTTCAAATTTAAAACCTGCACAGCTACATCCAGTGTACTCTAGAAAGAATCAATATTTTGTGCTGTCAGACTAGGCATCTGCATCCACTTAGAACAGTAACAGACACAAACACCACATGCCATAATGTGCAATATCAAAAGATTGGCATTTTGTGCCAGAAGCTTCAAACACACATCTGCAATTTACTTATAGTGTAGGAAAGAGCCCCTTTTTTTTACGGACACACTCCCCCCCCTCACCAATGTTTTTCTCTAAATGCCTATGGTTATGACTCTGATAGTGCAATGGAGTCTGCTGCCCAGACCCCAGTGCCTGTGCTATCTCCTAAAACTGTAATGCTTGACTTGGTAATCCGCAATTGGAAAAAGCTTTACCCCCTTAGAATTCCTTTCTATATATTTCCAGGGGTACCCAAGGCATATGCGGTAAAGAGGTCCCCAGGGCTGCAGCATGGTTTTGTGCCACCCTGAGTGACCCATGCAAACTACTGACAACAGGCCTGCTGTTGCAGACTGCAGGAGCGGTGTAAACTGCTTTTAATCGGCTGTGCCCTCATCATGTCTTTTACAGTCACCTACAGTGCCTTTAATGTATGTAATTGCAAAAAAAACAGTGATGAACAGAATGCAGAACAATGTCATACATTCACCCCAGTACAGAGATCTGGGCCTAAATCCATCGTTTTTTTGCTCACCATGCCGTTCCAGCTTGAACCAGGCCATATGCAAATCAGTCTTGACCCTGTGCCTCATGGGTACAGTCCAGCCCGAACTGCCAAACCAGGTCCTCCCTGGACTGGAAACAAGCATCCTAGGACCGGTTTCGGGGTTTCACCCCTCTTCAGCCAGGATAGCTTGATTCCACTGGCATGGAGAGCACGGGGCCCACGTCTGGGCATACCCTTCCCACTCGGGGTGACAAATGCAAAAAAACCAGTGATGAACAGAATGCAGAACAATGTCATACATTCACCCCAGTACAGAGATCTGGGCCTAAATCCATCGTTTTTTTGCTCACCATGCCGTTCCAGCTTGAACCCAGCCATATGCAAATCAGTCTTGACCCTGTGCCTCATGGGTACAGTCCAGCCCGAACTGCCAAGCCATGTCTTCCCTGGACCGGAAACAAGCTTCCTAGGACCGGTTTCTGGCATTTCAGCCATCTTCAGCCAGGCTTGCTTGAATCCAGTGGCAAAGTGAGCAAGGGACTCACGTCTGAGCATACCCTGCCAACTTATGGCGAACAAAGCAAAAACCAAAGGAAATGATGGACGGAGTGTTGAACATGGCAAGCACTCACCCCCAGTCAACTGATCTGGGTTTAATCCATCACCGTTCTTTAGCCCACTCTGCCACCCCAGTTCAGACATGGCCATATGCAAATCAGTCTGACCCTGTGCCTCATGGGAACAGTCCAGCCCGAACTGCCAAGCCATGTCTTCCCTGGACCGGAAACAAGCTTCCTAGGACCGGTTTCTGGCATTTCAGCCGTCTTCAGCCAGGCTTGCTTTATCAAGCTATCCTGGCTGAATATCATTGGGAGAGTAGAAATTGTGAGTTCTGGGTAGAAAAAGTAACTTACACCACAGGATGTGGCCACCTCAGGTGTGGACTAGCTGCAGGGACTAGCTACCCATTGACTGCTAACTCCCACTCTTCTAACTCTCATAATTATAGAAATTAAGGGACCCCCTGACGCCAGAAGCTCATATATGAACAACTTGCTTCAAAGAAGGACCAAAAGTCCCAAAGGGACTCAAAGTAAAATGGGACAGAAATGTGCTGAAAGACAATTACTACTGTGATGGTAGCATTTTGCACATAGAATTTGTCCAATCAACACACAGTTCTTGGTGTAGGACTCAAATTATTGTCTTCAGTCGGCCGCACTACTATATGTCATTACCAGAGGCCAATAGAGTTTTTAAAAAATAATTTTTAGCTGGCCGCAGTACCTTAGGTCGTGACTAGTTGACCCTAAATTCAGTCATAAGGTCTTGCTATAATTAGGCTGCAGTACCTTGGTCTGGTCCTAGAAGTCCTTGCATTCAGAAACAAATATTTTGCTAACAAGCAGCAATGCCTGATGCCGTTACTAGAGGTCCCTGGAGTTAGACATATATTCTTCCTACAGTCAGGCTCAGCAGCTTACACAATTTCTCTAGGTCCTACAGGTGTCTACCCTGCCACTTTAATCTCAAAATATCAAAAAATAGGAATGGAACTGATGCCCTTGAATATCATTTGTTGAAATCTGAAAGAAATAGTTGCAAAACTTGAATGTAATTTTGTTTTCAGTAGGTCCGATCATAGAGGGGCAGTGGTTTCAATATAAATTTGTATATTTACTTTCACAAGTCTATTGATTTTGCTGATTGTTTATGTCCTTATTAAGTATTTAAATGCTGGGTTGTGATGGTTCTTGTCTTTAAAATAGTTCTAAATTCCTTCAGGGTCATTTTAAGTCATTTCTTTCTGTCAGGCAAAATGCAGTTCTGTGGGAATAATGGCTAATCAAAAGCTGATGATGATGCTTGGCAAAATCTAATTCCTTCATATTAGTATTGAAAGGATACAGCTCATCCATTCAAAACACTGTTACTGTGATATGCTTTTGGGCTGAACAAACGTGGAGTGATGCCATCAAGTAATCAGCGTCAGTGACATGAGATAAACAGCAGAATCACCAATCATGAGCAGGGGACTTACCTAAAGTTGACATTGAGTACACGTGAAAGTAATGGAAGAAATAAGTCTGCAGAAGAAAACTAGAGCTGTCTGTAACAAGACCTAAAAATGGACTGTTTGGAGACACAATTAAGAGATCATGGGGTATTTGACAGACTGCTTCCATGAGCTGTTTACTTCAGAAAATCCCAAGCCCTGCTGTAAGATTCTTTAGCAGTGCTTCTCTGATTATGTCACTGTGGAATTCTCAGTGTCCAAATCAAAAAGTATGTAGCATAAACTATATTGCAGCTATACAACCATAAACACATGCTGCAAAATACTTATGCATTTTTGCACACTATTCCCAAAGTGTGTAAATGCTAAGATTTTTCCACAATCTATGCAACCATTTGGCAAGTAAATGTTATCAGAGATGAGAGTTGTTTTATATTTTGTGTTTTTTTATATAGTACATGTTTGACCTGCCAGCTTTAGTGTGGTCTTTGCCCAAACCTTTTGCCTTCCTCCTCTATTTTCTTCTGACCTTGTTTTTGCTAAACAGTGCTAAAATGCTTGTGCTCTCTCCTCTAAACAGGGTAACATTGGCTTATACTCAATTAGCACATTTAATATACTTATAAGTCCCTAGTAAGGTGGCACTCCGTGTGCCCAGGGCCAGTAAATTAAATGCTTCTAGTGGCTCTACAGCACTGATTGTGCCACACTCTTAAGTTGCCCTTTAAACATGTCTCAGACTTACCATTGCAGCCTGTGTGTGCAGCTTTAAACTGTCAATCCGACCTGGCAAAATAAACCTTTTGCCAGGCCCAAACATTCCTTTTTTAATACATGTAAGTCACCCCTACGGTAGGCCCTGCACAGCCCAGAGGCAGCGTGCAATGTATTTAAAATGTTGGACATATACTTTTAAGTTTTACATGTCATGGTAGTGAAAATCTCTTAAATTCGTTTTTCACTACTGCAAGGCATACCTCTCCCATAGGATAATATTAGAGTTACCTTACTACATGCTATTAGTGTAATTTCCAAATGGGAATAGGTGTCCAGTTCATGTTTGGTGTCTCTGGAATCACAATTTAAAATCCAATTTATGATGAAGACAGATTTTAAATTATAATTCTGAAAATGTCACATTTAGAAAGTTTGCATTTCCCTCCTTTAGCCATTTAGTGCTTCAGCCTGTAGCAGGGTCACTTGACTGGGTGTATCTGACAGCCAAGCTTTGTGTATTCCACCTAGACACGCACACACAATAGGGAACTTAGGTGAGTTTGGATGGGCCATCACTGGTAGGATGGGAGGGAGGAGCTGCGCACACAATTGGAAACAACCCATCACTCTTGGACCATCTCCTCTTGCCCTCATGCCTGGGTGAACACTCTTCCCCCAAATCAGAAGTGACGAGCCTCGTAGTTTTAATGGCTAAAGATTTTACCATGGCCTCCCAGGAAAGAAAGTGGCAGGCACATGTCTCCTAAGTGCCCTCAAAAAGATGCTCAAATGGCTCCCAATGGAAAGCCAGAGGATAGTCAGAAAATGCTTTGTACTTCCATGTCTAGATTATGGAAATTCTCTTTACCTAGGCAGCCCTGCCTATGGCATCAGGAAGCTGCAAGTTATTTAAAATGCTTCATCCCGAGTATTGCTAGGTGTGCCAAAAACACAATCTGCATGCTTGGCTCTGGTAAGCCTCCATTGACTGCTGGTGAGCAAAATAATTGAATTTAAAGCCTTATACATTGTGCATAAGGTAAACCATGCTCAAGGTCCACATATCCTTAATCATCTTATTACCACATATAACAATGCAAGAGAGCTAAGATCGAACTATCTCTCCCTCCTGGCTATTCCCAGAATTAAAAGGGCAAGATGTGAAGGGTGGTCATTTCCCTATTTAGTGTCAAAGCTCTGGAACTCTTTTATTCACCCCAGACCCAACTGCAACTTGATAAGCTTCAGGAAGTAATCATTGCACTTTCACCTTCACCTTCATGAACCCTGTTAACCCTGGGAAGCCAGTTTCCGGGCAGCCATGTGCTCTACAAGAAACTGTAACATAACATAACATGGCCACTCAAGTCAATGCTATACCCATGTCCTGCTCCAATGTCCTAAGGAAAATCTTTAAGTGGCCAACAGAGAACAACCAAAAAACGATCCCCCTAGCCCTCATCACCAGCAGTCTAGACTATGGGAACACCCTATTCACAGGGATAACCAACTAGGTCACAAAAAGACTGCAGACTGTTTAAAACACTGCACACAGACAAGTCCTCCACCTCCCAAGATGAGCTCAAATCAAGCCACATCTTTAGAACGCCACTGACTCACAATACACACGTCCGCACACTTCAAACTCCTCATTCACACCTATAAAGCACTCTACAATACATGAACTGCCTACCTGTACAGCCACATTAATTTTTGCCAACCTTTCAGACACCTCTGCTCTGCCGGTCTCTCACTAGCAAGCACCCAGGCACACACAAAATGGATGAAGGGAGTCATACCTTTTCAGTGACGACCTCCCACAATACATCAGATCATCCTCCTCGCTTCTTGACTTTGCTCTTACTCGAAGAACAAAGTCAAGAAGAGAGGGCTGACCTAACACACTGGCTACATAGCACCTGGATAACCTCAAGGGTGACAAGTGCACTATAAAAACACAAATCACATATATTTATACAATTCTGAAATAAAAATAAAATGCAGAATCCATTTAGGGATCACTTACTTGTGGTCAAACCTGAGCTTACTATCGTCAATATTGAACCCGCTTTAGCTGAGCTAATAATAACCAAAGGACTTGCTAGAGTTAATGACAGATTCTAAAGAACATCATTGGCTTTCATTGTACACTAGCTGGCACTTGTTCAGTGAAGCTTTAAAAGCTTGTCACTTTATAAGAAAAAAGATGGGTTTAAACTGCTATCTAAAGCAACCTTTTGATGACAACATTTCACCAGCCCTTCATTTAGTAATTAAGGTAATTGGGAAAGTTATTGTGGAACAGCTCCAAACTCCTCCTCATGGCCCCTACTTTTTTTACAGAACATTGCTCTTGAGGTTAAAGACCTCTCATAGCAATGAAACATATATTTCTTTTGCAACACACAATTTCCGGAGAGCACTGAATAAGGGAAGTCCATCTGTTCTGTATGATTTGCTGGTGGCTTTGGACTCTGTGGATTATAAAATAGCCTTGTGTTTGCTACATTCACTGGGGGAGAATAATGCATTACGATGCTGCCAGATCCCTTGCAGCAATCAGATCTTATGGGAGTACCTGAGTAATGTGATGCAGCCATATGAAAAGTATAGTTCTCCAAAATTAGTACATATTCTGAATTTTGACTAGGTTTGCACAGGGTTGGCTCTAGGGCAGTGCGACCGGTGCAGCCGCACCTGGCACTGACCTAAAGGCACTATCTTTAGAAATAACTTATAGGTTTAAAAGCTCCTGCTTCAGAGTTCCTTCTGTGTCAAACAGTTTTCAGGCAAAAATAAAAAAGCCATGAAGATGATTAAAGTTTCTGCTGGAGAGAGATGGAGTTTTGTCTAGTGACAGTATGTAGCGCAGGGGGTTAATATGCCTGCTGCAAAGAACGTGTGCAATGCAGATTGCAGAACTTTGGGGCATATTATCAAGGACGACGTTAAAATTATCACCGCTTTAGCGGCAGGAAACTGCCGCTAAAGCGTCGATAATGGGCTTGAAAATATGCCGCAGAGAATTCCAATAGAAGCCCATGTTCACACCAGTACATGGGCTTCTAATGGAGTTCTCTGCGGCATATTATCAAGCCCATTATCGCCGCTTTTAGCTGCAGTTTTCTGCCGCTAAAGTGGCGATAATTTTAACGCCGGCCTTGATAATATGCCCCTTTGTTATATGTGGATAGGTCAGTGTGCTACTGCTATTGCTACAAAGATCCTCTTGTTACTTGCAGTTCATGAGTTACAATCTTAATATAGCATAGTGACATATGAACTGTCATCAAAGAGCTGAATGGAAACTGCAAGGCATATAGTTGGAACCATATGTTTTTTCCCAGTCTTTCTTTATCCTTATGTTGCTAAAAAGGGTAAGTTTGGATAGAAATATATTCTTATTAGTAAAGCCAACCCCAACCACTGTGGTAGGGTTTTAATCCAGAGTTTACCACTATAAAACAAATGAAATGCATGTTAGAATGGGGCTATGGAGAGATGAAGAACAAAGTTGAAGGGTGGTTGTGAGGGAATCCGTGGAGAAGGAGGTCATTGCGGAGTGCCAAAAAAGACTTTCAGATGGGCTGCCAAAAACTCTAAAGCCGGCAATGGGTTTGTACTATAGAAATAGCACATTCATACATACATACATAAGATCCAGCTACCATTCCAATAAGTGCATAAATAGTTCTGGTGTGTTTTTTGCTAACGAAAGGGAAAAAGAATTCCTCATCTTTAATTTTTTATTTGTAGGATAGAACAGCAGGGCATGGTCTGGCCACGAGAGAAGATGGCCACTTGAGGGAAGAGCTCAAAAACGGTCCCACGGAGATGTGGCGGACCATATGAAGCAGAGGGGGCTTCAGCAATCAACCCTACATTGCTCTCTGGCTCTGGTGTTGTGGATGGGGGACTTAAAACCGACGCTGGCCCTGCCACCTCCGAGACAGACAGAGGTGTAACTGACCCGGGCTGGGATCTCTGAAGAGGAAGGCCTACGCGATGTTGAGACGCACAGTCAGCTCTTGAGTGTAGGACAGAAGCACCTTCAAGTAGTGCAGCACGTTAGGCTCACCTCCAGTACCGGTGCAGCCGCCCACCTCTGCCACCACAAGATGTCCGCACGGAGGACCTACTGGTAAGGGGGCCCAGGAGCACGCCCTTTGCCCATATCAGCATAACTCCGGCCTCCTAAATGAGGAAGGAGAGGACTGGAGGGCATTGACATATTTGAGGCAGGTCACAGGGCCTGGTTGCAGTCCACCAAGGCCCGTGGAGAGCCTGAGACTAATAAGAGATCAGCAGGAGAGTGACTTTTGAAAACCCTCCCTGATAGCCCCACCAGCATCATTGGCACCATTGGGAAAGGGCGTGAGTGATCGGGCCGAGATCTGAGAAGGGAGGCCTACATGAAGGTGAGGTGCCCTTGAGAGAGGAATAAAAATGTCTCCAGAGACACTTCCCTGCCAGTACAGGCGCTGCTGCCTGCCTCTGGAACCACAAGCCATACTGCACAGACCATCCGGGCTCCTCAATGACTCAATGACACGCAGGCCTGAGGAACAAGCAGACTGGAGGATGATGGCCACCATCTTGTAAAGGGGTAGAGAGCCTGGTTGCAGCAGAGGTCCTGAGGAGAGGCTGAGTCCATCAGGCAATTGGCAATTAAAAGGTGCTCCCTTCCCATGAGAGACATGCAGAGGACCTGCATTGTCAGCACTGTCAGAATCATGTGCACAACTGGAAAAATTGTCATTGCTTGTCACCTGGATGCACCACAGCCTCACGACTACAAGTAAACAAGCCGGGTAAGACCCTCCAGGGTCCCACGCATGATTAGTACCCCCGTCAGAACAATCCACCCCCAGGGTTGGGCCACCATGGGAGGTGTCTGGTTGGAGAGGGTGGCCTCATGCTGCCTGCAGTTTCCCTCTTCACACATGGAATGTGCTAGCAGCCTGGTGTGAGGAATGAGTGGAAGGAGGGGAAGAGGTGACACTGAGTGGAGACACAGGCCTCCCATCCCCTCCAGAGGTCTAAGCTGTAGAAGAGAATAGGGAGGGTCAGCTGCTCAGGAGCCACTTTGAAGTCTTCCCAGAACCATGCCTGATTCTGGGGCTCTATCCAAGCCATTGCTGGTGAGAAGCAGCTGAGAAAGAACCACCTCGCCTGCTGGCCCCATGTGTGATACCCCAGGCTGCAGTGATGAGAAGTAACACTGACTGAGGGGCCAGTATTGCCACTCTCATCACTGCTATGCAGACTACGGGGTGATGCCTGAAGAGGACGATTGAGCCGTTCTGTCAGTGCCACACTCCAGCACTGGCCCCTGCTTCCTCACCTCCCCCCAGGTGCAAGAAGCACATAACTTAAACATCATCCTACTTAGAGCCCGAGACGCCCTAGAGGTCAGATGCTGACGCTGACTAGAGGCACATACTAAGAAGTCCTGAGCCGAACACTGACCCAAGCCAAAGGTGACACATCTGTGATGGGAAGACAATCGGAGAAAAGACCGGTGGAGGCCCCCGCTTCAGGGAAGCAGTGACCTCCATCCCCAGAGTTGGGCCCCAGAACTGAAGATGCCTCCCGGAAAGTCCAATAGCAAACCCACCCGTCAACTTCTGTTCTCGGAGGCAGTCGCCCAACACCACACAATGGCAGCATCGGTAGGAATACCGACAGCTGGACCAGACGTGACCCCTCCTTGCTCACAACAGAAATCTACAATGGAGTGCATCCTACGGGAGGTCATGGCAGTAGGTCGCCACATGGAAGGAATGGACTCTAAAATATCAGACATGGAGCCGGAAACTAAATCCATACATTTGGATATAGCAGGCTTCAAGGGCAGAGCAAATGGCATGGAACAACAGCTCACGGTCATAGAAGATTGTCTTAATGCTGTGCAGGAGAAGGACCAGGAACTTTGATATCTAAGGAACAAGATTATAGACCTGGAGGACAGAAGCCACAGACACAGATTCCATTTTTTCTGGCTTCCTGGAACGCGCTGAAGGCACAGATGGCAGGGGGTTCCTCAAGATTCTCCATTCCACACTCACTGGCCCGACCTTCACCCCAGCACTGGAGCTCCGACAGGTGCACCGCATGGGCCCCATGCCTCTGGGTCAAGCGGGTGACCCCCTCATTATAGACTGCTTACTCCGGCATGAACAGGCCCCAATGACCATAAGGGGCACTTAATCTGCATAGCTGCGGACTTCTCATGAGAGACTAATGACGGCAGGAAGACATTCCTAACTGTTTGGCCCCAGCTCTGGCACACGGACATTAAATATGGTCTGTTTGAACCACCCTGAATGTTGATCAAGAAGGATGACAGATCTAAAGACTTTCTGGATCTGGAAGCCCAGTGCCTATTCCTGGATTCCTATCTGTTCAGGCAATGGACACTGCCCTAATGGGCTCATTTTTAGCCCCACATCTTCCCGAAGCACAGTCCCCTGCAGGTGCTTCTGGTGGATGATGGCACAACAGCGGAAAAAGAGACAGAGGAAGAGACCCAGAGAGGGATGCACAATACCAGGGTGAGAGAGACTTGGTCCTTAAATCGGTGGCTGTCATCATACAGGAGCACAGCCGAGACAAGTCCAGTTCACTGCTGAAGTCCGTTCAAACTGAGGGTCAAGACAAGGTGAGAATGGGGACTTCAGGAGGCTGTGACCTGTTGGATGCGGACAGATGAGTAGCCTGTTGCATGCTTGTTTTCATATCCAGTGTAGTTAGAATGGCATAGATACTGGACGAAGGTTCTAGTGGGGCTGCACTGAGTTCTGTTCCCTGCTGCACTGTATTATTTGTTATGTACCTGCAAGCGAATGCACAATTGCATGCTGTGGTGTATTTTAATGTATGTTGATGCATGTTGATATATTAATATATTATGATTGTTGCACATTAGGAGGCCAGTTAGCTTACAACTGTTTGCTTTACCTCCAGAACAGGGTGAGCTCTAACTAAACCAATGCATCCAACTCAACTACGCGACAATACTCATGCATGTAACATCAGTACTGGTATGCTCGCCCCTTCCCCGGCTACGTATTGGGTGTCGGGTGCATGCTTCGGCCCACGGCTCACTGATTGAGCCCCCCACCTTCAACATGGTCCCTGACCTCTGCCCCTGCACTGATATTACCATCACCACCACTATCCACTTACTGACATGCCCCTTCCTGTTGGCCCATCTCCCAGCGTGTTGGCACTGCAAGCTTAGACATGCGGTCGACAGTCTACGGCCCCTAGGGCCTGATTTTGGCTTAGTGCCAGGTAACTAGTTATTCCCCTTAGCCTCCTCCCCCACTCCTTTTTGTCTGATGTTGACCCTCCCTATTCTCTCTCCATTTTAACACATAAAGACTCCTCCCGTGATGTGTCAGAGGGGACCATGCTCCCTGGCCTCTGCTAACTCCCCCAGCGCCTGCCCCACTCCATATACACCTATCCCCCTACCACACCTTGCCACCCTTAGCAGACTAAAGACTTTGCCTCCCTGACTTCCCCTGCTGGGTCCTCACAGGCCATTCCACTGACACATCCGAGATATGCCCCACTGGCCACAACAGCACCTGCAGCATCCCTTCAATACGTGTCATTCTCATGGAACGTCAACGAACTAACACACTACATAGAAACCAAAAAGGTGTTGTCCTATTTGTAGTCCAAACAGGTGGATATAGCCCTGCTGTAGGAGATGCACCTCTCCAGCATAGAATCCGAAAAGCTGCATCAGGAATGGGTGGGGAAAGTTGTCCAAAGCACCTGCCCCATGACGGCTGAGGCGAGTGATGGTCCCCCAGGAAATATGGGGTTGAGGTGTTCCTCAGCAAGACACTGACCATCACAATCATCAAATCATGGCTGGACCCGGAGGGCAGATATGCCTTTGTCAAATTTAAGCTCAGAAAGTGGCTGCTTTGAGTGGGATCGGTGTACACCTCAACGGGCGTCAAGCATCCCTTTCTCCTCAAGCTCAATCATTTCCTCACTGAGACTGGAGCCTCACAGTATATAATTGGGGGAGACTGAAATCTGGCATGTGACACAGTACTGGATAGGACCATACTGGGCCACTGGACATGGGTAACAATGCAAACAGGGCCCTTCTGGGGAATGTGTCCACTGACCATGGGCTTATGGATCACTGGTGGCTCTTCCATCCTGAGGGCAGGAAATATACCTTCCTCTTGCGGGTACACAGCACCCAATCAAGCCTGGAGTACTTTCTGATCTCCCATAAGGTGGTGACCATCACCAGGAAATCTTTTATCTTGGAAACCGCGCTCCGGACCATGCTCCAGTCCTGCTCGCACTAGACCTGGGTCTGGCTTCCTCGAGTCACAAACACTGGTGCCTGAATGTAGCGCGCTACCACACACCGCAGGATAAAGCCTAACCATGCACACATGTCTCCACATACCTAGAAGAAAATAAGGACTCAGTTTCATCCCATAGGACTCTAATGGGCAGCAGGAAAGGCAACCATCCACAGATAAATCACAAGAGACGGGCCCTGGCAAAAGCAAGGAGAATGACATGTCAGAGGGAACTAGAGGCAGAGATCACGAGCCTCACATGCGTCTACACTGCAGATCCCTCGACCTCAGTGTTCCGCTGATTACAGAAGGCCCATATGGATCTCAATGAGCTATACACATCCAAAGTGGAATATTCGCTACAGGGACTAAAAGGCTGCCAATATGAGAAGGGCGAAAAGGCTAACCAGTTACGTCAGCAAGAGGCAGTACTGGAAATACCCATCATCCACTCTGCGGACGGGGCGATCCTAACCCACCCAAAAGACAAAGTCGATGAATTTGCATCCTTCTCTCAGATGATCTATACCTCAGAGAAGATGGGTAGTGTTGGCCACCAGGAGGCCTTTTTCGAGGGTGGGCACCTTCCCAGGCTTAATGAGGGGGGTCAGGCCATACTTGAGAGGGAATCGCCATCACTGCCTATCTTATCCGATTTTGCAGCCGTCTCGGAAGCCGAATCTATGGCTGCACTACTCAATTGTAAATCAGGCTCGCCTAATGATCCCTGGCCAGCCAAGCAGTACAAAAAACTTGCCTCTCTACTTAACCCTCATCTGAACCATATTTGGAATAGCTCTCTCAGACTGGGCTGTTTTCCTGCTAAATGGAAACATGCCTCGTTGGTCCCTATCCTTAAAAAGTCCAACTTGGATCCCGACCAACCTAGTAACTACAGACCCATTTCCCTCTTGCCTGCACCAGCAAAAATCCTGGAGAAACTGGTGCATTCTCAGTTGGCGAACTATATTGAGTCCAATGGACTTCTCCATGATTCCCAGCATGGCTTCAGGTCGGGCCACAGCACGGAGTCTGCCCTTATTGAAATGGCGGACTCGGTGAGGTGGACGCTTGACCAGGGATCGAGGGCGGTGCTAGTGCTGCTGGATTTATCAGCAGCATTCGACACCGTCTCTCACAAGATCCTGCTGAGTAGGCTCGAGGACTTGGGTGTGGGAGGTGTTGTGCTGAAATGGCTCACATCCTATCTTTCGGACCGCACACAGCAGGTTTTCACCCCTCCCTATACCTCCCCTGCCAGACCACTTAAATGGGGAGTCCCTCAGGGTTCTTCCCTGAGTCCGCTCCTTTTTAATATTTATTTTACCCCTTTGGCTAAGCTGATCGCTCAGACAGGGATTAAATCCACCTCCTATGCTGACGATATTCAGCTTCTTTTTACTTTTGACACCCCCTCTGCTTCTGCCTTTGATCCGCTGAAATCCTGCCTCAGGGACATTTCTAGCTGGATGGACGCTAACTCCCTCCGACTCAACGCAGGAAAAACGGAGATCCTGTTTTTCAACTCTCCTTCTCCTTTGGACTCTAGCCTTTGGTGGCCAGACGATCTAAGCCAAGCCCCTACCCCTAAAGATTCAGTGAAAAATTTAGGAGTACGTTGGGATCATCATCTAAGTCTCAGTAATCAGGTACAGACAGTGGCTGCTTCCTGTTTCGCTAAAATCAGGACCATTAAACGCCTTATTAACTACCTGCCGGCGGACTGCCGCAAAACTGTTATCCAGGCATTGATAATTTCCCATCTCGATTACGCTAATGCCCTCTATCTTGGTATCTCAGCAGGCCTGTGTCATAAACTTCAGACAGTCCAAAATGCTGCCGCCCGGCTTGTAGAGAGACTTCCTGCTAGACACCATGTCTCTCCACTTTTACGCAAACTGCACTGGCTACCCATTGCTAAAAGAAGTGTCTTTAAAGCAATGACGCTGGCCTTCCGAGCCTCTCAAGGGTCTGGATCGGCACACCTGAAAAACATCTTGCGACCGTATGCCCATTCAAGGACATTGCGCTCCAACTCCCTATTCTTCTTGCACACCCCACGATTTAAACGAGTTCGTGCAGGTGGAAAAACCTTTGAGGTCTGTGCCTCTCAGAATTGGAACAAGCTCCCGCTAGCTCTACGTACCAGCCAATCAGAATCAGCATTTCGTAAACTGCTGAAGACATATCTTTTCTCCTCCTAGACAGGTCCTCCATTTCTGGCTCTCCTTTCCCCGAGTTCTCAGCTCCGGGACGCCCCGTTGGGGCAGCTGTGCGCTTTATAAAATACACAAATAATAATAATAATAATAATAATAAATCAGCAAGACCAAGATAGCACAGGCCATAACCAGACTCCCCTACCATAAGGCTCTGGCTGAAGAAGGCTTCCCTGTGGAGTTCTACAAAGGGACAGGAGGGGGTGGTTGACTCTCTTCAAGCCGCCTTCCAAGAATCCGAATAGACAGGCTCGCTAGGCTCCATATCTAATAGAGCGGTGATAATGGTCCACCCCAAGCCAGGGAGAGACCCCCTCCAGTGTGGCAGCCACAGTCCCATCTCCTTGCTCAATGGGGATATAAAAATCCTTGCTGGCATATTTGTGGCCTGACTGAGAAAGGTGGCACCTTCCCTGATTCATCACACACATGTGGGGTTTGTCCCTGGTCCCTTCTCCAGGAACCACCTATGCACACTAGCTAAAGCCCTGTGGAAGGCCAAAGAATTACAGCAGGAAGCACTTGCCCACTTCCTGGATGCCAAGAAGGCATTCGGCTGGATTGGGTGGGGATACCTCTTTACAGCTCTGAAAAGATTTGGCCACGGGGAGAACTTCATTGCCAAGATCCGCTGGCTGTACGACTGTCCCATTGCACAGGCCAACTGCAGTGGCTTCCAGTCAGACCGTTTCCCAATCAGGAGGGACACACTACAGGGCTGCCTGTTGTCCCCTCTGCTGTTCCTACTGGCAATGGAACCCCTCGTGACCACCATCTGTCAATCACAACTATTCACTGGCATATCCATGCCAGACAGGGCATCGAGGGTACATCTATATGTGGACAATACTCCAGCACTCACTCCTGACCCTGTTGGATATCATAGACAGTTTTGTGGACCTGTCAGGCTACCAGGTAAACTGGGGCAGGAGTGAAGCGCTACACCTATTGCGTTTGACTACTAGGGTGACGAATCATGACTATAACTTATGATGGTTGCCATCCCGTCTCAAATACCTAGGAATTCTGGTCAACAGGGACCTGGACCATTTGGTGGCAGACAACTTGGACCCCTCATAGCAGGCATACATTTTGATTCTGGAAAGTGGTTAAATCTTGGCCTATCTATGTGGGGGAGAGTGCAAGCAGCATGGATGGTTATAATCCCAAGATTTACGTATGTCGTTTGCATGATACCTCTCTTGGTTCCACTGTCAATACTCCGTTCTGTGGAATCATTCCTTTGTCTAGGGGTCCTCCAGCCTGGCCTACACTAAACTCTTGGTGAGCCTCTCATGTCATGGCCTGGTCTTGTCATCAGTCAAACATTATGCACTGACCCTGCACCTCTCTCAGCTGGCCTATATGCTCCCTGGGATGCCAGATCAACCATGGTGGGTATCAGTCGAACGCTCGTTACTGTCCAGCAAAAAGGGAGTGAGGCCTCTGAACAGGGGAGATACGCCTTGGATGCTTTAGGCTATCCGGTGATACAGGCCATGATGAAACCCTGGAGTAGAGGGCACCCCCTATTAGGAGTGGACCCCCTTCTTCACGTGCATGCAACTCTATGGGGCAACGTTCATCTAAGAATTGGAGGGGAGGTCCTTAATTGGGAACAGAGGCAAGAGACAGGCATATGCAGCCTAGACCAGGTCATTGCCGACAGGACCCTTAATTCCTTTGAATAATTCTGTGGAGAATATGGTCTACCATCTCAACAGTTGTGGTGGTGTCTTCAACTACAACACTGTCTCCGATGCACATTGGGCATCACCAACACTCTTCCATTTCTGGACTGGGGCACTCCTGAGGGGGTCATTTCAGGTCTATACGGTTTGTTGAACCGTTACATTTTCTCCCTCCCTCCCTCTCCTCAACTGCCTCAGAGCCAAATGGCAAATTCGGAAGCAGACAGAGTATGAATAGAAATACTGGGCGGAACTCCTGGAGGCACTGGACTGGGGCACAAGGGAGGCCTGCATTAAATTCTGTCTCTACAAAACACTGCACAACTGGCACTGACACCAAAGAAGTTATATATGGCAGGCCTGCTGTCCCACACTAACTGCTGCCTAAACACTTGCTGCAATCTCACGCACAATATATGTGACTGTCCCTTGATTCAGCCCTTCTGGGAGGCAGTGGTATCTACATTGCGTGAGACACTGCTGGTTAAGAGTCCCCTTTCCCGGGCGGCTCTGATCCTTCTGCATGATCTGGGGACATCCCCAGACCTCCCCAGCACTCAGAGCCGTCTTTTGCACATGACTCTGGCAACAGCCAAGGTATGCATTCTCCGCCACTGGCGTTCCCCTGCACCCCCTTCACACGAGAAATGAGTGGTGGCAATGTTTCAGGCGGCAATCCACAAACGCACCATATACAACCTCCAGGACAGAGCAAAAACATTTCTTCAGACATGGGCATCCTTCTTTCTGGACACTGTGGACTGAAATAAGGTGCAGCGCTCCCCCTCTTTCTCTTTATTTCACGCTTCACTGGCTGGCACCTCTGTTAAAAGAGCCCATAGCAATGACAGACATGCACCCATCTGTAACGCGGCGGGGCCTATGGAAGTGCAAGGCCACAGCAGCGCTGAAAGGAGGTACGCCACATTTATTACTGGGTACTGGCCGGAAGACCCCGAGCGGTCTCCGGCCTTTTATTTATCCCCTCGGGTCGAGCCCGTCCCGAGGGGTGTATGCATGCATGTAAGGGTGATACAATGTAGCAGGGTGGCCGGATGGCTCTCTACATCCCTCCTTTCTTTTAGTGACCGACCATCAGGCTCTTCGGGTTCACGGGGAGGTGCACACAAAGTCTTTAAGTCTCTTGTTGGGCACAGGGTTTGGCCGGAGACCATACTTCTGGCTCAGAGAGCTGGCACTGACCACTACGTCCGAGTGCATGTTCGAGGGTGACCCAGTCAACGCCTCCTGACTGAGCCTGCCAGCCCTGGGGACAGTTTCTTCACTCTCCACTCGTGAGCTCCCCAGTGTAGAGACCATCATCCCTGGCGAGCTGGGTGGAGTGAGACTTGGGGTCTCGTCTGACTCTTCAGACTCCTCTTGGTCAGAGTTCTGATCATAATTCTTCTTGAAGCTAGATACCTTCCTTGTAACCACCTGCTGTCCTCTCTGGGCAGTAACCATGGTTCCTTGACCCTCCACCACAGTCCAACCTTTTGGCTAATAGGGCATCCTGAACTTCCAGCCAGGGTGTCTGTCTTTGACCACAATGCGGTCCCCCACCTTTAACTGTGGCTCTCTTGCCCTGCGGGCATCACTTGCCTTCTGGTTAGTTGTTGTCCTCCCCGCTTGGACTGCCGCGCTGTCCCATTCCAGGGGCTTCCAAGATGAGTCTGTTGGGATGCTATACCGCGGAGGCCTTTTGAAAAGTAAATGTGAGTGAGCGCACTTGGTTGTGCTGTGTGGCGTCTTCCGGTAAGCGTCAAGGAATTGGAAGAGTGCAGATTCTGCGTCTTCCCCTTGATCCACGGCAATGCGCAGGGTCCTGTTGAGTGTTCGCATGAGACTCTCCACATCCCTGTTGGCTTGGGGCCACAGAGGGGTGATCTTCCGGTGGTGGATTGCTTTTTTCTCCAGGTACTCTTGGAACTCCTGGCCTTGGAACGGGGGCCCATTGTCTGATCGAATTTCCTCTAGCAGACCCATCAGTGCAAATGTCTTGTTCAGGACTCTCTGGACATGCATGAACGCTGTTGACACCACCACCTCCATGATAGGGAACTTTGAGAAGCAGTCGGCCATCACCAACATGGTGCACCCGCCGCTGTCACTACATTCTCCAGAATCCTGTGGGGCTATTTGCTAGTATGACGAGCGGTGTGCGACCCACTTCGCATTTTGTATTTAAAGCTCCCTGAGCTATTGGGTTGACGAGCCCGGATCCCGCACCCGCGCGCCTTGAGAGGTACTATACCTGATTTTATTTTTTGGCAGTCTACTTGGCACCCCGCATACGGTCCTGCTCCCTGCTGACGAGAGGCAATTACCTCGAAACACGTGTCCAGGGATGGCATTTTAAACTTTACACTCGTGGCATAGGTGTACCCGCCGCTGTCACTACATTCTCCAGAATTCTGTGGGGCTATTTGCTAGTATGACGAGCGGTGTGCGACCCACTTCGCATTTTGTATTTAAAGCTCCCTGAGCTATTGGGTTGACGAGCCCGGATCCCGCACCCGCGCGCCTTGAGAGGTACTATACCTGATTTTATTTTTTGGCAGTCTACTTGGCACCCCGCATACGGTCCTGCTCCCTGCTGACGAGAGGCAATTACCTCGAAACACGTGTCCAGGGATGGCATTTTAAACTTTACACTCGTGGCATAGGTGTACCCGCCGCTGTCACTACATTCTCCAGAATCCTGTGGGGCTATTTGCTAGTATGACGAGCGGTGTGCGACCCACTTCGCATTTTGTATTTAAAGCTCCCTGAGCTATTGGGTTGACGAGCCCGGATCCCGCACCCGCGCGCCTTGAGAGGTACTATACCTGATTTTATTTTTTGGCAGTCTACTTGGCACCCCGCATACGGTCCTGCTCCCTGCTGACGAGAGGCAATTACCTCGAAACACGTGTCCAGGGATGGCATTTTAAACTTTACACTCGTGGCATAGGTGTACCCGCCGCTGTCACTACATTCTCCAGAATCCTGTGGGGCTATTTGCTAGTATGACGAGCGGTGTGCGACCCACTTCGCATTTTGTATTTAAAGCTCCCTGAGCTATTGGGTTGACGAGCCCGGATCCCGCACCCGTGCGCCTTGAGAGGTACTATACCTGATTTTATTTTTTGGCAGTCTACTTGGCACCCCGCATACGGTCCTGCTCCCTGCTGACGAGAGGCAATTACCTCGAAACACGTGTCCAGGGATGGCATTTTAAACTTTACACTCGTGGCATAGGTGTACCCGCCGCTGTCACTACATTCTCCAGAATCCTGTGGGGCTATTTGCTAGTATGACGAGCGGTGTGCGACCCACTTCGCATTTTGTATTTAAAGCTCCCTGAGCTATTGGGTTGACGAGCCCGGATCCCGCACCCGCGCGCCTTGAGAGGTACTATACCTGATTTTATTTTTTGGCAGTCTACTTGGCACCCCGCATACGGTCCTGCTCCCTGCTGACGAGAGGCAATTACCTCGAAACACGTGTCCAGGGATGGCATTTTAAACTTTACACTCGTGGCATAGGTGTACCCGCCGCTGTCACTACATTCTCCAGAATCCTGTGGGGCTATTTGCTAGTATGACGAGCGGTGTGCGACCCACTTCGCATTTTGTATTTAAAGCTCCCTGAGCTATTGGGTTGACGAGCCCGGATCCCGCACCCGCGCGCCTTGAGAGGTACTATACCTGATTTTATTTTTTGGCAGTCTACTTGGCACCCCGCATACGGTCCTGCTCCCTGCTGACGAGAGGCAATTACCTCGAAACACGTGTCCAGGGATGGCATTTTAAACTTTACACTCGTGGCATAGGTGTACCCGCCGCTGTCACTACATTCTCCAGAATCCTGTGGGGCTATTTGCTAGTATGACGAGCGGTGTGCGACCCACTTCGCATTTTGTATTTAAAGCTCCCTGAGCTATTGGGTTGACGAGCCCGGATCCCGCACCCGCGCGCCTTGAGAGGTACTATACCTGATTTTATTTTTTGGCAGTCTACTTGGCACCCCGCATACGGTCCTGCTCCCTGCTGACGAGAGGCAATTACCTCGAAACACGTGTCCAGGGATGGCATTTTAAACTTTACACTCGTGGCATAGGTGTACCCGCCGCTGTCACTACATTCTCCAGAATCCTGTGGGGCTATTTGCTAGTATGACGAGCGGTGTGCGACCCACTTCGCATTTTGCACCCATCTGGGAAGCTTCCGAAATCCAGGCTGATCTTGGCCCATGGGTATTCGCTGGACTCTTCAGTGATCACCGGTGCCGGGTCTCCCCCAGTGATGGTGCAGGTATGGCATTGCCTCACCATTTCCTCCACCATGGAATCCATCGCTGGGAACCAGACCTTGTTCCTTAGCCTGGCTTTTGTCTTTGCCATCCCTTGGTGTCCGACATGTGCCAGCTGAAGGATCCGCCTCTGCAGCATCTTCAGGATTACGATCACATGTCCCCTCAGAACAACTCCATGCTCTCCCACACTTAGTTTGTGGCGTACCTGCCAGATCTGTTGCCGAGCGTGGCTCTCTTCGGCTCTGAGTTCCCGAGTCCTGTCCATGAAGTGAGCCCAGCCGTTGCTCATCAGGGTGGTTTTCACCCTGGACAGTGTCTCGTCTTCATCCATTGCATGGCCAATTTCCATGATTGTCATGGCTGTGGGGCACGCCTCCAGCAAGATCATTTTCACAAACGCCTCGGAGAACGCTACATCCGTCGGTGAGCTTCGAGATGGCATGGCTTCTGGGGGTCGCAATAGGTAGTCTGCCGGGTTGTGTGACCCCGGGTGGAACATTACTTTGAAATTATATGACTGCAACTGCACGGCCCATCTCTCTATTCTCGGGGGCACCGGTCTGGACGTCCCTGCAAAGAGCGGGAGTGAGGGTTTATGGTCGTGACTACCTGGAATTCCTGGCCACATAAGTACAAATGAAAGTGCTGCCACGCCCATTTTTTTGCCAGGGCCTCCCTCTCAATTTGGGCATACCTTGTTTCTGTGTCTGTGAGTGCCCCGCTGGTGTTCGCCACAGGTCTCCAGGTTTCTTGACCATGTTCATGAAGGAGGACCGCTCCAAGGCCAAATGGGCTGGCGTCCAGGATCAATTCAGTGCGCCGTCCCGGATGAAAATAGGCCATCACCATCTTGTCCAGGAGCGCTGCCTTGATGCTGTTGAAAGCTGTGTTGGCAGCCACGGTCTATTCCAACTTGTGGTCATTGCATGTGAGAGTGTGGAGAAGTTCTGACAGGGTGGCCAGGTTTGGAATGAATGTGCCACAGTACGTGGCAATGCCAAGAAAACTTCGTACCTCCGTGGGGTTCTTTGGGGTGCTGGCCACTTGGATGGCTACGGCCTTCTTGGGGTCCACCTGTAGTCCTTCCCTGGTGAATGTCTACCCGAGGAAATCCACAGACTCCTGGTGGAATGAACACTTTGCCTTATGAAGAGTCAGTCTGCAGTCTTCGATTCTCTGGAGGGTGGCCCGGAGGGGAGTGTGGTGTTCTTCTAGGGTGTTCGAGAACACCAGGATGTCGTTGCTCAGGTTGATCACACTTGCAGACCCGACAGTGCTTCCCTGATGGCGTTCTGGAAGACCTCGGCTGCCGACAACACCCCAAAACTCAGTCTCTTGTACCTCCTGAGGCCAACGTATGTCGAGAACGTGGTGATTTACCTGCTCTCAGGTTGGAGCTCCAGCTGGTGGTACCCTGCGTTCAAGTCCAGCTTTGAGAACCACTTAGCTCTGTTTAAGTCTGCCACTATGTCATCCATGGTGGGCGTGATGTGGCGATCCCTTTTGACCGCCATGTTCGGTAGCCTCATGTCCACGCAGAGGTGGATGACTCCGGGCTGCTTTGGTTTGGGAGCCACGACCAGTTAGGTCTGCCACTATGTCGTCCATGGAGGGCGTGATGTGGCGATCCCTTTTGACCGCCATGTTCGGTAGCCTCATGTCCACGCAGAGGTGGATGACTCCGGGCTGCTTTGGTTTGGGAGCCACGACCAGTTAGGACACTCACGGTGTTGGGCTGGACACCTTCTCGATCACATCGAGGTCCTCCAGCTTCTTCAGCTCATCTTCCACTTACGGGCAGGGATTGAATGGCACCCTCCAGTGCCTCAGGGCGACGGGCCTCACAGTGGTGTCAATGTGGAGCTTGAACTGTTTTCCTTTTAGCTTGCCTAGTCCAGTGAACAGCGCTGGGAACTTCCTCAGAATGGCTTCAGCGTCGGAGTCATGGATCTGGTGGGCAAAGAAGACCAGGCCCAGGTCCTCAGCCGTATGGCAGCTGAGCAGCGTGTCTTTTCTTCCTTCCGTGATGTGGAATCGGGTCACCGTAACATGCTTTCCGCTGGCGATTTTGGCTTGGATGACCCCTCTGAGTGGATCTGTCCCTCCATACGTGTATTTTCGGCCCTTGGTGGGTGCGAGCGGGGGCCGTGGTGACAGACGATCATACTGCCCTGAGTCCATCACGTTGATGGATGCACCCGTGGCGATGAGTGCCCAGACGACCGTTCCTTCTACCAGAACGGAGCACATCGGCGGCGGCCTCCGGTGATTGTCGGACCTGCTGACAAACGACACGAAGAACACTTCATCGTCATCATCTTCGAGGGCGAGGCAGCGTTCCCGTTGTGGGTCATCCCCTGTCGACGGCCGGTCTTCGAGTGAGACCTTGACCTTGGAGAAGCCTGTCTGGACCGGCCGCTGTGACACACCTTGGCGAAGTGGTTTACCTTCCCGGAGTGAGAGCACGTCTTCCCTCTTGCTCCGCACATCGCCGTCGCCGAGTGGTCTTCACCGCAGTAGCCACATGGCCTTTCTGTCGTCGTCCTTGGTGCCTGGCGAGCCATGTTGTGGTGCCGTTAGATTGCCTCTACCCTCTCCTCTTTGAAGGGCGCATATCTGGATGCGTGTGACACCGCAATAGGCTTGTGCAGAGCAGCCTCCATTTCACCAGCCCAGACGTCCGACTGTTCGTGAGACCGGGCCAAGATGAGGATCTCATCCAGAGTGATCCCTGGCTGTCGAAGGATCAGCTTCCGCAGCAGTTTTGAGCGGCACACCAGGATGACTTGGCCGCGTATTTCCTCCCTCTGATCTGGGAAGGCGCACGTGCCGGCCAGCCTGCACAGTCGCTCGTAAAACATGTCCACGGACTCGGTGTCCGACTGCAACGCCTGTCTGAACTTGAACTGCTAGAAGTCAGGGTGAAGTTGAGGGTCAAAGTGCTTGTTGAGTGCGGCGACCGCCACATCATAGTCGTCATCATTGCCTGTGTTAGGGAGCATTTCAAAAAGGTTGTAGATTTCTGAGCCTCCGTAATAGATGAGCAATGACCTCTTCACGGTGCCATCAGTCTCTCTTGTGCCCTTGTAATAGTGGTTTAGCCGTCCAAGTCCAAGTCACACCTTCCACTGTGGGGCCACTGTGGCAGGGTCTGCTGTTCCTCTGCTGGGGGTTGGTTGCTCATGGCACCAGTGTACTTGTGCACGGGTGTGGTGGCGTGGTCCTGGCGTAAGGGTTGTGCATGCTGCATGAGCGCCAGCGCCGGGCCACGTGTGACTGCCTGGTCCTCTGGGCCTGTTCTCCTGGGTAAGGCGGTTCTGTGCCCCTTCGTGCTCTGTGGCAGCTGATAACCTTGGTGCTAGCGTGGGGAGCATCCAGTTCCTGTTCGGCCTCTGAGGTGGCTTGGGCCCAGCTGACTTCCCTCCCAAGCATGTAGATGGAGTTGCAGGGCTGCAAAGGCTGCTGGGGGGTGGGCCTGCTGGTCTGGCAATAATTCTAGGCCTCTTTAGTGGCTTTGGGGTGTCTGTCTTGCCTGTGAGCCGGCAGCTGGGGAAGGCACTTGCTGCCTGAGAGCCTCTCTCTCTTTAGTCACAGTTGCACAGGGCGCCTGCAGTACTGCTTGTCACCACAGCGGTGTGCCCTCACGGGCCTTCTACTCACCGGAGGATGTCTTCAACGGCCGGATGCACTGCCGGCCAGAGCACGCTCCCGCTGCTCCGGGGAGGCGCACAGGCAGGTGCAGGGCATGCCGGCCAGGATCCAAAGCCCTGTGATGTGTGGGCACAGCAGCGGCAGCCGCGCAGGACGTCGCTCTGGGGCACAGACACAACCTCCGCTGCCAATGATGATGGAGCGTCACGGGTGGACTCCGCGTGCTCCATGCTGGGTGACCTTCAGGAGGCAGTGCACGCGAGGGTAGCGACCAGCCTCGTCAACAATGTAGCGTGGCGGGGCCTATGGAAGTGCGAGGTCGCAGCAGCGCTGAAAGGAGGTACGCCACACTTATTACTGGGTACTGGCCGGAAGACCCCGAGAGGTCTCCGGACGTTTATTTATCCTCTCAGGTCGAGCCCATCCCAAGGGGTGCATGCATGCATGTAAGGGTGATACAATGTAGTAGAGTGGTCGTATGGCTCTCTACACCATTGTACAGTCGCTCCTTTCCACCCTTCTCCAACAGCAGGTGCAGCACCCCTTCCAATCTCTCTGATACATTCTGTTGGATGTCACACCCGGCCTACCAAGTATTCTCCCTAAACACAACACAGCACATCTGTCCCATATTTCCAAGCCACCCTCCTAGAATTATCAGGCCTGACAAACATTCCACAGTCCTGCAGCTTTCCCACGTACACAAGAGAGAACGGGAACTCATTGAAGATGGATACCTGGCACTATGAACACGATCATGACTGGAGGACAGGACACATACTAACCTGCTACCAATGCAGTTGCATAGATACTGAAGAATGTGATGTATGGCCTGTACTGCTCTCTATCGCCCACCCGTTCTTCTACTCCACTTCCCACCTTGCATTACTGTATGTATCATTGTTTTGTAAGGCCTTGGTTCTTAAAATAAAGAATTACAACACAAAAAAAATATAGAACAGCAAAAGTATTTTAGAATATGTGCCCATGCAGTTATTGTAATATTCAGCTTGCTTTGTTTTAAAATATTAGAGACTCAAGTCTTTTCCATCAAGTTGCTTGTGAGCTACTGGTAACTCACCAATTATATGTAGGTTGCTTGCTTGTGTGATGCCCAGCCTACTAGTTTAGGGGACTGCAGTCCCCACCTTTGACGGTGAGGACTGCAGGTCCCAGGAGACTCAATGAGAAGGAGGAAGGATTGTGCTCCTTAACATTCTAAAAGCATTTGTAAGACGCCCACTGTACGGTACATACCCAGGTGTGTGCCCAGGCCAAGCGCGGGCCCATCTTCATCCGTAATCGACCATAGGAGGCGGGCCAAGCCACCCCTCTTTGTCCTCCTAATTTGTGCCATCTTGATCTATTCCTTCATCTAACATGAGCATGAGGAAAAGTGTGAGTAGTTCTGCCACAGGAATCACAGCTACCACCATTGATTACTTTTGGAGCATGCAGGTGGGGTGCTTTCTAAAGAATATGCTTTGACAGAAAGGAGACTTTCTTTGGAAGGGGAGGTTTGGCTGTCTGCACACAATTTGAAAGAGCGTTGAGGACCCATGTTTCTAATTCTAGTGGTATTGCTTGTTTGTCTGTACATCTGAAGAGTATGGATAATGCTTGCATAAGTCTCACTGATATTTCTTCATCCAACAAACCTCCCGTTAAAAAGAAGAAAGGAGGCACTGTGCAAAGAAAGGATTTAACGGAACCTAAGGCTTGCATTGAAAAACGATAACACTGGGGCTGGTGAAACCGACTCTAACCATTCTGAAGAAATATGTATTATATTTGAGACTATATTAAAAATGCACCTTAAGCCCTTGAAAGACCGCCTTGTCAGTATAGAAGTAAGTTTGGCTAAACCATCTCAGGCCCAATGCATTAGTACCTCTGTTGTCGTATCTTCAGCTACTCCTTCAGTTCCTGCTACCCCTTAAGTTGTCAGCAATGTGAGTAATGCTACTAATAATGCATATTCTAATGTGGAGCTTATTATTCCTGCTCAGACTGATCAATTGGATATGTGTTCCATGCGATCTGCAGACAGGGAGTTTGCACTGAATTTGCCCCCCACGGTTTGTCATTAAGTTTAAATACTGGCTAATATCCCCAGACTCCAATTGTTATAGGTTGAATCAATTGCTCAGTTGATCCATAAGGTTTTACATTGGCTAAATAAGCATATGGGATTGAATCCCTCTCTGTTGGCCTACATTCTAATGGTCAGAAGCGTTGATTGGATCAGGCCATTTCCAAAAATATTATCTGGCGACTGTATAGTTGTGCACTTTAGAGATCCCAATATTGTTTGCAGCATTTTAGCTCTGCCCAATTTCTCCTTTCCTGGGCTTTCTCAGATACTCCCCCTTCCATTTTTTTGCCCCTGTCTCTAGACCCAAGTTGGCACATCATAACCTCCGTTTCTCTGGGATCCCTCCTACTATTAGATTTGTGCCCTTGGAGGATATGTGGGAGTGTGATTGACTCACAGTTGCACCTGGTGCCAAATCTATGTATAGCTGGGCTGGTCAGCACGTCAGGGCACTAAACATTGTTGTTAATAATGAGGTCTTTTCTACCATGTCCAGTGCAGATGATGCACAAAATTGTTCCTCAGGCAACTTACGTCCTGACAGAATTGAGGTGGCCTCAGTTGACCATAGACCTGGTCCTACTATCTAGTCTAGTGGATATTTAACCAAATTCAGTTTCATGGCCTGGAACATTGCAGGGGAGAATTATAGCAAATTGGTCCTGAAAGAATGGTTATCCTTGGTTGAACAGTTTGACTTTATCACTTTGCAGGAAACATGGGCTATAACTCCATTGGATCAAAATGGTTATTTGTGTTATTCTATCCCTGGTACTCTCTCTCCATTGGGACGACCAAAGGGAGGTTTTTCAATATGGGTAAAACTTGGAGTTTAGGCCAAAATAGTCCCTAAAGATCTTAGGGGCATATTATCAAGGATGGCGTTAAAATTATCGCCGGTTTAGCGGCAGAAAACGACCGCTAAAGCAGCGATAATGGGCTTGATAATATGCCCTGGAGAATTCTAATAGAAGCCCATGTTCACACCTGAACAAGGACTTCTATTGGAATTCTTAAGAGCATATTATCAAGCCCATTATCGCCGCTTTAGCAGCAGTTTTCTGCCGCTAAACCGGCGATAATGTTTAACCCCGTCCTTGATAATATGCCCCTTAGCTGTTCCAAGGTCCAGGTGATAGAGTTGATTGGTCCTCATCGTTTTAAGTTATTTATAATTACTTTTTATAATAATGATTTTTATAGTTCTGTTGACAGGTATTTTTAGTTCTTAGATTGCATTGTTGTCAAACATGTCTAATTACAATGCTGCTCAGTCTCAATGTAATATTTTGATTTGTGGCAATTTTCACTACTAAACCTACTTTTCCAACATCTGACACCAGCTCCTTGCATCATCATAATATATTTTCTGTGACCGGGTCCTCTGAAACTACAAGTGTTAAGTTAGGTCATTAGCTCTTGGCTCGTGACCTTGTAAGCATACATGAATCTGTTTATGAGAGAGCACCCAGGGACCCCACGTTTCATGGTAGAAGTTGGGAATCAGTTATTGATTTTTTTTTTATAACTTGTTATTTAACAGTGGGCCATATTATCAAGGAACGGTGATAAAATTATCGCCGCTTTAGCGGCAGGAAACTGCCTCTAAAGTGGCAATAATGGGCTTGATAATATGCCCGTGAGTATTCCAATAGAAGCCCAGGTTCTGGTGTGACCTGGGCTTCTATGGGAATTCACAAGGGCATATTATCAAGCCCATTATCGCCGCTTTAGCGTCGGTTTCCTGCCGCTAAAGCGGGGATAATATTTTCGCCGTTCCTTGATAATATGGCCCACAGTACTTTCATGAATGAGATATACTGTGTTCAGCCTATAGTGATCATAATCCATTGACGGCTAAACTGTTTCTCCCAATGGACATCATTAAAGGCCCAGAGAATGCAGTCAAACAGCCACATCATGTTGGTCGCAGGTATGTATGGCCTTTGACAGATTCTTAACAATTTTTGGATGGTTTAGTTAAATCTAATCTGAATATTTGTTTTGGTTTGCTTGGCAGAGATTCCGGTGTGGGGAAATGTATGAAGCCAATTTAGAGTACAATGTAACACAATAAATAACCAGTTGCTTAAGTCAGACTGGTTTACCTACTTGTTAGTTTGACAGATCCTGTTCCCATGCGAATATAGACCTGGGACTAGTTCTGTCAGCTTTTCCCAGAAATCACAGCACAATCGTCTTGGTTTCAGGCACGCTACAAAGAGCCCTTGGGGATTAGGAAGCATGAAATCCAAAGGGCTAATTGGGAACGTTTGTCCAGTGCCGCTTCGCTCAAGAATCCACGTGATTCTGGAGAGTGGTCAGTGAATTCCGAATTCAAGAGTCAACACTTCCTTTAATGAGCAGCCATGTTACGGGTGACCAGTGGGTAACTCACTTTAACAACATTTACTGCAGAACTTCTGATGGTATTGATCCTCATGATTCATCATTTTCAGATTATTACTGATAGGCTCCAATTCACTGTAGATGAGGTGATTGCTGCTCTTAATAGTAGCTCCTTCTCTAAAGCCCCTGGGCCAGATGGAGTCCCTATTGATGTTTTTAAATGTAGAACTGATCTTGGGCACCTCTACTATCTAATGTTTTTGTTAATTTAGACCTAAACGCTCTTCCTCCTTCATGGTCCAATTCCATTATAGTTCCCGTTTTAAAAAAATCAGCCGTACAGATCTTAAGTGCTATAGATCCATATGCCAAATTACCACCACCATTAAAATAATGGGTAAAGTCATTTTCAACAGGTTAAGATACTGGTGCCATGATAAAAGTGATTTATCTCCCTGTCAATATGGGTTCAGGCAAAGTCTAGGAACAATGAAGTTGTGCTTAAACCTTAATTTGTTGCTAGGGAAATATACTATATCCCAAAAATTGTCCCTTTACCTTGCCTTTATGTAGTTATCGTCCACCTTTGATAAGTGTAATCGTAATAAGCTGTGTGCTGTTATGCTGGGGATGGGGATAGACACCACAATTGTTCACTTTTTGGCCTGCCTCCACTAAGATTTGACCACTAGGGAAGGGTTTGGTCCAAATGGTTTATTATCTCACCCTATTAATCTATATTGTGGAGTCAGGCAAGGCTTTGTTTTAGCATCACTTGGGGGCATATTATCAAGAAACGGCGTTAAAATTATCGCCGCTTTAGCGGCAGAAAACTGCCGCTAAATCGGCAATAATGGAATTGATAATATGCCCATGAGAATTCCAATAGAAGCCCATGTTCTGGTGTGAACATGGGCTTCTATTGGAATTCTCAAGGGCATATTATCAAGCCCATTATCGCCGCTTTAGCGGCAGTTTTCTGCCGCTAAAGCGACGATAATTTTAACGCCGTGCTTGATAATATGCCCCTTGATTCTTTTTACATATTAATAAACGTAATGTCTTTTTAAGCACGGTCACACAAGATATTCCCAATATTTTGTCTCTATACCCATACTGTTGAACACTAACGATGATGTGCTTAGAGCGCTGATTCCAAGCATCTTGAGGTGCCTGGTACAAGCTTTTTCTGAGTTTTTGCTTCACTTAGATTTGTCTACCAACTATAATAAATTGCATGTGGTCCCCAGCATTATTTGTTGCATACTGTTCGTGTCAGTGAGAATTGCCTAGATAGTGTCTCAAAATTCCCATATCTTGGTTTAGATTTTGACGCTAACAGTTCATGGGCAGAGAACATTAGTCATAAGAATACCAAATACAAACAAGCTATATGCTTTCTATTTAACGTTTGCAGATCAGGTGGGGGAAAGCGGATAGCCTCACTTATAGAAATATACAGTAGGCAATGTCTACTAGTTGCCAGCTATGGATATGGAATTCTGGGTTAATGAGAATGTTGTATAATACAAGGCGAGGAGAATCGCTTTTGCAGATATTACCTTAATCTTCCTCCTTCAACCCCCCGTTGGGTTGGGATGGCTCGGTCGTATCTTGAGAGTTCCATTAAGGTGGGTCCTGTTTTCCTGTGGCTTTCCGCATGGAATAATTCCAAGGCCTTTTTTTCCCACACAACATAGTCAATGATTGTGTTTGGTGTTTCTGGGGATGGATATCCACTGGCATGATTACGTTAAACAAAATTTACTATTTTGGGGAAATCAGGTCCTGATTTAGAACACGGCGGACATGTTACTCTGTCATAGCGGTGACGAATATACCATCTGCTTAAATATAAATCACGTTGGATTTAATGGGATCTATATTTCTGCACACAGGGGGCCAGATTCACAGAACTAACTTAAGACAAAATCCTAACACTACCATTTTGGTATTCACAGAAGGCACTTACTCATTTTGGTATTCACAGAAGGCACTTACTCATTTCGGTATTCACAGAAGTTAGGAGTCCTAACTTTAGGACTCCTAAATGCCTTCTGTGAATACCGAAAGTCTTAAAATTAGGATTTTTCTCAATTTAGTAGTAGTATAGTTAGGACTCCTAACTTTAGGACTCCTAAATGCCTTCTGTGAATACCGAAAGCCTTAAAATTAGGATTTTTCTCAGTTTAGTAGTTGTAAAGTTAGAAGTCCTAACCTTAGTACTCCTAAACTGAGAAAAATCCTAATTTTAAGGCTTTCGGTATTCACAGAAGGCATTTAGGAGTCCTAAAGTTAGGAGTCCAAAACTTAGGACTACTAAATTGAGAAAAATCCTAATTTTAAGACTTTCGGTATTCACAGAAGGCATTTAGGAGTCCTAAAGTTAGGAGTCCTAACTATACTACTACTAAACTGAGAAAAATCCTAATTTTAAGGCTTTCGGTATTCACAGAAGGCATTTAGGAGTCCTAAAGTTAGGAGTCCTAAATTTAGGACTACTAAATTGAGAAAAATCCTAATTTTAAGACTTTCGGTATTCACAGAAGGCATTTAGGAGTCCTAAAGTTAGGAGTCCTAACTATACTACTACTAAACTGAGAAAAATCCTAATTTTAAGACTTTCGGTATTCACAGAAGGCATTTAGGAGTCCTAAAGTTAGGAGTCCTAACTTCTGTGAATACCGAAATGAGTAAGTGCCTTCTGTGAATACCAAAATGAGTAAGTGCCTTCTGTGAATACCAACATGGTAGTAAGTTTAGGATTTTGTCTTAAGTTAGTTCTGTGAATCGGGCCCTAAGTATCTATCACTGATGTGATGGAGTAACCCATTCGCCGATTTGTAAATCAGGTCCTATGCCTTATTTGAAAATCCTTCATCCATATGTAAGATCTGAAAAGAGTTCTGTGCAGTGTTTGTTTCTGGAACTGGCCATTGTGCAGATTTCCACCATTTTAAAGTTCACTGTGCCTCAGAATAGCACAACAGAAGAAACCAAAGAGGAAGCCATATGAGATTGATATGATAACTTGAGGTAATTATTCCGTGGGTGCCAGCCGTATAGCGGCTGATGCATACACACTGCTTAAGGACTAGGCGCAGAACACCCTTCCCACCAGGGAAGAAAGGGTGGCACCGTACATTGACCCTACCATGTATATCGACACGATTTCTTTCCTAGCCTGACAGGAAAAGGAAAACAGACCTCGAGAAGTGAGCTGTGATGAAGGCATCGGGTCTATGCACAAGAACATGAGACACGTGCATGAAAATCCAGTTAAAAGGGTGCCCTGTGGGCACGTCTATGGTCCTTCCTCCCATCTACAGAGCAGTAGCTTTTTGCAAAGTTCCCTCTGTGCCACACCCAAAGCAGTTGTTCACAGGATGAAGGCAATTGTAGGTATTTGTTATTGCTGTACTTCGCGGTGTGTCTTTTTTCACCTTTTTCCCTTAAAGACGCAAAAGTCGCTCATCAGTTTCCCACATCAGAGACTAGTGGACATTTGAGGTGTTAATATCCCTAAAGCCTAACAATAAAAAGAAATGCCTCAGCCAGTGAACAGGAGGGATTATTTCTGGACACAAGATATGTGCAATCTTAACTTTGTGTCTAACATTGGACCCTATTGAATCCCATTCGGGACGGAAATAAACCGGATTTAAGGATCTTCAAGCATTGAGTATAGCCCTGAAGAAGTCGCTGCGCACAACTGTAAGCGCGATGAAACACGTGTTGGCTAAGGCTGTTGTGAATAAACTGAAGTGCATGTTCCAGCAAAGAATCAAGCTTTTGTCACGCTGTCATTGATTTAACTGATACACTGTTAGCGTGTGCAGGGGACTTTTGTTCTGACCACCATATCTGTGATTGCTTTTAAATAAAGCAAACTTTTTGTATGCCTGGCATAAACCAAGACCTTTAGATTTTATTAAATTACATATAATAAAATTACATATAGCGGCTATCAGCCACCTCTCTTCATCCTTTGGTTCTGTCATCCACATTTTGTTCCACCCAGTACAGCATATAGCATGGGGCAGTGGGTCAGCCTACTTAAATCACTGGTTTACTTTGTGTGACTGCATTTTGCTCTCTCACAAGTAGCACATCCGCACACAAGCTAGTTCCCTTTAGTGCCAGTGTTTTTACTTTCTATTTAGTGTGGTGTTTGTATTTAGACCTGGATGTGATAGCAGGACGCTTCTGGTGCACATTCAATTTTTATCAGAACCCAAATCCTGCCAATGCTTTTATAAATTTCTTTTGGTGTGGTTTTTTCTGGCTTCTGCTATTTTACAGCATATCACAAATTGTCTTAATTTGAAACTGTTCTGTATTGTTATCCTCTTTTTTATATGTCTCTTTTCTTCCCTAAATATTTTCCATCCTTCTTTCTTTCCTTCTTTATTTATTTCTTACCTTCTTTCTCTCCGTTCTTCCTTTTTCTTGCATTCTCCTTCTTTTTTCTTTCTTGCTTTCTTTCATGTTTGCTTTCTTCATTTGATTTTCTTTCTTTCTATTGCCTTCTCTCTTTCCTTTTCTTTCTTTGTTTTCTTGTTTGTTTGTTTGCTTGTTTCTTTCTTTCCGTTTTTTCCCTCTCAATGGCAAGAAGATTGCTGTAGATGCCAGACTCATTGACTTTTTAGGTCTGTGTTAGCCAAGACCTTTAGATTGTAAATTAGGTGTAGAACATAGTTACTTATTAGGGTTTCAGCCAGATTTCATCCATTAGTCTGTGGATGGTGTCATTCACATTTTTCTTCCACCAACTCCAGCCTGCATTAAGGGACAATTCATCAGGCCACTTCAGCCATTGGCTGACTTCATCATGAGTTATGGCATGCCATCCTTACACAAAGAACACATCCACACACAGTGTATCTCCTTTTACTGTCAGGGAGTACTATGGTAATGTAGATTTTTTAAGACGAAAAACCTTTTTTACCTGTAGCTTTGTGAGAGGGAAGGGGCAGGAAGGTGCTGTATTTAACATTATACAGTGCATTCTTGTCCTTTCCTAGCACTGGCACACTTTTGGCTGCCCAGTGCCAACACAGGCACCCTTGTGTCATGATGCAAGGGTGCCTGTGTTAAAAGGTAGGGTTGTTTATGTGCAAGAAGGGACACCTTCCTGCACAAAAACAATCCAGAGAGGCAGTTTTCCTCTTTCTGTGTGTGCTGCACAATGCAGCACACAAAAGTGGAAATAAAACAGGAGAAATAAAGACATTTCTCCTCGTTACGCCTCACCTGGGGAGGCGTAGCATTTTGGATGCATTCCCAGGCCTTCCACTAATGGCAAATCTGGGAATGAACCAAATTCCATGGTTGGATGCGAAGGAACACCCACACTCCACCATGGAACGTGATTTGCTCTGACGTGCATTACTCTAGATTTATCAAGATTTTGCATGTGCCTTTATCTTTCATAAACCTAATGTAGGAGCAAACACAGCTATAGATTCAATAATATTCAGTGATGCAGAAGATGAGGCTGCCAGACTAGATGGGCATGGTAAATATTCTCTGAGATCTCCCACAGCTCTCAGAATTTGGGCTACGTGCAGTGCTTAATTTGTGCTTAATTTGTGCTGGTGATTTTAAGTGGTGGGCACTGGTACTCGTTTTTGGGGAACTGGTCTCATTTTTTAACAACAAACGTTTACCATGAACAAGACAGAAAAAGATAATGAAGGCAGAAAAAAGGAGGAAGACTAATAATGGAAAACAGTGATAACAAAGGAAGAAAAGAGAAATGAAAAACAAATCAGTAAGAGTGAGATAAAGAGACAGGGAGCAAAGTGATGGAAAAAAAGGCATAATATGGAATCAAATCTATTCATCTTTGGGGCCATATTCATTACTGGGTTGTGTCTCTTTTGCACCATGCAACGGGGTGCAAAAGTAGCTCAACCCTTAAGATGCTGTTTATCAAGCCCCACAAGGCCTTCTTGCATGGCCCTGATTGACATGATAAATCCAGAGTAACGCAGTGCAGTGGTAATCACCACATTGCGTTACTCTGCGCCAAGGAGGCGTTTCATGGGTGGTGAGTGGGTGTTCCCATGCAAACCCATGGATTGTGACAATTTCACAGATTTACCATAGGTCGTAGACCTGGAAATGCACCAAACGTGCTACGCCTCCCCAGGTGAGCATTAACAAGGAGAAATATGTTTATTTCTCCTCATTCATTTCCTCTTGCTATGTTTGCTGCATTTTGCAGCAGGCATAGAATGAGGAAAATGCCTCAGGGGATTGTTTTTGTGCTGGAAGGAGCCCCTTCCTGAACAAAAACAATCCTGCTAACAATGCAGGCAGCCTTGCAACATGGTGCAAGAATGACTGCTTTGGCACTAGGCAGCATATTGTACACCAATGATGGAAAAGGAAGGAATGCTCTGTACAATAGTAAATATGATACATTCCTGCCCTTTCCCTATCACGCAGCGCAGCTAATGATAAATATTGCCCTTAGAGCTTTGTTTACCACTTTTTGGCAGCACCGCAAGTCACCTTGCAAGTCTCCTTGCTGTGCTGCCGTGCATCAAAAGAAAAAGGGGGGAATGTGCATTCCTGTTCTCTCTGCCTGTGCCAGTGGCCAAATTGGTGCCTACTGCCAACGCAGGCACCCTTGCGCCATGATGCAAGGGTGTCTACATTGTTGGCACGATTGTTTTTGTGCATGAAGGGACACCTTTCTGCACACAAAAAATCCATGGAGGCGTTTTCCTCTTTCCAAATGTGTGCTGCAGAATGCAGCATACATAGAAAGATGAAAAAAACAAGGAGAAATATAGTTATTTCTCCTTTTTACACTTCCCCTGTGGAGATGCACTATTTTTGATGCATTCCCAGGTTTACAGATCCTTGTAAATCTCGTAAGGTGTCAAAACCCATAGGTGTTGCATGGTAAAACCCACAACAATGCCCATGTGACGCCTCCTTGACATAGTGTAAGGCAATGCAGTGCTTTGCGCTGCCTTGCCTTACTCCATATCTATGAAGCCATGCCAAGACATGCAGACTGGCTTTGCGTCACCTCATATCTATGATTGAGAAGCTTGCACCATTGGAGCATCATAGAAAGTGATGCTTTGGTGGCGCAGGCCTTTTGTATATAGGGCCCTTAGTGGCTTATATACAAGAGGCCTGGGCCCTCTAATGTGTCACTTTCTTTGGCGCTCCGGTGGCACAGGTTCCTCAATCATACCTATGAGGTGACGTAAAGCCACCCTGCATGGATTTGCATGGCCTCATAAAAATAAAGTGAGGTAGGTCAGCTCAAAGCACTGCTTTGCCTTGCTGTGCATCAAGACGGAGTTCCATGGCCAGTGCAGTGGGTGTTCCTATGCAACACCAATGGATTTTGACGCTGCCCCAGATCCACAAAATCACGTAAACCTGGGACAGCGCCAAAACCTACGCCTCCTCAGAGCAGACGTAAGGAGACTTTTTTTAATTTTTCCTCTTTTTCCCTCTTTCTATGTGTGCTCAATTCTGTCTCCATGGACTGTTTTCCATGTGTTTGTGCAGAAAAATGCCCCTTCCTGCATAAAAACAATCCTGGCACCAATGCATACACCTTGGTGCTAGGCACCAAACTTTACGCCGGTGCTGGCTGGAAGAATAGGAATGCACCGTATCTTGTAAATATGGTGCATTCCTGTCCTTTCAAATTGGCACAGGGCAGCACAGCAAAAAGACTTGCGATGCTGCTCTACGCCAGTTTTTCATAAATTAGGCCCTTAGTATTTAGCAGCTCCAGCATTTGGCAGAACTAGTGGCGTGCTTCTGAGACAAACTTTGGATCTTTGTGCTTATTTTTCTAGCCATGTAAGCACTAAGAGCTAACATCCGAATTGTAACGGAGCTGCTATGTACCAGAATTGAGCTATTGTTTCCCTACCTGTGCTTTTTGTACATGTTAGGGTGCTTCCTTTCTGTTCTGATGGTACTGGTCCCCCAGTCCATGTGCATCAAGAAGCTACTCCGAGAACCTGTCATCCATCGCGAGGATCTGGCAGCTTCGTTCAGAACATTCCCTTTCACTTCTGCTCCCTAAACTCGCTCACTCCCCTGACTCCAAACACTACCACAAACGGACACTTTACCGTACTCTCTTTGTGTTATGTTTCATATGGGTAGCCCGGGTAACATCATACCCTTTCACCGACATCACCTGCCCTACACTACACTGTGACAAACTTTTTAGGATTGAACCTTTTACCTAGTTCTAGTCCTGGGCACAGAAGGAGGGTTTCTGTGAACAATGGCATTCTATGACTTCATCTTTAGACTGACAGAGTATGAATAAATATTCATAAGGGTTCTTGGAAACTAGGCTGGAGCTACACCACCTTCCTCCCCATATCTATGTACACGGTTCATCCCATACTTCATTGTCAAATCCAACAATGGCTAATACAAGAAACAAGGAACAAAGGAACCCTATATACTTTTCGGTATAAATAGACCACCTCTTGCTATCATTAGAGAGAGGGAACCAAGACTTTCAGGCCAACACACTGACCAGAGACGCTGAGGCTCCTGCATACAGACACTCCAGCTGACAGTGGTTTGAACATCCTTCGCGGGGTTTCTAACTCGAGACCAAGAAGGGCACCTACATTCTCACACTTCAGGTAATGGGGTTTGACTAAATCCTAGAGGGATTCTTGGCTTCACACCTACTCACATGCTTAGGTACATCTAGATAGGCATCGTAGGAGTACACGCACTTTCATCATGCATTTTATATTCATGTATTTATTCATGCTTATTGCAAGATGGTAGAACTGTACTATCCTTTTATATTCACTGTACTGCAAATCATATATCTCGGCTACTGTCTAATGGTTGTTGCACCTCATATATTCTACACAAGAATAACAGCTGTTCAATAAATCCTTATTGAAACGCCCAGACTGTTTATTCTGTGTATCGCTGAGACAAACTAAATGAGCACGAGTGACTGAGCGAAAAGTAGTATATTGTTTCCATGATCTTGTGGGATTAGGGTTGTCATGTTCTAAGGTTGCCAGAAACTATTCTCTCCCCGATAAGAGGAGACAATAGTGGCACTGTGAGATAGCTAAGGCAAACAGGCTAACATTTCTCAGTGGGGGTGCATGGAACCAGTCTGCCACCAATCCCACAGTTTATGTTATGCAAACGTGCAGGTCCTGCAGGGGTACTATAGGAACTACACGACACTTGTGAACCAAAAACATATATAATTATGGCAGTGTACAATTGGTTATATTGCTATAAAGTGAGTTGGTTAAACATCTCAGTGAAATGATACACCTGCTGCATCCTAGCAACACATGCTTGGCCTTTCAGCCTTTTTGGTTGACTCATAAAAATGCCCTTGTACTGAAAAAAAAAATATCTAGAATGCTGTAGGACTACAGCAGTAAGTGCTATTTAAAAATGTATTATTGCATAGCTTAAAGAGAATCTATAATGTTAAAGCAAAGAGTATTGTTCAGATCTATTCAATTTAGGCACTCAATACAGCTGCAAGGCAGCACTAATGGGGCGATACTGCTGATATTAGGAATTTTGAGGGACTGTTTTAGCAATTAATCTAGATTAACCTTTTATTCAAAATGATGCAAGACATAGGAAGACCAACACTTATCTCATTTGGATTGGAGGAGTATAGCAATGCTTTGTGGCATGATTTTTGTATACAGACACTTCTACACTTACAGACAAGCTGTGCTTTGGTTTATCTCAGAGAGTGAATGTCACATGTTCCTTTGATTATCACGGTCTGAGGTCTAGATTTACTAATGGCTGGGTGAACACTTGTGGGCCAATTTTGCACTGCTCACATCAGCTTTTACAATGGTATATTATTCAAAGCAATGCTTTGTGTTTCTTTGTGCTAGAAAAGAAAATGCACCACCCCTTGCTGTGAGTTTAATGATGATGGTTGTATGTAAATTCCGACCATGACAAGTAGGTTAGTAATACATTTGGGGTATTAGTTTAGGGGAGTAATGGCCGACATGATTCAATAACCACAATCCTTGTTAGGGTGAATCAGGAAGGTCACTAAACTAACATGAGCTCAAACCCCTGCTAGCTCTGGAACAGATCAGACAGGCTTAAATTAGAAGCAATATGTAAAGTATATATGTATTATTAAAATAGTAATAAAGTCAAAACACAATAAACTAGATCCAGCCAGAAAAGTGGGGTAGTGTTTTTATCGGAACAAGTGGGTGGTAGGGATTATGTGGCTTGCTCCTGATTCTGAAAGTTTTCATTGCCGATCATGGGATCCATGTGAAGCACACTACCTTGGACTCCTCCAGTTGTGTCGTTTTCAGAAATGTATTGGTTTGATAGGTTTACCTAGATGGCATGTGAGTCTGTGATTAGTGAATGCAGCTACCCTCAATGCCAAATCAGGTTAGTTTTTTTGACAGGAAATGTTGATGTGTCCAAACTATGCTTTGGGGCTTTTCCAGTTGTGGATTTTAGAACCACCCACACAAGGAGGGTATTGTTTTTGTGGTAACAAGTGCAGGAATACTAGGCAGTTGTGGATTCCTGTGTTTTCTGGAAATTTACATCTCGGAAATTCAAGGAAAAAGCATAATTTCAGGCAAAGTTTGAGGTATGCAGAGCATTGTAGGCAAGAAAACATCACACGATCTATGAAAGGCATACCACTCTTGACCCCCCTCGATATCTAGTGTTCCAAAATGTCTGGTTCGAGCAGTTTTCCCCAGGTGGCAGCCTACCCAAGCCAAAAAAGATTAGCCATTCACCAATCCAAGTGGATGATATTGGAATTTAGTTCCACTCTCCTGGCTCATATGTAAAAACAACACCTAAAATAATCAAATATCCTCTGGGTTGCCACTGGAATGGGATGTTTTAGTCTGCAGGGGTGCAGAAATACTGTTAAAGCTTTAGGGGTGAGGGTTGGTCCTGATGTCTGGATGGGCCGGCCACTTCATTATTCGATTAAAAAAAATAGTCCTGTCACCCAGAGGGCTTTCTGGTGGCATATTGGGGCAAACACCCTCTCTGCTCTCCGTGGAGTCCAAAATTCCTTTTGAGGTGGGAGTATGGTCTAATGTCAGAGTGCAATGCAAAACCCCTGGTTCTAGTAGGCTTTCTACCCACTAGAGAGCAAAATTGGGGCAACCTCCCCAAACGGGAGAAGCTTCCTCTGTGCCCCTGGGGGGCAGAAAGACACTATTGCCCCTACTGGTGGGGAAGGGGGTATGGCTCGATGCCATGGTAGGTCACCCCTACCTTTTGTTTTGGCACCATTCTGAAATCTCTGGTGCCTAGTGGGCTTTCTGCCCCCTGGGGAAAATTGGGGGCAACTGAGTTGGCAGAAATACTGATTTGTCACTTTTGGGGTAGGGGTATGAGCAAGCCAGAGTGCAGCGCCCGCACTCCTGTCTTTTGCGCAAAATGCAAAATCCCTGGTGTCTAGTGGTGCCCCAAGGGAAGATTTGGGGCACCTTTCCCAATTGGAACAAGCCTTCTGTCTGCCCCCAGGGGGGCAGAAAGACACTATTGCCCCTAATGGGGCAAGGGTATGGCTCCATGCCAAGAGTAGGCTGCCCCGTCCTATGTTTGTTTTGGTGTCATTTTGGAATTCCGAGGGCCATACATCTGAGAGGTTTGCATCATCCTTCCACCACGCAACTCGGTACATGCACGATGCAAACCTCCATGATGCCACTTTGCATGGCTCTGAGGGGCTTCATAAGTCTGGAGTAAGGCAACCCAGCACAAATCACTGTTTCCTTACTTTGCCCTGTACCGGCGTTCCATGGGCGTTGCGGTGGGTGTTTCTATACAAATCCCATCGATTTTGATCTATTCCCAGATTTACACATATGTGTTAAACTGGGAATGCACCAAAATCTTATGACTTTCCACTGGAGGCATAACGTGGAGAAATATCTTTAGTTCTCCATATTTCTTCCTCTTTCTATGTGTGCTTCATTTTGCAGCACACTTAGGAAGCAGAAAAAGCCTCTCATGATTGTTTTTGTGCAGGAAGGGGCCTCTTCCTGCACAAAAACAATCCAACTACACAGGCCCCCTTGCTCCATGGTGCAAGGATGCCTGAATTGGCACTAGGGTGACAAAATGGCACCACTGCAAGGAAAGAGGACAGTAAGGTGGATGAATATGGCACATTCCTGCCCTACCCCGTGATGCAGGCTGCACAGTAGGGTGACTTGTTTCGTTGCCCTGCGCCACAATTTTATTAACTATGCTCCTTGTGTCTAGTGAGCTTTCTGCCCCCCTGGGGGCAGTTTGGGGGTATTTGCCCCTATCCGCCTGTCAGGGTGGGGGCAAAATGACTGTTGAGGCCTTTTATAGGGTGGGGGCTAGCTTATGCCCATGAAGGGAAGTCCCCACCATCTATATTTTTTAATTTTCCCTGGTGTTTAGTGGACTTCGAACCTTCAGGGGCAGGTTTGGGAGTAATTGCCACATCCGCCCACTGAGGAGACAGAAAGACTGTTTGCGTCTTTTTAGGGTGAGGGCATGCCCATGCCTTTGGTGGGCAGCTCTACTGCTATGATTTCTTTAAATATTTATCCTTGGGTTCTAGTGGGCTTTCTGCACCCTGGAAGGGACAGGTTGGGAGTAATTGCCCTCACCTGCATCCCAAGTATCAGAAAGTCTGTTGAACCCTTTGCTTGGGGGGCATAGCCATACCCATGGTGGACAGCCCCCACCTCTATATTTTTTTTAAATGTTCCCTGCCTGGTGTCTAGTGGGCCTTCTGTCGCCAGGGGGCAGACTGGGTGCAATTGCTCTCATCCACTTCCCTAGGTGGCGGGGGGGGGCAGAAAGACTGCCTGTGCCTTTTTTGGGGCGGAGAAATGACAGTGCAAATGGTGGTCAGCCCCCAACCCTGCATTTTGTTGTCATTTTTCCTGGTGTCTATTGCGCGTTCTGCCCCCCTGGGGGGACAGATTGGTGTTATCACACCATCTGCCCACAGGTGGACAGAAAGATTTGCATTTTTAGAGGCGGAGGGGGAGGAAAAGTCCTTGCCTAAGGAGCTGCTACCCCAAGTCCCTGGTGCCTCGTGTGTAGATCCCTGCTTGGGGATTGCTCTCCTGTGACAATCCCAAAGCTGGGGTTAACTGGGTAGAGATGCCATTGGAAAGGGGAGACTCTCCCCTTTCCAACAATACCTCCCCTAAAGCCATCAGCGCTTGGAACTGAAATATGCCCTTGAGCACTGATGCGGCGAAAGAGAATGAGCCCATCGGCTTGCTTTACTTTCACTTTGCAGTACTGATGTCAGCACGCCATGCACGCTGATCATCATTAGAGGGGTATTTATACTCCTCCCCTTGACAGCCAATGGCAGACAGACGCACTGGGGAGGGAGTGCGGCTGTCCACCCATTGGCTGCTGCACTCATTTTTCAGGTTAATAAGACTCCAGGACTCAATCTATAAATGCCATAAGAAAGGGAGAAATACACTAGTGATATTTAAACATTTCAATGGTGATTGCACAGTGGGGGAAGGGAGCATAGCTATATTGTTCTATGGTTTTAGAAAAGGGTCAGCTAAAACCTGTGGGGGGGGGGGGGCAAGTCTGGTATTCTACAACAAAGCTATTGCATGGGAGGGTCTTGTGCCAGACTTGAGGGGACAAGATAGGACTATGTTAACCGTGCCACGCTAATCACTGCAGCAATTCCTCTGTACTGGTGCCTACTAGGGTACATCCTGTTTAACTGAAGTGATTTCCTCTCATCAGAGTTTTAAAAAGTCTTTAGTAATTAAACCACCTCCAAGGAGAAAATAATGTGCTCAGTAGTCAAAACATTTTTCCTTACTGCTGGCCAGTTATTAAAGCTTCCTGATTGTTTTAATATATTTCCTGTAAAATTTCAACCCGATATCAACAGCTTCATAAATGTGATGTTGCAACACAGGAGCAATATAATTGAGACCTCTGTAATGTTATAATAGGTCACAACATTACAATAAGCACCAACCATCTAATATTTATGGTGTAGAAAAGAATGCTGGCATCACAAAATACGATCTGCTGTGGCACCAAATGAGCATGCATGAGTCACATTACTACGAAGGGGAGGGATTATACCTCCACAGCATTTAGAGGAAGAGCTGTTTTGATGTATGGCAATTGATAAAACTGTGCATGCTCTGCATTCACTCGTTTACGTCCAACCTGCTTTGGCCCTCTTTAAAAAACAGAGCAGCATCTCACTGCAAAACACTGTGAAAAGAAAGCAGTGGGGGAGCAGGCCGCCTGAGAGAGAAAGCAAAGCTGGAGGCCGAGGGCGTGAAAATGAGTTACCCTGCAACTTCACGCTTCCTTTCAATGCACCAATAATAAATATCAACTGACATATGATCCCTGCCAGACAGAGGGCGCCTCATGCGCCTAATTGAAACTACATGCTGTGCGGAAGCCACTGACTCTCTTCCGGGCCCCACAGCAATGATCCTGATCACGGACAGCGAGTAGAAGGAAAGATTCCTATTTGTAAGTAACTCACACACACACAAGCACAGCCTGTGGAGTCTACGGTTTAAAATGATGACGTAATTAGAGTCCGGGTGGCTCATGGAAGAGCAGTGCTCATAGTCCCTTACAGCGCGATCTGAGTGCCGTAGCCATGGTGCATGCCAACATTTGGAAACGGTTCAGTGACTAAATATCGAGGGACAAAATATCGAGTACACAAAAAATCGACACCAAAATATAGAGGGACAGAATATCGACTCCCTATCTACAAACAGGTAAGTACTAAAATATCGATTCCAAAATATAGACTGTCAAAATATAGTTAGCCAAAATATCGAATTTTTTAAATGTATTAAAATTAATATAAAATTAATTAAATATTAAAAACAATTAAATAAAACATACATAATATAATATAAAAATGCTTAAAATGTAAACATAATATAAGTAATTTAAAAAAGTCGAGATTTTGTTGGATAGTGAGAGCGTAAAAATTACTATTCCCACTCCAGTGAGTGCAACAGTAGGGAAAGCGTTGGATAGCGTAGAGGTAAAAATTACTATTTCCACTCCAGTGAGTGCAACAGTAGGGAAAGCGTTGGATAGCGTAGGGGTAAAAATTACTATTCCCACTCCAGTGAGTGCAACAGTAGGGAAAACGTTGGATAGCGTAGGGGTAAAAATTACTATTCCAACTCCAAACAGTGCAACAGTAGGGAAAGCGTTGGATAGCGTAGAGGTAAAAATTACTATTCCCACTCCAGAGAGTGCAACAGTAGGGAAAGCGTTGGATAGCGGGAGGGTAACAATTACTATTCCCACTCCAGAGAGTGCAAAAGTAGGGAAAGTAATGATTTAAATTTAAAATAAGATTACATTAATGATCAATACCGATAACAAGTTAATTAAAAATAATTACCAATTAATAACAATTAATTACCATTTAAAAATATTAAGTATCAATTGAAAAAAATGTATTACCAATTAATAATAATTAATTCCCAAGTAAAAATTAATTATCAATTATCAATACACATAAATAAAAATATTAATATTTACTTTCTTACAATTAATTTACTTCCCACCCAATTCCCCTATAAACCCACAACCCCCTCCCAATAATAAAAAATACAATTAACATTATTATCAATTAATCAATACAAATAATTTAGCAGTTAATAAAAATTCATTAGCAATTCGTACAAATTATTACCCATTAACACAAATCAATTACCAATTAATAATTAATTATAAATTAACTGTCAATACACATAAATTAAATAATTAATATTTAGTTTATTACAATTAAATTACTTTCCACCCAATTCCCCTATAAACCCACAACCCGCTGCTAATAATCAAAATTAAAATTAACATAATGATCAATTAATCAATTAATATAAATTAATTATCAATTAATAAAAAAATTAATGACCAATTAATAATTAATTTAAATATTTAAATATAATTAATATTTAACTTACCATAATTAAATTACTTCCCACCCTATTCCCCTATAAACCCACAACCCGCTACGGAATAAAATTACGCAAAAATTAAATTACATAACATTCATTAGTTTAAAAAATTTAAACATACATTACAGACATAATACATAATTTTAACACATATACTACCATACATAACACAAAAAAAATTCGATATTATGGGATTCTATATTTTTAAAGTCGATATTATGGAATTTTATATTTTTACATTCTATATTATGGAATTCGATATTTTGTACCCCAATTTCGATATTCTGACCTATCTATATTTTGATTTTCGATATTCTGTCCATTCTATATTTTGGAGTCGATATTCTGTCCATTCTATATTTTGGAATTGATATTTAGGGTGTTCACCATATGGATTTTTTTTTTAAAACAAGAGGCTAAAGCTGTCTTTGAAGCAAGACCTGAAAATAGAGTATATTTTAAAACATAATATGATGTAAAAGCAACAAGAATCCTATATTGGAAATCACATAAATTAATTTTTAGATTTTACAGTTCAAAATAGCACCAAAGAGTGGTAAGGCATATTGCTGTCATCTGGTGGCAGTACACCGCGAGTTGAGGCCGACCATGATGGAGCAAGGCTAATGAAACCAGATTCAACCCAATCACAAGTTTTACCTCCAAACTCAGTCTTTGGAATGGAAGTCAAAAATACTCAGTGGGGCAAGGCAGCAGGCTGTGGCTGAGGATGGCTGAACATCATCGGCCTCTGGATGAGTTCTCGGTAAAGATAAATTTGAATTTCAAGCCCTGAAAAGGCCCTTTTTACGTCGGATACTTCTGGTGTCTTCTCTCAGTGAAGATTTCTATGTTCAAAGTTAGTGACTTTGTTGGAGCTTGGATTCTTCCAGTGGGGCAAGGGTGTAGGATGTAGTCGAACAGCACTCCATGATGCTGGATATTTCCTCCAGCTGAATTGAGTTTGCTGCTGTGGAAAAGCACAAAGCAGGGAAAATCTGAAACTTCAGTTTAGCAACAATGCGCCAACCTCGGGAACAGCACTTGGGGGTCAAGACTCACTCCAGCAGAAGACAAAAGCAGCGTCCAAGGCCCATCAGGTTGGAACTGGTTAGTTGACCAGTTGCAAGAAAGGTGTCTTGTAGGTTGTTGTGTCCTTGTAGCCTACACAGGATGTTAGCCTTATGACTTTGGAGTCTACTTATTTGTCTTGAGTGTAACAGGGAGAGCAGGTCCAGCCTTCTAGGCTCTTCTCACGTCTCAGGCCGCATGTTCACTCCTCTTCTGATCTTCCACATGCCCAGTAGTGCTCTGAGGTTCATATTGTGAGTGCCACATTTATGCATGTCATCAGCCTGTGGGTAGGTGTGACTTCTGGCTCCTCCCTAACCAATGGGGTAAAAGTTCCCAGGGGTTACCCTACCCACTTTCGCAGCAGCCCGTTTGTACCCTACAGCAAAAAATCCCATGGTGTCACTCTTCACATAAACTGAAGATGGCAAAACATATATTCCCTATTCAGACCCTAAGCAGCTATCCCAGAGGTGTGGCCAGGGAAAGATACAACCCCTCTCCTGTGATCACTCTGATCCAGTTCTCGGGCAGCTACCCTTCAACTGTGATGGGAGTCAGCCTGGCTGGGGAAACAGAGACGGTCCTTGTCCAGGTGTCAGATAATATTTGCCTGTTACTAGATAGACCTTCTCTGAAGTTAATCAAGTTCCTGGGCACCGCACAAATGCTCTTTATGCCAAAAGAACAGAAAACATCTCCACACCCAAGCCTTTGTCTCCTCCCCGGGGACCAGTTTTCACACCTCATTCAGAGCTAAGCACTCAGAGGGCTACAGTTGCAGGCTAATGCAAATTAGCATTCAGAGCCATTAAGCAGGGAAAATGTAACATTTTAAAAGTACCTTTTGCATAGTATTTGTTAAAACTCTGAACAATAGTGAAATAGGCTTTTTAGAAATAGCAAGATGAAACTTGTAGCTGGTCCCTAACCAGGGATAACATTATTAAATGTATTATTGCATCCCAATGCCTTCCTATGGAACCGCCAGCCTTGCTACACCGAAAATAGCTTAAGGGGCTTTTTCACTGTAAGGACATGTGTAACATTAAACTTCTACATGTCTTACTTTAAATACCATGTACCTTGTGTTAATATAGATATCAATGTGTTTATCGATAAAAAATGAACTATCATCCTTATGAATAGAATTACCCATTCTGAACTCCACATGTATCTCAACACACAAGTATGTAGTAAGGCAGCCAATGCAAATTTGGCCCAGGATTACTGATTGATGAGTCACATGTGGTAGGGTGCATAACTGGCAGGCAAACACTCAGGCAGAACACTCTTGATCATTTCCACAGATAGGCACAGCGACATTACAATGGTCAGGGGATATTGCCCCAATAAAGCACACATGTCCAGGGGGTATGCACACTCCTGAAAGCACTACAAAGTCAGATGCCACATGAGTTAGGATCCCATAGCCAATTAGGACCAAGCACATGTAATGAGCACGCACTCCCCATGCTGGACATCTAGACACATTCACCAATGGCCACACTGTTTGCAGGCGAGGTTAAGACCCACCTGTAGTAACCATTGCCCTTAATTTATGACTCTAAGGGCAGCAACCAACATTCTTCATCATATATAGTCTGCCGGAGACCTTTTATTGCTTGGTGTAATTCTGTATGTAACAAGAGCAGAAACCTGATGTAAATTGAGATAAACCTCAGACCTAGTGCCTGTAACTGTCCTCCCTGCTGCTCTGTTTAATTAATCACACAGTTCTTGTTTTGCCAAATGCCTGCTGTCCTCTGTTATTTAAGGCAGTCCAATTCCAGCAACACTTGCCTTATCTGCAGTAAGGCCTACTTAGGCAGAGACAGTAATATTTTCTAGGAAAATTTTGACATGTCGAATTGTAGTTTGAAAACTACTTTAATCAGGCTGCAATGTCAAGACTGAAGCCATATTTTACACTGTCACTGTAGTCAATGGCACAATGGATGCTGCAGTCTCCTAGTGGCATTCAACGTACAGGCCTTGTGTACACTTTGTACTATATTCTAGGGACTTCTATGAAAGTTATATATGACATTTGCGGGATACCAATGTCATCATGGTGAAAGGAACACAAGCATTTTACCACTGGTTAGTGGGGTTCTGCAGCCAGCTAAAACAGATGGGGCAAACATCCGAGGTACACCACGCAAAAGATATTCATTTCCTACAGTAAATGAAGAAGGCATTTGTGCTGCCCTTCCTGTCTCAGTGAAATATTTTGTGCTGGCCTTCTTGTATTTGTGAAGTATGTATTTCACATTGTCTCTTGCATTCTTGGTGGCTTTGGTTTCTTTGTCCATTTCTTCCTAGTGCAGTGTTCATGTCTTCTAGGTACATTTTCCTTGAATCCCTTAAACAGATTCCATGTCTCGCAGTGCCAGTTCCCATGTTTACCTGCCACGCTTTCCTATACCTAATGGTCCACTGTTCACATTTCCCTGACCCAGTTTCCATATCTCCACGGCCTTAAGATCCAAGACTTACTGATCTTGATCCAGCGCGGAGTGCAAAATCCCTCCCTACTGTCACGGACTAAAGATCTCACGCACACACACACTATCCATACATTCACTGGTGGGGCCCATAACACCAACACACACTCACCATCAGTCCGTGCGAGAGGCGATTATCCTTCCAAGCGCTGGATAATGAGAGGGGAAAAATACCACTTTACTCTAATGAGCAACAAACCTGCAAACCCTTCTTATACTCACTAGGCCCTAGATTCCACATATGGTATTTCCCTCTTGACTGGGATGGATCTGTTAGTTGTAGATTTAAGTGAATTTCTAATACTCTAATTACCCCTTTCATTAACACATTTCAATGAATAAACAACCTGACTCATTTCTGTAGATGTTCAAATCCAAATTTATATTAATATTGCAGATTAAATCATTCATTTGATCAAGTTGCCATTCATATTTACCTATTCTGGCTAAAGTCGTCCTCTATGTCAAATTTTGCAGTCTCGCAAATCTATGCCCATCAATTTAGCAGGTTAAGTTCATCAGGATTTTGGGCATTAATTATGTCCGTCAAAGATTCAAGCTAACAGCTGTCCTGCAGTGTCACCGTCCTCTCCATCAGCATATCATCAGGAAATCAAAGGCGCGACAACGTAATTACCTCTCTATTCTACCATAATTTATAGTAAAATTGATGTTAACAAGTATCAAATTTTGGGCATCCGAGTTCGCTGATTGGACAATCAGGGATCATCCTTTTGGGTTCTCACAAAAGTGTCTTTTGGGTTATGACCCTTGCCAGTTCCAGTTCACACAACAGTCTCTGTTCAAAATATTTGGCTGACATCCCAGGCTGTCCTTGGAAGGTACATGTTCATCTGGGGTCAGGTCCAGGCCATAGTTGCTAGCGGTGACGCATGCGCACTTCACCCAGAACCTTGAGCAATGGAGCCGGTTTCATCGGATACAGGAGTCAGCCATTTTGTGGCCACTCGAAATGGTCAACTTAAGCAAAGAAACACAAAAACGTAATTAATACATAGAAATGACTAATTAAATGTTATTCCCTCGCTAATATCCATATGTGTGTGATTTATCTAGCCAAAAGCAACACTCAATGCGGTTTATACTTACTTAATAAAGCACGAATCACAATTACATCACCAAAGCGACATATATCATGCAATGTTCTAATTATCTATCATTAGTATGCGTACAAAATTTAGTTCACGTCATTAATTAGGCCATGCAGATGCAAATCCCACGTGTATTTCAATCATTAATAAGGTTGAATAATTATTTCCACATCACTCCAAACCTATTAGTACAATTATAATTAATTTATTGATCTAATTAATAAAAAGACATGCAAAATGGGGTGGATATACAAAATTTTGCATAACCCGCTCCAGCAATCCCCCCTTTGGTGATTTTATCACCACACCACCCAAAATTTGGTTCTGTCTTTATGGAATCTTTAAAATGTTTTCTTGCTCTTAATCATAATTCAGTTTCACCAAGTCTTCTCTTTTTACTGATTCATACATACTCTCCTTACACTCCTCCAATTTTATTTCTTCAATTTCTCTTTCTTGTTTCTTATCTTTTCTTTTTGAATTTTCTCTTTTTATTCTTTTCTTATTTTTCTTGTTTCTACAGCACATACAACATAATCTTATCATTAAAACTATGCAGATTACACATGTTAATGGAAACAATATTTTACCTATAAGTGTACTACCTATTTTTACTAAGAAATTCTTAATAGCAGCTATTTTCTTTCCAATTCTATCCCAAACACTTTCAACCTCCAGTGGTGCAAGTTCATCATGCAATTCAGTAATATTCTTAATATAAGTTTTCAGATCTTTGCTTTGGTCAGGAATGTAAGTACAACAATGTTGAACTTTCAGTATTCCACAGATTCCACCCTCTTTTGTCAATAAAATATCAAGGGCAAGTCGATTTTGCATTACCATAGCACGCATGGCAACCATTTCAGTGTTAACCAATAAAAATCCTCCAGCGGTGCTTGTTGACAAGCGATCCACTACTGTTGACAATTTTCTAATTTTGTTTGCATTCAGAGTTATTCCCACTGCTGGTATCAATGCCTGAAAAATATCACCTACAATTTCTGCCCAAGATTCTCTCTTGGTCCTAGCTAAATGATTACTTAAGCTATGTACACCATCTTCTCCTCTATCCATATGAAAGATTTTTGGAAAAACCAGGCCTACGTAACATGTGCCATACCAATGGTTTGGCAAACGATAATATACCCTATTCTCCCAAATAAAATATAATCCAGGGAAGACTGGATCTCTTCCACCTTTGAATCCCCATCCACCCATGATTCGATATGTATCATGGCACTCACTATTACCTAGAAAATAATTATCATACACAGTTTGATTTCTTCGAATGCAAAATTTCCCTTTCTGAGGCCAATCTAAAGCTATAGTTGGACTAGCTTCTCCTTTCAAATATTTTTCTTTCTCTATATCCCAGATTGTTTTCTCCACTTTCCCTTCTGCTGCTTTTCTTTGCATTTTAAATCTTCTTTCCTCGACCATGTCTAGGAATGTCTTTTCCTCCTTCTTCAAACTGCATGTTAGATTGTTTCTAAAAATATACACTAATGTTAGTTCCTTAGTCTCTAAGAAAAATTCACCTAATACCTTAGCAGGTTTTACTTTGTTCAATTTATTATAAGAAGGCACTTGCGCAAAAATGTTATCTACATCTGAAATATAATATTCTAATTTCCCTGTCTCATAAAATAAACTAGCTATTACACTACATGTTATACCATACGTTGCTGGAAGGTGATGATATGTCACTCCCTCAGAAACAGATGCAGGTAACTGCATACATACGTAGCAGTCCCGTACGTCCATTGTCTTTACATATTCATACAATAATTTTGAAAACACATTGTTAGAAAAATCTGTTATTGACCTGTCTTTATGCAAATAATTTTTATCTATTCTAGTTGGAACTACTTTTGGAATTTTCCCTATATTAGTTTTATTCTCACTATGTCCTTCTAATGTGTCTATAATAGCCTTAAAGGAAATGACAAGAGCAACGATGCTCCATAAAAGCATTAATAATCCTGTACAACAACAACACATTTTACACCATCTTTTCATGAATGTACATCTACCTTTACTACTTTCTATGTTAGCCATCTTTGTTAAAATGGACCGTGTCTTTTGACTTAGCCTCTTTTACTTCACAACTAGTTTTTCTAAACCTAAGGTTCTAACACCTATTTGGTTCTACCAGTCACTATCTTTAATTCAATATCTTGTTTTCTTCATCAATAGTTTTCTTAACTTATTCAGTTTGGCATCTCTTCGTTCTTCACTCTCCTCTCGTCTTCCAAATATAGATTTTCCTGAACTTCCGTTTCTTCTTCTCCAATGTCGGACAAGAGAACTTTCAGGATTTCCGATTCTATTTCATCCTCAACCACTTTCAGTACAGTCTCCTCTGGATTTCCTTGACTATCTGCCTCATCTCCCTGTTCAGGCAGAGCCACGTACGTCCATTCTGGTGACTTATACTTCTGGTTAGGTTTCCTTGTTCTTCTACTCTCTTTGCCTTCAGTTAATTTGTCTTCTTTTGATTTCTCTTGACTTGTCACTTCATTCACCTGTTCAGCTCTTGGTGAATTAACTCGTGTCAGTCTGTATCTCAGATTCCTTATTTTATTGGGCCAAACATCATCTCTTGCAACTCTTTTTACTTTGCTTCCTTTGTCATTCTTTTCATTCCTCCAAGCTCTCTTTCTTAGAACTCGCCCTTCAGGTATTTCATTTTCACTCTCTTCAGACTCTGTCTCAACTTGCTTTGTCTTTTCAGCAACTTCTTCTTCCACCACTTGTTTTGTTTTCCCTACTTCTGTCCCTCCTCGGGTCTCCGGCACGCAATCTTCCTGCTGGCTACTTGTCCCTTCACCTAACTCGATGTTGCAGTTCCCTACACCTCCTCGGGGGTCTTCCGCAAAAATCTGTCCCTCTCTCTCTGTACCTGTCCCTTGTTCACTTAGATTTGTTACTTCAGGTGGAATTTCTCTCAGTCTCTCATCTGGTACTTCCTTTTCACAAATTTCTTTTGTTGCGTCTTCAGTACTCTTTCCCCTTTTCTTCCTGTGTTCCTTCTTGGAACCCTGCGCTTCTTGCTCGTTTCCAGAATCGCTAGATTCGGAAATCTGCAATCTTCTTCTCAGAGCAATACCTCTGGGGACTAAAGCTGATCTTTGTTCTGTTTCCCCCCTTTCAGAGTTTCCTTGTGTCTTTGATCCTTCGTCATCTGATTCAGTGCTTGATTCTGATTCATCAAAGTATTCTTTCCCTGTGCTGTCCACCGGATTTGGAATTCTCAATGTATGACTGGCATTGATCCAGTTTTTCAGTCCAGCACACTTCACAGCTGTAGTCATGGTCAAAATGACTTGTCGTGGTTTTCCCCACCTTGGAACCAGACAATTTCTTCTTCTGTGGACTTTTATCCTTACCCAATCACCTGGGCTCAGATCATGGACTTGCTTCTTTTCAAGTGTGGTGACACCTGGTCCAACCTGATGAAACACAGAATGAACAGCGTCAGCCAGGCCTTTACAGTATTCCAACACCATGTCATCAGAAACTGTCATCGGCTTGTTGACTGGTATAAACACATTTCTTGTTGCACGTCCCATGATTATTTCATGAGGACTTAATCCTGTAGTTTTGTCTGGAATTGCCCGGATTGTCATGAGTACCAGAGGCAAGACATCAGGCCATTTCATACCTGTGGCCAAACACATTTTCCCTATTCTATTTTTGATAGTACCATTCATCTGTTCAACCACACCAGAAGCCTCTGGTCGGTAGGCACAATGTAGTTTTTGTTGTACATTCAATACTTCACAAATTAATCCTACAATTTCATTATGAAAATGTCCTCCTCGGTCTGACTCAATTGTCACTGGGAACCCGAACCTGGGGATGAATACTCTCAGCAGTAGCTTGGCTACTGTCAACCCATCATTTCTTCTTGTTGGGAATGCTTCCACCCACCTGGAGAATAGGCAGACCACTACCAAAACATACCTCAATCTGTTAGAGGGAGGCATCTCAATGAAATCTACTTGCATTCTGGTGAAAGGCCCTCCTTCTCGACCTATTGTTCCCAGACTCACTACTGCTTTCCTGCCAGGATTGTACTGCTGACATATTAAGCATCTCTGACAAAGACTCTCTGTCACAAGTCTGAATTTTGCATTGTACCATGTCTGCTTAAATGACCTGATCATAGCATCTCATCCAATATGTCCCTGGCCATGATACATCCGTGCCATGGTTGACATCATGCTATCAGGCATAACTGGTCTTCCATCTCTATGGACCCACACATGATCCTTTTCCCTTGGAGCACATCCTGCTTTTACCCACTGTCTCATTTCCTCATCTCCTGCCTCATCCTGCAATTGTTTTACCTCTTCCCAAGTTCCCACAATGTTAGTGAACATCAATGAGCAAGAAGACATTTATCTTTCCTTAGCCTGATTGACCGAATTCTGATTTCGTGCACAATACTGTGCCATGTCGTTGGCGTACCTGTTCCCGGTGGCAATATAATCACCACCTTGACTATGTGCAGCACATTTTACTACAGCCAATTGTTTAGGCAGCTGCATCACCTCAAGCAATTTTCCAACCACTTCTGCATTCTTAATGGGAGTTCCACTCGAGGTCAGGAAACCTCTTTGTAGCCATAGTTGGCCGAAGTCGTGGACAACCCCAAAGCCATACTGGCTGTCAGTTATCACAGTCACTCTCACATTCTTTCCAATCTTGCATGCTCTAGTCAAAGCCACAAGTTCTGCTACCTGGGCTGATTTCACTCCTTTCAAATATGATGCTTCGATTACTGCTGCAACTGTGCATACGCTGCACTCAGCACTCCTTCATCCGTTCTCAAACATGACCTATAAACGAACATCACAAAATCACTTTCTGGCAAAGGTACATCTTTTATGTCTGGTCGTGGTTTGGTACAGAAATCAAGTACATCCAGACAATCATGATCAACTTCATCTCTTACCTCCACAATCTCAGCATCAGGCAACAAAGTTGCAGGATTCACATTCACACATCTTGCTAGACTCACATTAGTTGCACCTAATATGACCTTCTCATACTTAGTCAGCCGACTGTGTGTCATATACTGAGTACGACTCCTTGTCAACAGAATTGCTACATCATGTGGTACAAACACTTTTAATGGATATCCCATCACAATTCCTTCACTCTGCTCTAGACTTTGACATGTTGCAGCCACCGCTTTCAAACATCCAGGTAAACCTGCAGCTACTGGATCTAGCATTGATGAAAAATATGCAATTGGTCTTCTCATTTTACCATGTTTCTGGGTCAACACCGAAAGTGCACATCCATTTCTCTCACTGCAATACAACTCAAATTCTTTCTCATAGTCAGGCATGCCTAATGCAGGTGCTACATACAAACCATCTCTCAATTGTCTAAATGCTGCCAATTCTTCTCTGTTTAATTCAAGGGGGTCTTTTACATCACTTCTCGTCAATCGCACCAAAGGCTTTGCAATCAAGGAAAAGTTCCCTATCCACTGACAGCAGTACCCTACCATTCCCGAAAACATTCTTACTTCTCTTTGAGTCATGGGAGCTCTCATTCCTTTTATTATTATGATTCTGTCTATGGTTATTTTCCTTAGTCCTTTCTCACTGTTGTGTCCCAGATACTGCACTTCCTTCTTGCAAAACTGTAGTTTTGCAGGTGACACTTTAAGTCCTCCATCTGCCAAATGATTCAGTAAGGCTATTGTATCTGCCTCACAAGCTTCACGTGTTTTTGATGCCACCAAAAGGTCGTCAATATACTGTACCAGTACAGAGCTTTCTGGCATTTCTAGACTCTCCAAAGATCTCTTTAACAACTGATTGAATATTGAGGGGCTCTCTGTATACCTCTGTGGGATTCGGCACCATGCCAAAATACGCTCACCAAAACGAAATGCAAAAATTTGCTGACTGTCATGGTGCAATGGGATGGAAAAGAAAGCATGACACAGATCAATTACTGTGTACCATTCTGCATCATGGGGAATCTGATATAAAATCAGTGATGGATTTGGTACAATGGGACAACAAGATACCACAATGTTGTTCACCTTTCTCAAATCTTGCACTATCCTGAACTTCCCATTAGGCTTTTTTAGTCCCATTATCGGTGAATTACATGGACTACTCATTATTTCTCTCAAGATTCCTTGTCTGATCATTTTCTCTATTATAGGAGTTACACCTTCAATTATTTCAGGTGTCAATCTATACTGTGGAACATTTGGATACGTTACTCCTTCTTTTACAGTTATTTTGACTGGATCTACGTTTCTCATTAGTCCTACATCTTCTCCAGTGAAATCCCAAACCTCTGCCTTTACAGAGTTTCTCAGTTCTTTTGGTAATTCATCAGGGTTGAATACAGCATATGTTTCAGTAACTTCACTTTCTCTGTTAGCTAGGGTCATTTTATACAATACATCATCATCTGGTGTTTCAAAAGCTATTCCATCCGGAGTACAAAATATAGTGCAATTCATTTTGCACAACAGGTTCCTACCTAATAAATTCACAGGGCTGGTGTCACACACCACAAAGCGGTGCATTTCTGAACATTTCCCTATGCTGACTTTCCCTGGTTCAGTAAGATATGTCTTAATTTGCCTGCTGGACACACCAACTACTTTGATCGTTTCATCCGAAAGAGGAAGATTCTTAACATCAGCTGATCTAACAGTTGATCGAGTAGCACCAGTATCTACTAGGAAAGTAATATTTTCATCATTAACCCTCCCATCTACGAAAGGTCCTGTCTGGTCTACTTCTAGAGTTGCGCCAAGTACACACTCTTCTTCCTCCCTTCGGCACGGTCAATAGCTCTCTTCTGCGTCACTCTAATCGCGTTGTAGCCAATACTGCGAGACAGCGCTAGCGCGTGGCAGCTTATTTACCTGTTCTTCATTGTAGAATCCCGATTCACTACTATACTTCTGTGTGTTTCTGCTCTGTGGAAAAGGCGGCTTTGGCACCTGATTCTGTGGGGGAACAACTTGCTGCTGTTGCTGCAGTTGACCACTCACCTCATGCTGCACCTGTGGGTTCAATGATGAATTTTCATTGTTAGTACTCGGGGAAACTTACACTCGGATTTCCAATGCCCTATCCTGCCGCAATTATGACACAGCAATTTCTTCTTAGCTTCTTCAATGTTCCCTTTGTACTTCCCATTATTAAATTTTGGCTTGGTCCCTGCTTGTTTCACCAATTGTGCTTCCTGTCTCTCCGCTACCTTTACCTGTGCCCACAATGCCTTCTCCTTTAACTTTCGCTGTTTTGCTTCAATTTCATCACTGAAGTATTTAGCATGTCTCAATACTTCATCTATTTTCTTGTTTTGCCAATCTATCGTATGCTGTTTAATCATATCACCAATTTCTGGTCGTAAACCATATACAAATCTGTATGCAAAATGGCTCAAATCCTTTTCACTCAGATTCTCATCTCCGCTAAACTGCTTAAAAGCTTGTATTAGCCTCTCATAGTACGCATGTACTGACTCTTTACTTTCCTGGTGTGTTTGATCAATTTTTACCCAGTCTGTTTCTTTGGGGGGCACTTTATTTTTCAGAAATACCATAACTTGCTCATATTTCTTCATTACCTCAGGGTCGGGTGCTCCTGTTTTAGGAACCCTAGGAAATTCCTTGGTTGGCCAATTTATCATCAATTTGCACTCTGACCATAGATCTGCTGGTACTATTATGTCAAACAGACTATTCAAATCAATCCATAGTACTTTAGACAATTTTACAAATCTGTCTACCTGTCTGTACCACTCGACGTTTTTTTTTGCGTAGTCGAGGGAAGTCATTCGTAAATGACAAAATATCCTGTCTTGTCTATGGGACATGTACATATCCTCTTCCTGGAATCTCTCTCATAGGGCACTCTGTCACTACCTTCTCCTTTTCTCTTACAGGAAAGGCTGAAAATGTCTTATCCGAGGCATCATCGCGTTTTCTATACCACCTGCTTCTCCATTTATCCACGTCTAACCATTTTCTCAGCAAAATGATTATGTCCTTAATTTGAACTATTCGTCCTGTGGTGTTCATGTTCTCAATGTCCTTTTCAGTGAATTCTACTCGATAAGGTTTCTGTAAGGCTTTTAGCTTTTCAATATCAATACCCATTTCATTTGCTACTTCTTCTAACCTTTCATGCAAGTTTTTTGCTCTCCAGGTCACACTTTTGCACAAAAATAATAATTCTTCATCCTGATAGGTTTTCAATTTTTCTGTCGGGATTGTCCCTACGATTAACTCTTCCAATACCAATTCGTAACTTGGCCACATCAATTGATTGGGATTCTTTGTCCTTCCTCTGCAAGCTTCTTAACCATTCACTTAACTCGTCTGTTGATGGTCCTACTGGGTTTTCTATACTTCCATGTCCAAAATCATTTTGTGTTTCGGACACTGTCTCTATCATTGTCATATGTCTTTCTGCACAATTCTGATCTACAAATCGATTATTTGTAAAATTTGGTTCCATTACACTCATAGTTTGCCTCCATGGATTCTCATTCTGACTCACTCTTGGTTGTTCTACAGGGTTACTATTTCTGTAAGGGACTGTCAAACAATGCTCACTGTCCTTCTGTTTTTCAAAAATGGGCATTACTGGACCTATTGTTACTGGAACAGTTACTGCTTCTAGATTCTTGGTCAATTCTCCTATTTTCTCAGTTAATTCCAGGGTTGTTTTTGCTAATTCTATAGAATTTTCTCCATCTGTTCTTCCTTCTGATCTCTTTTCTACCTCTCTGGTACCACTGTTTTAACTCAAGGGATTCTGGTTCCGATTTTATAATTCGCATTGTTTCTCTCATTGGGGCACTTGGAGTTAATATTTCTGGTTCTGATCGATACGGGGGGTGGATTTTTATAAAACATATCATCAAGAACATCATCCTCTGACTCACTCGCTCCATACCCTCTCGATTCCAAATTATGCCTCTTTTCCGCACACTTTCGACCTTCATTCTCTCCTACAGTTCTTACAGGGAACACACCCTCAGTCATGCTCGCATCTCGCCATCTCTTCATTCGATCACTATGCGTTTCGTGTCCGTATGGCCTTCCAAACCAGTACCTATATCCTCTACCACTTCTTTGTCTTTCTCGTTCATGCATTTCGTCTTCCCATTCTGTCAAAGCCTCAAACTGTGTCGGTCTAGGTCTTGGTTCCAAATTCATCATTTGCTCCCGTAATTTTCTTAAAACAGCCAAATTAAATGAACCATGCTCTGGAAAAGCCAATACTCCGTCGTCCTTGGTGTATCTCACCCAGTTATCTAACCAAATACAAGTATGATACCCATATTTCGCAATCATAAAGGATGCAGGGGTTTTCAGTGGAGGAAGTAACTGTCCTTCCCTAGTCTTAACTGGTTTGTCTTTCTTAAACCACTTCTTAATTCTCCCTAACCAGGTTTTCTTCTCCTTCTCTGGTGGGTCGTAATACATTTTCTTGTCTTTCACGCAACGCTAGTCCCTCTTTACAACTGTACCGCTAATCTATCCAATCATAGCGCAACTTCACACTAACGCACCTATTCAGAGCGTCCACGTCACTGTCACAGTCCTCGAATCCTAGCGCGACTTACACTAACGCACCAATAAGAAGCGTCTAGGTCACCCTGCTTCTTCTCCAATCCTAGCGCGGCGTACACTAACGCACCAATCCGGGGAGTTCTGACTGACTGTCCAATCCCAGCGCGGTCGTTCTGACATCAGCAGCCGCTGCGGCAGCTCCTGCTCCTGCTTCTGTCTACCCCTCCTTTACAAATCCGCTCAGTAAGTTTTTGTTTCAATTTCTACACTTCTGTTAGTAACAACATAGAAACATCTCCATTGTCCGCTTCGCTAACCAAAGAACAACAAAAAAGACCTTCCTCACGAGAATTCCGTCTTTCCCGAGAGCAGCGCTTACCTCTGCCCTACTACGGAATCATTACTTCCGTTGATAAAGTAGCACATCCCTCTACTTCACCCTTCTAACAAGCATTAGCTAATTGTTTCTCTAGTATTTAAGACAGATAGTTCGAGACCCAATGCTCCTGAGAAATAAACCTAGAGTTTCGTAACCAACCCAAATGCCTTTGCATCCACACTCGTTCACACAAGAAAATGTAGTACATTCACACAGAATCCTGTCTTTTCCCGAGAACAGCGAACAGTCTGTTCTACTACAGAATTATAACACACGTTAACAAAGCAGCGCTTACCTCTCCTTTGTCCTTCTAACAAGCTCAGAGAGTACCTATTACCTTTCCAGTGATAAGTGTTATCGGAATCCCAGTTGGATCCCTGGTACCTAAGACCGGAACTTCACAGGTAACCTTCGCTATCATACACACTTCTCTCACACGGAAAATGTCTCTAATGGCAACACACGACGATGTCACCGAATCCCCTGTGTACCTACAGGGCAACAACAATTCCGTCTTTTCCGAGAGCAGCGCTTACCTCTGCTCTACTACGGAACCGTTACAACCTTCCGACTTCCTACATCCCAGAAGCCGTACCAACAACATTAAACTCAACACAACTCAACATAGAGTGTTAGTACATAAATCAATACCAATCAATTACCAAAATCAATAAGCAATGTACAAGCAATAATCACTAAACCAAACAATAATTAACCATCATACTGCTACCAGAAAAACTGCTCCAGGGCGGAGTGCAAAATCCCTCCCTACTGTCACGGACTAAAGATCTCACACACACACACACTATCCATACATTCACTGGTGGGGCCCATAACACCAACACACTCACCATCAGTCCGTGCGAGTGGCGATTATCCTTCCGAGCACTGGATAATGAGAGGGGAAAAATACCACTTTACCCTAATGAGCAACAAACCTGCAAACCCTTCTTATACTCACTAGGCCCTAGATTCCACATTTGGTATTTCCCTCTTGACTGGGATGGATATGTTAGTTGTAGATTTAGGTGAATTTCTAATACTCTAATTAACCTTTTCATTAGCACATTTCAATGAATAAACAACCCAACTCATTTCTGTAGATGTTCAAATCCAAATTTATATTAATATTGCAGATTAAATCATTCATTTGATCAGGTTGCCATTCATATTTACCTATTCTGGCTAAGGTCGTCCTCTATGTCAAATTTTGCAGTCTCGCAAATCTATGCCCATCAATTTAGCAGGTTAAGTTCATCAGGATTTTGGGCATTAATTCAGTCCGTCAAAGATTCAGGCTAACAGCTGTCCTGCAGTGTCACCGTCCTCTCCGTCAGCATATCATCAGGAAATCGAAGGAGCGACAACGTAATTACCTCTCTATTCTACCGTAATTGATAGTAAAATTGATGTTAACAAGTATCAAAATTTGGGCATCCGACTTCGCTGATTGGACAATCAGGGATCATCTTTTTGGGTTCTCACAAAAGTGTCTTTTGGGTTATGACCCTTGCCAGTTTCGGTTCACACAACAGTCTCTGTTCAAAATATTTGGCTGACGTCCCAGGCTGTCCTTGGAAGGTACATGTTCATCTGGGGTCAGGTCCAGGCCATAGTTGCTCGCGGTGATGCATGCGCACTTCACCCAGAACCTTGAGCAATGGAGCCGGTTTCATCGGATACAGGAGTTAGCCATTTTGTGGCCACTTGAAATGGTCAACTTAAGCAAAGAAACACAAAAACGTAATTAATACATAGAAATGACTAATTAAATGTTATTCCCTAGCTAATACCCATAGGTGTGTGTATTTATCTAGCCAAAAGCAACACTCAATGCGGTTTATACTTACTAAATAAAGCACGAATCACAAGTACATCACCAAAGCGACATATATCATATCATGCAATGTTCTAATTATCTATCATTAGTATGCATCTGAAATTTAGTTCACGTCATTAATTAGGCCACGCAGATGCAAATCCCACGTGTATTTCAATCATTAATAAGGTTGATTAATTATTTCCACATCACTCCAAACCTATTAGTACGATTATAATTAATTTATTAATCTAATTAATAAAACGACATGCAAAATGGGGTGGCTATACAAAATTTTGCATAACCCGCTCCAGCAATCTAGTGGATATTTCTTGTCCTGAGTCTGTGCCCCTTGACTGTGTTTGTCTCCCTGACTCGTTGTCCAAGTCTCGTTGGCCCAATTTCTCTATCAGAGTGTTTGTGTCCCCTTAGATCTGCATCATTGTATCCCAGCCCCAACTTTTGCATCAGCTTGGCCCTCACACCTGTCACTGTGACTCAATGTATGTGTTATCTTTATCAAGTGTCAAAGCAATCATGCATGAATGTCTTTTTCACCTGTCCAAAGGTGGGTGTCTTCCTTAGCCGACATCAATGTTTCCATGGCTTACAGTGGGCCACAGTATCCAATTGGTCCTGGTCTAAAATACTTGTGTCCCATTCCAAGTGTTCTTGTGGTAGAACATATTAGTACTAGTTTAAGCTTTGTTAGTGTATGTGGGGAACTAATATGGGAATAGGAACATGTGTGGGGACACAGGTGCTTGTTTGTGTGGGTGATAGCAATTATTATTGTTTGTTCTGACTCAGTGTAAACATCTCATTGGCCCACTGTCTGTGCCACCCTCAATAAATTTTCATGTTGCCCTCAGCCCTCACAGTGACTACGTGGCCCGCTGTGTTCATTTCTTTGGACTTGTGCCCATGCATTGCTGTTGCTATGCCTGGTTCTCACTGGCTTGTTTTCTGCAGGTGAGTGTGCCAGTGCTATTTAGCTTGGTGTTTTCCCACAAGGTGCATTTCCTATTTATTTGTGCCTGTATTCTAGTGGTTGCTGGTGAGATGCAGAAAGTAGGTGGACATATGGGGTGATACCCATGCTTGGGGTGACGGGGAGGCGCTGGACTTCAGTATTAGGTTCTCTCCCCATTCTCTGTTAGGAGGAACTTTGATCTATCGCCCCCCTGGTTCTGCTCGTTCTTTTTAGCAGTCTTGGGGTGATGCATTGACCACTAGGGCTCTTCAATTTTCGCAGATTCTGGTTTTAGGGGATTTGAATATCCACCTCGATCAGGCGGAGTCAAAAGATGCCATTGCACTGGGGGATATTCTTCAGCTTGCCCAACTGTCGCAATGGGTCATCCATCCGACTCATCAGGGCGGTCATATCCTTGACCCTATATGCTCTAATTTTAGCATTTCAGTTGAGGATCCTCTGCCAGTTTCATGGTCTGGCCATTTTATTACCTTATTTTCCTGGAAGCTAGTTTCGGCCCGTGTTATGGGAGCTAACTCTCGGAAACCAGCTTTTAAAAAAGTTGATCCCTCTACTTTGGCGGTGGTTCTGGCGGCCTCTAGACCTGCCCTTACCCCAGACCTCGAGGGGAGTCTTGCGGGCTTCACGAATTGGTTAGCCAAGTCTATGCCTTTGCTTGCTACTCCAACTTCATCTAGATTTTCGAGGGCCTCACCTTCTAATCCCTGGTTTTTCACTCAGACTTGCGCCTGCTTAAGCAGGAATGTAAAAAACTTCGGTTTTGGCGCTTTAGTGGTTACTGTCTCTTGGCTAAGGCCACCCTTAGGGGCAGACAAAAAATGTACTATTCTGCCATTTTTCAGGCCAAAAAACAATATTTCACAGCCCGCATTGAGCAGGCCCGTAACAACTCCAAGGAGATTTTTCATATAATTCAGAGTTTTACGTCTCCTGCAGCTCAAACGTGTGCTCTCCTGGCCATGGAGGATTGGTACAATATCTTATCAAATTTTTTCTTAGATAAAATTTGCCTGATTCAGGAGACCTTCATTTCTTGCCCTGGTCCTCCCCTTGTCGCGGGGCCTGCTGTGCCACCGCAGGGTGCTTTAAAACAAGTGCTGTCAGCTTTTGCCACTGTGGATCTGGTCAGTTCTCTGAAGATCCTAAAGGGTTTGAAGTCTTGTTCCCCCACGGATCCCTGCTCGGCGAGACTGTTGGCAGCTGTAGCGGAGATTATTAACTCTGAGGTTAATGCCATTATTAACGCTTCCCTTGGTGAGGCCCGGCTTCCGTCGGAGTGGAAACAGGCCAAAATTCTTCCCCTTTTGAAGAAGCCTACTCTCGACCCTCTAACTCCTGGGAACTATCGCCCGATTTCTCTCCTCCCCAGCCTAGCCAAAGTCTGTGAGAAGGTGGTCACCAGACATCTCACTGAGTTTGTGGATAAATCTGATACATTGCATCCGGCGCAGTCTGGGTTTCGAGCCTCTTACAGCACGGAGACAGCGTTGGTTGAGATCTCTGAAGCCATCCGTGACTGCTTAGATGCTAGGGGTAGAGCAGCTTTGGTTATGCTCGATCTGTCGGCTGCTTTTGACACAGTCCCGCACTCCAAGCTGCTCACCCGCCTCACGGAGATTGGTGTCTCTGGTTTGGCTTTGGCCTGTCTGTGGTCCTTCTTGAAGGGTGGGCACAACAGGTTTGGCTGCCATCGGCTGCCTCTTCTTCGCAGGAGGTAACTACGGGTGTACCTCAGGGGTCTTCTTTTTAATATCCATGTTACTCCTCTGGTCTCTTCGACCGAGGAGTTGGGGGCTAAGGTGATAGCATATGCTGACGACACCCAGCTCCTCTTCACATGGGGTAAGGATGCAGACTCAGTACTGCCCGTACAGACGTGCTTGTCTTCGGTATTTGGGTGGCTTGCAAGGGCTCAACTCAAGTGTAACTAAGACAAATCTGAGATCCTTCTCTGAGGCAACTTCTCCCTTGACTTCCGAAATAGGATTTAGTTTCCTGGATTTCCCTTTCCTTCTTCTAATGGGAAATCCGCAAAAAATATAGGAGTATCGTTTGAGGATAACCTCTCCTTTTCTGTTCAGGTGAATAAGATTTCAGGCTGTTGTTTTGGCCTCCTTAAAACACTCAGGAGTTTTCTCCCTCTCCTCCCTAGGTCTGCCAAAGAGACGGTTATTCTGGCATTAGTCTTGTCTCGTTTGGATTATGCTAATGCCCTGTATATTGGCATCCCTGTCTACTCTATGAATAAACTGCAGATGAACCAGAAAGCGTCCGCCAGGCTGCTTTTGGGAATCGCTAGGAGGAGTAGTGTGCGTCTTAATCTCCGCGCCCTGCACTGGTTGCGTGGCGGAGATGGTTAAATTGAAATCATTGGTAATTCCGCACCGTGCACTTTATGACCATGGACCCATCTATCTACAGAAACGGTTCTCTTTTTATGTCCCGTCCAGACTATTGCGTTCTTCTGCCCTTTTGTTGGCGACGGTGCCTCGCTTCTCCCGCTTTAAATTGGGTGGTTGCTCTCTTGCTGTTAAAGCCTCTCAGGCTTTGAATGTTCATCCATTCTTTTTGAGTAACACTCAAGACCCGTTCGTATTTAAGAAACTATTAAAAACTCACCTGTTCCCGTAATTGCTGGCCACTTTGTCGAAACTCCTCTTGGCTCCGCGCTGGGACACTCTTTGGGGTAGCTATTGCGCGCTATAAAAGGATCTAACATAATATAACCTAACATATTCAGATGTTTTATTGGTTGCGTCACTGGTGGAGAATTAGCATTTACACCTCTGAATCTACTGTATATTGGTTATGATTGGTGTTTGATTGTCAGTCATTGGACATTTATGTCAATGTAGGTATCAGCCCTAGGTAGCTTTTAGATGAGGCACTAAGTAGTACACTGAGGTGAAGGATGGTTGAAGGTAGATGTTTGAACTGTGTTTAGAAATGGGGACTCTCCATCCTGAAAGCCGTGGTGGGGCAATCATCTCTATGTTGCAATAAGTAATTAACAAAGAGGAAGAAGATAAGCAGAGTTCAGCATGACTTCAATGAGGGATACATATTTCCATTTCCATAAACAATTGATGATATACCTGCTGCAATTAATTGAACAGTTGTGACAGTGGTACAAAATTGCCATTGAAGTGTGTGCCCCCAAGATCAAATGAAAACAACATTGCTAAAGAGGTAACTAGATCCAGAAGATCAAAACCATAAATGCTGACATTATCAATCTAACTTAATGTTTAAAAAGAGAATTGCTGTAATCACTTTGGCTAAAAACCAGAACTTAGTATTGAGAAACGGAAAAAGGTAGAAACATTGTAGGGATGAAAATAAAGCATTACACCTGACATCTTTAGGGTGGTCATCCACCAATGCTTTGCATGCCTCCTTCAATTTTGTGACCACATTTTTTGCTGGTATTAGGACTCTGCACACTTTGCCACTCCTAGACTGTGCTAAAGTGCTTGTGCTCACTTCCATAAACATGGCATTATAGGGTTATCCCCATTTGGCATAATTAATTTACTTATAAGTGTCTAGTGAAGTGGTAATACATGCACAGTAGGTCTGTAAATTAAATGGTTCTAGTGGGCCTGCTGCACCGATTGTGCCACTCAGTTAATTAGCCCTTTAACCAGGTCTCAGACCTGCCATTGCAGAGCCTGTGTGTGCAGTTTACACTGCCATGTCAACCTGGCAACTTTTGCAAGCCCCAAACCTTCCCTTTTTATACATATTTCATCCCGAAAGTAGGCCCTGGACAACCCAGTGGGCAGGGTTCAATGTAATTAAAAGGCAGGACATGTAATTGTGAGTTTTTTAAATATGCTTTTCACTACTGCAAGACCTATCTCCCCAATAGGATAACATTGGGATTATCGTATTACATTTTATAAGTGTAATTTCAAATTATGGGAGAGATAAACATTTCATGTCTGGTGTCTCTGGAATCACAATTTAAAATACAAACTTATGGTCAAGTTGATTTTTAAATTCAATTCTGAAAATGCCACTTTTAGAAAGTTTTCCTTTTCTTGCTGTAGCTATTTGGTGCATGTAGGCAATCCTTCTAGATGACCACATGCCATGGGAGATTAGGTGTGTCTCAATGGGCCATCTCTGGGAGGATGGGAGGGAGGTGCTGGGTACAGCCTCATTTTCACTTGAATAGGCACTGTCATATCAAAACACAAGGAACTTCATATCCCTGTTTAGTGAATCAGAATCAGAAACAGCTTTATTCGATTTTAAAATACAAAACCATAAAAGCAGATATACATCACATTACATTCATTAGATCAAACTTCCAAGGTTAAAAATAACAGCATATTAAAAATAATCTAGTTCATAGAGATCCTGAATCTAATAACGGTTTTTAGAAACATAGAGACCGAAAATATAAGAAATTCATCGTCTAACATTTGTAATCTGACCAGCGCCGCTCTACATTGTCTCAACCCTAGCTTTTTTAAAACTGGTCGAAGAATACTTTTTCTAGGTTCTGAATAAAATTTACAAAAGAGAATACAATGGATGGAGGATTGGACAGAAATCTGATCGCAGGGACAAGGAGTAAGTTCCTTGAGCCAGCAATTCTTCTCAGGGAATGTGACCATTCTATGAAAGATGTCAGCCCTAAAACGAGATAGCAGCATACGAATATAGCAGCTGGGGACTAGTTTCAAGTATGGTTGGATACCCGGGTTAGTAATAAGTAGCTGATTGGCCATAACAGAGCTCTTGCGTTTCTCTAACATCCAGCGTTCCTCTGAAAGGAAGTGCAGACAAATTTGCTTGAGCTTCTTTCTTGAGAAATTCGCCATGCTAGCTGGAGAGTTAAAGAACTCCGGATGGCCTAGCTCAGTAAAGAATTTCCTTACATAATTGAACCAGGGAATTTTCAATGCTCCATCTAGGCCTAGGCAATCCTTTATTATTTCCCTGTTCAGGACTGTCTCAGTTCCAGACCAGACTTTATGCCACAGCAAGATGGGCTCCAGTTTGATGAGATCAGCAATATAGGGCACGCCCAACTCTTGATGACAAGCATAAGAAGAAGTTGACCCCGGCACAGCCAGTAAATACCGCAGGAAAGCATTCTGGCAGATCTGGATTTGAGTACTTGAGGTGTTCACAATCCCCCAAATTCCTGCACCATATATTGCAGTTGATACACACTTAGCTCTATAAATATCAAGCAAGACTGGTAGCGGGCGACCTCCAACCCTATTTGAAAAATGTTTAACCGCCCCAATTGCTCGTGAGAATGCTAGCTTTCGGGAATCACCTGCCGCTGTCCAAGTTCCCTTATTGTCAAAGGTGATACCTAAGTACGAAAAAGTATTAACTGTCATGATTTTCTTGTTGGATAAAAATGAATTACAGCTGAGATTATTCTTTTTTGTACAGCACATGTTAAATGTTTTGCTTATATTAATCTTTAGGCCTCTACTGCCCATGTATTCGGAAAAGCTAGTAATCGATCTCTGGAGACCGATTTGGGTCCGGGCCATGATTACAGCATCGTCTGCGTATAGGAGAATGGGGATAAAGGAGTTACCAATTTTGGGATAGTCCTGCTTATCTCCCAGGAGGTGAGACGCGACCGAATTAATATATAAGTTAAATAATAAAGGTGCTAAAATACAGCCTTGTCTCACACCCTTTTCTATGGAAAATTTGGAGGTACAGTCCCCCTTATCCCCATAACGTACCCTTGCGCCCGCCTCCCGATATAGTTCTCTAATAAATATAAGGAGGTTTGGGTCCACTCCCATTTCCTGCATGGTTAGCCAAAGTTTATTGTGGTTGATGCAGTCAAAGGCCGAACTTAAATCCACAAATGTAAGAAATAAGTTCTCTTTTTTTGCCTCGACATATTTGGCTACTAGGAGTGCTAAATTCAGACCTTGCTCAATTGTGCCTAGGCCTTCCCTAAAACCGTATTGAAATTGGGAGAGAGTACCTGTGTCGTTCACCCATGCTTGTAGTTTGTCGAGTATGACTCTCCCCGCGATCTTCATGAGTGAATCAAGTAAGGAGATCGGTCTATAGCATTTAGGTGAACTACGATCTCCTTTCTTGAAAATGGGTACCACAATGGCTTCCTGCCAGGTCTTTGGGAAGCCCGTTTTAGTGAAACTGTTAAGAACGTTGGTTAGCAGGGGGGCCCATAACTTACTATTAGCCTTAAAAACATCAACGGGAACGCCATCCGGACCCGGGGCCTTACCCGCTGGGCTCTTATTGATGGCTATCATAACTTCCTCCATAGTAAAATCGATGTTTATTGGATAGGGTACTATGTCCTTATTGCCTGGAACAAAGTCCCCTTCTATCTCGACCTGAGAGTCCTTTGTGTAAAGTTCACGGAAGAAGGACAACCAGCCTTCTTCCGAGATTGCTATTACAATGGAGTCTGTTGAACCTTTGGAAAAAAACGGAGCATTCACCGCTTTCCAAAATGCGGTATTATTTTTGGAGATACAGGTTTCCCGAAGAGTACTCCAGGCTTCTTGTTTAATTTGTTTTTTCCTTTTTTTTACTGCCTGTTGATAGGCAGATCTGGCTGATCTAACTTCGGCCATTACCCTAGGCTCCCTTTTTAATTGTTCCATTAAATGAGCGTGGGTCTTGCTACACTCTCTATCGAACCATCTCTTAATTTTATTTGCCCCAGGGTGCAGTGGTCTCGTGAGTAGCTTTTTAATTTCCTCCGAGATACTAAGAAAAGCATCATTGACTTTAAGAGGCTCAATGTGCTCTGTAAGACAGATATTAAATTCCTCTTCCTTGGAGCGAATTAACTTTCCTAGGAAGGCCACTGGTTCCACTTTGTCCCATTTAAGGGTATAACCGTTCTTCTTTGCAAGTTCTTAATTGAAGTCATACAAGGTCTGGGTCTTAGTAACCGTGTTCTTATTACCCAGCATTGTATTAAGGGACATACTAAGCGGTAAGTGGTCGCTCATTGCTACCTCGCATGTTTCAAACGCAAGAATATAGTGAGAATAGCGTTTGGATATTAACATGAAGTCAATTATTGATTTGCAGCCCCGTCCAATGAATGTGGGGTTAAAAGAGACTGGTGGGGAGCATAGGTCGTTCACAAAGCCCAGGTCCAGGGAGAAAAGTATCTCATTGAGGTGTTTTCCCAAAGATGTATGTGAGAAATGTGTCACAGGAACACCATCCATCTCTCCCAGTCCACATAGGTTTTGGTCGCTCAATGGGCATAAAAAATAATTAAAATCGCCCATCCAAATCACACAGCTATCAATGCGTTCTTTTTCGTCTATATTTTTAAGGGTCTCAAGTAATTCTTTGTAGGTCGAGGCCCAAGCATCTTTCGGTATGTTGTTATAGAAGTTTATCAAATTAATGTTTTGATTGCCTCCCAGTGTTACATGCAAAATCTGGTAGAAGATGGAGTTGGAGAAAAAAGAAATCTTAATTTCCTTTAAGCAGTTTGAGACATAAATACAGAGGCCTCCTTTATTTCTCCCTCTCAGGGTGTGTACAGCTGGCGTGTGGTAAGTACGATAACCATTCATGTGAATGGGCTCAACCGTCCAACATTCCTGGAGGCAGACAATCGAAAACCGTTTAATAAAGGAAGCACAATTTATGTCGCCTAACCTGGAGGACAGCCCTGCAACATTCCAGGATAAAAAACTAATAGAATGGCATGTGTCGCCCTCTAAAGATGAGATCACTATGGGGGTTACACCAGGAGCAACAGATTTGAAGGATCCGCTGCTCGGCAGTGTGAGATGGTCAGTTTTCTCATTGTCCTCAGTATTAATAGGGATAATTCCTAAGTTGTTCTCTGAGGAAGTTAACGATTTTACAGGCCATGGGTCTGTCGGTGAGGTTGGCTTATCACCCACTACGACTTCCCCCGCAAATTCGACGGCATTGTAATTCAGGGGTAGTCAGTCGACCATATCCAGACTGCTATACCTATTTGACAGTGGAATGGTCTCCAACCAGCCTTGTCTGGGTATAGGCAACATACCTCTTGCCTGGTTAGTGTGTGTTTTTGCCCTCCCTACTAGTTCCCACCGCTTGTTTGCTGAATGATGAGGATAAAAGTAATCGAGAGGTAATGGAATGATGTTTGTGTTAGGGTCAAGAGATTGTACGTGCTGGATATATTTTACAGCCTGAGTGTCCTTAAAATTAACAATTATACAGTCTCCCAGTATATCTTTATTCCTTCTGCCGACCCAACTAACTCTCCGTACAAATAGGATTTTAGTATGAATGTTAGGAGGGAGGGGTCGGTTGCAATTAAGCCAATAGATAGTTTTGTTCCTCAATTCTAAATAAGACTCATTAGTTTTTCCCTGCAGGCCAGGCACTCCCGCCAGTATAATGACGTAGGGTGAGGATTCTGGGGGAAGGTCTAAGGTAGGTAATTTGGGAACTACATCTTGGACAGAAGCAGTTCCATTTACTACCTCATTACTATCTTGTGGAATAAGGTTATTGGTTTTTGTGTTAACTTCCGATGGTTTCTGCTGGGGCTTTACTCCTGCATAAGAGTTTTGAAGGCCACTACTAGTCATGATATTTTCAATACGGGCTGTGTTTGCACAATTGTCCCCTAATAGTCCCAAGTGCTTATCGATTAGCGGCAAAGCCATAGGGGGAGGAGTTTTCTCTTTTGGGTTGCTGGCAGTTTTGGCAAGAAGAGGGTGTTCATGGAGCTCCCTAAGTAGGTCTGTCCTCAGACATTGATTATGTTCTAAATTAACAGAGGCGGTCTTTTCTAACTTCTGTAATCGCTCCTCAATCCTGGAAAGTCTATCCAGGATCAGGCGGGTTGAATTTTCAAATACTTCTATTATTTTGGACTGAAACCCGACATCAAGTTGCCTGGTCAGGTCTAAGGTGACTTCGTTCAGAGGATATTCGGCAGCGCCCAGGGTAATGTTAGACGCAATTGTTTTATTTTTATGTTTATTTTTTGACCCTCTTGGTTGTCTCCCCCCTTTTGCTTGCGGAGCAGCCTTAAATTTCGGTTTTGCTCCTAAATTTAAGGGGGAGAAGGAGGAAAGTGAGGTAGCCTCGGTTATTGCATGTAATTGTGCGCGAGTAGAAACACCTTCAGTTAAATTGTTAGCAGCAACTGCCGTGGTGGTTATAGGTGTAGTAGACCTTATAATATCTCTGCGCTTGTTACTGTCAATAATTAAATCCGTACTAAGATCTGCACTTTCAATTTCGCTAGACAGACATTCAGTTAGTATAGGGTTAGTAGTGGTTGCCCCTGGTGTAGCAGATGAGGCGATTTTCCCTAGAGATGAGCGTTTGGTTGTAAAGGGTTCTAGCGATAAACGTCGCTCAGTAAGGTCTATCTCTCGTTCTAGAATGTTAGCAGCTCTAACAATGAAATTGTCCAGGGTCCCTGCCATAGATGTACCAGCGGCGGCATTTTTATTCCTGGACATTATTCCCACCAATATCGATTAGAAGGTCACAGTCAAATACGCTTACTAGGATGTAGGGGGGGTGACCCAGCCCAGTGTCTCCAGTCTCGAACGGCCTCAAACGGCCCGCTCTTAGCCCGGTCTTCGCCCCGGGCTTAGTCCCGCGCGCGTCCCGCTTGCGCGCGGTAGGAAAAGTGCAAGGTGAAGACAAAGGGGCGTGAGGGGAGGAGCCGGGAAGAGGATGCAGCTGCGCTCACCGCCAAGCAGCCTGGTCCTCGCAGTCCCGCATTCAGATGTTGGTAGTCCGGTGGATATCGCCCCCAGGGCAGCGCGGCGTTCTCGTGATGAGCCCACAGTTGTCAGCAGTTGTCAGCAGTCCCAAGCCTACGAGCGGCACCCGTGAGGCGGGTGCCGCGAGGCGTCAAGATCCTTCTGGGGGAGGAGCCGGGAAGAGGATGCAGCTGCGCTCACCGCCAAGCAGCCTGGTCCTCGCAGTCCCGCGTTCAGATGTTGGTAGTCCGGTGGATATCGCCCCCAGGGCAGCGCGGCGTTCTCGTGATGAGCCCACAGTTGTCAGCAGTTGTCAGCAGTCCCAAGCCTACGAGCGGCACCCGTGAGGCGGGTGCCGCGAGGCGTCAAGATCCTTCTGGGGGAGGAGCCGGGAAGAGGATGCAGCTGCGCTCACCGCCAAGCAGCCTGGTCCTCGCAGTCCCGCGTTCAGATGTTGGTAGTCCGGTGGATATCGCCCCCAGGGCAGCGCGGCGTTCTCGTGATGAGCCCACAGTTGTCAGCAGTTGTCAGCAGTCCCAAGCCTACGAGCGGCATCCCTGTTTAGTGAGTCTGGAGCCAGGGCTGAATGGGTGGGCATCTGTGAAGCCATATCTTTGAAGTTTCCCCCACTACAAAGGGACCACTGGTATAAGTATTGGACCTCAAACACCACCATTTCAGTACACCTTGAGACATGTGGATACTCTGCCAGGAAAAAGGACTGCTGTGTTACTGAAGAACTACCATTCTGCTGGGCTGCACTCTGCTAGACTCCTACTTTGCTCTGCTGATCTGCTGATCTGCTTATAGGAAACAATTGGTCCTTCAAACAAAAATAAATAAGGAAAACGATAAATATAGACCAGAATCAGTACTATATTAGGCAGAAATGTCCATCCGGACATATAGATTTAATGTTTTAACCGTAATTATTCAAAATCAAAACGAAAGTGATAGAGTGGGACACAGTCCTGTATCCTTCAACATAAAACATATAAGGACAATCACATGTAAAAAGACATTTTTCAGGCAAAACAACAGCTTAATGCCAATTACAATGGTAGGGGCAAGCTTTTTGAAAGTAGACAGTAATGCACAAGCTTTTTAACAAGTGAGTTTAACGTGCATGCTGTCTAAAGAGTCGACGACGTTTCGATCTATACCGAGATACATAGATCATCATCAGGACGAGAGTAAACTAGCCTGAACACACAATGCCTGTGTAAGAAATGAGAAAACGGGAAGGGAGGCAGGGAGACAACATTAGCATTTGCAGATTTCAGGAATTGACAGTTGACAATTGACACAACCAAACTAGCGACCAGATAATCAGTGGGATGTAGAGCAGCGCAGTAATGGTTCATTTTTACAACCAACAAATTTACAAATAGAATAGTACCGCCGTTTAAGACACATGCGGGTGAATGAGAATTCTGTGAAACCGCATATTTTAGAAGAAGACGCGCGAGTGAATCTTACAGTGGTAAGAGGAAGAATAACCCTATTAAACCGGTGGGCTAACTATATAGCCATATGCGATATATTACACAGTGACAAGGCAATGTGGGGCCGCGGAAGGGGTGCATGAAGAAGCCCCAGAAAGTGCATGAGTTGTGGCATACCGAGGTGATCTGCTGCCTGCTGCCCTCATGTCTGGGTGAGAAGGACTGGACTTGCATATCTTGACCCCAGTACCCAGAGTGACTCTAAGGGCTAGTTGGCTGGCCTACTGATCTGAAGCCTCAGGGATATACCAGGCATTCAACCCCTGCACCTTTACTCTGCTAACTGTGAGCCTACCCTGCCAAATGATGCCACCCCAGTCCTGAAACTTTAGAAGTTGGCTTAAGGTGCTTGCCAGCTGAACTGACACATCTTCTCTGCTGAGCGAGGCATCCACGAGCAGAACCAATGCATCTCGTCAGCTGAGCAGAGCATTCCGGAGCAGACCCGACACATCGCTGCTGCTGTGTGAATTGGACCGATCGCAAAAGACTTGCATCGCTGCTGCAACCTGCATCTTAGGACCAACGCCACTGCATGATCCTTCCCCCAGGGCAGCTGCTCTCATTGATGGCAGACTTGATGCCAAAACTTTGCATTGCAACTTCACTGCTTATCAATCAAGACATCGCCTCAGCTGGTCATTGCATCCCTAACACCTGACTTTCCATTGAAAGTCCTGTTGATGGGATCCTTGACATTGGCGCAACGGGACGTTGCACCACAGCCTCTCAGCATCTCTGAACCAATGCATTGCCTGGGTTACAAAACAGTTGGCAACCCGGATTTAAGGTAATCTGCTCAGTGGGCTTAACTGGATCCCTGTAGCCAGCCTGTGCTTCATCGCCGTCGACCTGAACTTGTAACTTTGTCCCGGTCCGGCGCGACCAGATAATTTGCAATAGTGCTTTATGCTTTTTGGCTCTATTTCTCACTATAAACTTTACAATTCAATATCTCAAGTTCTACTCATTGGAATTTTGATGTTTTGATCATGTTTTGTTTATTAAAATCAGAGCTATTTTTCCAACCTCGTGTGGAATCATGTTGTGTGGTGTTTTCACTGTTTTGGCTTGTGGCTTGCTCTCTGCCAAAAATCAAAAGGGAGTGGACCACTTGTCCTGTGTAGCCAGGGTCTTATTACTATTCTTTCCTTCGTAAAAGAACCCTCATAACCATACACAGGTACCAGAGGCGGCATGAACTGGGTTACCGCTTAAGTGTAAAAGTGCAGCATCATCATAGGGTCTTTTTTTGAATGTACGCTGCCCTCCACCCGGAGGAAGACCTTCTGGTTCAACAGTAGTGTCCAGACATGAAAAACAAAAAATGTGAGAGGGTTCGTATTTAGTGAGTTAAAATCTCTTGGTCATTGTTTCCATAGTGACTTTATTCTTGAAAGCTTGATCAGAGAGTTAAAAGAAAGGAGTGCGGGGTGAGACGGGGTTACTGGTCTCCCGTACTTGTCATGATATAGGGGTCAACATGTTTCAGCCTTCTGCAAGGGTCTAAAGGCTTTCATCAGGACCGTTATTTGTAGGAAGGCGCTCTGTCGCTCCTAAAGTGAGAAAACTTGTCACTTGTTCTGAGTAAAGGGGTCAGATCAATAGTATCTGTACCTAGAAAAGGTAGAAAAGGTTACTTTCACCAAAATTTTCTTAATTAAAGGTCATAATTTGCTGCTTCATGCGATCGTCTAGGGCAACTACTTATGTGAGGGGAGGTAAGTGAGGATAGTATGTAAAAGCAGAGCAAGTAGGCGGAAGTCAGGGACAGTTACGTGAGGTAAAGAGATGCTAATCTCGGCGAGATGAAATTAAAAACACTGTAGAACAATGCCTAGTTCATAACAAGGAGACACGTTGTGGTTAAAGAATTACAAAGCCCTGTAGATAATATCCAAGGTGTGTTTGTAATCATTCGGTGGACTCAAATTGTCAACATAAATATCATCAATAATAGCGAGTTGCCACTTATTGCGACGTGAGTGAGTTGAACTTTGTCACATCTTATAAACAGACAGTCGTTGGTGTTTCTAACAACACGCTGCGGTAATATGTCAATGCGTATTTACCTCAGACAAGATTAGTAACATTCATACGTGGATGCCCGGAGGCAGGGCGAGAATTCATTTCTGTATTTAAATAAAAGACAAAAGAGGTAAATTAGAAAGACCTTACTTTAGTTTGGAAGTTGTACCAAAACTGCGGCGGCCATCGGAGCTTACCGATTCTCGCACGTTCGGTGTCTGCATCTGCCTCTTCTCGCGGTACACCCAACCAGATTCGTCCGTGTAGGCTTACCGTTAAGAGGTGGAGAAGTAGTGGAGGTTGAAGAGGGACTCCACGTTATACGGTAAAGATTGGCAAAGTATCGTGGTTGGCACGGTACAAACGTGTGTTCGAACCCGTTAAATGAATATGGGTTATTATTGTGTGGGATTGTATTCACTGATTGAGGCGAAACATTGTTGTACGTGATTTAGAATTATATTTTGTTAGTGTATGATGTTGCCGGGTGAAACTATCATGATTGAGATAGAGTATGATGGTAGAGGAACTGCGATACTCTCATGATTCTGAACTTGAATGGTGGAATGAGTATGCGTTATGCGTTATGAGCGTGCCTTGGTGAATAGGTTAATCAAATACTACATTCTTGTTTGTTTCAAAATATTCATGTGATGGAATGCTTACGTGGCTAAGGTGTACCATGGGATATTATCGTTGAGGCCTTGTTTGTCCGTGGACAAACGATCAATCCAACGTTGTTCTTTCTCATACAAAATACGTTCGGCATTGTAGTTGACAGTTCTTAAACTTTCTAGGACTACCCATTTGAGGTCACTGGTGGCATGGTTGTTCTCTATGAAGTGTCTGCTCATTTTGGTGGTCGCTCTTTTGCAGTTCACGTTGCTTTTATGTTCTGTGATTCTCAATTTTATTTTTCGACAAGTCATTCCAATATATTTGAGGTCACATGGGCAGGTGATCATGTAAATTACGTGGGTAGTATTGCAGTTAGTATGCTGTCGCAATGTCCACGTAAGGTTAGGAAGAAGTTGGATGGTTTTGGTCACTTTTGTTAGGCTGCAGACTGAGCACGTCCCACATGGATAGTGTCCTGTGATCGGTGCAAGATTCCATGCTGCTGTTATGGTTCCTGTACTTGTTTGCAGAGCTGGTCTAGTATGTACTAGAAGATCTTTTATGTTCTTTGTTCTTTTGTTTGCAAACCTTGGTTTAGGCCATTGTAAAGTGTCAGAGGTTAGAATTCTCCAATTTTTGTTCACAATCTTTTTCACTGTGTTGGACATAGTATTATAAGTGGTGACACACGTTAGAAGATCATCTGGTTCTGCCCGTGTTGATGTCTGTAAAAGGTTTTCTCTCGGTTGGTACAAGGCTCTTTTCTGACACTTCCTTATGATTTTTACTGGATAGTCTCTTTTGATTAGTTTCTCACCCAATTCTTTGGCTTGAGTTTTATAAGTTTGAAGATTGCTACAGTTCCTCTTGAGTCTAAGGAACTGACTGAATGGTAGATTGTCTCTGAGAGGACGCGGGTGAAAGCTATTGTAAGACAGCAAGCTGTTCTTTGCTGTTGGTTTGTGGTACGTCTTAGTTTGGAGGAGGTTATTCTCTGAATAGATAGTTATATCTAGGAAGTCAAGTTTGTGTCTGTCAAAAGTGCAGGTGAATTTTAAACACTCGTCTCTGGAGTTGATCCATATAAGGAAATCTCCTAAAGACTCAGCAGTATCTTCCCAAATCATTATAACGTCATCTATGTAACGTTTCCAGAATTTTACTTTGGTCAGGTACGGATTGTCAGGGTTGTGAATGTATTTTTGCTCAAAGTCACTGACATACAGACCCGCCACACTAGGAGCAAAGGTGCTGCCCATCGATGTACCGTGGCGTTGTCTATAGAGGGTGCCCTCGTATTCAAAAAAGTTTTCAGTTAGAGCTAACTTGCAACACTGTAGTATGAAGTGTCTCGGTGTTGAGTTGGTCCAAGGTTCCGAGAATAGCACGTTTTCAAGTGTGTCTAGGGTCTTCTGTTGGGGGAGACTGGTGTATAAGCTTTCCACATCTAGTCCCACTAGATACATGGTGTTTTCATTGTATACCTGGTTGTCCAGTTGATTGAGGAGGTCACGTGTGTCCTTCAGGTACGTTGGTGTTCGTTGTACAAGAGGTTTGAGGAAATGATCGGCAAATTGTGAAAGAGGTTCCAAAACTGACCCAATTCCTGAGACAATTGGTCGTCCTGGTGGTGGGGATCTGTTCTTGTGTATTTTTGGTAGGGAATAGAAATATGGTGTTCTGGGTGATTTGGTCATTAGGAAATCTGCTTCGTGTTTTGATATCCACTGGTTCGTCTCAGCTTCTTCTATCATGGATTTAATGATACTTTGCAGTCTCTTTGTTGGGTCAATGGTAATCTTTTCATAGAATTTATGGTCTGATAGTAGGTTTTGACATTGGGTGTCGTATCCTGATTTGTTCAAGAGGACAATTCCTCCCCCTTTATCAGCAGGTTTGACAATTATGTCTTCATTGCTGCTTAGTTCTTTTATTGCCAGTCTCTCTCGTTTGGTGATATTCATAAATGGTCTTTGGGATGAGGGTTTGATATTGTCCACTCCTTTGAGGATAGCTTGTTCGAAGGCTAATACTTCTATAGGGACCAGATGGTTGGGTGGACAAAAGGTGGATTTTGGTCTGAGACTGGTGTCACTTGTTGGTGTATCGTTCTGTTTGTTTTTGAAAAAAGCTTTCAATTTTATTTTTCTACAGAATTCTGATAGTTCGCACTTGACTTTGAATAAATCTAAAGGGGGGGTGGGGACAAAACCTAGTCCTTTGTTCAGTATTTCCTCTTGATCTTGGGTTATCGTGGTGTCCGTTAGATTTATCACCAGGGATTCATGTTGCTGGGGCCTGGTTGGTCTCTGGACATGCTCCTGGTGTATATCTGTCTCTCTTGGTCGTTCCAGGATACTTCTTTTTTCCTTCCTCGTTGGGTGGTCCGACCTCTCCCTAAAAAAGGCGGGCGTTGGGTGTTCATCATAGGGCCCATCATGTGTGGTCCTTGTAAATATGGGTTCATCCATCCCTGAAAGTTAGGTGCGAATGGTTGGTATAGTTGTTGTGGTTGGTCATAGAACTGTGGCGTTGGCCAATTTGCACCTCGTCGTCGTTGATTTCGTCTGTATCGACCTCTTCCTCGTCTAGGATAAGAGCCTTCATCACCGCTCCAATCTGAGGTATTGCTAGATGTTTCGCCAGTGGAGTCTTCATCATAATGGTCAGGTATTGTGTAGTCTTCCCTAGAGTAAGGGTGCATCTTCTCAACTGAGAATTTCTTAAGATCCTTACTCAGTTTCTGTATTTTGTTCTGAGTGATGTATTCCTTGGTCTCATTCATTTCTCTGTTGATCTCCTCAAGTTTCTTCTTGTATATTGTGAGTTGAACCATTGTTTTCAATCTAGCTTCACTTGTTTGGATTTGGATTGTGAGAGCTTCTACTAACCTTGTGGCTGTTTTTATAATTAGGACTAGATAGTCTCTGGTACATTTCCATGAGATGGAAGACCAGTCTTTCCTGAATAGCATGTCTTTCAGGAAGATCCGGGGAGCATTTTGTATCCATAGTCCTTTTGGTGCCGCATTTGCGCGCAAGTATTCCTTCATTATAATGCCATGGATGGCAGTTCGTACCTGGTCTTTTTTCATCTCGGTCAATTCGTCCCACTCACTAGTTTGGGTTAATGTTTGAGCTAAGTCTTTGTCTTGTAATAAAGATGATTCGCTAAGAATCGCATTCACCTCATCCTCAGAATAACTTAAGCCCTGGTTGTCCGCCATGTTGCCTGTCTTTGAAAAAGTATTAGTGATCCTGCACTGCTCTGTGTCAAGGACCGCTTTTTGTGATTCCTAGGGGTATTTCTGCTACCACCTCCAATGGAGACTCAACCTCTTTTCGGTGGTCAATTCAAGTTTCGAAAGAGTTTCCCACAGCTGCACGCTGCTTAATTGCAAGTTATCAAGGGGAGGGAAAAAGAAGCTGTGGTCCATTCGGCTTCCTATGTTTAATGCAAAAAATCAAAAGGGAGTGGACCACTTGTCCTGTGTAGCCAGGGTCTTATTACTATTCTTTCCTTCGTAAAAGAACCCTCATAACCATACACAGGTACCAGAGGCGGCATGAACTGGGTTACCGCTTAAGTGTAAAAGTGCAGCATCATCATAGGGTCTTTTTTTGAATGTACGCTGCCCTCCACCCGGAGGAAGACCTTCTGGTTCAACAGTAGTGTCCAGACATGAAAAACAAAAAATGTGAGAGGGTTCGTATTTAGTGAGTTAAAATCTCTTGGTCATTGTTTCCATAGTGACTTTATTCTTGAAAGCTTGATCAGAGAGTTAAAAGAAAGGAGTGCGGGGTGAGACGGGGTTACTGGTCTCCCGTACTTGTCATGATATAGGGGTCAACATGTTTCAGCCTTCTGCAAGGGTCTAAAGGCTTTCATCAGGACCGTTATTTGTAGGAAGGCGCTCTGTCGCTCCTAAAGTGAGAAAACTTGTCACTTGTTCTGAGTAAAAGGGTCAGATCAATAGTATCTGTACCTAGAAAAGGTAGAAAAGGTTACTTTCACCAAAATTTTCTTAATTAAAGGTCATAATTTGCTGCTTCATGCGATCGTCTAGGGCAACTACTTATGTGAGGGGAGGTAAGTGAGGATAGTATGTAAAAGCAGAGCAAGTAGGCGGAAGTCAGGGACAGTTACGTGAGGTAAAGAGATGCTAATCTCGGCGAGATGAAATTAAAAACACTGTAGAACAATGCCTAGTTCATAACAAGGAGACACGTTGTGGTTAAAGAATTACAAAGCCCTGTAGATAATATCCAAGGTGTGTTTGTAATCATTCGGTGGACTCAAATTGTCAACATAAATATCATCAATAATAGCGAGTTGCCACTTATTGCGACGTGAGTGAGTTGAACTTTGTCACATCTTATAAACAGACAGTCGTTGGTGTTTCTAACAACACGCTGCGGTAATATGTCAATGCGTATTTACCTCAGACAAGATTAGTAACATTCATACGTGGATGCCCGGAGGCAGGGCGAGAATTCATTTCTGTATTTAAATAAAAGACAAAAGAGGTAAATTAGAAAGACCTTACTTTAGTTTGGAAGTTGTACCAAAACTGCGGCGGCCATCGGAGCTTACCGATTCTCGCACGTTCGGTGTCTGCATCTGCCTCTTCTCGCGGTACACCCAACCAGATTCGTCCGTGTAGGCTTACCGTTAAGAGGTGGAGAAGTAGTGGAGGTTGAAGAGGGACTCCACGTTATACGGTAAAGATTGGCAAAGTATCGTGGTTGGCACGGTACAAACGTGTGTTCGAACCCGTTAAATGAATATGGGTTATTATTGTGTGGGATTGTATTCACTGATTGAGGCGAAACATTGTTGTACGTGATTTAGAATTATATTTTGTTAGTGTATGATGTTGCCGGGTGAAACTATCATGATTGAGATAGAGTATGATGGTAGAGGAACTGCGATACTCTCATGATTCTGAACTTGAATGGTGGAATGAGTATGCGTTATGCGTTATGAGCGTGCCTTGGTGAATAGGTTAATCAAATACTACATTCTTGTTTGTTTCAAAATATTCATGTGATGGAATGCTTACGTGGCTAAGGTGTACCATGGGATATTATCGTTGAGGCCTTGTTTGTCCGTGGACAAACGATCAATCCAACGTTGTTCTTTCTCATACAAAATACGTTCGGCATTGTAGTTGACAGTTCTTAAACTTTCTAGGACTACCCATTTGAGGTCACTGGTGGCATGGTTGTTCTCTATGAAGTGTCTGCTCATTTTGGTGGTCGCTCTTTTGCAGTTCACGTTGCTTTTATGTTCTGTGATTCTCAATTTTATTTTTCGACAAGTCATTCCAATATATTTGAGGTCAAATGGGCAGGTGATCATGTAAATTACGTGGGTAGTATTGCAGTTAGTATGCTGTCGCAATGTCCACGTAAGGTTAGGAAGAAGTTGGATGGTTTTGGTCACTTTTGTTAGGCTGCAGACTGAGCACGTCCCACATGGATAGTGTCCTGTGATCGGTGCAAGATTCCATGCTGCTGTTATGGTTCCTGTACTTGTTTGCAGAGCTGGTCTAGTATGTACTAGAAGATCTTTTATGTTCTTTGTTCTTTTGTTTGCAAACCTTGGTTTAGGCCATTGTAAAGTGTCAGAGGTTAGAATTCTCCAATTTTTGTTCACAATCTTTTTCACTGTGTTGGACATAGTATTATAAGTGGTGACACACGTTAGAAGATCATCTGGTTCTGCCCGTGTTGATGTCTGTAAAAGGTTTTCTCTCGGTTGGTACAAGGCTCTTTTCTGACACTTCCTTATGATTTTTACTGGATAGTCTCTTTTGATTAGTTTCTCACCCAATTCTTTGGCTTGAGTTTTATAAGTTTGAAGATTGCTACAGTTCCTCTTGAGTCTAAGGAACTGACTGAATGGTAGATTGTCTCTGAGAGGACGCGGGTGAAAGCTATTGTAAGACAGCAAGCTGTTCTTTGCTGTTGGTTTGTGGTACGTCTTAGTTTGGAGGAGGTTATTCTCTGAATAGATAGTTATATCTAGGAAGTCAAGTTTGTGTCTGTCAAAAGTGCAGGTGAATTTTAAACACTCGTCTCTGGAGTTGATCCATATAAGGAAATCTCCTAAAGACTCAGCAGTATCTTCCCAAATCATTATAACGTCATCTATGTAACGTTTCCAGAATTTTACTTTGGTCAGGTACGGATTGTCAGGGTTGTGAATGTATTTTTGCTCAAAGTCACTGACATACAGACCCGCCACACTAGGAGCAAAGGTGCTGCCCATCGATGTACCGTGGCGTTGTCTATAGAGGGTGCCCTCGTATTCAAAAAAGTTTTCAGTTAGAGCTAACTTGCAACACTGTAGTATGAAGTGTCTCGGTGTTGAGTTGGTCCAAGGTTCCGAGAATAGCACGTTTTCAAGTGTGTCTAGGGTCTTCTGTTGGGGGAGACTGGTGTATAAGCTTTCCACATCTAGTCCCACTAGATACATGGTGTTTTCATTGTATACCTGGTTGTCCAGTTGATTGAGGAGGTCACGTGTGTCCTTCAGGTACGTTGGTGTTCGTTGTACAAGAGGTTTGAGGAAATGATCGGCAAATTGTGAAAGAGGTTCCAAAACTGACCCAATTCCTGAGACAATTGGTCGTCCTGGTGGTGGGGATCTGTTCTTGTGTATTTTTGGTAGGGAATAGAAATATGGTGTTCTGGGTGATTTGGTCATTAGGAAATCTGCTTCGTGTTTTGATATCCACTGGTTCGTCTCAGCTTCTTCTATCATGGATTTAATGATACTTTGCAGTCTCTTTGTTGGGTCAATGGTAATCTTTTCATAGAATTTATGGTCTGATAGTAGGTTTTGACATTGGGTGTCGTATCCTGATTTGTTCAAGAGGACGATTCCTCCCCCTTTATCAGCAGGTTTGACAATTATGTCTTCATTGCTGCTTAGTTCTTTTATTGCCAGTCTCTCTCGTTTGGTGATATTCATAAATGGTCTTTGGGATGAGGGTTTGATATTGTCCACTCCTTTGAGGATAGCTTGTTCGAAGGCTAATACTTCTATAGGGACCAGATGGTTGGGTGGACAAAAGGTGGATTTTGGTCTGAGACTGGTGTCACTTGTTGGTGTATCGTTCTGTTTGTTTTTGAAAAAAGCTTTCAATTTTATTTTTCTACAGAATTCTGATAGTTCGCACTTGACTTTAATAAATCTAAAGGGGGGGTGGGGACAAAACCTAGTCCTTTGTTCAGTATTTCCTTTTGATCTTGGGTTATCGTGGTGTCCGTTAGATTTATCACCAGGGATTCATGTTGCTGGGGCCTGGTTGGTCTCTGGACATGCTCCTGGTGTATATCTGTCTCTCTTGGTCGTTCCAGGATACTTCTTTTTTCCTTCCTCGTTGGGTGGTCCGACCTCTCCCTAAAAAAGGCGGGCGTTGGGTGTTCATCATAGGGCCCATCATGTGTGGTCCTTGTAAATATGGGTTCATCCATCCCTGAAAGTTAGGTGCGAATGGTTGGTATAGTTGTTGTGGTTGGTCATAGAACTGTGGCGTTGGCCAATTTGCACCTCGTCGTCGTTGATTTCGTCTGTATCGACCTCTTCCTCGTCTAGGATAAGAGCCTTCATCACCGCTCCAATCTGAGGTATTGCTAGATGTTTCGCCAGTGGAGTCTTCATCATAATGGTCAGGTATTGTGTAGTCTTCCCTAGAGTAAGGGTGCATCTTCTCAACTGAGAATTTCTTAAGATCCTTACTCAGTTTCTGTATTTTGTTCTGAGTGATGTATTCCTTGGTCTCATTCATTTCTCTGTTGATCTCCTCAAGTTTCTTCTTGTATATTGTGAGTTGAACCATTGTTTTCAATCTAGCTTCACTTGTTTGGATTTGGATTGTGAGAGCTTCTACTAACCTTGTGGCTGTTTTTATAATTAGGACTAGATAGTCTCTGGTACATTTCCATGAGATGGAAGACCAGTCTTTCCTGAATAGCATGTCTTTCAGGAAGATCCGGGGAGCATTTTGTATCCATAGTCCTTTTGGTGCCGCATTTGCGCGCAAGTATTCCTTCATTATAATGCCATGGATGGCAGTTCGTACCTGGTCTTTTTTCATCTCGGTCAATTCGTCCCACTCACTAGTTTGGGTTAATGTTTGAGCTAAGTCTTTGTCTTGTAATAAAGATGATTCGCTAAGAATCGCATTCACCTCATCCTCAGAATAACTTAAGCCCTGGTTGTCCGCCATGTTGCCTGTCTTTGAAAAAGTATTAGTGATCCTGCACTGCTCTGTGTCAAGGACCGCTTTTTGTGATTCCTAGGGGTATTTCTGCTACCACCTCCAATGGAGACTCAACCTCTTTTCGGTGGTCAATTCAAGTTTCGAAAGAGTTTCCCACAGCTGCACGCTGCTTAATTGCAAGTTATCAAGGGGAGGGAAAAAGAAGCTGTGGTCCATTCGGCTTCCTATGTTTAATGCAAAAAATCAAAAGGGAGTGGACCACTTGTCCTGTGTAGCCAGGGTCTTATTACTATTCTTTCCTTCGTAAAAGAACCCTCATAACCATGCACAGGTACCAGAGGCGGCATGAACTGGGTTACCGCTTAAGTGTAAAAGTGCAGCATCATCATAGGGTCTTTTTTTGAATGTACGCTGCCCTCCACCCGGAGGAAGACCTTCTGGTTCAACAGTAGTGTCCAGACATGAAAAACAAAAAATGTGAGAGGGTTCGTATTTAGTGAGTTAAAATCTCTTGGTCATTGTTTCCATAGTGACTTTATTCTTGAAAGCTTGATCAGAGAGTTAAAAGAAAGGAGTGCGGGGTGAGACGGGGTTACTGGTCTCCCGTACTTGTCATGATATAGGGGTCAACATGTTTCAGCCTTCTGCAAGGGTCTAAAGGCTTTCATCAGGACCGTTATTTGTAGGAAGGCGCTCTGTCGCTCCTAAAGTGAGAAAACTTGTCACTTGTTCTGAGTAAAGGGGTCAGATCAATAGTATCTGTACCTAGAAAAGGTAGAAAAGGTTACTTTCACCAAAATTTTCTTTATTAAAGGTCATAATTTGCTGCTTCATGCGATCGTCTAGGGCAACTACTTATGTATGGGGAGGTAAGTGAGGATAGTATGTAAAAGCAGAGCAAGTAGGCGGAAGTCAGGGACAGTTACGTGAGGTAAAGAGATGCTAATCTCGGCGAGATGAAATTAAAAACACTGTAGAACAATGCCTAGTTCATAACAAGGAGACACGTTGTGGTTAAAGAATTACAAAGCCCTGTAGATAATATCCAAGGTGTGTTTGTAATCATTCGGTGGACTCAAATTGTCAACATAAATATCATCAATAATAGCGAGTTGCCACTTATTGCGACGTGAGTGAGTTGAACTTTGTCACATCTTATAAACAGACAGTCGTTGGTGTTTCTAACAACACGCTGCGGTAATATGTCAATGCGTATTTACGTCAGACAAGATTAGTAACATTCATACGTGGATGCCCGGAGGCAGGGCGAGAATTCATTTCTGTATTTAAATAAAAGACAAAAGAGGTAAATTAGAAAGACCTTACTTTAGTTTGGAAGTTGTACCAAAACTGCGGCGGCCATCGGAGCTTACCGATTCTCGCACGTTTGGTGTCTGCATCTGCCTCTTCTCGCGGTACACCCAACCAGATTCGTCCGTGTAGGCTTACCGTTAAGAGGTGGAGAAGTAGTGGAGGTTGAAGAGGGACTCCACGTTATACGGTAAAGATTGGCAAAGTATCGTGGTTGGCACGGTACAAACGTGTGTTCGAACCCGTTAAATGAATATGGGTTATTATTGTGTGGGATTGTATTCACTGATTGAGGCGAAACATTGTTGTACGTGATTTAGAATTATATTTTGTTAGTGTATGATGTTGCCGGGTGAAACTATCATGATTGAGATAGAGTATGATGGTAGAGGAACTGCGATACTCTCATGATTCTGAACTTGAATGGTGGAATGAGTATGCGTTATGCGTTATGAGCGTGCCTTGGTGAATAGGTTAATCAAATACTACATTCTTGTTTGTTTCAAAATATTCATGTGATGGAATGCTTACGTGGCTAAGGTGTACCATGGGATATTATCGTTGAGGCCTTGTTTGTCCGTGGACAAACGATCAATCCAACGTTGTTCTTTCTCATACAAAATACGTTCGGCATTGTAGTTGACAGTTCTTAAACTTTCTAGGACTACCCATTTGAGGTCACTGGTGGCATGGTTGTTCTCTATGAAGTGTCTGCTCATTTTGGTGGTCGCTCTTTTGCAGTTCACGTTGCTTTTATGTTCTGTGATTCTCAATTTTATTTTTCGACAAGTCATTCCAATATATTTGAGGTCACATGGGCAGGTGATCATGTAAATTACGTGGGTAGTATTGCAGTTAGTATGCTGTCGCAATGTCCACGTAAGGTTAGGAAGAAGTTGGATGGTTTTGGTCACTTTTGTTAGGCTGCAGACTGAGCACGTCCCACATGGATAGTGTCCTGTGATCGGTGCAAGATTCCATGCTGCTGTTATGGTTCCTGTACTTGTTTGCAGAGCTGGTCTAGTATGTACTAGAAGATCTTTTATGTTATTTGTTCTTTTGTTTGCAAACCTTGGTTTAGGCCATTGTAAAGTGTCAGAGGTTAGAATTCTCCAATTTTTGTTCACAATCTTTTTCACTGTGTTGGACATAGTATTATAAGTGGTGACACACGTTAGAAGATCATCTGGTTCTGCCCGTGTTGATGTCTGTAAAAGGTTTTCTCTCGGTTGGTACAAGGCTCTTTTCTGACACTTCCTTATGATTTTTACTGGATAGTCTCTTTTGATTAGTTTCTCACCCAATTCTTTGGCTTGAGTTTTATAAGTTTGAAGATTGCTACAGTTCCTCTTGAGTCTAAGGAACTGACTGAATGGTAGATTGTCTCTGAGAGGACGCGGGTGAAAGCTATTGTAAGACAGCAAGCTGTTCTTTGCTGTTGGTTTGTGGTACGTCTTAGTTTGGAGGAGGTTATTCTCTGAATAGATAGTTATATCTAGGAAGTCAAGTTTGTGTCTGTCAAAAGTGCAGGTGAATTTTAAACACTCGTCTCTGGAGTTGATCCATATAAGGAAATCTCCTAAAGACTCAGTAGTATCTTCCCAAATCATTATAACGTCATCTATGTAACGTTTCCAGAATTTTACTTTGGTCAGGTACGGATTGTCAGGGTTGTGAATGTATTTTTGCTCAAAGTCACTGACATACAGACCCGCCACACTAGGAGCAAAGGTGCTGCCCATCGATGTACCGTGGCGTTGTCTATAGAGGGTGCCCTCGTATTCAAAAAAGTTTTCAGTTAGAGCTAACTTGCAACACTGTAGTATGAAGTGTCTCGGTGTTGAGTTGGTCCAAGGTTCCGAGAATAGCACGTTTTCAAGTGTGTCTAGGGTCTTCTGTTGGGGGAGACTGGTGTATAAGCTTTCCACATCTAGTCCCACTAGATACATGGTGTTTTCATTGTATACCTGGTTGTCCAGTTGATTGAGGAGGTCACGTGTGTCCTTCAGGTACGTTGGTGTTCGTTGTACAAGAGGTTTGAGGAAATGATCGGCAAATTGTGAAAGAGGTTCCAAAACTGACCCAATTCCTGAGACAATTGGTCGTCCTGGTGGTGGGGATCTGTTCTTGTGTATTTTTGGTAGGGAATAGAAATATGGTGTTCTGGGTGATTTGGTCATTAGGAAATCTGCTTCGTGTTTTGATATCCACTGGTTCGTCTCAGCTTCTTCTATCATGGATTTAATGATACTTTGCAGTCTCTTTGTTGGGTCAATGGTAATCTTTTCATAGAATTTATGGTCTGATAGTAGGTTTTGACATTGGGTGTCGTATCCTGATTTGTTCAAGAGGACGATTCCTCCCCCTTTATCAGCAGGTTTGACAATTATGTCTTCATTGCTGCTTAGTTCTTTTATTGCCAGTCTCTCTCGTTTGGTGATATTCATAAATGGTCTTTGGGATGAGGGTTTGATATTGTCCACTCCTTTGAGGATAGCTTGTTCAAAGGCTAATACTTCTATAGGGACCAGATGGTTGGGTGGACAAAAGGTGGATTTTGGTCTGAGACTGGTGTCACTTGTTGGTGTATCGTTCTGTTTGTTTTTGAAAAAAGCTTTCAATTTTATTTTTCTACAAAATTCTGATAGTTCGCACTTGACTTTGAATAAATCTAAAGGGGGGGTGGGGACAAAACCTAGTCCTTTGTTCAGTATTTCCTCTTGATCTTGGGTTATCGTGGTGTCCGTTAGATTTATCACCAGGGATTCATGTTGCTGGGGCCTGGTTGGTCTCTGGACATGCTCCTGGTGTATATCTGTCTCTCTTGGTCGTTCCAGGATACTTCTTTTTTCCTTCCTCGTTGGGTGGTCCGACCTCTCCCCAAAAAAGGCGGGCGTTGGGTGTTCATCATAGGGCCCATCATGTGTGGTCCTTGTAAATATGGGTTCATCCATCCCTGAAAGTTAGGTGCGAATGGTTGGTATAGTTGTTGTGGTTGGTCATAGAACTGTGGCGTTGGCCAATTTGCACCTCGTCGTCGTTGATTTCGTCTATATCGACCTCTTCCTCGTCTAGGATAAGAGCCTTCATCACCGCTCCAATCTGAGTTATTGCTAGATGTTTCGCCAGTGGAGTCTTCATCATAATGGTCAGGTATTGTGTAGTCTTCCCTAGAGTAAGGGTGCATCTTCTCAACTGAGAATTTCTTAAGATCCTTACTCAGTTTCTGTATTTTGTTCTGAGTGATGTATTCCTTGGTCTCATTCATTTCTCTGTTGATCTCCTCAAGTTTCTTCTTGTATATTGTGAGTTGAACCATTGTTTTCAATCTAGCTTCACTTGTTTGGATTTGGATTGTGAGAGCTTCTACTAACCTTGTGGCTGTTTTTATAATTAGGACTAGATAGTCTCTGGTACATTTCCATGAGATGGAAGACCAGTCTTTCCTGAATAGCATGTCTTTCAGGAAGATCCGGGGAGCATTTTGTATCCATAGTCCTTTTGGTGCCGCATTTGCGCGCAAGTATTCCTTCATTATAATGCCATGGATGGCAGTTCGTACCTGGTCTTTTTTCATCTCGGTCAATTCGTCCCACTCACTAGTTTGGGTTAATGTTTGAGCTAAGTCTTTGTCTTGTAATAAAGATGATTCGCTAAGAATCGCATTCACCTCATCCTCAGAATAACTTAAGCCCTGGTTGTCCGCCATGTTGCCTGTCTTTGAAAAAGTATTAGTGATCCTGCACTGCTCTGTGTCAAGGACCGCTTTTTGTGATTCCTAGGGGTATTTCTGCTACCACCTCCAATGGAGACTCAACCTCTTTTCGGTGGTCAATCCAAGTTTCGAAAGAGTTTCCCACAGCTGCACGCTGCTTAATTACAAGTTATCAAGGGGAGGGAAAAAGAAGCTGTGGTCCATTCGGCTTCCTATGTTTAATGCAAAAAATCAAAAGGGAGTGGACCACTTGTCCTGTGTAGCCAGGGTCTTATTACTATTCTTTCCTTCGTAAAAGAACCCTCATAACCATACACAGGTACCAGAGGCGGCATGAACTGGGTTACCGCTTAAGTGTAAAAGTGCAGCATCATCATAGGGTCTTTTTTTGAATGTACGCTGCCCTCCACCCGGAGGAAGACCTTCTGGTTCAACAGTAGTGTCCAGACATGAAAAACAAAAAATGTGAGAGGGTTCGTATTTAGTGAGTTAAAATCTCTTGGTCATTGTTTCCATAGTGACTTTATTCTTGAAAGCTTGATCAGAGAGTTAAAAGAAAGGAGTGCGGGGTGAGACGGGGTTACTGGTCTCCCGTACTTGTCATGATATAGGGGTCAACATGTTTCAGCCTTCTGCAAGGGTCTAAAGGCTTTCATCAGGACCGTTATTTGTAGGAAGGCGCTCTGTCGCTCCTAAAGTGAGAAAACTTGTCACTTGTTCTGAGTAAAGGGGTCAGATCAATAGTATCTGTACCTAGAAAAGGTAGAAAAGGTTACTTTCACCAAAATTTTCTTAATTAAAGGTCATAATTTGCTGCTTCATGCGATCGTCTAGGGCAACTACTTATGTGAGGGGAGGTAAGTGAGGATAGTATGTAAAAGCAGAGCAAGTAGGCGGAAGTCAGGGACAGTTACGTGAGGTAAAGAGATGCTAATCTCGGCGAGATGAAATTAAAAACACTGTAGAACAATGCCTAGTTCATAACAAGGAGACACGTTGTGGTTAAAGAATTACAAAGCCCTGTAGATAATATCCAAGGTGTGTTTGTAATCATTCGGTGGACTCAAATTGTCAACATAAATATCATCAATAATAGCGAGTTGCCACTTATTGCGACGTGAGTGAGTTGAACTTTGTCACATCTTATAAACAGACAGTCGTCGGGCAGAACCAGATGATCTTCTAACGTGTGTCACCACTTATAATACTATGTCCAACACAGTGAAAAAGATTGTGAACAAAAATTGGAGAATTCTAACCTCTGACACTTTACAATGGCCTAAACCAAGGTTTGCAAACAAAAGAACAAAGAACATAAAAGATCTTCTAGTACATACTAGACCAGCTCTGCAAACAAGTACAGGAACCATAACAGCAGCATGGAATCTTGCACCGATCACAGGACACTATCCATGTGGGACGTGCTCAGTCTGCAGCCTAACAAAAGTGACCAAAACCATCCAACTTCTTCCTAACCTTACGTGGACATTGCGACAGCATACTAACTGCAATACTACCCACGTAATTTACATGATCACCTGCCCATGTGACCTCAAATATATTGGAATGACTTGTCGAAAAATAAAATTGAGAATCACAGAACATAAAAGCAACGTGAACTGCAAAAGAGCGACCACCAAAATGAGCAGACACTTCATAGAGAACAACCATGCCACCAGTGACCTCAAATGGGTAGTCCTAGAAAGTTTAAGAACTGTCAACTACAATGCCGAACGTATTTTGTATGAGAAAGAACAACGTTGGATTGATCGTTTGTCCACGGACAAACAAGGCCTCAACGATAATATCCCATGGTACACCTTAGCCACGTAAGCATTCCATCACATGAATATTTTGAAACAAACAAGAATGTAGTATTTGATTAACCTATTCACCAAGGCACGCTCATAACGCATAACGCATACTCATTCCACCATTCAAGTTCAGAATCATGAGAGTATCGCAGTTCCTCTACCATCATACTCTATCTCAATCATGATAGTTTCACCCGGCAACATCATACACTAACAAAATATAATTCTAAATCACGTACAACAATGTTTCGCCTCAATCAGTGAATACAATCCCACACAATAATAACCCATATTCATTTAACGGGTTCGAACACACGTTTGTACCGTGCCAACCACGATACTTTGCCAATCTTTACCGTATAACGTGGAGTCCCTCTTCAACCTCCACTACTTCTCCACCTCTTAACGGTAAGCCTACACGGACGAATCTGGTTGGGTGTACCGCGAGAAGAGGCAGATGCAGACACCGAACGTGCGAGAATCGGTAAGCTCCGATGGCCGCCGCAGTTTTGGTACAACTTCCAAACTAAAGTAAGGTCTTTCTAATTTACCTCTTTTGTCTTTTATTTAAATACAGAAATGAATTCTCGCCCTGCCTCCGGGCATCCACGTATGAATGTTACTAATCTTGTCTGAGGTAAATACGCATTGACATATTACCGCAGCGTGTTGTTAGAAACACCAACGACTGTCTGTTTATAAGATGTGACAAAGTTCAACTCACTCACGTCGCAATAAGTGGCAACTCGCTATTATTGATGATATTTATGTTGACAATTTGAGTCCACCGAATGATTACAAACACACCTTGGATATTATCTACAGGGCTTTGTAATTCTTTAACCACAACGTGTCTCCTTGTTATGAACTAGGCATTGTTCTACAGTGTTTTTAATTTCATCTCGCCGAGATTAGCATCTCTTTACCTCACGTAACTGTCCCTGACTTCCGCCTACTTGCTCTGCTTTTACATACTATCCTCACTTACCTCCCCTCACATAAGTAGTTGCCCTAGACGATCGCATGAAGCAGCAAATTATGACCTTTAATTAAGAAAATTTTGGTGAAAGTAACCTTTTCTACCTTTTCTAGGTACAGATACTGTTGATCTGACCCCTTTACTCAGAACAAGTGACAAGTTTTCTCACTTTAGGAGCGACAGAGCGCCTTCCTACAAATAACGGTCCTGATGAAAGCCTTTAGACCCTTGCAGAAGGCTGAAACATGTTGACCCCTATATCATGACAAGTACGGGAGACCAGTAACCCCGTCTCACCCCGCACTCCTTTCTTTTAACTCTCTGATCAAGCTTTCAAGAATAAAGTCACTATGGAAACAATGACCAAGAGATTTTAACTCACTAAATACGAACCCTCTCACATTTTTTGTTTTTCATGTCTGGACACTACTGTTGAACCAGAAGGTCTTCCTCCGGGTGGAGGGCAGCGTACATTCAAAAAAAGACCCTATGATGATGCTGCACTTTTACACTTAAGCGGTAACCCAGTTCATGCCGCCTCTGGTACCTGTGTATGGTTATGAGGGTTCTTTTACGAAGGAAAGAATAGTAATAAGACCCTGGCTACACAGGACAAGTGGTCCACTCCCTTTTGATTTTTTGCATTAAACATAGGAAGCCGAATGGACCACAGCTTCTTTTTCCCTCCCCTTGATAACTTGTTGCTCTCTGCCAAGCCACAAGAGGCTGAGCACAGGTTAATTTAGGGTTGCCTGTACCTTACCCGGACTAGGTTTGTGATTGCACCTTGACAAGAGTTTTCACCCCAGTCAAGCAGTGTTAGAAATGGGTCTTCTGGTTGGCTATGGTTTGCACCTAAGCCAGGCAGAATCCACCACTCTAGTTAAGATGAGGGGATTACACGTCTAAAACAACCGCTGCTCACCCCCTTGGTAGCTTGGCACAAGCAGTCAGGCTTATCTCAGATTCAGTCTGTAAAGCATCTGCACATAATAAACAGCAATACAATGAAAACACTACAAAAGGACACCACAACAGTTTTAGCAAAATATCCAATATTTTTTGCGTAAAACAAGACCAAAACAACAAAAATCCACCATACAGTAATCCACAATACCAATAGAGAAAAAATAGACTTTATATACAGTTCCTTGAAGTTGATAGCTTTGTCCTGGGCTATCACAGCATCATGAACAACAAATCCAACAGTTCTTGCCAACCATAGCATCGCGGGCCAGCTACGGTGTCAGTGAGACCCGTAAAACAGTACCTTTGGAGATGCAGTGTGTCGGAACTTGCTGTGAGCTCCGGGAGGTCGGTGCCGGCAGGCATCGGTTCTGGAAGTCGATGCAGGAGTCATCGGGTCCTTGAAGTCACACGTATTGCCAGTCAAACTACTTGAGTTTGAATTCAGAAGCGCCAGCAGGTGTCAGGGCTGCAATGTGAACCACAGCAGTGCAACGTGTTGTGCCCTCCGGGAATGGTGCAGGCAGCAGCTTGGTGACGGTCATCCAGCGGCATCAGTGAGACAAGGGCTGCGATGTGAAGTGGGGTCGGGTGGTGCTTGTTGCGGTGCTGACAGGTCACGGTGCAGGCAGCGGCATTGTTGCTGAAGCGCTGTCATCGGTAGACCCAAGGCTGCAGTGCAAGGCGGGGCAGTGCAGTGTGCATGGCCCACAGGTCGCAGTGCAGGCAGCAGAATCGGTTGACGATCTGGATTCGATGGCGCTGGCATCAGTGGAAAAATAACAATTGGTGGACAGAATGCTGAACAATGTCATACATCCACCCCAGTACAGAGATCTGGGCCTAAATCCATAGTTTTTTTGCTCACCATGCCATTCTAGTTTGGACCCAGCCATATGCAAATCAGTCTTGACCCTGCACCCAATGGGAACAGTCCAGCCCAAACTGCCAGGCTAGGTCCTCCCTGGACTAGAAAGAAGCATCCTAGGACAGGTTTCAGGCTTTCAGCCCTCATCAGCCAGGGTAGCTTGACTCCAGTGGCATGGAGAGCACGGGACCCACGTCTGGGCATGCCCGTCCCACTCGGGTTGACAAATGCAAAAAGAACAGTTGATGGACAGAATGCTGAACAATGTCATACATTCACCCCAGTACAGAGATCTGGACCTAAGTCCATCATTTTTTTGCTCACCATGCCATTCGAGTTTGGACCCAACCATATGCAAAAAAGTCTTGACCCTGCGGCCATTGGTAACAGTCCTGCCCAAACTGCCAGGCCAGGTCTTCCCTGGACTGGAAACAAGCATCCTAGGACCTATTTCGGGCTTTCAGCCCTCATCAGCAAGGGTAGCTTGACTCCAGTGGCATGGAGAGCACGGAACCCACCTGTGGGCATACCCGTCCCACTCGGTCAGTGGGCCAAGTATGCAAAGTGGAATGGGGCGGTACATCATGTAACTTACGAGCGGTGCCCCCAAACCACGGTGCAAGCAGTGGCATCAATGTCAGCATCTTTGTCGGTGAGACCATGGCTACGGTGAGAAGCGTCACAGTGCTTTGTGTTATCGAAGAGCGGTATCCACACGTCACTGTGCAGGCAGCGGCGTCAGTGATGATGTTACGCCATCACTGGGGATGCCAAAGTAGCAGTGTGAAGTGAGGCAGTGCGGTGTGCAGTGCCCACAGGTCACGGTGCAAGCAGTGGCTCGGTAGCGGACAACATCGTTGGTGAGGCCAGGGTTAAGGTGCGAAGTGCAACAGTGCCCTCTGTGATGCCTCCAGGTCACAGAGCCGGCAGCAGTGTCGCTTTTTCCTCTGTGGCAGCTGAAGCATCCAGTTCCAGCAGCCAGTACCCAGAAGAAGTTGAAGTCTTTGATTTCCCTGAGACTTCCAACAAGAGGCAAACTCTACATCAAGCCCTTGGAGATATTTAGAATGCGGAAAGAACAGCCCATTCCTTTCCCTGCGCGAGACAGAAGCAGCTGCTGCGGGCCAACCTAGCAAAGCACACATCAAAGTAGTAGTCTCTCCTTATAGCTTTTCCAGTTCTTCTTCCTGGCAGGTTCCTTAGTCCAGCAGTAATCTAAAGTTCTGGGGTAAGGGCCCCAATATTCACACCATATTTACCTGTGAAGTTGGCAAAAGCAAAGTTCCACTGGCATACATAATCCAGTTCTGCCTGGCTCAGGCCAAGCTCACTCCATGGAGACAGAATTGTGAAAGACAGGCACAGTCCATTCAGGTACAAGCAACAACTCCTCCCACTACTCTAAATGCAGCCAGGTCCATTCAGCCTGGCTATGAGTCACCCAGGAAAGGCTGTGCACACCTCAAGCCCCCTAGTGTCTGTCTAATATGAATACACAAACCAGTCCCTGTCATTCCAAAACCAGACAGGGAATACATAACAAGCAGAGGTTAGACAAGAAAATATCCACTTTCTAAAAGTGGTCTTTCAAACACACAATATCAAAATCATCTTTACTAAAAGATGTATTTTTAAATCCTGAGGTCAGGAAGCCTAAACTCCATTTCTCTATTTTTTCACAAAGGACAATTATGGCTGTAAAATGTTACAAAGTAACTCCCTCATCTGCCTATGGGACAAATAGCCTTGCAATAGTGAAAAATGAAATGCACAGTTGTTCACTATCAGGACATGTAAACCACACCTGTACATGTCCTATCTTTCAATACACTGCACCCTGCCCATGAGGGTACCTTGGGCTTACCTGAGGGGTGCCTTAAATTTAAAAAAGGGAAGGTTTGGGCAGTAAACACTGCATGCAGACACTGCGATGGCAGGTCTTAGACACCTTTGAAAGGCTGCCTGTGTGGGTGGCACAGTCAGTGCTGCAGGCCCACTAGCAGCATTTTATTTACAGGCCCTGGGCACACAGTGCACTCTACTAGGGACTTAGTAGCAAATCAAACAAGCCAATCATGGAATCACTAATCCATAGACACAATTTACCATGGAGAGCATTTAAACTTAAGCACTGAATAGCAGTGGTGAAGTGTCCAGAGTCCTAAAACCTACAAAAACCAGGTAAAAAAAAAACAAGAGGCCAAAAATCAAAAAGTCTGGGGGTGAACCTGCTGAAAAAGCTGAGTCCAATAACCAATAACTCAATTTCTAACAATTATGATTGAGAGAAACGTAGCAGATGCATCAGTATGCAAGATACTTGTGATTAATCCCATAGCACAACCCTCCACAGCTGTCACTGTAAAGTTAATGGATTGGACTGATAGGGCTCATCTCAGAGAACAATTATATATAGATTTTGCCTCATTCCCTGTACTTTCATTGTAATCATATATTATAAAAGGTGCATATTTGGTACAGGTTCAGCCACAGAACATTTATCAGAGTACATAGGTAGCTTTTTGTTGCCATTATTATGTAACCTTCCCTCCTTTATACAAGATGCTAAGGAAATTTTTAGCACAGATGAATATATTATGAGGTATACTGAAGCAATATTTGTTACCATTGATATATGCAGCTTGTATGCCATAAGCAATTCAGAATGCAACCTCTGATTATCCCTTTGCATAATAATGTATAATCCCTTAAAGTCAGCGTGTACAGCAAACAATGAACAGATATTACATAGAGTAGAACAAAGGATTAACAGTGTAAACAGAAAAGTGACTTTGAGTTAACAAAATAAAAGGAATTCCTGTTCTCACTTGTGTTTATTACTGAATTCAATCCTACAAGATATAACATTTCAAAATATAAAGTAAACTCTAGCTAGATTATTACACAACAATATCCCAAAAATATAGGTTGTTTATCGTAGAGGAACATCTATCACAAACCTAGTCAGCCGAAGTTACATAGCAGCTATTAAAAATATGAATCCTGGTCACCTTCAAAATCATTTGGTTTCTCTATATGGAACAATTGTAATATATGTCTTTGTGGTGTTAACAAAATCAGCTGCAACATACATTAGATAATTTATCAAGTGTCATTCTAAATGTGTTATGTATGTACTGATAGTTGATGGACCAATTCAGGAAAATGTGAGGGCAATGAGAACAAGGATGTTAAATATCCCATATTTCTGCATTTCTTAGATGACTTGGCATATAACATATAAAACCTAGTGTCATAGGCGTAGATAGAGAAAAGTATTTTAGGCAGATTGGAGCCAGATGGATCAATGGAATAACGACGTTTGAGAAGGGTCCCAACATTGATAATGAAAGCAAGCGAATACTGACTATGTGACGTGGTAAACATACCTACTGTGCCTTATTGTCATCATATAAAAACTGCATGTAAGAAAAAATGGAAGGTGCCTATTTCTAGAGGTCAATGCCAATGATTATGTTAAAAATGTGTCAAAATTAGCAGTAAGGTATACACTTGTGAATTATAATATAATATAAAAACCTCTATAAGATGGTGTAACATAACACATCAGTTCAGGTTATTTTGTGATATTAGAAACAATTTATAACTTCATGTATTGTAAATGTTGGAAAAAAGTTTCTTATTATTCAAACTAATACATGCAATGATATACACAATATTTGAAATTATATTTGGAATAATTTTTCATATAATTAGCATATTGGTTCAGATGTTTCTGTTCTGTTCTTTTGAACATACTTTGGCACATGATAATTCCTTAATATGGTGAACACATGACCTTCGAAACACAAATAGTATGGGACAAAATATCATGTCAAAAACATTGAGGACACAAATATTGTTATTTTAAGGCCTACAAATTTAGCTATCTTAAGAGAAAAGGACATGAACTTTACAAAGTTATATAGAATTTGAAACATATACCGTTAATATTGTCATCTACATGTAAAACGACACGATTAATAAGCACATTCAATAATAAAATGATTGTTAGTTGCACAACACAAGTGTTTCCGTCAGTTTTCTTTGCTGATTACATTTGATTTTCTACAAAATTATTCATGCATTCTACATTGTGACCTACACACATCACATTGATGTTATTACATGGATGTATGACGTTACAACGCACACTTTTACAACGCATGCACTTACAACGCATTTTTTACAACGCATAATCCATTACAACGCATGACATTACAACGCATGACACTACAACGCATTTTAAAAAAATACCTTTACAACGCATTGCCATTACAACGCATACTACCTTTACAACGCATACCATTACAACGCATTATATTAAATTACATTTAAGGTAAGTATTAGATAGTATAGGGGTAAAAATTACTATTCTAACTCCAGGGGGTGCAACAGTAGGGTAAGTGTTGGATAGTATAGGGGTAAAAATTACTATTCTAACTCCAGGGGGTGCATCAGTAGGGTAAGTGTTGGATAGTATAGGGGTAAAAATTACTATTCTAACTCCAGGGGGTGCAACAGTAGGGTAAGTGTTGGATAGTGTAGGGGTAAAAATTACTATTCTAACTCCAGGGGGTGCAACAGTAGGGTAAGTGTTGGATAGTATAGGGGTAAAAATTACTATTCTAACTCCAGGGGGTGCATCAGTAGGGTAAGTGTTGGATAGTATAGGGGTAAAAATTACTATTCTAACTCCAGGGGGTGCATCAGTAGGGTAAGTGTTGGATAGTATAGGGGTAAAAATTACTATTCTAACTCCAGGGGGTGCAACAGTAGGGTAAGTGTTGGATAGTATAGGGGTAAAACTTACTATTCTAACTCCAGGGGGTGCAACAGTAGAGTAAGTGTTGGATAGTATAGGGGTAAAAATTACTATTCTAACTCCAGGGGGTGCATCAGTAGGGTAAGTGTTGGATAGTATAGGGGTAAAAATTACTATTCTAACTCCAGGGGGTGCATCAGTAGGGTAAGTGTTGGATAGTATAGGGGTAAAAATTACTATTCTAACTCCAGGGGGTGCATCAGTAGGGTAAGTGTTGGATAGTATAGGGGTAAAAATTACTATTCTAACTCCAGGGGGTGCATCAGTAGGGTAAGTGTTGGATAGTATAGGGGTAAAAATTACTATTCTAACTCCAGGGGGTGCATCAGTAGGGTAAGTGTTGGATAGTATAGGGGTAAAAATTACTATTCTAACTCCAGGGGGTGCAACAGTAGAGTAAGTGTTGGATAGTGTAGTGTAATATTATGCGTTGTAATGGTATGCGTTGTAATGGTAGTATGCGTTGTAATGGAATGCGTTGTAAAGGTAGTTTTTAAAAATGCGTTGTAATGGTATGCGTTGTAATGTCATGCGTTGTAATGGATTATGCGTTGTAAAAAATGCGTTGTAAAGGTAGTGCGTTGTAAAAGTTGCGTTGTAAAGGTTGTTCCCCTTATTACACGTGTGATTATAATGCAACCCAACAATGAAAAATGGATTTTGGGCCACATCAATCTCCGCCTGATGACCTGCGTCATCACAACACTCGAACGCCACATAGAGTAGACTGACATAAACTGATGTCGTAGCTAATCTTCTCTGTCTAAATTCTTCCAGATGCTTAAGATTCTCATAGTGACTGTCCTGCAGTCTTTCCATTCTCTTTTCTCTCTCTCTATTGGAATTTTTCAATTGTCTCGACTTGTGCTATTTTTATGCCCTCACTATGCCCACCAAGATGATAACACAGGGATTTGTTCTAAGCTATTAGTGCCAGAATGGCTCTCCTTTATTAAAAAAAATATGATATAATTATGCTACAGGAGACGTGAAAGGTGGTACCCATTATATTATATTAAATGGGTACCAGTGCTATAATATTCCTGCCATTGGTTCTTGTTCTGATCGTGCATCAGGTGGATGGTCAGTATGGCTGAATATTGCCCCGGGTGGTTACATGTAGCTCATGGAGACTGCCAGTACTAGCTTTCAAGGGCACTGTTGGAAAAAGCATTTTAATTTGTATTCGGTTAATTTTTATAATAATGAGTATAACAATGTACTCAATCCAATATTTTTAGAATTAACTAATTTTCTCACCAAGCTATCTGAGAGGGTTATTATTCAGGTCCAGGGATTATACCTCTGCCTTGCTGGGGATTTTAACACACACCTACCAAATGGTAGAAATACTTTGGGGGTCAGACGACAGAAGTCAGGAGTTGGGATTGATAGTGGAATGCCATGACCTATTAAATATTATGGCAACTGAAGGCAAAGATGATATCACTCTCCTAACCCATAAAGGCGGAAGGTCCCCGTCCAGTGTTGATTTTATATGTATCACCTAGAGCCTAGAAGTATTTGTGCATCATCGGTCAGTTGTTGAATCCACCTTTAGCGATTACAACCCACTTAAGACTGTCTTCTTAATGGACCCAAGGAAGCATAAGAGCGGCAGATAGGGGCTTTCAAGTTTCAACCCACATTGGATAATTTAAAATTGATATGGAGAAAGGGTGACCCAGTCCCAACGCTAGAGAAAATTGTGAAAGAGAATAGGAGATCAGAAGAGGTCTGTCTATCTGAAAAGTATTGTGCTATCAATATAGTGAGTGCCTTCAAAGAACTTTGTTTCGACATACAAAAATACCCTTCTCAGACCAATATGCTCATCCAAAAAGCTACATGGTTGGTTTGATCATGACTGTATGGCAGCTAACCAAGAATTAAGTATAACACTAGGGAAGAAGCCCAGAAATAAGGTATAATCACTGCCTTGGGGAAACACTATAAGGCTGTTACAGCTAAGCGCTGGCAGCAGGTTCTCACAGATCAATGGGAGACACTAGCACAAACAGCTACTATGAAGGACAGCAAGCATTTCTGGGTCACAGTTTCTGGTATGAGGCATACAAATCTGACCGTCTCCCGATCACTTGCCATATCACTAGTGAAACATGGGAAGATCATTTGAGCAAGGTCTATGTCTCCCCCCAAGTAAATAGTTTTACTATAGATAATATAAAGCTAATAGATCACAGTTGAGGAGGTAGAAGAGGCCCTATCCCAAAGTATGGGCGGTAAAGCGCCGGAGCCCAACCGAGTACTAATTGATTTACTCAAACTCAATGCTAAACCGTGAGCTCCTATTTTAACAAATGTGTTTAGAAAACTGCCCCATACAGATATACCGGACTCCTGGCGCACTTCTATTATCGTCCCTATATTTAAGAAAGGTAACCGAGAAGACCCCAGTTGTTACAGACCATGACTTATCATGTGCCAAAAAAAACTGTATGATTCCCAGATCGAACATACAAGTTCTCTACACCATACCGCCCCCAAGCAAATGGGCCTGTTGAAGGATTCGACAAAACCATGAAAGGCATGATTATAGGTCTACCACAATCGATGAGGCATAATTGTTGATTTCTTGTTACCATGTCTGTAGTTTGCCTACAAAGAGGTGCCTCAGAAGGGAGTGGGGTTTAGCTCCTTTGAGCTTCTGTTACCCCACCTGGTGAGAGGACCTCTCAGCTTTGGCAGAGAAGGGTGAGAGCAGGCTCCCGTTAAATATATAGTAATCTACTTATTAGCCTTCATGTCTCAGATGACACCCTTCTTGAAAAGGGGAATGAGAACCTAGAGGCAAGACAGGAAGTGGTGAAGCAGTGGTATGTACAAAAAGCAACTCTATTGGACTGCCAAAATGGCCAGAAAGTATAGGTCATGCCCTAAGCCCTAAGCCTTACAGGACTGGTGGACAGGGCCCTATGAAATCAAGGAAAAGAACAGTGAGGTGACCTACCTGTTAGACCTCCAGATATCCATGAACCCCTTTAGGATACTGCATAGGAATTGCTGCAAGCCATACTTTGAGAAGTTTGAGTTAACCACACTCCTGGTTGTTAAGGAAAGGAAAGCGAGCCCCTCTCAGGCCTACTGTCTTCCAAGGAGCGAGATGGGTCAGTGGAGGGAGTTGTCCTCTCTCCTATCCTGACTTCAGAGCAGCAGAAGGACTGTTGCCAGTTACTGAGGCAGCTCCCCTCACTTTTCACACTTACCCCAGGGCTCACCAACTGGTGCAGCCATAACATTGACCCTTGGAATAGCATGCCTGTCAAAAACAAAAGTTGTAGGCTGCCTGACAAAGTGAGGATCAGTATCAAGGATTCCAAGATACTGAAGTTTGGTGTGATTGAGCAGCCCTGTAGTCTCTGGCCCAGCCCAGTGATCTTGGAAGCAAAGGCTGTCGCACTCAGTACCACCACAAAACTGAAGTTCTGTGTGGACTATAGGAGCCTCAGTTCAGTCACCAATACTGATGCTTACCCTAGTCCCTAAGCTGATGAGCTCATAGGTTTTGGGCTACAATATTCCCCAGCACCTTTGATTTGACATCAGGCAGATTGCCCTTACTGTAGAGGCCAACATTCTCTACACCTTAGGGACATTTCCAATTCTGAGTCATGTACTTTGGTTTGAAGAATGTCCCTGCCACCTTCCAGAGGTTGGTGAAACAGGTCATAGCTGGACTGCAAGGCTTCAGTGAAACCTAACTGGATTAAATTGCTATCTTAAGCTTGGAGGACCACCTCTTTCATCTTCAGAGAAGTACTTTGGGCAGGTCTGTGGAGTACTTCGGTCACCAAGTTGGTGGAGGCCATGTACAACCTTTCCAGCCCAGATACAAACCATTCTGGATTCGGGCACCCCAAGACCTAGACTAAAGTGAGAGCCATCTTAGACCTCACTAGATACTGTAGGAGATTAGTCAAATGTATGGCACCATGGTTGCCCCCTTGACTGAGCTAACTTCCAAGATGCAGCCCAAAATGGTGATATAGACAGAGGTGTGCCTAAAAGTGTTTGACACCTAGGAGGAGGCTATGTGTACAGAACCTGTACTGAAGGTACCTGTTTTCTCAAAAGAGTTCCTTGGGGCTGTTCTCTCACATCTGATTGATGAGGGCCAGGACCAGGGCTAACCTATAATCTTCATCAGCAGGAGGTTACTTCTCATGGAATAAAGGTGAGATGCAATTGAAAGGGAGTCATTTCACTGTGGTCTGGGCACTAAAGAAACTGAGGCCATACCTGTGTGGGACTTATTTCTGGACACAGACACATCACATACCCCTCAGATGGCTGATACAAATGTGGGAGTGGGAGGAGGATGTCTATCATCTGAGGGGTTAGCTCCTCCACTCTGAGAAACTAAGGAGGCCGGAGAGACCTCTGGAGCAAGTGGGAAACAAGCCTGCCCAAGGCCCCAGATCATAGTGTCCTCCTGGCAGTAAATGCCCAGGGGCCTGCCCTTGATACTGACAACTATCAGTGGCCTCTGTTGGTTACTGTCCTTATGAGCAGAGTTTTCTCTCAGTTGAGAACAGAAGTCTGACCCAGGAGGCAGAATGGGGTACATCGCCCTTTTGGTCATAGTGGTGCTTTCTGCCTATTGGCATGTATCTGTGAGTAAGCTATGTTTAGGAGCCACACAACTGGGGTCGACAGATGAGAAGAAGGGTTTCCCATGGCTCAGTATAGTGGCCCAGGAGGATGGATACAGTGGAATACATATGGGTCCAGAGGGGCATAAAACAGACAAGCACCATTTTACATAAGGCCAATTGCACATATTCTACCTCCTAAGTAGGAGAATCTATCAGAGTATTGATTTATCTAGCCTAGCTTTTGGCTGGGGGGCTTGTGTTGAAAATCTACCCTTTCTGCAGGTTCACCTCAAATTTTTGGGACTTTTTGCTGAACTCTATTTTTTGCTGGCTATAGAACTCTGTGCACGTTACCCTTACTAACCAGAGATAAAGTGTTATACTCCTCCTTTCAACATAATAAATTGGTATACTCCCGATTGGCATACCTAACTTACCTATATGTCACTAGTATATGGTACCCTAGTGTACCCAGGCCTAGTAAGTTACATGTCATAAGTAGATTGCAGTACTCGTGTCATCCACTATAGTGGCAATTTAAATATGACTGCAGGCAAATATAACATGTTACAACGCATGCTATTACATTGCATTCTTTTACAACGCGGTTGTTACAACGACCGCGTTGTTGGAACGCACTACCTTTACATCGCAAGTCATTAGATTGACTTGCTGTAGGGAGCGTACTGGATTTAGGAATAGTATAATTTACTATTCCAACTCCAGCCTACAGTAGGGAACGTGTTGGAATAGTAAATTATACTATTCCTTAGGTTAGAGCAGCCCCTACAGCAAGTCGATCTAATGACTTGCGATGTAAAGGTATTGTGTTCTAACAACGCGGTCCTTGTGACGACCGCGTTGTAAAGGTAAAGCGATTTCAGGAAAGTGATCAAACAGTGGTGCATTGGGTTCTATACACCGGAGTCGACTCGTGTGCTTCCATATTTGGATTCAAATCTTTTGGGTGGTTTGACCAATGAAGATTTGGGTGCAGGAACAAAACGTTACATAAACAACATTGGCAGTATTCCAGTTGGAAAACTGGTTCCAAGTGATTATAATATTCATAAATACAAACTCCTTAATTTCAATGGGAAATTGACTGTAGGAAGGTGGAATCTGACTGCATGGTTGCCCCCACTTTTTTCCTGGTGTTTGAATGTTTTTTTACTAGTCTTGATGGGATCCTGCTATCCAGGACCCCAGCCTATCTGCTTACTCCCTTAAATGACTGGTGTGCATATTAGATGCACTAGTGATTGGATACTGTGGTACCTTATGAGCCCCTAGTATATGGTACCTTAGGTACCAAGGGCATAGGTACTTCACAAGCCTACCAGGGGCTGAAGCATGTATTATGCCACCCCTGGAAAGCAGACTAAATCTGACACCACAGGCCTGCTACTGCAGCCTGGGTAAGGTAGTGTTAGCACTCCTCACTGAGGTATAGGTTCCTATATCTCACCTTACACACACATATAAACCTATCAGTCACCCCTAAGGCAGGCCCTATCAATCCTGAGGGCGGGGTGCTTGGTTTACAATGTGAGGGGGTGCCTCTGCCTGAGCAGGACCCTCTGCAGATGGCAGAGTCTATTCTCTGTGGCTTTTTGTGGATGCGGTTAAACCATATACTCTTAAGTGCATTATAACCTCCCGGTTAATGCTAACTTTGAAATGACTGCATCAAAACATGTCGTGTTTGGTGTCAAACAACTTGGAATCATACTCCCCACACCAGTAACTGGTGTGGGAGTATGATCTCACCCTTCTAGAGCGGACGACATGTACCTACTGTGGTAACACGGTAGAAATCTGAAAGAATCCTGGCATCACGAAATGCATGCCACCAGCACAGACACTGGGCTGCCCTCCTGCTGCTGACTGAAACTCGCAGTGGAGGAGGCACAACAATAGGCATCCTGTCACAGGGAGGTGTCACCACCTTCCAGACAGGATTTAGTGTATTGGGACTGGGTGGGTGCACTTCTAGAGTGCTTTAAAGTCCTGCACTGGGGAGCAGTAGGCTCCTCTGTGCATATGCCAGCTCAAACCGGTTCAGGGGCTACCTGTTCCTGCTCTGGTGCAAAACTGGACAAAGGGAAGTGGGTGTAACCACCCCCTACCCTTACCCTCCCAGAGGAGTGGTCATAGAGCTAGTCCCACCCCTATCTTCAGTATAAGATAGAAAACCTTGCCATTGCAAAGTAGATAACCCTGGACGACGCTCTACAAAGAAGAATCCTGGCCCTTCGACGTTCCACTATCTTTAGAAGACAGAAGAATCTCCCTTGGAGTCAAGGAGTGACTCCCCTGCTTGGCAGGCACCAAAACTTGAATCAACGGTCGCAAACGTTCCCGCTCCCGCCAGAGTCCGAAGTCCCTGCAGGCCCAGAAGTTAATTTCCTGGCTTCTCAATGGCCATTGTGAGTCCCCAGCAGAGCTGAGGTGAGTGGACCCCACGAGTGACGAGGAACAGCAATACCCGGGTACCGTGCACTATTGTCAAGTGCAACTCCTTCACGATGTTCTATGAACTTGTGCTTTAGACCACTTATGGCCCAAGCCTCCAGCAGGTTTTGCCATGAAAATCAGAGGCCTACCCCATCCCGAGAGACCGTGGGCTTCTGTGAAGCATTTCCTCACGAGGCGCCTTTGCGATCCCTTGCCCATTGGCTTGTGGGTCCCCCGAAGACTTTCTTATCAACTAAAAGGGCTCCTCTGATTGCTCCAGGCCTGCCCTCACTCACCCTCATGGGGTGAGTCCCTCAGACCTTGCTGGTCCGCACCATCGACTTTCTTTACTCTACATGAGACTTGTTGTTGCCAAGGCTTGTTGGCTCCAATCTGGTTGCCAATACCGCCAACAGCTGGAGACGTTGTGGGACACTTTGAATCCAGCTGCTGGTCATTGTCGATCTCTCCTGGACCTCGTGAGCGAAGAGTCAAAACACCCTTGATCACCTGAAATCACCCAACATCCGTGGGCATCCATCTTCCTGGCCCCGGGTCACTGGTAAGTGACTGTGAACACTGTCCCTTCAATTTTCAGGTCTTTTACATCTAGAATCCAGCCTTGGATTCCACCGGACACTTCTTCAGTCGCCGCAAGCAGCAAGTCTTCTTTGGTCTCCATAGAAAACAGCGAGGCGACCCGCCACAAAAAGACACCTATGCACCCGGCGAGGCAACTCGTGCACTCCGGTGCCCTAGTGTGTGTTGGCCCTCGAATTACTTACCTTGTAAGTGGCTTGCTTGTAGACTTCCTCGAAGTACCCTAAAACTTTAAAAATCAAACTGCGACTTGCTCCATTTTAATCAATAGGGAACCCGCGGCTGTGTTCATACACTGCAGGCGTCTCCCGTGGGTCTGTTACTTACCTGCTTTCACTGCAGTAGTGAAGCCCCAGCGATTCTACAGGCCCTAGGCCTTGTCATTCTGCAAGTCGGCTTTCCTAAACCTCTTTTTTAGTATATGGTCTGGTACGCCCCTAGGGCCCCAGCCTTATTTGTGCTTAATTAATTGTGAAACGTTGATATTTGAATGTGTTCCTGGCTTCTAATCTCATAAAGAGATTAGTAGAGTGTGTCTAGAAATAAATACATATATATTTCATATATATACCTGTGTGGTGTCCTTTCATTTGGTAATTCAAGAGATTATAAGGTAAAACAAGCTGCTTTACATTCCTCTGAGACTTAGCCTGAAGGCTGCTCACCACAGCTATCACTAGGAAAGCTTTCTTCAAAAGGTTGTCTTAAACCTATCTACCATAAGAGTCGATTTGGACTGGTGCAAGGTGGCCACTATAACTAGTGACCAGCATATACCAGGCCAACTTCTCACATTGACAATCAATGCAGCCACCACATTTAGAATGTATGATCAGGGGGGAGGGGGTAAGTCCCCATAAATCAGTAAGAGTCTGGGTAGTCTTATTGGGTGGTAGGCTAGCTCTGCACAGGTGGTCTCTGAAATTACAGTTCTTCCGAAATGAAAATAAAGGGCAATCTAAATTAAGATCACGAGCATTAAGATCAGGTCACTGTTCCCAAATGCATTTCTTGACCTAATTAGACACAGGGGAAAAGGTAGTTATGCACACTAGGTTATCACTTTTTGTTTGGCTTTCGGTGTAAGCTTCTCTTGGGCAATACCATGCTCTTTTTGTAGATTTTCTGATTAGTTTACGGGGGTAGCCCCTGGTCATTTATTCACTAGGAAAGATGTTGGCTTCATGAAAGTAATCCTATTTGAAAGAGCAGTTTCTTCTTATGTGAAGAAATTGTGAGAATGGTATGTGGTTGTTGGTGTAGGGGAGAAGGGTGTCCCTCTCGGTTTGGTTTGCAATATAATGTAGTGCAAAGTTCACCTTCAACAGGTTTGATAAGTAGGTCTAGAAATGCTTTTTCTGATTTGCTATGTGTGAGGGGGAATTTTAATCTGTTGCAATTATTACTGAGCCAGTCACGGAATTCAGAAAGTATGTCTTCAATGCCATGCCATATCATAAAAATATCATCTCTGTATCTTTTCCACATGGTGATATTATTAAGGAAAGGAATTCCCTGTGACAGAATCTTACTGACTTCCAGGTCATCTATGTACAGATGATCGAAGTCTGGGGCAAAAACTGCTCCCATAGATGTATCTTTGACTTGCTGAAAAAACTGACCAATGAAGGATAAGAAATTGCGAGTAAGCAGATACTGAGCAAATGTAGAATAAAGGATTGGGACTGAATGTGGGTGTATTCCGGAGTTGAGAATTATTTTAATGACATTCAGGCCCACTCTCTGTGGGATGTTGTTGTAGAGGGATTCTCCATCCAAAGAGCAGAGTATACAATTGTCAGGATCAAAAGTTAAATGTTTTACTTGATTGATCAGATCCATTGTATCTGTAATGTAACAGGGGGTGCCAGGTACAAATTCTCTAATGAAGAAATCTACGTACAGACTAAGTGGTTCAAGAATTGAGCCGCAAACAGAAACAGTTGGGTGACCAGGTGAGGCTTCAATGTTTTGTGTACTTTCGTAAGCGTGTAGATTACAGGTGTTCTGGGAAACTTGGTATTGAGAAACAGTAACTCATTGGAACTGAGAAAGCCTTCTGTTCTGCCATTTCAGTGATATTATGAATGAGGTTTTGGATGTCACAAGTAGGGTCCAACACAAATCTTATGTAATGATCTGTACTGCACAATTGTTTAGGACAGGTTCTGCCAGCACAGTCACAGAACCATGGACACTGAATCATGAGGAAGATATAGCCTACACAGTCCCCAAGCAGTGTGGCACTGTAGTATAGCTAGTCTATCAATTGCACTGCACAGCGCAGGATTGACAGACACATATCTATAACCTCTTGTTTACTGTCACCATAGTGGACACCGTGCACTGAGATCTGTATACTATCTTGTCCCATATTGATATCCACTCACTATCCTTCCCATGGTGGAAGACATTGAACAACATTGACTCCAACTCTTAACGCAAATTAAGTGTTTCCAAAGTTTTTAAATCAGACAGGTATCAATTCAGGCATCTCAATATTAGCCAATAATGAACACTATAGATGAATGTGAGGCATGTGTCTACTCAATGGCAACTAGACTCTCCTTACTGGTGACAAATCATCATCTGCATGTCATTGGCACTCATCAGAATGACAAATAGTGAGTCACAGAGGACAGCGCACCTATATGTGTAGTACAGTCTCAGCCATTTTCAATCCCTACTTGTGTGTATGCCACACAATGTCATAGTACGTCTACTACAGTATGCAAGGTGTTTGAGTCAAGCTGGGCACATAACAGATTGGAAATGAATGCTGGGTCATCCCTTTTCATGACTCTTAACTGATACAACACCTCTTTTCTGGGGGCGGAGCTTGCCTGGCTGCAAGATGGCCGCTAGGTGATTGAGCTTCGCCATTCATCGCAACTATCCTACATGAACCGCAGCCTCTATGACTCATAATGGAGATACGGCCACTGGAGCTGTGATTCCGGTCTTCTGCTGAGTCCGCTGAGGTTATCCTGACTCTCACATTGGCCCTGGAACCGTAGATATGGGTCGTCAACAATACTGCCAGCGCGCGGCCTAGAGACGTGGCTGACGTGCGCGTCAACTGCGACGGAGACGGAGGGGTGTGTTGTGGCCGCCCGGCATCCTCTTGCTGGCATTGCGGCTCGGCACTGGAAAGCCGTCGTGATTTGGTCCACGAAGTACGGCTGGCGAGCGGTGTTCTTTGGGGTTCTGCTGGCCGCGGACCTGGGATGCTGCCCCAGCCGTTCGGATGCCACGGATCAGCCTTGTGGTGCCGGCGCGGCCTGGCGTCCGTCGCTCGTCTGGTGAGCTGAGTCCTCCGGAGACCTGGGGAGTGACCTTTGTCGGGCGAGTACACCACTGTTGCCTTTCCGGCCACTCTGTCTCTCGCCTGTGCCCCTTATTCTGCGCTGCGGGCTGAGTTGTGCTACCGGTGGTCCTCCGGGGCCAGCCGCCCAGAAACCGTTTGAGATCTGTACTTTCTGGGACCTGACTTGCAGTAATGCCGCGTTCATTGTCTGGCTGGAGGTGTGAGCCTGGTAGATCTGTGCTGTGGTTGGCGCCCTGCCTATCGTATCGTCATCAACTGCTGTGGCGTAGGAATATCTCTGGGGCCATATTGGAAGGCTGGCTTATTTGACAGATACTTTGCCCTGCTCCCCGCGCGATTCCTAGACCTCCTGGGCCCCTGAGCCTGAGACCTGGTGGGTGATAGTTGGCATCTTTGCACTATAGTGGCGATGCGCACGGACTCACCCGGCGCCAACATGGGTAAGCCGGATAAATCCCAGCCCAAACTAACATTCGAGCACCGTAAGTCGAAGCGCCATGAGGAGGCGGCTGACTCGGCGTTGGTAGATTCGGATAACCCTGCTGATGACCCAGTGAGTGACATTAAACAAATAATAGCTGCCATGCAGAGTGGTTTGACCGCTATAGATGCCAAGATAGACACGCTGGCCTACAGGATGGATCGGATGGTGGAAAGAGTCTACAAACATATGGAGTGCCTGGATATGGCGGAACGCCGTATCACGGAAACAGAGGAAGCTCAAACTGATGCCAGCAACATGAAGCAGCAAGTAGAGAAGGCGCTGGTGGCGCTGCAGGACCGCGCCGATGATTTGGAAGCCAGGTCAAGGCCATCCAACCTCCGTATCATGGGCGTCCCTGAATCCACTCTCACGGGGCCCATGGAACTCTTCATTGAACAGCTTCTCAAAACGCTGCTGGAGGCTGAAACCTTCTCTGCTATGTTTATAGTGGAGAGGGCACATCGCTCGCTGGGCCCTAGGCCACGTACTGGTGCACCCCCCGGCCCATAATTGCTAAACTCCTCAACTACCGGGATAGGGATGCGGAACTTTGCAAAGCAAGAGAACTGGGCACATTGCACTATGAGGGCTCCTCCCTCTCCCTCTTTCCTGACAGTTTGTTCCCCTAAAGCGCAGGCTGCGCGATCACCACCTCGAGTATGCTATGCTCTACCCAGTGCGGTTGAAAGTACTTTTTGACGGCAAACCGCAAATCTTCTCTGATCCGCAATCTTTGCAGAATGGGCTGAAGACCTGGGAGATGGCGGGTAAGTGCAAGACAGCACAGGGTAAAGGCACGAACGATAATTCCTCGCCGCATACTCTGGATGACAATGACTGAACACAGGAACTGGGTCCCATTTGTTTCTCTCTGTGTACTTTGTTGGGCTACTCATGGCTCCGGTGCTACATTTCTTGCCAAAGTGTGGGTGGGGGATTATTTCCCTTATAATGATGATGTTAGATGATTGTGGTATTGTTTTCCTGCTCGATGTTATTCCATAATTGCTTGCTACTGCAATGTTGCTGACATTTGCCCCCCTCCGAAGCCCATCCTAAGTATTTGAGGCTACATACACGCTTAAGGTGGCATGGCTTTTTGGAGACTGTAGCTCGTGATTGCTGGGTAACATCCACCCCTAAGCGTTACCCGTTGTTATTGATAATGTTTTGGTGTTTGGTGTTTGTGTTCCTTATTTTCCTTTTTCTAAGGGTGGATTGGGTTGGTTTCCTAATTGGGAGGATTGCTTGTCGCTCTTGTTTGGTTGGGGTATGCAAGGCGTGGGTGGGGGGTGGTAATGTGGGTGCATTTCTGTTTGTTTATGATTCTTTCTTTCTGCAGGTCACATGGGGTGCTTATTATTTCTTGTACTGGGGGGTGGGGTATCTATCTAGTGATGTGCACTGCACTGATATTTGCTCATTTTACATACTAGTTATTAGACAGTATGACTAAACAGAAGCGTTTGAAACTCTTGACGTGGATCGTTAGGGGTCTTAATGACCATAGAAAATTGTGTAAGGTCCCAGCCTATCTGAAGAGAAAAGAGGTAGACATCGCTCTATTGCAGGAGATGCATCTCCATCCCAGCTGCAGCCTGCTGACAGGGAGTCGTATGTCGGGGGTTTTTCATGCTGCTGGTTTTACCTCGCACTCTAGGGGCATTTTGACCTGGGTTAATCCTGGTGCGAATCTCCGGATTGAATGCTGTGAGACTGACCCCTCTGGCAGATACACCATTACTCGTTGTTACAATTCCTCCTTAGATATATTGGTAGTAAACTCCTACGGCCCGAATTATGATAATCCACAGTTTTATTATTCTCTTTCCCGGGCTATTCATTTACGCGCCCCTTTATCTGTGGTATGGGGTGGGGATTTTAATTGCGTACTGGAACCAATGTTAGACCGTTCTAAGGGTCCTCTGAGGCCACCTTTGTCTGCTGCCAGAGCGATTGTTGATGTGTCTGTACAGTTGCAGATGATTGACGTGTGGCGGGCTCACTCGAGGGAGATGGGTGGGTTCACACACTACTCAGCTCCTCACTACATACATACGCGGATCGATTATTGGCTCATTTCGCAGTCCTTGCTGTTCACAGTGCAGGATTGTGAGGTGTTAGCGCGGACTTTCTCGGATCATTCGCCTATTCTGTTGACTCTGTCCGCGGGCCTCCTCCCTTCCTGTGGCGGTTCCCTCCCCATTCGTTGTTAGATGCAGTCTTTAAGGTGGAACTAATTGAAGCTATATCGGAGTTCTTTGCGATAAATATCGGCTCGGTTGATTCTTTTGCCACAGTCTGGGAATCATTTAAGGTCTACATTAGGGGTATAGCCATCAGTAAACATGCGGGGGTACTCCGTTCCATCCGAGGCAGATTAGCGCTATTGGAAACCCGGATTGGCGCTTTAGAGGACGAGCTGTCTCGGGGGTCCTCTCCACAGCTGCTTGACCACCTGAAATCCGCGATAGCCGAGTTCAACGATGAGGCAGACACCGAGGTTAAGCATATGGGAAAATATGCCACAGCTCGTGTGTATGGGAAGCGGATCGGCCAGGTTTGGTCCTGGTGGCCATGGCAAATTTTTTTAATGCGACCTATAGAGCTGCAAGAGATCCGACTTGCATTGTCTATGAGGGAATGCAGTGCGCCTGGTCAGGACGGACTCACAGTTGCGTTCTATAAAGCCTTTAGCAATTTACTGATTCCCCAGTTGGCCACACTGTTCCAGGAAATTGGCGCTGATGGGATTATGCCACAGGCAATGCGGGATGCCTGGATCGTTACCTTATTGAAACCGGATAAGGATCCACACCTATGTTCCTCTTATCGTCCGCTTTCTTTGTTGAATGTTGACACTAAGATATTTTCCAAGATCCTTGCAAACCGTCTTGCTCCACTGTTGCCTCAGTTAATTGGCCCTGAACAGGCTGGTTTAATTCCAGGCCGTACGCTTTCACACAATCTTCGTACGGTGTTCGGAGCTCTACAGCATACTCATTCGGACATAGACGCCGAAAAGGTGTTTGATTCAATCGAGTGGCTGTTCCTCTATGCAGTCTTGCGACGTATGGGGGTCGGCGATGTTTTTTTACAATTGGTTGGTGTCCTCTATAATAAGCCGGGAGCTCGAGTCTGTGTGGGAGATATGGTATCGGACTCTATGGTCCTGTCCAGAGGCACTAGGCAGGGATGTCCCCTATCCCCGCTCCTGTATGCCCTGGCAGCTGAACCCCTGTTGAGAGCCTTGAGAGAATAGCATGGTCATAGAGGCCTCCGCTACCCTGATTACAATTTGATAGTATAAGCCTATGCGGACGATACACTTCTGTACGTTAGAAACCCGGATGTACATCTCCCTCCGGTTATACGTGAGGTGTTGCGTTACGGGGGATTATCGGGTCTGAACATTAATTGGGATAAGTCCTTGATTTTCCCGCTGACTCCCTGCACCACTCCTGTGGAGTTGGATTATCCTTTGCGATGGACCTCTGACCCGGTCCGCTATCTCGGAATCCGGGTTCATTTGGATGCTGACCTGGTGATCCGAGCAAACTATGGTAGAGTGATAACAAAGTTGGGGGAGGATGTGGACTGTTGGATTCGCCTCCCGCTGTCCCTAGTGGGGAGAGACTCAATGGTGAAGATGGTGGTACTGCCTCGCCTTCTTTTTTTATTTGTTAATATTCCCATTGTTGTTCCGCTGCATTTATTTAAGGAATTGCAGGTGTTGATGGTCAGATTGACTTAGGCGGGTAAAGCGCCGGGAGTCTCTATGGACACCCTGATGTGGCCAGGTTCTGCTGGTGGCTTGGGTGCTCCGGACTTTGAGCTTTACTATAGGGTCGCTCAGGCGTCCCACGCGCATGCCTGGGTTCACGGTCCCCAAACTCTACTACATCTTCATATAGAAACAGTTGCAGCGGCTCCCGAGCCATTGTCTTGGCTCTTAACTAAAGCTCCGGGTAGGAGTTGGGGTATCCTTGACTCAGTGAACTCCGTCGCCCATGCGTGGCACACCCTGCTTGGTATGTTCGCCGGAGCCCAACTGTATTCGCCGCGAATGTGTATAGAGTGGTGCCAATGGTTCGTTCTTAGTTCAGATAGAGATGTGCTCTGTGCTCTGAATAGTCTTGGTTTGTCTGAAATGGGTGATGTTTTTTGAAGATGGCAAGATGGTCAATTGGGATGATACAATTGTGAATAAGGAGCAACCTTCTGCACTCACGCAGTTTCAGTTTTACAGCACGAAGCATGCATTGCGCGAGGTGTTGGGTGAGGAATTGGCAGAACCTATGGAGTCCCCTCCTCTGTTCCTCTTGCTCCGCTCTCAGTCCCCAGTTAAGTTGGTCTCTAAATTGTATGTTTCGGCCTTACAGACTAAGATATCTCCATACACGAAGGCTTGACTGGCTTGGCAGGCCGACATCGGGGAGCAACTCTCGGATGACATATGGTTTTATTGCTGTGAAGTCACTTGGAAAATCTCTTTTAATGGCAGGCACAGACTGGCACTCTTTAAATTACTTAATAGGGTTCACTATACGCCGGAACAATTGCACAGGTATGGGTTGTGTGATTCTGACTGCTGTGAACGATGTGAAAGTCCGGGTGCTGGTTTTTACCATTTGGCATGGTTATGTCCCCCTGTGGCGGAGTTCAGGTGTCAGATTTTTGCGACTCTGACTGCCATTGTGGGCTCCCCTATCACACCTGATCCATTATTAGCCCTACTGGGTTACACAAAACCTCTGCGAAAAAAAATGCGTAAACTGGTTGCCATAGGCCTTCTCTTGGCCAAACGTAGGCTGGCTATGAGGTGGATGCGGGGGCCTCTACCAACATTGGCCGAGTGGGAAAGAGACATGGTGTACTGCAAAACCCAGTCAGATGTGTACAACAAGCTGCTTTCACCTTTCTCCCGTCCCTTAAGTTTGTATTTTCTAGCCGCTAATTGGGGGAACATCACTGTTTGTACCATAGCATGATTTATTTTATTGCTAGGCACACACTTCAGCATCAGTTTTTTCTGCTGCTAGCTTTTTCTAATGCCATGTAGCGACGTATTGTAAATACAACTCTGACATGGTGTTAGGATCTGTCGTACCACAGCGGTAAAAATGTTGGCGCTCTGCTGCGGCAAAACAGCAGAGTGCCGGTTCTTGTAAATATACTCCAGAAAGTATTGTGTACAGGTCTGTAGTCTAAAGTCACTTTTTAGGTCTCGTCTGAGACAGCGCTTTAGCGCTGCTCTGGCGAGACTTATAGTAAGCGAGTTTTGGAAGTGCAAACAGTGCTTTTCAGGCCTCCAAATACAGTGCATGTGCCCTGGGCGCGCGCACCATTTGGCAGCCTGAAAAGCACTGCCTGATCACTTGCTTTGATGTCCTCAGTGAGCCGCGGGGCCACTGAGGACAGCAAAGTGCACACCATTTGCCACCCCCTTGTTTTTTCCTTTGATCCCTATCTTTCCCTTCCTCAATCTCACCCTCTCCCTGCCTTTTACAACTGCGGCCCGCACCACTGCGCCCGCCCCCACTCCCCCCTCCCACTCCCTCCTCGTCAGCTTCAGTGCGCTCTTGTTCTGTGCCACTCGTTTTTCCTCGTTTTTTGTGCCTTTCTGCCCTCTGTTCCACTCGTTTTCCCTCTTTTTGTGCCATTCTGTCCTCTGTTACACTCGTTTTCCCTCTTTTTTTGTTCCTTTCTGCCCTCTGCTCCTCTCGTTTTTGTGCCCTTCTGCCCTCTGTTCCACTCGTTTTTGTGCCCTTCTGCCCTCTGTTCCACTCGTTTTTGTGCCCTTCTGCCCTCTGTTCCACTCGTTTTTTTGTGTGCCTTTCTGCCCTCTGCTCCTCTCGTCTTTTGTGCCCTTCTGCGCCACTCTTTTTTGTGCCTTTCTGCCCTCTGTGCCACTCGTTTTCCACTCTTTTTTTGTGCCTTTCTGTCCTCTGTTCCACTCGTTTCCCTCTTTTTTTTTTGTGCCTTTCTGCCCTCTGTTCCACTCGTTTTTTTGTGCCCTTCTGCCCTCTGTGCCACTCGTTTTTCGTGCCTTTCTGCCCTCTGTTCCTTTCGTTTTTCTGTACCGGCTTGTGTGGAAACGCATATAATTGGGTGAGTATCTGTGCTTTTATCTGTGTATGCTTATTTTGCTTGCATACCACTTGGTGAATATCTGAGAGTGTGGGTTTGTGTGCCTTTTTGAGCTAACCAGGGACATTTCCACCTTAAAGATCAGGGAAAATATTTTAATCAAGAAATATTTCCATGGTTTGTCAAATGTCCTGGGCATACGCTGGTATTCAGTGAATATAAAAATGTGTGTGCATTGCAATGTTTGTGCAATTATATGCATTTAACAACAAATACATAGACAAAAAGAATGCTCTACAAATAGCAGAACTGTTGCTGCGTAATTGTGCACCGTTTCACACCAAGAACATATCAAATTAACTGCTTGTCTCCAAGCCACGCCCTTAGCTTCGCCCCTTCTGTTACATTTAGTTAGTGCCTGCATTTTTTTTTTTTTCCATTTAAAGCACTGATGCTTCCAAGTACATAATTCTCCATTAGTCTGTACACGTTTGCCTAGATCTCTGAATAATAATAGGTTCAATAACTCGAAAGAGAAAAATATACAAGAACAGTATTTCTTACGAAACGTCCCTAAACCTATACAAGCATTTGCAATGCAATAGGTCTCGCATTTATACGAGTTTGAGTTATTGGCATTGTAAATGACAATGCCTTTTATTTATGTTTTAAAAACCCACACATAAATAAAAGGCATTGCCATTTACAGTGCCAATAGCTCAAACTCTTAACAACTGCGAGACCTATTGCATTGCAAATGCTTGTTTCTACATCCTGTTGTCCCATACAAAAAAGGCTACATTGCCATACCTATGTCTCAATCTAAGATCAGCAAGACAACTTGCCATACTAAAAGATTAGTTGATGTATTAATAAAGCCAAATACAATATCCATGGCACATGTTGAAAATTGGTAACATTTACTAAGCCAACAGCCTTGTAATACATATACACTAATCTAAGACGCTGCAACTGTTATTTAGGTAAGCAAGGACATCACAGGTGATAAAAGGACAACGGTATGTGTGAGTGTCAAACATGTTGGCACTGTCACAATCTATATACGGCTAAATGTATGCAAGATAATCTGATCATGGGTTTGATACTTCGCATACATATTTAGTGCAAATCTAATATATCTGATAAAATCATTCTAAAGTACTGTTCATAGTAATCTCATGGCTAAACATGAAAGTTAACATGTGTTGTATGTTTTACATCATGGACAATATATGCAATGGCACATATAAGTTTAACATACATGTGTAAAGCAATGGTCAACAGTACCTAAGAATTGTCTGTCAAAAGCTGAAGGAATGTGTATGCACTTGCCAGCATACATAACACACATAGGGGCTGATTATGATGACGGATGGACTGATCATTTCGGGGAGTGGAACTGCCCGCCTACAAGGCGGCGGTCCATCAGGGCTAAATACAATGCGACTGCCACCACGGCAGTTGCACTTCCCATATTTTACATTGCGGCGGGTGCTGCTGGCAGCAGCACCCACCGCAATGTAAAAACTGCACATTTCACATTTCACATTCCCCTGCACTAAGTGATCGGCACCATGCAGTACCAGGCACCATGCAGTGCCTGCCACATGGCGCATGTTAATGTTGGGGGGCACCATAGGTGCCCCCCACCCCCAAACAGAAGGGCGAGGGGTGAAGGCGGCCCGCTACGGACTCCCAGTGTCCATCCCCATCAGCCTTTCCATGGCAAATAAAGAGCCATCGAAAGGCTGGCTGGGATGGACCATCGTAATCCCTACGGCAGTGCCTCATAGGCACCGCTGCCATTTCAGGGATTAGGAGGCCTTCGCAGCACCGGCGGGCTCAAGGAGCCCAACAGATGTGTGGTGGTTGGAGTTTCCGACCGCCACGGACTCCCCCGCCATTATAATATGGTGGGCGGGAAATGGCCTCACAATGGCGGTGAACCCGACACAGACAGCCTGTCGGTGGTGGTTTCACCACCATCATAATCAGCCCTATAGTTAGTTATGTCCAAGTAACAATGTATCAAATCATAGATTGTGTTTATTTCGCCTTTTCAGGTGACCATGTATATGGTTTCCAGTCATGGATTATGACACCATTTCAAAATCCACAGACGGAGGGCCAAAGAAAGTATAGCTCCACTTTGAGCAAAACAAGAAATGTGGTCGAGTGAATGTTTGGGTCCCTACATTGCCTTTCCTGCTGCCTGGATAAACCTGGTGGAAGACTCCTCTATTCTCCTCCTATGGTCTGCAATATCATCTTAGTGTGTGCAACATTACACAACATCTGTCTGAAAACCAATGTGCCGTTGGGCAATGAGAAAGAAAACCCATATGACCCGGCAGAAGAGGATGAAAGTGATGCAGACATAGAGCACACAATGGTAGGCCATGTGAGATGGGATCAAATAGTTGCACATTCTTTTTCTTAATATCATAATATCAGATCAAAGGGGGAGGGAGAGAGAAGCTGAGATCCATTTGGCTTCCTTATAGTATTCAATAATCACAAGAGAATGGATCACTTGTACCTGTGTAATCAGGGTCATGAGTTATTGGTTCCTTCTAAAAAAAACTCATTCACGTAGATAAGTGGTTGGGCGGTATATCTTGGTTCTCCGCCTATTTGTAATGTGACAGCATCATCATTGGGTTTTTGTTTAGGTATGCTGACCTCCACCAGGAGGTTGACCATCTGGTAGTACAGTAGCGACCAGAGATAAAAATATGAAAGTGTGGGTGCTAATGTGAGGTGTGTTACAATTCCCTACATCGCCATTTTAGGACAATCTTTAATTTTATGGGACGTGGAAAAGTAAAAGCGAAGTGGTGCCTGTGCAGACCAAGTTACTGCTCTTACGCACTGGTTAGTCCATGTGAGCGGTCGACATGTTTCAGCCCCATTTTATGCCCAGCTGGGTCGGGGGGCTTTCTTCAGGGCCTGTGAGTGACTTACCACTTTAGTTATGTTATCAGGTCATTTGTACCTATAACTTTGAAAACCCTATTGCGGGCCTCTTTGGGGGACTGACAAGCTCTTCAGACCTACAGGAGCTGCAGTCTCAGCTTGTGCTTGCTCTGAACACGGTGCCCCGGGTGACCCACTTATCATAGTTGCCCAATCCAGCAACTATTTTCACTCACCACTTCGCTTTTACTTTTCCACAGCCCATAAAATTAAAGATTGTTCCCAAATGGTGATGTAGGGAATTTTAACACATCTCACATTAGCACCCACACTCTCTTCTTTTTGTCTCTGGTTGCTTCTGTACTACCAGATGGTCAACCTCCTGGTGGAGGTCAGCATACCTAAACAAAAACCCAATGATGATGCTGTCATGTTACAAATAGGCGGAGAACCAAGATATACCGCCCAACAGCCTATGTACGTGAATGAGGTTTTTTTTTAGAAGGAACCAATAACTCATGAACCTGGTTACACAGGTACAAGGGATCCATTCTGTTGTGATTATTGCATTCTTTCTCTTAATCAAATGAAAAAGATATTAATAATGACAGAAACTATGTCAACCTATCATCCATTGAATAATTTGTATTGAACTCATCCATTGTGTGGTTTTTGTGCCGATGTCAAGGTTTATATATAGTCATGCACATCTTCTCAACTCCTCAACATGTACACATTTTGATCACTGAGTTGTTGATAAACATGGGGGCATTCCCCTATCTAAACAAATCAACACAGCAAGCCAATGTGATCCAGTACACTGTATGAATGGGGCAGGGCAGGATTGCCCCATATCTAGATAGATATGTGTCATTACTGTCCTACCCCTCTTAAGCAGTGCAATGCAGCAGAGCAACCTATTTTGCTGGGTGCTGCTGCATCAAAATGTGTTAAACGTGACACTCAATGTATGATGAATACAAGTTCTCCCAATAAGTCAGTCCCTGAGGCAATCTTCAAATTGATGTGTGTTTCACATATGGACTAGCATGCAGAGTGGCAGCACTTTACTGGAAAAAATGTTGCGTTCTATGCAACCAAATGATGGACGGAATGCTGAATAAATTTATACATTCACCCCCAGTCAAGAGATCTGGGTTAAATCCATTGTTCTTTTGCTCACCATGCCACCCCAGTTTAGACCTAGCCATATGCAAAGCAGTCTTGACCCTGTGCCTCATGGGAACAGTTGAGACCGAACTGCCAAGCCAGGTCCTCCCTGGACCAGAAACAAGCATCCTGGGACCGGTTTCTGGGTATTACCCTTTATCAGCCAGGCTAGCTTGAATCCAGTGGCACAGTGAGCAAGGGACCCCCGTCTAGGCATACCCATCCCACTTAGGGTAAAAAATGTTGCAGCAGATACCATCACAGATCATGGGAAACATCTGTCATGGCCAAAGGCATAGCCTACAGTGTAGATATCAAAATGTAATTTGCAAAGATTGCATTCATGCATATGTAGGGATCCACAAAACAGCACACTAGCAACAACTTTCCAGGGCTGCTTGATGTGAGGTCTACATTTGCCCACATTTGATCCAATACACATTTTCCATGCTTCGCGGATTAATGCAAGGATGCTCAAAGGCCTGTGCCAAAGTTTACTAAACTGCTGAAGTAGCAATGTGGCAAAAGACACACAATTGATGGACGGAATGCAGAACAAATCAAAACATTCACCCACAGTCAAGAGATCTGGGTTAAACCATCATTATTTTGCTCACCATGCCACCCCAGTTTATACCTGGTCATATGCAAATCAGTCTTGCCCATGTTCCTCATGGGAACAGTCAAGCCTGAACTACCAAGCCAGGTCTTCCCTGGACCAGAAACAAGCATCCTAGGACTGGTTTAGGGGCTTCTCATCGCTTCAGTCAGGCTAGCTTGAATCCAGTTGCACAGTAAACCCGGCACCCACGTCTGGTCATACCCGGCGCACTTAGAGCGAGAAAGCAAAAGGCACACAAGTGATCGACGGAATGCAGAACAAATCAAAACATTCACCTCCAGTCAAGAGATCTGGGTTAAATCCATCGTTCTTTTGCTCACTGTGCCACTCCATGCACGGGATATCAGACTCACTACAAGATAGTCATGAATGGCTAAGCAACCATCCAGAAGAACTGAGGTTTAGTATTACACAAGAATAAAAATCTATTTTTTTGGAAGTAAAAATTGCAGCTCATGAATTCAATTTATCAGTCAATCGGTATACCAAACTGACATATCACAGCACCCTGCTGCCCTTTACAAGTGGCCATCCTAGATCACTCAGAGAAAATCTGCCATATGACCAATTTCTTCGCATTCAGAGAAATTCCCTTTTAAGGAGAACTAGTTTACAAATGCAGATGCTTTGTGCAAGAAGATGACTGAGGCCTATATGGACCCTGTGATCCCTTCCCCTCCTGGTGGGGCAAGGGATGGTTCATCGGCATATTTTTGTGTCTTCCTGGCAAGTAAAATCAGTGTGATATGTTCTGTTAATTCTTTAGCTCAAATCTTTTTATTTATCTGGCCTAATGGCTTGAGTATTGTCTTCATAAGTTTTTATAATGGATATTTTGAATCCGATTCCAGCCCTAATATTAACAGGTTGCTAGATTTAGTTTTATGTCTCAACATCAAACTCTGCCCACCTGCCTTCAAGGTTTCAAATTGTGGCTGGGGGAGATTTTAATATCAAATTGGGACCTATGCAGCATGACCTTGTTTTAACTATCTTTGAGAGTGTTTGCCCTGGTGGTGCTCCTCAATATGTGGATTAAAGAGCCAAAGTTCTTTTACATTTCATGAACATGCTTGATATTATTAGATTCACAATGCACCTGAGCACACCCAAAGAAGATAACTGTAATCCAAAGGTTTAGTCAAAACCTGAGCACTGCGAACAGTAGTCAGTTATTCAAATGTCCTTTGTCACAATCGCATAAAAGGAAGCTTTCCAATCAGGTCCTGTCGCAGATTTTTAATAATCAGAGAACAACGCAGAACAGCAGCAGCCGATGCGCGTTTTGCCCTCTGGGCTTTTTCAAGGCTTGAATGTCGAGGCTATATCTCCTAACTAGTTCAGTGTTGAGGGTTATGTACCAATCTCTTGCTGGATTAATTCCCAGGTCACCAACGCCAAATTGATCGTTTTGTGCCACGTTGATATGTAAGACTGAGACACGTTCTGAAAAAGCGGTTTGTCGTCGTTATGAGTAAAGATCCCATTAATTCCTGGGAAACGAGCACCGGACCTTGATAAGTCCTCATTCGTAGAGTAAAGTCTTGTAAAAGACGCGTGGCAACTCGGCGTTCTCAGTCTTACATATCAACGTGACACAAGACGATCAATTTGGCGTTGGTGACCTGGGAATTAATCCAGCAAGAGATTGGTACATAACCCTCAACACTGAACTAGTTAGGAGATATAGCCTCGACATTCAAGCCTTGAAAAAGCCCAGAGGGCGAAACGTGCGTTGGCTGCTGCTGTTCTGCGTTGTTCTCTGATTATTAAAACTCTGCGACAGGACCTGATTGGAAAGCTTCCTTTTATGCGATTGTGACAAAGGACATTTGAATAACTGACTACTGTTCGCATTGCTCAGGTTTTGACTAAACCTTTGGATTACAGTTATCTTCTTTGGGTGTGCTCAGGTGCATTGTGAATCTATATGTTTCCTTAGGATTCGTCCTAATGTTTTTATACCCTGATGGGTGGGTATTGCCGACACCATTGCAGCACCTCTATATGTGAAATTTAAGTCATACATGCTGATGTGCTATTGACTGCTTTTGTGGATGTGCAGATCCTTAAGCGAAAACCCATGTTTTTGTGATTATATGCTTGATATTATTATTGCCCCTGTGGAGATTTGGACTCTTCTAGCTCAACAAAGGCCACTTATGTCAGGGAGGATTATAGATCAATTATTAATTATATCTTTGTGTCCAGAGCCGTAATGGGATGGGTGGTAAAGGGCAGTACGAAGAAAACCCTGTTTAATGCCCATAACCCACTATGGTTAGGACTGAGGATCCTTAAGGGGGAAAATGATCTTGAAGGCGTACCTATGTCTTCCCTAGCAGTCAAGTCACAAGGCCTGCATCTGGCGTGGAGGAAGGCCAGTTGGGAGGCACTTATGTCAAGCTTGTGTGCCATCCACTTGGATATGGAGAACAATTGTCTTTCTCCCTTTGGTGATTAGCAGGCTGTGGGGAACCAGTTTGTTCAACTGGGGCTCGCAGTCAGTAACATTTATATAAAGCTCATTAGACCTGATAATCTTGAGGTAAAATGGTTTGATTCATCTAGCAGAAAGGCATTGGTGGAGATTTACACAATCTGTGAAGGAGACTCAGAGGTATAGTTCCAAGGTACAACAGAGCAGAGCAGAGTATTAATCTGCCCTGTCAATCAATCAGGGAATTGTAAGTGCGCTACTCACCCATGAGGGTCTCAATGCGCTGAGGGGGAGCGTGGGGTCCGCAGAACTGTTTAGCCACAGAGCCATGTCTTGAGGGTTATTCTGAAGGTGTTCAGGGAGGTGGCGCGTCTGATGTCTGCTGGTAGTTCATTCCAGGTCTTGGCTGCAGTGTGAGAGAAGGATCTTCCGCCTGCTCTGGGTCTGTGGATGCGTGGGGTTTCGGCCAGTGCGAGGTTAGAAGATTGGAGGTTTCTTTTTGGTACGTGGAAGTTGATTCTCTCGTTGAGATATTTGGGTCCGTTGTTGTGTAGGCATTTGTAGGCATGAGTGAGGATTTTGAAAGTGACTCTTTTCTCCACGGGGAGTCAGTGGAGTCTTCGTAGGTGTTGGCTGATGTGTTCATGCTGGGGGATGCTGAGGACAAGTCTGGCAGCGGTGTTCTGTATTGTCTGGAGTTTGCGGAGTAGGGACTTATTGATACCGGCGTAGAGTGCATTTACATAGTCCAGTCTGCTGGTGATGAGTGTGTGGGTGACCGTCTTCCTTGATTCATGGGAGATCCATTTGAAGGTCTTGCGGAGTATGCGGAGGGTGATGACGCAGCTGGAGGTGACAGCGTTGACCTGTCGGTTCATGGTGAGTGATGAGTCGAGTACGATGCCCAGGTTTTTGGCGTGGTCTGAGGGGATAGGTGGGTTTCCAAGGGTAGTCGGCCACCAGGTGCTGTCCCATACTGAGGGAGTGGTTCAAAGGACGAGGACTTCTGTCTTTTCGACGTTGAGTTTCAGGCAGCTGTTGGTCATCCAGATTGCGACATCTTGCATTCCTTTCTGGAAGTTGAGTTTGGCGGGGGTGGGGTCTTTGGTGAGGGAGAGGATGAGCTGGGTGTCGTCGGCCTAGGATACGATGTTGAGGCCGTGTTGTCGGACGATGGCTGCGAGGGGGGCCATGTAGATGTTGAAAAGGGTCGGGCTCAGAGATCACCCTTTTGGGACTCCGCCGGTGATTTTCGTGGGATCGGAGAGGAAGGGTGGTAGTCTGATCCTTTGGTTTCTTCTGGTGAGGAATGATCAGATCCAGTCCAGGGCTGTACCTTGTATGCCCACGTCGTGTAGTCTTGCGATGGGAGAGGGTGTCGAAGGCTGCTGATAGATCGAGCTGGATGAGGGCTGTGGAGTGGCCTTGGTCCAGGAGGGTGCGGATGTCGTCTCTGGCGGCAAGTAGGGCGGTCTCGGTGCTGTGGTTGCTTCAGAATCCGGATTGGGACGGGTCGAGGATGGCATTCTCTTCAATGAATCGAGACAGTTCCCTGTTGACAGTTTTTTCTGCAACTTTGGCTGCGAAGGGGAGGAGCAAGATGGGCCAGTAGTTTTTTAGGTCGGTGGGGTCAGCTGTGGGCTTCTTGAGCAGGGGTCTGACTTCTACGCACTTCCAGTCATCTGGGAAGGTGCATGTTTTGAAGGTGGTGTTGATGGTGCGTTGTAGTTCGGGTGCGATGGCGGCCGCAACTCTGTGGTAGATGTGAAGAGGTCAGGGTCCGGGTGGGGCACCTGAGTGGATGCCTTTCATGGTCGAGGCAGTGTCTTCGGTCGTGATCATTGTCTAGTTGGAGATGGTGGGCTGACTGGTGTCTCTGGGGCGCAGGGGGGCAAGCTCTGTCGTCTGGTGGATGGTTGATGAAGTTGTCGTAGAGGTTTTTGATCTTGAGGTGGAAGTAGGTTCCCAGCTTATCGCAGAGGTCTTGGGATGGGGTGATGTCAGTGGCTTTGCTGCTTGGTTTGGTGAATTCCTGAATGACACTGAAGAGTTCCTTGGAATTGGTGGAGTTTACGATGATTTTGTTGTGGATGAAGTTCCTCTTGGTGGTTCTAATTTGGTTATTGATGTCCATCATGGGGTCCTTGTAGGTGGAGTAGTTTTCGGTTGTCTTGGTGTTTCTCCAGTTCTTCTCTAGGCGTCTGCAGGTTCGCCTGGTTTCTTTGCGATCAGTGTTGAACCAGGCGGCTTTCTTGTGGTGCTGTTTGTTGGGGTTGCGTAGCGGGGCGAGCTTGTCTGCGCAGTTGGAGATCCAAGTGTGGAATCCTCTGGCTACGATGTTTGCGTCGGATGCCCAGGTGTGGTTGTCTCAGGTGAGGATGGAATTAACTTGCTCGTCGGTAACCTTGTTCCAGTTACTTCGTGGTGGGTGTGGGGGTGGTTTAGGTGCCTTGGGTTTGTTGACTGCGAATTGTACGCAGTGTTGGTTGTTCCATTGCAGTTGTGTTGTGTGGCTGAAGTGAACGCTGTGTCCTGCAGTGAAGATGGGGTCGAGGGTGTGTCCTGGTCTGTGGGTCGGTGTGGTGAAGAGTTGTTTAAGTCCTTTGTTGGCGAGGTTATCACGAAGGATGGTGGAGTTGGGGTCGCTGGGGTTGTCGAAGTGGAAGTTCAGATCTCCAATGAATATGTAGTTCATTGAGGCAATGGCGTGGGGTGCGATGAAGTCGGTGATGGAGGTGGCGAAGGGTGTCCGGGGGCCGGGCAGTCTGTAGACGAGGGTTCCTCGGAGTTTGGCATTGGGGCTGATCTGGAAGTGTAGGTGTTTTGCAGAGGGGAAGGTTTCGCTGGAGGTGGTGAGGCAGAGAGTGCTCTTGTAGGTGAAAGTCGGGGGCAGAGGAGGCGTTGGTCCAGGTCTCTGTGAAAAAGGTGATGTCGGGCTAGAGAGAGTCGAGTAGGTTCCAGATTTCCACGGCGTGTTTGTGTACGGAGAGCACGTTGAGGAGGATGCATCTTAGGGTGTCGCCGGTGTTGGTGTCTGCAGTGTTGGAGGCCGGGGGGGTGGTGATGGCCTGGCAGCACTGGAGGCAGGAGAACTGGCAGTGGGTTGTGTTTGGCGAGGACTGTTGACAGTCTCTGAGCTTCCCGGGGTTGAGTGTGAGGAGGGCGGTAGTGTCGTATCGATGGATGATTGGAGATTCAGGGTTTCTGGCGCTGGCCGCAGTAGGTTTGTGGACGGGCTCAGACGGGCTTGCCTTAGGCGCGCCTTCAGCACGACCACACAGCGGCCGCAATTAAGTAGGGGAGGGCCAATCAGCTGGGAGGCGGTAAACGGGAAAGGCCAGGGGGGAGGGGCTGTAGGGGCAGCAGCAGTGGGAAGAGGGAAGTGAGAAACGCGGAGTGAGAAATCCAAATTAATAATTATGAATGAAAAACAACAGTGCAATACAATTACCCAAAACAATTACGAGTATGCAGTCTGTGGCAATACAATAATCACTTTAATTACCAACAGATGCCACAAGGATGCAAGGAGCAGGAAACAGGCAGAGGCTGCAACGGGCTGACACGGGGCAGACAGCAGGCTTGAACACCTCCCAAGAGGAGGCTGGGCTCAGCGGCGGTGTATGTGGCGCAGAGCTGCTGGGGAGAGAGCAGGCCAGTGACCGAAGGTGAGAGGTCTTACTTGCGTTCCCCCGCAGCAACCACCATTAAGTAGGGGAGGGCCGATCACCTGGGAGGGAGGAAACGGGCGAGGCCACGGGGAAGGGGCCACAGGGGCAGCAGCGACAGGAAGAGGGAAGCGAAAAACGCGGGCTGAGAAACCCAAATTATTATTAAGATCCCTGTGTGATAGGTGTGAGGAGATCCTCATGGTCTCCTGGGGGAGGCTGGTTTTGGTCTGTAGACAAAAAGACTCTAGGGTCTTCTGGATGGTGGTCAATGACATTGGCACTATGGAGGCTAACGATAACTCTGTCATCACCACAATTTGCACAGAGGTTTGGGTCAATCACGTTAGTACTCTATATGGCTCTGGTATTCCATCAGGGAGTACTGAGATAGAGGCGGTTGGTCCCTTATCCATGGAGTGTACCCTTGAAGAAATCCCAGTGGCCATTGAGAAATCCACATCTAACAAAGCCCCAGGTCAGGATGGGGTCCCCTTGGATTTGTACAAATCCTTACTGCATTTATGGGCATCACTGCTATGCAACTGCTTTAACGCTTTTTGCAAAATGAGCCTGCCAGATTCTTGGCATACTGTCATTTTTGTTCCTATCTTTAAAAAGGGAGACACTCAATCTCCAGGCTGCAATTGGCCAATCTCCCTGTTGGACTCTGCGGTCAAAATTGCCTGAGTCATGTTTCACTATCTTCTGACATGGGCCAGGGATTCGAATTCAATGCCGGAGGTGCACTATGGATTTCAGGAGGGGCTAAGCATGGTAAAGCAATGCCTGAACCTGTACTTGCTTGTTTGCAAGTATACCATCTTGAGGCAGGGCTCCATCTGCCTGCCTTCATGAAGCTGTCCTACTCCTTTGACTTTTGAGGTTTTCAAAAGCAAATATCTCCCCATTCCTACTTACGGGGCTGGCCTTTGGGGATATTCGAATACTACCTCCCTGCAGGGTGAAGAGAATAGGGTCTTGCGATGCTCTCTGGGAGTCCCTCCAGCCTGCTCCACCTTTATGATGCATCAAGAGCTCGGGGTTTAGTATGTGGAGGACAGTATTAAATTTGTCCCTCTTGGGCTGTGGTGTGCAATATGGGCGAACCTGCACACTGTTTTCAACAGGGAGGTTATCCTTGACTATCACTCATGTGATAGAAGATTGAAAATCCCCTGGCTCCAATACATCAAGAGAGAAATGGCTAACTTGGGAAGGCCAGAACTTTTCTCTAATCCCACTGCTATGTGTAAATGTGACCACAACTGGGATAAGACATCATTCAAAACTATAAAACATTGGGATAGAGAGTAAATTGAGATCATAAAGTTCAGCGTAGGGGATTGCGGGAAGTTTTGGACTCCCCTTGTAATTGAGCCATATTTAGCATTAATTGACAGCACTTGGGACTGAGTCCTTCTCCTGCTAACCAGATTCAGACTTGGTTTTGTGAGGTGGCCCTTGGGTTTGCCGGTTGGCCATTTTGACTCAAGTAAAGTGATAATGTGTCCATGTGATGAGTCCTCCTCTCAGATCCTGATTCATTTTACTCTCTTTTGTCACGTTTACATTTTTGTCAGCAAGGAGCGGATATAGTCTCAATGCTCTCTCATTATACTTTATCAGGACACAGGAGACTTAGTTCACTTGATTTGTATGACAACTTTTATTACAGTCTTTTGAACATAATCATAAGGAATCTTGCATTTCTCCTCTTTTCTCTTTCTCTTCTTAGGTCTGGACCAGAATTACCGAGACCACCGAGAAGAAAGATGCCCATCGGAGGAAGAAGAAAGCGACAGGTAAGTTGTGTGTTTCATTCTCTCCAAGTTATGGGGTAGGGTCTGTGAGGGAAAACACCAATTCGTAACCTGTCACAAGTGGCTTTTGATGTCTAGAGTGATTCTTTTCCTGATAAGTTCTCCCTACTATTGGGTTAAATCCTGTTCCGTTTATAATAAGAAATTGACCCCTGTCTTATAAGACATGAAGTAGAGACAAAAATCCGACCAGTAACAAACAAATACAAAAGAAATAGTCCTTCACTCGAAATTGGGGAATTATTTGTGCCTGCTTCTTATTTAGCAAGAACGTACTCTACACAGGACTCTTCGGCAGGAGAGCCCTCAAATGCCCCAGGTCCAGCCTCCCCTCTGGTATATCTGTCCTGCCTCTCCGACCTCCCATGTACCCTGGCTCTGTGCCGAACCAGTGGCCTCCTGGCTTTTCCTTGGTTTTACTACTGACTCCCGCTGACTTTGTCTCACAGCAGTTCCCTCCTGGTCCTGCGTCTCAGGTTTCCTCTCTTCCTGGCGGTGTCTTTCCAGTATCCAGAAACGCAGTGGCTCTGCTGTATATTTCTCCTCCCGGGGTTTCTCAATAGACCACCTACAAGCAAGATATTCCTTTTCAATGGTAGGGTAAAAACATACTCTGGAGAACAGTTTCTGGCTAATATAATAAAGCGGTTCCTCGATTACTACATAAGAGGAGTCTGTCTGCAGAATAAAGGGCTTACCAATATCAGGTGAAAGTAAGACAGGAGGACTGTTTTTATCCTCTGTAAGGCTACAAGGGCCATGGGAGGAAGATTTTTTTAAATCAGAAAAGATACTAATTTCTTCAAAAAGTCAGAAAGGGGAGCAGCCAATTCAGGTAAATGTGGTATGAACCATCTGTAGTACTCTAAGGGGGATATTCTCAAGAACGTGTGATAACCATCGCAAATTTAGCTTAACGCAACTCTTCACTTCGCAGACTATCGTGGGAAAATAACTCTGTGTTAATGTGGTATTCTCAACACGGCGGTACCATGCGATAGACCCACGACAACGCGTCAAATGAACGTGCAAAAATCAATGCGACGCAGAAAAAACGCAGAACACGAACGCGAAAATAGTAGCGATAATGCCAATCGCGATACTAAAATCAGCGAAAACCAGCCACAGGCCTGCAAATCCCACGTGTCATGCGGGGAAAAGCACCATAAAAGTAAAAAAAAAAACACAAACAAAAGCCAAACAACAGTGAAGCACAATGGAGGTAGCCGGACCAAGTGCAGAGGACAACCAGAACCCCACAAACCCCCCGGTGGACCAGCCTGGGACCTCGTGGTCAGGGAAGGGCAAGGACAAGAAGAGTAGGAGTAAGCGGTTCAGTCTGCAGGAAAACAGGATCCTGATAACAGAGGTGGTAGAACACCATTAACTACTGTCCGTCACCTCCACTGTGTCACTGGCAACTAAAAATTGAATATGGCAGACCATCACGGAAGAGGTGAATGGAGTCGGAGTGCTGAAGAGTTCAATGGAAGAGGTCAAGAGGCGCTGGAATAATGTGAAGCGCAAAACCAAGCAGAAACTCGCAAACGACCGGCAGGCAGCAATGCAGACTGGAGGTGACAGTTCAGTGCCACATGAGGAGCTGGACGAGATGGAGGAAATGGTGTCCACAGTCATCTGTGGGGAGACGGTGGCAGGAGTTGGGGGCCCGGACACAGCTCAACATGACTGGACCCAACAGCAACAGGGTGACTAACGACCAGGGACTTGGGGGACGGGGGAGATGGGCACACATGCACACATGCACAATTAAGCATAGCACATCTGCGGACACACCAAGCCCAAGATCCCCAAATCCCCCCAAGAGGCCAATGCACCCAATCAAGCAACATTCCAGCACTGCAGAAGCACAGAAGCCAGAGGCACACCTCATGTAAGGGCCAAGGGGCAGCCAAATCAGATCTGCAGGGGTGACTCCCCCAAAATGCGGCACACACACATTACAAGCAGAGCACATCAACATTGACAACGTCGTGGTACATACCGCAACACGTCCACAACAGAACAGAGGACACAACTGGTGCAGCACGTGTGTTGAAACTGGCCAATCACACTTGGCATTACAGGGAACTGTGAGTTTACAATGTACAAGTACAAATACACATCCATGGTATATTCAGAATGTCCACTGTCCCGCATCAAATAGGCAGCTCCCCCCAAACAGTCACAATATACTTTGTCATGCAGTCTGAATGTAAACATGTACAATGCGTCAACATACATGTGAACACAATGTTAAACTGCATCTACCCTTCACATTGCAGGGGGAAATCCAACACCTCCTGCAGAGCAGTCCGAAGTTCTCCTCTCTGATGACGAAGAGGACCACCACACCTTCAACTCTGATGCCCTCCAACAGCTCGTGGAGAGCCCCCGCAGCCCACTTCCAGGAATAGGGCAGCCCAGCTGCTACGAGCAGAACCCACCCCTGCACAGAACACACAGCAGGCAGCACCCACAACCACGGCTGCCTCCCAGGACCCCCACGACGAACACATGGCCTTCCTACGCCGTGTGCTGGGGTGCCAGGAAAAGCTGGCTGAACAGGTGCAGGTGGGGTTCGACCATATGGCAGACAAACTAGACGCCATACGTGGGTATCTAAGTCCCATCAGGGACCACTCACAGTCCCTAACGGACACCCACAGTCCGCTCCATGCTCTCAAATTAACCATGGCTTGCATCGCCAGAGTCCTGACTCTGTGACAAGAACGACTGTCTAGTCAGAGTGCCTCCAGTGAACTCGCCCATGAGTTGTGACTCATGCGGAGGCTCATGGAGAACATGGAGCGGATGCATGCAGAAAGAACGGCTGACACGGCTGCACACCAGTGCGAGGTTGCTGGGTCCCTCAATGCCTTAAAGACCCTCCTCATGGCATTGCTGCCACAAGGCCTGGCACTGATGCATGCTGCTGTTTACACTCCATCCACATCTCCGGCAGACATTCCACCTCTGGCCCCTGAGGTGTCACTGTCACACAGTGCTGGAGACAGAACACCACCACCAACATGTGAGGCACATGCAACAGCAGAGGACGAAGATGTGGATGAATCTGCCTCAGTGGTCAGAAGGACGCAGTAGCATTCATCTCCGCCATAAGTCCTGTTTCTGATTGGTTCTGCCCTCTGCATCATCACCTTCCACTGTCCCCCAATGCACTCTGCGACACTCACCTTGGACCTTGACATGGACTGCCATATTCTGTTTGGTCACAAATGACACAGCTATCAGACTGCAGACTTAACTCCTCCTCTACTGATGTACTTGTCATTCCCTGAAGGACTCTGACTGGCCCTCCACGGGCCAACAATGCGAAGTGGGGTTTGCATGGCCCTGTACTGCTCCAGCTGCAATGCTCCACTGAATGTGCAATAAACATTCATGTTAACACAGATGTGTCATGTCCATGATCCTTCAAGTGTGAAAGTATGGATGTATGTAGGGTCAGTGATTCCCCCTTGCGTCCATGTTGCTCATGTTGTGGGACTTGGGTCACAGGGTAACACATTGCCGATCGCATTGCGGGTGGCGCCTGAACGACAACAGGGACACATCCATTACTCCCTTCCTTATCCAGCCCAGGACTGAACCACGCCCAGAGCCCCGGGGTCATTGTCCACACCCTTATGCTGGACTGGCATACGCCAAAACAGCCCATTCCGCTTACGCTCACAAGGGGGACGACAAAGCTACATGTCCCAGGTCTTCCCTGTAGGGATCTGCTGCTCACAGGTCTAGTTGTCGGCATGCCACAGCCACTCCCTCACAGCTGGTTTACACCCACACACACCCATCCAGCACAGGCATCACAGGACATGTGACCCTGCCAATAAAAAGTGCCGGGCGCACGTGCTGGGTGCCATTTGCACTCTCTAACTGGGTGTCTCCATGTGGTTATCATTTATGCATGAGGGCCTAGGGCTCTGCCACCTCACATTGCCCAGTGGCAGGGGTGACATGATGGCGTCCGCACCAAGGGACTCAATCATGAAGGGTCCATGGGTGGCGGTGCACAGACTTGGTGGCACCGGATACACTGCGTCAGGCACAGGCACACCGCCACGGGATGGTGTCTTGCGGTGCAGTGAGATAGGGGCACCTGAACTGCTGATTGGGTGTGCAGCCTGTGATGATGCGCCGTCTTGGCTGTCCGGACTGGTGAGGATTAGTGTGCGCCCTGCTGAACCGCAGTGTAGGCCTGAGCCAGCGGGCAATGCGGGCCTCCCGCCACGTGGTGTTGCCTAGCGCTTCACAGAGTTAGTGGCACCTATAGGGCTGAGCGGGTGGGCAGACTGCGATGATGCCCTGTGCACTGATATGGTCTCTGCTTTTGAGTAATCAAGACCCAGAATTAAGTGTGTGACTTAGTGGCCTGCGGTGCAGGGCTGTATGATGTGAAGGGTGCCATGGTCACAGTCTCCGGGCTTGGTTCCCCCATCAGCACGTGGCGAACCCTCTTGGAGGCATGACAGTATCGGAAGGTGAGCAGTGAGGCCTTTTTGAGCAGGGGAGGGCAATAACCGCTGGGCGGAGGGATGGGCTGGAGTGCAGCAGCCTCTGTGCGCAGGGGCAGGTGCCCGATGATGACATGTGCAACTGTATGGACTCTGCCATTCATGTCTCTGTGAACTGTTGCAGATAAGGGACCTGATGGACTGCAGTGTATACAGGCACGTGGTTGGAGACACACCGGTGGCAGCAGGTGAGCAGTGAGGCCTGGGTCCGCAATGTTGGCACTCTCTTTCTCTCTCCCTCTCTTTCTCTCTCCCTCTCTCTCACTATTTTTCTCTCTCTCTCTCTCCTTCTCTCTCTCTCCTTCTCTCTCTCTCCCTCTCTCTCCCTCTCTTTCTCTCTCCCTCACTCTCCCTCTCTTTCCCTCTCCCATTCTTTCCCTCTCTTTCTCTCTCTTTCTCTCTCCCACTCTCTCCCTCTCTTTCTCTCTTCCTCTCTCTCACTCTTTTTCTCTCTCTCCCTCTACCCCCTGCCCCCCTCTCTCTCTTTTGCTCTCTCTCTCTCTACTTTGATGGGCGCATGACACACATTCGTATCTGTATTTCTATCTTGCAGGCTGTGACTTACAGACTGCCCAGAGAGGACCCGCCGTGCCGCTTCAGAATTGTTGTTTTTTGTTTAATCTGCAATAAATGTTTTATTTGGATCATATGATATGAATGTATGATTTCCCTTTTTCTGGCCACACCTGTATGTTAGGTGTTGTGATTGTGCGACTTCAGGCGATTTCTTTGGTTCATGGTTTTGTGGAGTTGATTTGCATCATCTTTGTCCAAAGGGGAGGGGGGGTGGTGTCCTGGGGGTGGTGGCGGTGGGTGTTGTTGCCCTATTGGGGCTCCGGGCTGCATGTTCAGTTGCTCGGGGGCATCTGTTGTTCTTCATGTTTGGCTATGGGCTGTGCTCCCTTGACTGCTGCCGGTTGTCGTCCGACTTTACACCAGGTCCGAGCAGGTGTTAAAATCCTGCTGTTAACGCACCTTATCGCATGTTTAGTGATCTTATCGCTGATCTGGCTGATCATTGAGAATGTTGTGGAGTGGTGTTGTCACAGCTTTTTGCATGGGAACGCCTACTCTGCATCTCATTAGCGTTAGTTGCCGGTGTCATCTGTGGCAATGTTTTTTGCGACTGCTAGCGCAGGTAAACTGGTGATATAGGCTGTTAGCACCAGCTTGTGAATGGGGCGATAAATTTATCATGACTTTGGCTGCGCTAAAGTGCCGATAACTCAGCGATAGGTCCTTGAGAATATGCCCCTAAAAGTCCTAGAAAGGCTCTTAGCTCTTTTTTAGTTTTAGGGAAAGGGGTCTCTGTGCTGGCTCTTATCTTCTCTATTTAGGCCTTGCGTAGAAGATAACCCAGATATTTAACTCTCTGGTAGGCAAATTTGGATTTCTTTGTATTAATATGGAATTGGGCCCTTTGAATTTCTGATAAGATGGAGAGAAGATGTTGTAAATGGTCTGCCCAGGTTTTATTATATTCAACTATATCGTCAGGGTAAGATGAGAAATAGTCTTTGATTGTTTTCAAGAAGTGTATTCATGAGCCTTTGAAAAGAGGCAGGGGCTTCATGTAAGCCAAATGGTAGAACGGGGAAATGATGTAAACCATCCGGTGTGGCAAAGGCAGTTTTTTCTTGATCATCTGGGCTCAAGGGGGCCAGCCACTATCCTTTGGTTAAATCGAAGGTACTTATATAGTGTGCTTCACCAAGTTTTCCATATAATTCATCAACTCTAGGTAAGGGATTCCCATGTAATTTAGAAATTTGATTTACAGCCGTAAAATCTTTTTAAAAGGGGGTACTCCCGTCAGGTTTTGGCACTAAAACTATGGGGCAAGACCACTCACTTTTAGAGGGAACAATAACACCAATTTCAAGCATCTGTTTCACTTCCACTTGGGGTGGAGCCCTTCCAGCTTCAGGAATACGATAAGGTAATTGTTTAATAACAGCTCCTTCTTGGGTAGGTGTGAAATGGGTGGTTAAGTGGGTCCCCCGGGTAAATCAGAAAAGATCACTGAAGAAGAAGTAAAGATATGGAGTAGTTCTTTTCACTCAATTTCTGTAAGGGCACTATTGATGTTTGTTTGGTCAACAGTAGTTGCAAATGGTATACCACGGATACTGCCTGTGCTTCCTTAGGGGGTTTTCCAAACCATTTGTTTAAAAGGTTCATATAGAGAACTGCTTCTTATTGAATGGAAGACATTGTTTTATGTAAATACTTCCTATTGTATTTTTGATTTCATAGGGACCTTGCCATTCCTTCTTCATTTTTGTATTTGAGGTGTGCAAACGAAACAGAGTGCAATCTCAAACAGCTAATTCCCTCCAAAATTTCCCTTTACCATTAAATAATTTTTGTTTCTGTTGACTTTTGCTTAGGTTTTCAGGGGTCAACATTCTTAATTTATCAATTCTTGATTTCAGTGGATTGGCATAATCCAAAAGGGAATTGGCCTCATTTTCGGCATCTCTTTCCCATGAATCCATAGTGATCTCTAGTAGTGTGTGAGGTCTGCCTCCCAAAATCGGTTCAAAAGGAAAAACACCTAGGCTGCTCTGTATTTGACATTGCAAGCAAAGAGAGCTAAAGGTGATAACTGGCCCTACCTTTTTCCTTCCACAGACTGCATTTTTTTGAGGATTGGCTTAAGACTTCTGCTATATCTCTCCACAAGTCCATCTGTCTAGGGATGATAAACGGAAGTAGTTCAATGTCTTATATCCAGTTGTTTACATTCTTGTTTCATCATCAATACAAAAAGAGTGCTCTTGTCAGAAAGGATTTCATTTGGCATGGCCTCAGGATATTGTGTGGTATAGTCGACTATGACTAGCACATATTGGAATTCTTTTGTGGAAAGGTGTAGAGGCCCTATCAGATCCATTCCTATTCAATCAAAGGGTTTCCCTATGATGGGTAAGGGTTGCAGAGGGACTTTATGAGGTTGATATGGATTTTTACGTTGATAAATGGCACAATCTTGGCAATACTGTTTGGTTTGAGCATATATGCCAGGTCAAACAAAATTCTGTAGTGTGGACTGACTCGTCTTTTATACTCCACAGTTTCCTGCTACAAGGTGTGAATGTGCAAAAAACAAGACTTGACCTCTAAAATCAAATGGCACTGGGGATTGTCGTCTTCCTTACCCACCTTTAAGGAGACCTTTATGAATTATAAAGCAGGGATTGACAGGGTCACAGGAAACTTGGGTACCTTTGGTGCATTACCATGCATTTTTTTTTTTTTTTTTTTTTTTTTTAAAACCTTTATTGACATTTCAACCAAATACAAGTATGGGCCTACAACCCCCGGGGCCGGCCGCTAAGCAATCAGAGTAACACAAGGCAATTGTAAATCACAGGCAGCACCTCGGGGATCAGAATTTCCATGCTAATATACTCGTGGCCACTGAACAGCCCAAGTAGGAGACCAGGATACAAAAGGTTTTCATTTTGTAATAAGGAATAGAAGGATCAGGTGCCAAACAATTTCCCAGCAGCGAAAGATGGCAGGCAGAATAGTAAACGTCAACAATAAGCAGCAATCTATCAAGTCAATGGCGCTGGAACAGGCGATTCAGGATGGGGAAGAATATCACGGCCATGTACGCCTGCAGTCCCCTGCCCTAAGACCCAGAAAACACCACGGAAATGGAGGCACACATGAAGAAGCAGTAATTTATGGCGAAGGAGACCTACCATGCTGATCCCAGAAAAGAAGACAAGAAAGAATAAGAGAAGAAAAAGGAGGCCATGGAAAAAATAAAAGACTAAAGAATCCCCTCCCCCAACCCCCCACCCTGCACCTCTGCAGATGAGTACGGCCCCCCCCCCAGCAGTGTACCTGTCGCGCCGGAACCAGACCCAAAATATAGAAGAAAGAGAGAAAAAGGAGTAAGAAAAGAAACCCCACCAGACGGGGAGGGTAGAGAGAATATTAATAAACTGGAGGAGGGCCTTCAAAACATGCCCCCGGCTTCTCCCTCCCGCACAATATGTTTTCCCCCAAAGTAACAGTAAACCACACAATATCGACCATATCAAAGAATATTGGGGAGCATTATACACCTACCACACTATCGGTTATGCCATGAGAGCGTGCAACCCCTGTGCCCGCCCGCCCATTAGATGACAACCGCTGAAGGATCGGCCTTATCCTTGGCCACTCTTTGCGAATCTACCCATGCATACCCATCGACCCAGTGCCATGTCCAATGTTACAAGGAAGTAGAGCGTCCAAAAAAGACCAGGGAGCGAACCACACATGCAGGGCGGACGACTCTGAATACCAACACAGTCAGCATTTTGAAGGATCATCTTTCCCAGGACTGCCCCAGGGTCCGCACTGCACACAAGGTCCAGGAAGGCGAAATCAGCCAGAGCCGGCGACCGCTGCTGGAATAGTGCCTGGGTCGCTGGAGGCCGCGCGCGGGGCAAGGCCACCACCCCCCGCTCGAATCCAAAATCTCCGGAACAGACCAGGCCCACAGCCAGCTGATCACACGTTGGCACATTGTCCGGAGTTTCCAGCTTTTCCTTATTCACGGGGGCGGCCACGACACTGTCCTCCTGTGCGAAGTGTAGCAAGTCCCTATGTACCTGGGGACAGGGAGAGCTCAACTGTTCCAACGCTGAAGCCACACCATCGAGCTTTCTCCCCAATACCCAGGCGCCGTGAACCATGGTGGAATGAAGGGCACCGAGAGCTTCGAGAAGGTCACCGTACCCCAGCACAGCTCCCGGCGCTCGCCCCGGCACGCTCCTCATAGTCACACACGCCCAATCTTGCTGAGACCCAGAGTACAGGATGATAGGCTCCATCCTATCAAGATGGCCGCCGGGTAGGTCCACTCCAGATTGGGACCGGGACCCAGGCACAAGCACCTCAAGTTCCAAGTCACTGGAAACAGGGTTCCGGGGGCAAGCAAAAAAATGTATCTGGTGTTTGGTAACGGGTAACAGTCATCCCCACCACGGAGCAGCGTCCGTGAAACTCCAGGATCAGCCCGCGAAAATCGGGATGAGTTACGGGCAGCGTCCGGGCCGCTCACCAGCGAAGGCTCAGGCAATTTACCGGGGAATCCCGGAACTGCCACCCCGGGCACGCACTCGGCCCGCTACGCTTAGTGGTAGGAGTGACCACGGCGAAATTCAGGTCAATATTCGCACCGCTCCGGTACTCCGACTCCACCCAGTCACCAAAGGCCGCTGTTGTTGAACTGCCGCCCGGCCATGTTGTCCACCCGAGGTCCCGGCTCCAGGGTTGCACAGCCCGCAAACTTCGAATAAAAATTTCTCCGGCGGTATCGCCGCCAGAAACTTCAAAATCACACGATCAGTTGCCGCTCTCGGTCCCCAGCACGGGCATATAGCGCAGGCTAAGGATCACATGCAGGATATCTGTGCGGGATGTGGAGGTTCACGGAGCCGGGAGCCTACGCTGCCGTCCCGATCGCCATCTTGGCTCCTCCTCCTGCCATGCATTTTAAAGCATTTTATCATTTAGCTGAGCAAGTCTAAAATGCTTGTCTATGGCCCAGCGTTCAGGTGTAAGAAGAGTGTTAAGGACAAGTATGTTTACTCTAGCCCTTGGGTTTTGATTGGGTCCTCGGTTTTTGAGTTTCCCAGAAGCAAATCAAGAAAATAGGGATAATCTTTACCTGATACGATCTCTTAGGGGAGGGATATAAAAAACCCAACCTCAACTGTGCTTTCCTTCCCTATTTCATCCGTAAGAGTCAGGTGAGCCCCTGGGTAAAGTTTAGTGTCTCCGTGTACACAAAGTATTCCTATTCTTTTATTGGGTATTGTTCAAGAAGTATAAATTAGCTTACTTTTAACCACTGACTGTCTACACCCCAAATATAGCAGTGTTTTATGAGTTTAACTTTAAGTCTTAAACTATAAATAATATAGTGGCCTTGTCTCTTGGGCATATAGAACAGACTGGGTTACATAGCTGACTTCCATAGGTTCCACCTCCAAATTTTCTTTCTCCTTTCTACAGAATTTGAGGATGTGTCCCCATTCTCCACACTCGAAACACTGTGTACCGGAGCTTATAACAGGTTCAGGTCAAGGAGCCCTAATCTTGGTTGCATCTGGAAGCTTCTTATTAATTTTCTTCTTCTCAAACTTATGACTAGTTGAAGCTACAATTTTATTGTTTCTTTCGATGTCCATTGGAAAACTGCAAGACTGAGCCTGTGCAAATGTTGTAGCGATTTCTACTGCAAGTTTTAGGTTAATCCTGCATGTTGCCTAAGTCCTTTTTGAGTGAGCAAAGGCAGAGCTTCCAAAAACTGCTCAAGATATATATTTTCCATAATCTCTTCTTTTGTGGACTCAAGAGGTTTGAGACACCTACCCACAGTGTCTTTCATCTTATAAAACAGTCTTTGGTGTGTCGCCAGGTATTCCTCTCATTTCTGAATTTCAGCCTATGTTACCTCATCTACTCTGCTGTTAAATGATCCATAACATATTTCTTTACGTCAGCATAGGTTGAAGTACCATCTCTGTTAACGACTTGATATGCGGCTTGGACTTCTACCATCAACAAGGAAGCTAGATAAAAGGTCTATCTGTCCTGTGGCCAATTGCTAGATATAGCAACTGGCTCAAAATTATGCAAGGCTACCAGGTATTCCCACGAGACATATTTTTGTAATGGTACCGTTGCTCCTGGCACAACAGGTAGGTATCCTTGACTAACCCCAGTGGCTATCTGGGCTGTCCCTTCTACCATTTTCATCATATTCTACCCTTGCAAGCGAATGGCATTAGTGAATACAGTATTTTTGGCGGCTAGCGAGCTTCCGACAGGGTCTCCTGACATTCAATTAGTTAGATTATCCATGGGCCCACTGGGTGATTTGGATATTTTCAATCTGTACCTAAGAGGGACCAAAGGGACAAGGACTCAGGTTTTGGTTGTGCTGGACTCCCTCATTGACCAGCACTCGAGTGAGAGGGGAGTGCTTGTCGTGGGGGATTTGAACGTAACCTTTGAACCACTCTTAAACCCAGATCTTTGTTGGGGTCTTGACCCTGACGAAGAACAGTTATGGGGCATTCCTGGCCTCGAACTAGAACCAATTAAAAGATGGTCAGAGGCTGCAGTGCAGGTCAACGCCCTCTGCTATGAGAGAGGTCTGAGGGCATTGAACGGAAGGACGTCGGGGGATAAGGAAGGGGCCTACACTTTTGACAATGGCCGCCATAGGAGCAGGATTGATTACGTTCTTTGTAGCCTGAGGTTATGGCAATTTGTAAAAGATATGGTGGTTGAATCTAGACCAGAAAGCGACCACAATCCTCTATGTGTAACGCATTGCTGGTGGAAGAACGGCAACCCAATTGTAGAGGAGCCAAAACCCATGCTACCTGAAGTATTCCCCTCCAACGATATGCACAGGCTCAAGAGGAGTGTGGTCAAGACCAATGACAAGGTCACTGATAGTATTGATAAACAGCTGGCCAAAACTATAATGGAGTTTGAGAGTCTTATGGCTATTGCCCCAGGCAATGCACTAACCACTGGACTCCACAAAACTTTCTTCGAGGGAATACGCCGGCATTTTTTGAAACCTGCCGGGAAAGATAGGAGGGCCCCACTAAAGCGTCTAAGATGGTATGATAGTGATTGCAGGAGAGCTAGAGCTGATCTTGCTGCAGCCCTTTCCAGTGGTTGTAGTGATCTTGTACGTAAAGCTAGACAACTATACAAAAAATGTATAGGCCTGGCCAAAAAGAAATGGAATGAGCTCTACTGGTCTGATCTGAAGGGTGCTAGTCAAGCCAGGGACACCAGGCTATTTTGGAACATTATCAAGTGGGACCGAGGAGGGTTACCTGACAGACCCTCAAACCATGTCTCACAAGAAGAATGGGTAAAATATTTCAAACCCCAATATGCATGTGATTTTCAGTCTAATCACTCCTGTGAGATAACCCATGTCTTCTATCACCATGGTCCTTTTAATATTGAAGACTCCCTACTGGCTCTGGGTTCCGTAGCATGCGGACGAGCTCCGGGACTAGACGGGGTCCCGTCTGATCTTTTCCTCCATAACAAAAATTGCTGGAGTAAGTACATCACTTTACTGGCAAATGCCGTGGCTGAAGGTGCCCCAGTCCCAAAATTTTTTGGGGGGGGCTGTTATAATCCCAGTGTTTAAGAAGGGTGACAGGACGTTGTTTGGTAACTATAGACCAATCAGCCTGATTGATACAATCCAGAAGGTTATAGGGAGGATGGTCTTGAATCAGTTCCTAGTGTGGATTGAAGATATCACGATCCTGTCCCCTTTTCAAGCTGGCTTTCGCAAATCAACCAGCACAGTGGACCAGGTCTTCCGTTTCGTGCAACTCCACTGGAAAGTGATCACTTTGGAGAAAGGCAGTCTCTATGTAGCCTTTGTGGACTTAAGAGCTGCCTTCGATCTTGTGCCTCGTCTGCGGTTGTGGGCAGTGCTAGAAAAACTAGGGCTCCCCGTTGAAATCTTGACCTTGATAATGAGGCTACATGAGTCTAACTTCGCTAAAATCCAGTGGGGGGGCTTAGGTGACGTCACCCCAAAGTTCCCGGTAGAACGCGGTGTGCGGCAAGGCTGCACCATGGCCCCCACGCTCTTTTCACTATATATCAATGGGATAGTTAAATCCATGCTTAGCGTCCCTACAGATACTCCAAAGCTTGCCGGAGTCATCACTCCGATACTGATGTTTGCGGATGATACGCTCATCGTATCAAAAACTCCGAGTGGCTTGCAAAGAGCTTTACTAGTCTTTGAAGATTATTGTCTTGGCCATGGCTTGGAGGTAAACGTGACCAAGACGGAATTAATGGTTTTTAACCCACACCCAAGCTTTAGAGGGAGAAAGTTTTTTATGGCTGGGCAACCATTAGAAATAGTTACCAATTTTGTTTATCTAGGTATACACATAACCAGAAACAATAAATGGGATAAGCATATAGAGATTGCTGCCCTGAAACACAGGCAAACATCAGGAGCCTTAACTAGGGAGCATAAAAAATCTTTTACTAAGCCCATAAAACCGGTGCTCCAAGTCGATGAGGCTAAGGCCCTAAATTCAGTTTTGTACGGGGTAGAATTATGGGGGTTTGATCGGTTGGTTGCTTTAACTAAAGCCGAAAATACATTCCTCCGTAGCATAACAGGTCTCCCTCAGAGTACTCCTATGGTTCCTTTAAGATATGAGTTAGGTAGGAAGGCCATTGCGGACATAGCTAGACTTCGCCCGGTTTTATACTGGCGAAGACTCTGGACTACTCCGGAGCTCTCCCTGTATGCCAAAGGGCTTATGGATGTTATAGAATTAGACGTCTTTCATAAGATTGAATGGCTGAGACAGCTCCGCCAGACCCTGATAGCCTTGGGTATGGAGGGGCTGTGGAGTGACCCAGCGGCTGCACAGTTTCCTTCAAAGAGAATCATCCAAATGACTTATTGGGAACGAGTTGACCATCAAGTTTGGAGCAGAGCAAATTCCGCTGGGATGACTGGTCGCTATCTAGAGGTAAAGACCACTCCTGCTCTAGAACAGTACTGGGACCTGATTACAAAACCCGGAGACAGGAAGCTCTATTTCCAGCTCAGAGCTGGTTCCTTACCACTCAAGTCTCTTACAGGTAGATGGTCTAGTTCCCGTGAGGAAATGTGCCCCGCTTGTGGGTTACAAGCAGAATCCATTGCCCATGTCTTCTTTGCCCAGCATTAGTCATCCCAAGGAGTGTTTGGTTGTCTCCTATGTGAAGAACTTTAGGTACTAGGAGATGTACTGTTGCTTTAAGAATCATATGCACTAGCACTTTACCAATTATTTCTATATCAATAGCCAAATTCTAGGGTTGGGCATGGACTTTAAGGGCTAAATCCTCCGGTAAACACTCGAAGCATCCCTACTAACATGTCTAACTGACATAATATGGCGTGTACCTAATTATTGACTCTCTCTAATTTTGTAGTTGATGTGGGCGTTTTAACTACGCTATTTTAATCTCGTTGTCATCTTGAACTGTTTAATGTTTTTTTATTATCTTTTAAGTATTTATTGATGAATCACAAATAATTTTATTGGATTTTACATGTCATGTTTGCTATGTGTTTGTGTCTTTCATGATTTTTAAATAAAGACTGATGATGATGATGAATACAGTACGGTATATCTTTGCTTGCTTCATGTGTTTTTCCAGGGCCCATTCTAGCTTATGTTGGCCCTCCCTTAGTTGATATATGATGTTCTCCATATTTTTTCAGAAGGTAAACGCTTGCATTCTCCACCCTCCACCACTTGTCAGCAAGGAGCAGCTATAGTATCAATGCCCTCTACTTATACTTAACGGGACACAGGAGACGTAGTTCCCTTGATTTGTATGACAACTTTTATTACAGTTTTTTTAACATAAACAATAAGGTGTCTTGTATTTCTTCTCTTCTCTCTTTCTCTTCTTAGGTCTGGACCAGAATTACTCAGACCACCGGGAAGAAGTATGCCCCTTGGAGGAAGAGGAAAGTGATGGGTAAGTTGTGAGTTTTGGGGTAGGGCCTGTGAGGGGAAACACCAATTCCTAACCCTTTACCAAGTGGCTTTTGATGTCTAGAGTGATTCTTTTCCTGACGAGTTCCCTACTATAGGGTTAAATCCTGTTCCTTTTATAATAGGAAATCAACCTCTGTCTTATAAAACCTGAGGAAGAGAGAAAAATCAGAGCAGTAACAAACAAACACAAAAAAATAGTCGTTCATTCGAAATTGGGGAATTAGTTATGCCTGTGATAGAGAGCGATTGTGCTATTTAATTTGTAGGGGTGCATTATAATCATGAGGAGTTTGCACTAGCATATATACCTTTGTCGTGTTGACATATGCTTATTAGAATTTGTAATGTAATAACGTGTAAGGTGAAGTGATAGAGATATTTTGTGATGTGTGGAGAAAGTAACTTTATAATTGTGTTCTACATGATGAAGTTTAATGATTGATTTTACATATGACTAATGAGAAATTAATTAGCTCACATGTAATGCACTGATTTAAACGTGCACAGTAATAATATGAATAATAATATGGGTAGAGGAGCACAGTAGTTTTAGTTGTTGCTAACTTGCAACAAATAGTCTCAATTATTTAAGGCATGGAACATATATCATGCATTCATAGTGAAAGTTTCTTTTGATAAGGAGACAACACAGCCTCTTCTTCTTTATGAAAAACAATACTCTTTACGTCCTTATCTTTATCTTCTTTTATTTGTACATATAGATTAAGGTACAGCCAAAGCACAGCCTACGCGTTTCGTCTCAAACCTCTCTGGACTTCTTCAGGGCTGTTAAAAGATATACATAAAACACAAATTTAGAAAAATTGCTTTACACAACACTACAAATATATACAATACAAACTGACACATTTTTCTTTACAATAAAAGCCTAAAAAGTTTTCAAACAGTTAATTCGATATGAATACAGTATCACAATAATACAATTGTTGTGTTGGCCAATTCAAATGATCCTATACGGATTGTTGTTCAATTTATATTCCATGTCTTCCCTCAACTAGATTGCTGAGAAATGTGATACATACGTCAATCCTCCCAAATCTAAGACTAGTTCCTCTCACACACAGTCCAAACCATTGACTGTGGGAAGGAAATCTCTTATAGTCAGTTGCTCGTCTAACATCAACCCCATAATTGGAATGTTGTCTCCACTTGTAGAATTTCTTTTAACCTGAATCAACTTTTTGGGGATGTCCACATAATTTTGAGCTATATTGAAAAACACACATTATTTCCCTATAGGTACACCTCTCTCAAAAGGCCTCTTACATATATGGAGCGTAAAATTCACCAAAAGCTAAGTCTTGTATAGTCTAAATTTGCAAAAAGAAGAAACATCAGTCACTCCAAAAAATGATCAAGTCCATATGCTATATGCCGGGGCAGCAAAAGAGAGAAAAAAGAGAAGATAGGGAAAAAAAAATGAATATAATATCTAAGTTTCAAGCCTTCAAATTATTTGATTGTGCTAAATGTCAAGCAACCACCAGAACGCCCTTACCAATAGGTGTGTAATCCATAACAATAGACTGCATCAACAGACACTGCGTATTCCTGCAGTGTGTTTGTTTGTGTACACAGATCCAATTCCCCATGTGATTCATCTCAGGTTTATTCAACCCACCTCCTCTGCAACCTGTAGGTTAAAGGGAGAGTTTTTGGTTATCCCTTCTCAAAGGTAAAGCCTTTAAGTACTTAAGACACCTAGACATATACTAGCAAATGCGCTCACAGTTCTCATCGGCGTTATAAGAGTATAACTTATGCACCCATCTTTATGTTTCCTGTTGGGTCCTTAAATGCATGACCCCAAACGGCAAAGAGAACACATATTCAGGCATCCATTATTGTCTGAAATAAGTCAAAAGACAAACCAGTGTCATTTCTGATCATCGAAAAAAACGCTGTCAGCACCCAGTTCTCAAATCCCTAATGAGCCGCTACTCAAATTGTTCCCAATAGCAAGAGAGATACCCGCCTAGGCTTCAAGCAGTAACCTGATACAAGTCGGGACGATGAACTCAAAATAGAGTCATTTTAGACCACTCTAACTGCGACCTCTTAAAAATCAGTCTACCGTGGCATCTATATACCATGCCTCCAATGTCTACTTCTATTTACCCTAGCACTAGCAACATCTCACCTGGTCGAAGTGAGAAGGGACGTCCAATTCGATGAGCTTGAAACCGAGTGCCCATTTCCAGACCTTTAATATACCCCACCAAGCAAGCTGATTAGTTTACAGTACCTGCCATAGATCTAAAGAAAGGACTACTACCATGTAGAAAGTGTCAGCCAACTTGCAGAGTATGCCTGTATACACTGTTGGCTGGTCTCAGCAGTCTTAAAATTGTAAATATATTACTTAATTTGTCCAAAGTTGGTCAAGGTAATATTTACGCACATTATCATTCACCAAAAATATTCATTTTTTTGACATGTCCTTCTCGACAGTCGATGAGATGCGGAATGTCGGCCATCACAAATCTGGCTGATCAAATTGCCATGTCTCCCACGGACATAGAAAAAGGGGCCACTGCCTCACAGAACATGTCCCCCATCTTTTAGTGGTTACCTACATTATCTATTGGCACAATGAAAGTCAATGCAGTCCCTATAAAAGAGTGTATCACCAAAAGGATCAAATAGTAATAATGTTCATGTACATGTGCGATTAATGAAGTTTCAAATTGATTCTTATGGTAGCCGATTTTGTAGGCCTCATGTGTATTTTCCCTGACTCTCTAAAAATCGTTGTTCGTAATAGTCTTGTGTATGCAGAATCTTTTCTTTCTCACATTACTGTTGTAGGTGGAGAAATTCATCTTTGTTAATTAGAATAACGCTTTTGTTTTAGGAGTTAGGCTTAGGGAGGAGAGGATACATTTGAACAAGTAGTGCTGATAATGTGGGACGGTGTTCTTTCTCACTGGAGAAGGCCTGGGAATCAAGGTTATCGAGCCAGAGGCTGGAAGCATCGAAATCTCATGGAAAGTTACCTATGAGGGGGTGTCTAGCTGAATTGGACAATGGCATGGCGTGATGATGGGAGTGTCCTAGGATTTTTATGTTGAGGCCAGAGACAGTGCCCCGTTGAATTGTGTTAGGAAAGGAGATCTGATCGGATGGAAAGAAGGAGCATCTTAGAACGAGCTCCGTAGCTTTATGCTACTTGACCCATTCAACGTGAGTGTACTTCTTAGGAAGTCTTCACATGCTGACACCTTTTCTTGAAATTTCCTGGGAAAGGCTAAGTAGGGATGTCACATTAGTGGTAGTGTAGGAACAGACTAATGTTTTTTACTTACGAACCTCCAATGAAGAAGACTCTTGATGTCGGCGTAGTTATCTTCTGCGTTTTGATTCTAGAGCTGGTTATTCTTTGCATGCTTCACAGTTCCAATTTATTTTTACACCCTCATCTTGAGGTGCTTGTATGTCCAATTGTTTTTGGCTTTGTAATAAACTAAACTTAGAACCTGGAGTCAGTGATTCATCGGAGTCATGGTTTATTAGAAGTGCAAAATATGATTGGACAAGATATTTCTCTACATTTTTAAGCAGGAACCAACGATCCATCGACCAGGGTTCCAGAGTAAACCTAAAATGTGGAACCTGGCCCCATCAGTTGGTAGCAATATCGGATGATTTCCTCTTGAAGTGAGCAAAGAATCTTGAAATTTTAGAAAGATTTAGACTCATAGAGCCCCAAAGAATGAGAGCCCAAAAGATCAAGAGTGGACAGTGGCGGACTTTGTCGGAGACCTATGGAGATTGCCGAAGCGGCGAGGAAAGCGGTGAATGGTGGAGTGAGTATGAATAGAGATGTTGTGTGTAAGATTGCAGTGATGAATTGATTGTGTGATGTCTTGCAGAGTTGGGATGAGAGTCAAGTGTATGTGGTTTCGGGAGAACATGCGTAGTCCATGGATGTTGGTTTTGTTTTGATGTCAGACTCAGGAGTAGCCTAAGCTCCCGGGTTAGATTTATGGTGTAGAAGACACAGATTTGTTGTAATTGTCTGACCATTGGTTTGCTGGAAAGTCTTGGAGCACTATTGACGACCTGCCTGAGAAAGGGAACTTTGTGTGAGTGGATTTGTTTGAATCGTGTGGAAAGCTCTGTGTACAGGGGTGGACCACAGCAATTCGAGTGGCCAGTGCAGGTCGAGGGTCAAGGTGAATGAATGTTCTTGAGTGACTGAATTCTATCGATCATGAAGAAAGGAAGAAAGGCAGACAATTACTTATTTATGTGGCTGTCCGGCCATTTGGTAGGCAGACAGTTACTTGTTTAAGTGGCTGTCCGGTCATTTGGTAGGCAGACAGTTACGTGTTTCTATGACTGCGAGTATGAATGTGTAAGGAGAGATTGTGAAGGAAGGTGAAACGCTGTGAGGGGGAAGAGTGACATCGGACTGCGCCACGCTGCGATAGGTTGGTTGGTGTAATGCCACGCTGAGATTGATTGGTTGTTACCAGGAAGCAAAAATGAGGAAAACTGTTGGTAAAAATAATTTGGTTTTATCATGCAATGCTTTAAAGAATTATGAGACCCTTGTAGGGGAGATAGAGGAGTGGGTGAGGAAGCACCACCTGAGGATATGCCACCACAAAACCTGGCAACGAATGTAGGACTCCATACTATAGTTTGGCATAAGATTACTGAAAAGCAGGGAAATTTGGCTTTTCCACTCTATAATTCATTTTGATTGGAGGTACTATATCAGTTGAAGGGAGTGACGTCTTCATTACAACCTCTTTCTAGGCCAACACAGTTCGAAGAGCAGGGAAATAAGTTAAGGGAGGATCAAGAAAGCAATGAAGGCGTACTAGGATGCACGATGGGATGCAGAGTTGAAGGGGTGGAGAGAAGACACCATTGAGTGAGAGAGGTTATACCCACTATTGGTGAAAGAGGGAGACGCTCGGAACAGGAAGTGAGATGAAGACAGTGACACAGATGACAGCTTGCTAGATAGATTACTAGCGGAGCGTCCTCCACCATGCAATCCAAATCCAGAAGAGGGAAGGCGTGAATTGGGGAATGCAGAGAGTATGGAGAGAGCCGGAGTACCACAGACAGACCCTAGTGTGATGGTAGTGTTGTGTAGTTCCTATAAACCTATATAGGATCTGGATGTTTAGACAACATACACTGTGGGATCGGTGTCCAGACTGATTCCCGACACCCCCCCCACCGAGTATGTTCACCTGTATACCAGCTAGCTCACAGTGCCACTGTAAACTTCTCTTACCAAGAAGAGAATAGTTCTTGTCAACTATCAAACATGACAACTCTGTCCCATCAGGGATCGTGGAGACAATGCGATACTTTTTGCTCAGTCACTCATGCTCACTATGTCTCAGAGAGGTACACAGAATAAACTGTGGGGACGTTTTCAATAAGCATTTATTGAACCAGCGTCATTCTAGTGTAAAATAGGTGTGCTGAAACAACCATAAGACACAAACAGATATAAATAATTATAAGCACCAACAGAGTAAAAGGACGGTAGATTTCTACCATAGTGCTGAAACAATTAATTCAGGCAGGTATAAAAATACAAGACAATCAAAAATGCATACTCCTTCGATGCGACCCTAACTAGATGTACCTAAGTGTACTTAGCATGTATGTAGGTGTAGAGCCAAGAATCCCTCTAAGATAAAGTAAACCGCATTACCTGATGTGAGAGACTGTGGGACCTCGTCTTGGTCTCGAGATGGACACCCCACGAGGGTTGTCAGACCACTGTGAGCTGGAGTGTCTGTTTGCAGGAACCTCAGCATCTTGCGTAAGTGTGTCAGCATGGAAGTCCGTTTTCTCCTCTCCCTGCCTCAACAAGATATGGTGTTTATATACCCAAAGTGGTACCCTCTGGGGATCTACCTTGCTGGGTCATGTCGGATTTAGGATGATGGAAGGAATGACCCTTATACATAGTTATTATGCATGAGATCGCAGTCCTGCTGAGTTTCCAAGAATCCTCATGCATAATGGATGAGGCTAGTTTTCAGGGCAAACCCAACGTCCTGTAAGCAGTACCGTAACAAGGTAAAAGGTCAGTCCAAAGAACCATTATGTAGTGTAATGGTAGGGTAGAATATAGGTGAAAGGTTAGGTTGCTACCTGTGCCTATGTTGGGGTAACTATATGAAACATAACAGTAGTGGGAAAGATTTCAAAAGAAATGGAAGGAACAGGGATATCAGCATCGGGAGGTACAGAGATGAGCGGAGTTAACGCTGCTATGCCGTTACTGAAAACCCTTACGGTGCTGGTCACTTTTAGACCTATAGTGTCAGTGTATGACCCAAGTCAAGGGGAAAGCAGTAGTCAGCCACAGTCAGTATTGGGGGAAAGGGTCAACTTAGGAGGAAATGTTACCACAAACAAAAGTGGTCTATATTTTGTGCCTGTAGAAGCTAGTACTCTATTGCCAGCAACCGCGGATCCTTCTAGGGTGCGCATTGGGTTTAGCGCAGTACGATCAGTGTCATTGGCGGATTCGCATTCAGACTTGAGGATGTGGGAAGCTCCAGTTAGAGGACCAGTGGGAAGGATGTCAGTAGTAGGGGTTGATCAAGGAGTTTCTGGAGGTCAGCATGCCTCACAGAATAAGCGGCAGGAAATCGCCACAGGAATAAGCGCAGAGAAAGGGAAAAACAAAGTAGCATGCCAAGTTAGGGAACCATCAAGGATTCAGTAAAGGCCAAATTGCTAGACGTAGTAAGCTTGAAGACAGAAGTGGATGAGATAATCAGTGGAAGTCTGTCTTTGGAGAGAATAGAACTTTATGATCAAGATGAGCTGTTGTTTGTGGCAAAGGATGTTACTCGTAAGCCAAGACAGGCACTGGAGAAATTGACAGAATTGGCACAAAAGTATGACGTGGATTTGTCCAAAACAAAAATGTTACAGGGAAGTCACAGGTTAAGTTACAGTGATCATGAATTGAAAGATAAAAGAGTAATAGGTTTGAAAACACACATTCGAGAATTGGTTATAGGGATACGTGCATGGGGCATGCTTGAAAAGTAGGAGGAAAGAAGGTCAAAGAAACAGAATGTCAAGAAAGGGATAGGAGATACGCCACCTCAGGGAGGGGGGACAGCAGGAGTAGAGGCTTAGCCATTGTGAGAGGTACTGAGCGGAGGGTATGTGCATGTGCCTTGGTGCAAAGGTGATTTAGCAGCTTTTACAAACAACTTTCCTTGGCTGATGGAGAAACCTGCTGAATGGTGCAAACAAGTTGATCGTCTTGTGAAGATTTTAAAGGTGTTGAGGATTGATTTGAACACTCTCTTTGAAATTGTGGTACCTAGAGATTTGTGGTCTGCTTGTAGAATTGCTGTTGACTGGCCGTCCGCCGAACCAGATCGAGATCCCATAACACATAGTCCTTCACCCTTGGTCATGAAAATGTTTGAGCTGGTAATTACATGGTTACAGTCCAAGATCTCGCAACAAGATATTTTTTGGATTATGATAGATCTCAGAAGTTTTAAGTGTGATAAGTAAGCTCCCTATGGGCAAAGCACCGGGATTGGACAAGTTCCTGGGGAATCTCTTCCGGGCAGAACCAGGAATTTGGGGACCTTATTTGTGGGCTCTATTTAATGCCATCTTGAAGGGCATGCCAATTCCTGAAACCTGGGCAGGGGCAGAAATAGTCCCAGTTTTGAAAAAGGTGTCGCCGCTTCTCCCTGCAAATTACAGACCGATCAGTTTGATCGACATCATGCAAAAATTCTTTGCACGGGTGGTTCTTGACCGTTTGCAGGGGTGGATGGGAGATCATGACATCCTAAGCCCTTATCAAGCCGGATTCAGGAAGAACATTTCCACCGTGGACCAAATGTATAGACTCCAACTTATATTTTGGAAAACGGTGAGAATGGAGGGTGGCAGCCTCTTTTTGATCTTCGTGGACCTGAAGTCGGCTTTCGATATGGTGCCCAGGGCCAGGCTATGGGGGGTATTTGGAGATATGGGGATTCCCCCATACCTTCTAAATATACTCATTAGATTGCATGATGGTAATTGTGCCCAAGTAAGGTGTGGAAAAAGAGGTGAACAGACCCCCTGATTTCCAGTTGACAGGGGTGTAAGGCAGGGGTGTGAGCTTGCACGTACCCTGTTTTGCCTCTTTTTCGACTCTTTGGTATCCCACCTTGCAGAGGTCAGGGACAACGATGCCCCCAAACTGGCAGGTACCCGCAATGATGTTTGCAGATGATACTTTGCTACTGTCAAAGTCTCCGATGGGCATACAGAGGGTCCTGGACAGCTTTGCCACGTTTTGTGACAAAAGCGGGTTGGAGATCAATACCCTGAAGACAAAGTTTATGGTCTCTAATCCCCCAAAGATATGCCACCCTAACCGTAGTCTGGAGGGTACCATCTTGGACAGGGTGTCAGTGTTTGAATATCTAGGGGTTACACTGACAGAAAATATGGAGTGGGGCCCACAAATTGTTAAAGCAAAGCTTAGGCTAGACCAGACCTCTGGGAGGATTGCCCAATTATTGAGAAATTCCACCTCTAAACCTGTTGGGCCTATAGTCGAGATTTACAAGGCCCAAGCAAGGGGCGCGGCAATGAATGGGGCTGAACTCTGGTGGCATTGCTGCTGTGAACCTGTGAGCAAGTTGGAAAATAACTTTATGAGGTAGATCTTGGGTCTCCCCGCCAGTACCCCCTTGTTCTCCTGCGTTTGGATCTAGGAATTAGACCGATTGAGGAAGAGTTGGGCCTCAGAGCCCTAACCTTTTGGCATAGAATGTGGGTGACTCTGGAACTGGCAGCCTACAGAACAGAACTAAAAGAGATATTGAGCCTTCCAGGAGTAGAAAAAATCCCCTGGTTTGCACATTTAAAGGATGAATGCACTAATATGGGAAAACCAACATTGTGGAGCATCCCTGAGGAAGCATGTGCTGCAACCCCACGTTCTGAAGTGGTAAAAGCTTACCGTTCAAACAAGCTTGCCGCTGTACAGGGATGTTCCTCTGTAGGTCAACTGATGGCCCAATTGTTATTGCTAAAAGATGACTACAGAATGGAATCTTTTTTAGATGACATCCAGTCACTTTTGGCGAGAAAACTGTATGTTCAGTTTAGAATGGGCATTCTGCCGCTCCGTGTATTCACCCGCAAATGGACACACTCTTCTCCTAGGGAATGCCCAGCTTGCAATTGGGAGGAAGAGACGGAGCTTCATGTCTTTTTCTTTTGTCCAGGTTATACACTAATAAGGAAGCACTGGCTTGTCCAACTGTGCAGGAATTTGGGGTTTGTCCACTGTGCTGAGCATTTAGAGTTTTGAAGTCTGACACCCGTAAGCCCATTGTCTTTGCCGTGTCAAGATTTCTGACTTCAATGTGGCGTAGGGGCATGACTTTTGTAAAGTCGTTACTTTAGTTGCAGCAGCACACCATTGTAGTTCTTTTGGGTTTTAACCTGTATTTTTTTTTTTTTACTGTTTTAACCTTAAAATGCATTTTGGTTTTATTTTTTATATGTGTGTATAAAGTTTGTATTTCAAAGTTATGATTCTGATTGCTGCTTTAACTAACTCCTCGGTATGACCCACATTGAAACTATTCGTCCAGTTGTGTTTTTCATACTCATTGTTCTTTGCACAGTATTTATCTTGCACATGCACTTTATTGAGCCGCCGGATATGGAACTATGTCAGTGCCTAATTACAGATCGGTATGTCATTTTATTAGACTACCTTTTTTGTCTATTTTCTTGTATTGCATTTACTGTTTTTATTGCACACTTTTATGGCCGCAATGACCGGAATAAAGGTTTCTGAAAGGAAAAGGATAGATCGAACCACTTAAGAGCCCAAGGAGACTGTACATGCTTATTACGAAAGGCTCTTGCAAGCCTTTAAGCAGTATAGTGGGTTGGCCACTCAAGATTCTAAGGACATGGGACAGTTCTTTACCAAGTTGGGGAGAGGAGTTGGCCTAACAGCTAGGGCGCTCGACCTCTGACCTGGGGAACTGGGTTCGAGTCTCGGTAATGATGCTGAACATCCTGTGGTTCTGGGCAAATCACTTAACCTCCCCGTGCCTAACAACAAATGAATGTGTGTCCTCATGTAACGTAACTGGTTCTATGTAAAGCGCTCTGATACCCAATTCGGATTCGGGTCAAGTTCGCGCTATACAAAACTCTGCAAAAAAAATAAAGTTTGTTTTGGGATTCAGACCAAAAATTAGCTTTATAATCCAACAGCATTTGATTTGCTGGTAGAACAAGTCCATGAATGGGATTCTGCATACTGTAGTGATGAAGTGGACTCTAAGTATAGGAAAATAAAGGATAAGCTGATACAAGTCCAGATGAGGAATGCAGATAGGGTAGACCAAGCGCAGACGAGCGGAGGAACGTTGGGTCGGAAGCAGGGAAACAATCATGGAGGGACCAAGAATGTGTCGACTCAGGCAGGTCAGGGAAGAGGAAGGGGAATAGATCCCAAGACAGGAATCGAGGTCGGTACCCTAAAGAAAACTACTGCATGTCATTATTGTCACAAAATCGGTCATTGGAAGCGCAAGTGTCGACTAAATCCAGCTAATCAGTTGCAAAATGAGGGAGTAGTACAGGTACCTAAGGTTGTAAGTACTATATTGATACCCAGGTCCATAAATAAAGGGGGTCAGAGTGAGCAAATTCAGGTTCCCCAACCTCTGAGATTTCCACAAGGGAATTGAGTATAGTAGCAAATGCCCTTTATCAAAACACTAGGGGGCATATCAGCAAGGGCTGGCGATAATTATCACTAAGCGCACTTAGCACGAGGATATTTATCGCCGGTCAACTCTGAATTTTATCGTGGAGATAGCTTGCTATCAGCAACGCTTATCTCCAAAGCGATAAAATTCAGAGCGCAAGCTGCCAACTGTGCGATTATCGCTGGAAATCCAGCGATAATCGCACAACTTTTGGCGAAAGCTTGCTGATAGGGCTGCACATACTTAGCCATGATATCCACCTTCCATAGGATATCATGGCTAAGTCAGTTTCAAAGCAGGCGTAAGGAAAGTAGCGATAATAGAGGTTATCGCTGCTTTTCTTGTCGCTATGCTTCTTAGCGTGAGGCTTGATAATAGGAGAAATGTTGCTTAGCGACATTTCTCCCGTTTTTCTGGGGAGGAACGCCCACTTTGAAGAAAACAGCGAAGAAGCATGGATTCACGCGTTAGCGTGTCCTTGCTAATAGGGCGTTAAAATTATCGCCGCTTTTCGTCTGAAAGCGGACGCAAAAGCGGCGATAATTTTTTATCACCTCGTTGATGGTCTGCCCCTAGATTAATTTGATCCAGTCTGGTGGGGGAAGAAGACTGTACCCTTGGAGCAGTCTTCGAGGTAGACCAAATAGGACCGTATATGGAGGCAGACGTGGACGGTCATACTATTACATTCTTGATTGATACTAGTGCTACCTGTTTTACTGTGAGGTCTGCAGTAGTCCCAAACCTACCCCTCTCAGGACAATCGATCCAATTTGTAGGAGTTGCCAATAAGAGAATGACGAGTCCGCTATTTGTGAGAATAGGAACATTTCAGGATCAACACCAACTCATGGTGTCTGATTTGAGTCCAGTCTGTTTGTTGGGTCGTGATCTTTTGTGTAAATTGAATTGTACCATCTATTGCACGCCCAAAGGAGTAGAGCTACAGATTAATGATAATGACATTGCATTCAAACTGGCGAAACAGAATCTCTGCATAGAGATGCTCCCCGTGCTGACAGTGGAAGACCTGCCATATGACTTGAGGGACTCTATCTCTCCAGTTGTGTGGGATTTCACAGGAGAAGAAATAGGACTGATTTGAGGGCTTGAGTCAGTTAAGATCCAGATTAGGCTGAATGTTGAGTTCCCAAGAACACCCCAGCACCCCTGACTCTGGAAACAGTGGCAGGAATTACACCTGTGATTGAGTCAATGAGCGAGCAGGACATTCTGAAGGAAATCATGGGGAGCCCATGCAATTCACCCATAATGAGGCTGCAGAAGGCGAGTGGGAAATACAGGATCATGCAGGACCTGTGAAAGGTCAACACGATCGTGGTTCCATGTTGTTCTGTGGTACCGAATCCATCTGTGATCTTGTTCCAAATTCCTTGTGAGGCTGAATGGTTCACTATGATTGGTCTATGTCAGGCATTCTTCTCGATACCCTTCCACAAGGAAAGCCTATTTTACTTCGCTTTCTGTCTGGAAAATCGAGTGTTAACGTGGTGTTGATTTTCCACAAGGGTATATTGAGAGTCCATCAGTCTTTAATCAGATCCTGAAAAAGAATCTTGAGAGTCTAGTAATGCTGCAGAGTTCAGCACTCATGCAGTATACTGATGACCTCCTGATTACATCAGAGACTGAGGAGGCTTGTAGGGTTGGTACTGTTGCACTTGTAAACCACTCAGCAGAAAATGGACACAAAGTGTCCCCAAGTAAATGCCAGTACTGTTTGCCTGAAGTCCAGTATTTGGGTCATCGCCTTGAGAAAGGCAAGAGGAAGTTGTCACCAGACCGCGTTGAGGCGATCAGGAAAATGAATGCACCTACCACGCAAAAGGAAGTCGGGATGTTTTTGAGAATGGTTGGTTACTGTGGTCAGAGGATTCCCAACTTCTCATTGAAAGTAAAACCCTTGCAGAGATTGCCACACAAGGATGTGAGTGATCCAGTACCTTGGGATAACAACTGTTTGGTTGCCTTCTTGGAGCTGAGAGAAAGCCAGTGTCAAGCTTCGACTATCGCACAACTTTTGGCGAAAGCTTGCTGATAGGGCTGCACATACTTAGCCATGATATCCACCTTCCATAGGATATCATGGCTAAGTCAGTTTCAAAGCAGGCGTAAGGAAAGTAGCGATAATAGAGGTTATCGCTGCTTTTCTTGTCGCTATGCTTCTTAGCGTGAGGCTTGATAATAGGAGAAATGTTGCTTAGCGACATTTCTCCCGTTTTTCTGGGGAGGAACGCCCACTTTGAAGAAAACAGCGAAGAAGCATGGATTCACGCGTTAGCGTGTCCTTGCTAATAGGGCGTTAAAATTATCGCCGCTTTTCGTCTGAAAGCGGACGCAAAAGCGGCGATAATTTTTTATCACCTCGTTGATGGTCTGCCCCTAGATTAATTTGATCCAGTCTGGTGGGGGAAGAAGACTGTACCCTTGGAGCAGTCTTCGAGGTAGACCAGATAGGACCGTATATGGAGGCAGACGTGGACGGTCATACTATTACATTCTTGATTGATACTAGTGCTACCTGTTTTACTGTGAGGTCTGCAGTAGTCCCAAACCTACCCCTCTCAGGACAATCGATCCAATTTCGACTATAGGAATGCCTGATTACAACAAAGCACCAGACACATGGGGGTGTCCGTAGACCAGTCGCTTACTTCTCAGCTACATTAGACCCTGTACCTTCAGCATTGCCCGGATGTCTCAGATCAGTTGCTGTAACTGGTGTCAGCATTGAAAGATGTGAAAGCATTGTGATGAGTCATCCTCTTACTGTTTATGTTCCACACTCATATGAGCTTCTGATGGCAAGAACCAAAACATAACATTTGACAAATAACAGGCTCACTTGCTATGAACTTTGAAAAGTTCTATGTTGAATCCTGCTACTTTGATGACAATTCCAAACACTGAAGGGGAAGATTGTGAGGACCATGACTGTCTCTATGTGACTGAACTTCGCACCAAATTTAGACCAGACATTATTGACGAACCTCTGCTTGAGTCAGACCAAACCCTTTTTGTCGATGGTTCATGTCTAAGAGACACTGCGGGTTGTTTGAAGCAGCATTTGCTATCTGTACCATTTCTGGAGTTGTGGAAGCCACTGGTTTACAGGGAGTACACCCCGCACAAGAAGCTGAGATCATCGCCTTGGCATGTGCATGCCTTGTTTCTGATCAAATCCGAGTCACCATCTACACCGATAGCCAATATCAGTTCAGTGTGGTTCATGACTTCGGACTATGGTCACAGAGGGGGTTCTTAACATCATCAGGATCTCCCATCAGAAATGGGGAATGTGTAAGACAATTGGAAGCTTTGCAATGACCAAGGGAAATAGCTGTGGTCAAGTGTACTGCCCATAAGAAGGGGGAGGACTTCGTAACATTGGCCAATAGGTATGCAGATGAAGTTGCACATTTCTGCACCAAACTAGGTTGCATTTTTAATGAGGACTATAAAGGAGAGAGCACAGAAAGAACTGAGCTCATCATGATGTTAGCCATACCGGACACTTGGGATGAGGTCAAGCGTCTGCAGGGAGAAGTGTCAGACAAAGAAGGAGCTGGTTGGATCAAAGCAGGTTGTGAGGAAAGAGATGATGGCATTTGGGTTGCAACTGATGGTCGAGCAGTGTTGCTGGACTGTTAACTGAGCCCTGTGGTGAGTCATATTCATGGAGCAGTTCATATTGGGAGAGATGCTATGGTGTGAGTGTTCAGACAAACGTGATTCAATCAATAGTTCTGTGTGTTTGCTGAAGCGGTGTGTCACAGATGTGTTACGTCACAACAGATGAATGCTGGAAAGAAAACTGTGGTTACACTGAGTCACATTGGAAGGTCCAGGGGTCCTTTCAACAGAATCCAACTATACTTCACTGAGATGCCCAGGTGCAATAGATTGAGGTTCATTCTGGTTGTGGTGTGTGTTTTCTCACGGTGGGTTGAAGCATATCCAACAAGAAGGTGTGATAGTCTCACAGTAGCAAAGTTGTAACTTAGGGTACTCATACCGCGCTTCGGATTTACAACTTCATTGGAGTCAGATAGAGGAACGCATTTCCACACTGAGATTATGAAGCTGCTTTGTACTGCCTTACAATTTGATCAGAAATTGCACTGCAGTTACAGGCCGGAGGCATCTAATTTGTGGACCAGATTAATGGGACTCTAAAAATGAGGATGGAAAAGCTGTGCACTTCTACGTCTTTTAAATGGCCTGATGCATTGCCTTTGGTGTTAATGAGTGTGTGTAGCATTCCCAATAGGAGGACTGGAATCTCGCCCCATGAAATATTGAGGGTGATGAGCTTGCCAGCAGTGCCATCTACCGTGTTGATAAACATCACAAATAATTTGATCCTTGATTATTGCAAAGGACTGGCTGAAGTGCTCCATTCTGTGTCTCACCAGGTTGAAGCTGCGACTGCAACAACTTCGAAGGACCTCTGTCATGACTTGTGTCCAGGCGACTAGATACTTGTCCGGAAGCATGTGATGAAGGACTGTCTTGATGCTCGCTGAAGAGGCCCGTGAAGTGTAGAGGCTTGCTGAACTAGATTCATGCCTCCCATACCCACAGAGTTTTTCAGGTCCCTCAGAAGAAACAGCTCCTCTCACTGAAGAAAATCCAGCTGTGGTTATGAGGCCACCTGAGAGGGCAAACCAAGCTGTGGGGGCTCCTGGCGAGGGTGGTTACCCACCAGAGCAAGCTGAGGGGGGTCAAGATACACAAGGCCAAGGTATTGACTCTGAGGGAGAAGGCAAGGTTGTGAGTGGCACAGAGTCAGTCTCAGCTGAAGAGACTGGTGTGGAAAGTGGTTGGGTGCAGAGAAGGAAATCAGAATTTGCAAGAGAGTGGTGGCCTGTGAGACAGAAGAGGCAGAACTTGAGACTTGCGCCTGAAAGAGACCCTGCGTCTGTATCTGAAATGTCTAAATCAGAACTGAGTGACACAGAGCAAGCACAAAGGGATTTGAGGAGATCGAGAAGAGCAAGAGTACCATGCCAGAGAAACACTGCCTCTGAGTGCAGTTATCTGATTACAGATTCCAGGAACAGTGGGGACGGAGAGACTGAGATCTGCATGAGTGACGAGCAGAGCTTCAGAACATTTCATTGAGACTGAACTATTGGTCCCTGGAATAGAAGCCAATGGAGTGTTGACAGTGACTGTACCAAATCCTCCGATATTGAGTGGCTTGAGGGTTGAGATTCTGTGGGATCTATTGTTTCCAACCTTTGGGAATTGGCCACCAGCTCAGGAAATTGCAGCAGTCAGTCTTGAAATTCTCCAGCATGTCACTGATGAAGTTGGCTCTGTTCTTGTGAGGGATTGTTGATTGAACTGTGAACTGTAAATAAAATGCTTTGGTTTAAGAAGGTAACTTAGGCCTGAATGGCGTAAGAATAAAATTAGGGACTTTCCATAGAAGAAGAAATACGGCTAAGGAAGTCTTTATGAACTGTGTAAATAATTGTACAACAAACTGTGAAATTGGTTTCCGAGACTCCAAGTAACTATGCATGAACTTTGTTGATCGGCAGTAAGAGTCAGAGAAAGAGCCTTTGCATTTATTATCTTGCTGTGATAAGCCAAACTGAGGCAAGGATGGAGTCTGGAAATTTGAACTGTAGAGCAAAGTGTTAAAAGGTACACTTATAGTAGGAATAATAGTAGTAATAGCAGTAGTTATTATCAGGTCTGTAAAAAGTTTACACGAAGCAGAAGCTGATGGGGTGAGTATTCAAGGGACATCCAAACCTTCCACTTCTAGCATAAAAGAGGGTATATTAGGAGCTGATGAAGCTATGATAGATCAAGCTAGTCGCTTGTTGCATGTAGATTTGACCTAAGGGTGATTATAGGTTGAATGCTTATGTAAAGCTGTTGTATGAGTATGTGAACACAATGGATGTGAGAGATTGCTATGTGTGTATGCAGGTGCCTGCATCAGTTGAGGAGAGTATTTGATACCATCACCTGCCTCTGACGTATGATATTGTAGCGTATTGCTTAGCATGTTTTATGGTAAATGTCCTTATGAATTTTATTTCTCTAACTACGAGGTACTGCTTTCAGAGGATCCAGCTTACAAGCACCTGAAAAATTATGACTATTATAAACAGGAAGAGAGGATCGGGAAGTACTTCATACCTACTGTGACATTAGACACAGCTTACGTGCAATGCCACAATTTGACCTGTATATTGACTGAAATGGAGAAGAAGTTTATAGATTAAGTAGAAGATAGACATAGGCAATTAATAGTTAATCTTAACAATAAAGATGGAAAATGTGAGTGGGCCAAGGAGGAGTTAGCACATACAGCGAATGGGAGTTATTGTCCAATAGCTTTAGATTTTGAACGTTACAACAAACAAATGATGGACGGAATGCTGACAATGCAGACATTCTCCCCCAGTCAAGAGATCTGGGTTAAATCCATCGTTCTTTTGCCCACTACGCCACCCCAGTTTAGACATGGCCATATGCAAATCAGTCTTGACCCTGTGCCTCATGGGAACAGTCCAGCCCGAACTGCCAAGCCATGTCTTCCCTGGACCGGAATCAAGCATCCTAGGACCGGTTTCTGGCTATCACGCTAGATCAATATAGTTGCAGTCCCAAACCGGGCGCACACATCACTGGCGTTCAACCGGCCACATGGGAGGAATCAGTAACTTCCACAGGCTTGCGGGTGAGTAAATAACGGGGCGGTTAACCATGTTGTTATGTAGTGATTAGTTTATTTAGCATAATACATGCTACTGTGTTCTCTTGTTGCAGAACCGGCTGTTGAATTAAACAACACAATTGTGGTAACCGGGCAAAGTTTAATCTTGGTAAGAATGTATGGCGAACACATGCAGGGAATTTTGACTGTCAACAGAGATCACTGAGGTTGAATATTGTCTATCTGCTTCATATGTTATATCGACTTAGCACTGAGGCTACAAGTAGAATTTTTCACCTTCACTATCAATGTAAAGTGTGAAAATTAGGGCAAGAGGAATCATGCCCTTTACCTGGATATGGTCAGCTTTGATGTAGCGGAAGTGTGGTAAAAATGTCTTATCATATGTTTACTCTCCTTTCTACTCTAACTGTACTGGGCCTTTAACGATTAGACAATCTGTAGCATTTCTATTTACCACACAGACAATGATCCTCTGTTGAATCTTTCTCCGCCTATAAGAGGGGTGGAAATTCAGGTGGTCAAACACCTTGTTAGTTGTCCAATGAGGACCATTAATTAACAGATAACTCACAAATTTGAGACCAGATTTATGTAAACCAAACTTAAAACCATACTGTAGAAAAAGAAATTAGAACAGGAAGACCCAACCCCCTGAAGAAGTTAAGTTGAGTTAGAATTATACAGATCTAAAGCTTGGCAACCACAACGCAAAACAAAAGAAGTAACACCTGATGTTCTGACAGAGCTTGCTGTTTCTCTCTACAACACATTTAAGTCATTACTAAACAGCACAGTTTAAATAGAAGAACCAACAGTACTCAATAATAGACTCAGACCCATATTAGATTGATTTGGTTATTGCATTAAAGTTTCAAAGTTCATAGCGATAAGAATCTCTTGAGAATTTCAGTTAAGAATATTACAGCTTATATACATTTATACATTTAGGCAGGCTTTATCAGATGATTATCCTAAAATCAGTTTATAGAGTTACAAAATCCCAGCACCATTAAGGCAGAAGTAAAGTTTGTTGTCTAACAGTTCAAATCCTATGAAGAAAGGGAAGGGTTCAAATTTAAATGCCATTAAGGGCGAGTCCATTAGCATAGAACAATGAAATAAAATAATTGAAAAAATTAAAATGGTTCGGCAAGGAAATTTCAATTCATCAGCTACCGAATGTAGCATCAGAAAAGAAGTCTACAAGTAAAGGATAGTCCTTAGTAATCATAAAAAATTGATCAGCATAGCATCATCTCGCAATCCGAAAGAAAAGTATGATGTTGCCCCTCCTTTGGGATTTCTTCTTTTATAAAGTCTCTAGCCACCATCGATAGACTGTCATATGCTCAAATTCACATAATGTCACCTAGGACACTTGCAACATTGAGATGCTTTTCCATACTGGTCATGAGAGATGAAAGATTCATGAGTCCACATAGGCCTAACATCAGTGGAAAAGAGATACAAAAGTAACCGTCTATAGCAACAGCTAAAATGAAAATCCTGTTCTCACGGAAATATTCCACTGTGAACGCTGAAGAAACATTCAGGAATTTTGAAGTTTATACATGTACAGAACAAATAAAACAACATTTCACTTATTGTAAATGGTCCATTGTATTAGGTCAAGGGAAAGGTCAGCTTTGAGGAAAAAGCATTTTTGAAAAAGCTTTTAAGTTAGCATAACAAGTTTTAAAATAAATACACTCTATATCAATATCAATATAATGGATAAAATGATTTCCAATATAGAATGTATAGGGCTTTCACCAAACATTATTACATGAAGATAGCTAATGTTAGAAATAACCTACTACCACACATTATCTAAAAAATTAATATAAGTGTATCATTTTCTAAATTTATTGTACAAAATTCATTTGTAACTTTTCATAAATAAATACTAGAATCTCTAGTAATATTGTGCAAAATTTCAACATCGCATCTAGTTTCTACACAAATTTGGACCGACTTTTCTAAATGGTACATTCTAAAAGAAAGCACTAGAAACACCAGGCCACTTTATTAATAGCAAATCTAATCAGCAAATATGAATAAAAAACATTATTCATTAGTGCAACTCATTTATATGTATTAGTTTTACTTTGTATGTATGTTTTCTCCATGTTGCATTTTAAAGGATTCTTTTACGCTGCTTCTACTACACTTGTCTCAGTTTCATGCCTTGCTGTGTCTAACATGTGCAAAGCGTACTATCAACTGTCTTCAATCAGTAAATGTGGCGAATCAAGCCATCATCTTATCTACCACATCAGATCTCGTCACAGATTATGGGTGTGTTGTCTTCAACCTTTTCCGTCTAATTTGTTCTAAAGATTTTATTTCATTATACTATTTACATTGTTCATCCTCCATTTCAAGATTACCTCTTGTTCTTTTCACTCCACGATTTTAATTCTTTTTGTATCTGCACAAATTGATCGATAAAGTCAGCAGCATTATGCACAGAGATTGACACTTAAGGTCTCAAGTTGGAAATCACCAATCCATTCCCTTATTGTCCCACGCAGTTGCTAACATTTGATAATCCCTTACCTATGGTTTCCCAAGCACCATCTACTTTAATGTTTTTTGAGTCCTTGTTTAAATTAGTAAAGTTTTTAATGTAACCATCTAAGTCTTCACTTCTGTCTGGTACGTAATCACAACAATTTTAGAATTTTAACAATCAGCACATTCCACCCTCCTTCGCAAGAAGGATATCATGGGCAAGCCCATTTTAAATCACCATCGATCTTATCAATATAATTTCTTCATTTAGAACAGAAAAACCCTAGTTGTACTGCTGGCAAGTTTATCAACAATAGTAGACAGCTTTCTAATTTTCTGAGACTTTAATGCTACTCCTACTGAAGGTATTAGGACTCCAAATATATCACCTACTATTTCACTTGCATTCGTACCTGTTTTCATTCTCGCATTTGTTTCCAATAATTCTTCTTTAATTCGCTAAACATGATACATTTTTGGATACACTATTCGAAATTACAACTTCTGTTAAATCCTTTCAGCAGTTTGTAATATACACTCTTCCCACAAATATGATACGCCCCAGGGAAAATGGGATCTATTCCTTCTGAATATCTTCCCCTGTTCTCATGCATTTCAAATGTATGTTCACATTCACTAAGTCCTACAAAAACAGTTCTAGTATTTGACTTCTGTGTGTATATACAGAGTTTGCTTTTATGTTGCCAGTCTAAAACTATTCCCTCTGTGATTTTGTTTTCTTCTTGCGTTATGTTCCAAGGAATTTTATGCAATGCATTATTATTATTTGTTACATTATCTTGTCTACTTTCTACTAATTCTACACAATTATTTTCAGTTATCACTAATTTATATGTTAGGTTATGTCTAAGTGAATAATCAATGTCCAAAGATTAAGTCGGTCTTAATATGTAACCTTTAGTCTCAATTGTTGAAGCTTCAGAATGTGGATTTAAATGTTTAAGCACAGGAAGTTCAGAAAAAAGATCTGATCTTGATTAGAGTAATAACAATACTGCAATTGATCAGTACCATAAAATAAGGTAGCTAACACACTGCAAGAAATTCAATATGTTCAAGGTAAACTATGGTAAGTTACACCTTCCGCAACTGATGAAGGTATTTGCACACAGAAGTAGCACTCACCAACATCTTTAGTATTTACATATCTGCTTAGCAAATTAGTATGAACATTTGAGTTAAAATATTTTCACAAAACATTGCTGTGTAAAGAGCTGTAATTCAAATCAATAGAATCCGAATAATTTAATTTAGTAGTTCCGAAAGGGATAATACTCCTAAAATTTTTCACAGAAACATAATCTGGCTTTTTTACGTAAATACGCATTGCTAATAATATAAAAAAAATAATAGAAATAGTCACAGTTTATATAGACATTTGTATTTGTAAGAGGTTCCATGGTCTCTAAAAATTCAGACCATTTAACTAAAAATAATCACAAATTGCAGCACTGATTTGAGAAATTCAACAAAGCCTTGGCTCTAAAAATTATTGCAGAGCTCAAAATCTCATCAGATATGGAAACAACTCTCATATCAGCATCTTTGATGTGTATATTAAGGTACAACTGTGTCAGTCCATCGATTTGTGCATCCAGATTGAAGTTCAAATCAACAACAAGTTTCATTTCAAGGAGGTTCAGTGGGCTTGTATTGTTAGCGCAATACTTGTAAAATTCTCGTTCCCACTCACTAAATAAGTTGACTGTTTTCTGACTCTAGCCAGGCTGCGGCCCTGCTATCCAGGAAACCAGCCTATCTGCTTCCTCTCTAAACTGATGTGAGTACCCTAGGTACATCCCAATTGGATGCTGAGGACACCCTGTCAGCCCCTTGTAGGTGGTACCCTAGGTACCCAGGGCATGGGTCCCTCAGAGGCCTACCAAGGGCTGCAGCACTTATTGTGCCACCCCTGGGACAGCCATACAAACTGACACCACCAAACCACTACTGTAGTCTGGGTAAGGTGGAGCTTGCACCCCTTACAGGGATATAGGTATCCTGTATCCCACTTAATACAACACATATATCCTCATAGGTCACCCCTAAGGCAGGCCTTGCTAATCCTACAAGGCAGGGTGCTGGGATATGTGTAAGGGGGAACCCCTACCTGAGTGGGGCCCCTCTGCAACCTTCGTAAAACTGTTGCTGGGTTGTTTGTAGTGCAGCCATACCATATACTCTTAACCGCATTATAAGTAATCGCGATAGCGTGATAACCATGTCGTATTTGGTGTCAAACATGTAGGAATCATACCCCCAATCCAACCATGGGAGTGAGGGCATGATTCCCCCCTGCTAGAGGAGCGATATGGTAAAAGCGGCAGATTTTAGACACCAATTTAAAAGTGCACACGTAGTACAAAATGGATGCTACCCGCCACCCACACGACTCTGGCTGCCTGTTGCTGGGCAGAACTGCAGCCACAGCAGCTGGACAATAGGGATCTTGTTGCAGGGAGGTGCTCCCACCTCCCCAGACAGACTATGTGGATTGGAACTGGGTGGGTGCACCATAGGATTTCTTTCAGACTTGCACGTAGGCTTCTCCAGTGCCTACTTCTGCATACACCGCCTCAAACTGGTTCAGGGGCATCCTGTCACCTGCCCAGGCAGGAAAACACACAAAGGGGAGAGGGTGTAGCCACCCTTTCCCGCCTGAACTCTCATTGGTGGGCTCTGATCTGGACACTCCCCGAATCTTTGGATAAAGGTGAACACAGGGTCCCCAGAGCCTCAGATTATTCTTGGACTTTACAGACTTGAACTTCGTCTTGCTGCCGCACAGCTGAATGAAGAAATCTCCCTTGGGGTAAAGGAGTTAGCCCCCTGCTTGGCAGGCACCTGAAACACTGCAAGTGACCCGGTTGGAACTTTGCTGCTCCTATGGACATCGACGACTCTTACCTACCTTGAGGGGGGGTTCCAAGCATCACAGAGGCCAGTGAGTGTGCACAGCAAAGCTCAGCACTGTAGACCCCGTGGGTGCCAAGATCACCAATACACCAGGAAACCAGCCACCTCTTGCACAGCACACGAACCCAACAAGTGGGGAAATTGTGCTTTGGCCCATTATTGAGCCAACCTCTCAGCATCATCTGTGCCAAAGATCGACACCCTAGCCTACTCCGGCGACCCGTGGGCACATCTTTACACACCCCAAATTGCTGCCTCCCACGGTCCCTTCTCTCTCAACTGGTGGGCCCTGGAGGAAGTTAATCTTCACTTCCAATAGTTCTTCTGGTTGCTCTAGGCCTGCTCTTCAGTCTCCTTGCTGGAGACCTCGCTCAGACCTTGGGGGTCTGCACCAGTAGCTGTTTTGTGATTCTTGCATGGGTTGCGGTTGCCAAGGCTTAGTGGATCCAATCTGGACACTAACACAGCAGCGACCCTCATCCTTTGTGGGACAGTCGCCTTCCAGAAGCTGGCCTTCCTTGAAGCCTCCTGGTCCCCGTGGCTGATGATCCAATCTACCCATCTTCCACCTGGAAGCACCCGACATTGAAGGGCTCTTTCTCCTGAGCCCCCTGGTCATTGTGCCGTGACCCAGACTCTGTCCCCTCTGATTTCAGGTCCTTCTCTTCAAGATCTACATCTTCAATCTTCACAACATCGATGACGCTTCTTGCTAGCAGCAGTTCTTCACGTTTTGCCATTGAAAATCAGCCCGCGACCTGATATCGAAAACGACCTATGCACCTGGCTTCCCTGGGGCAGGTAACAGTAGTACCTCGGTACTCTCGTGGGTGTGGGCCCTTCAAAAGCTTAACTCTAAGCTCTTGAACTTGAACTCCTGCTAGAAATGTTTTTAATCTTGTAAAATTCAACCGCGACATTCTCCATAGGCTTTAATAGAGATCCCAACAGTAGCTTATACCACTGCACGCGTCTCCCATGGGTCCCCTTCCTCACTACCTTGGGTGGTTTCACAAGGGGCCAGCGGCCCTAAATGCCCTAGGCATTGTCTGTAGAATTGTCATGGTTCTTATACCACTTTTTTGATATATGGTTTGGTCCCCCCCGGGGCCCTATGATTCCAGTGCTATTTATTGTAACTATCAGTGCTTGTTTGAATTGTATCTTTACCTCCAGCCTCATAAAGAGACTAGTGGGATTATTCTTAGAATAAATACATATATTTTATATATATACCTATGTGGACTACTCTTTCATTTGGTTATTCAAGAGGTTATCTATGGTAAAACAATGAGCTTAACACTCCTTCAAGACTTAGCCTGAAGGCTGCTCTCCACAGCTACCACTAGGATAGCTTTCTTTAAAGGTTGTCTTTTAACCTATCACCTTAAGAGTCGAATTGGACTGGTGCAAGGTGTCCCTATAACTAGTGGACAGCATATGCCAGGCCAACTTCTCACATTGGTGTGCAGCGGTTGGATTCAAGCTTGCCATTGTTTTGCCAGATAACAAATTGAATTTCTAAAGTGAAAGCCACTTGGTACTAAAGGTACATATACATTTAAGCTTAGAATACAATAAGTTCTACTGAACTTAGGAGTTGTGTGTAGAGGGCTTAGCACACCTTGACTACAACTCAAGAAAGGGTTCAGTAGGCCACACCTAGTGTAGGTAGATACACCAGTACCACTTCACTAGAAATGTCTTTAGGATCAGGAGCCCATAAGGCCCTGGAAGGACCTTCAAAGGTCCCAGTCGACAGGTATGACAATCTCACTTTTGCTGAGCTTAGGGAGATGTGCACTGCTAGACATCTGAAGACAACCAAAGGTGCCAATACTCAACGTCTCAGAGAAATCCTGCTCATTGCAGACTTCAAGCAGACTTTAGTGTCTGATGGGGTAGACAGGTTGGGTGGGCATCCCACAGAAGAGGACACCCAGGTGGTGGACTCTGATGAGGACCAGGAAGAGGATAATGGACTGGACCTGGATGAACCAGACCACTCACAACATGGAGGTGATGGCTCAAGAGGCACTCCCTCCATCCCTAATGGGAGAGTGGTGGATCCAAACAGAAGGGACAGATCCCCCTCAGAGGAATCTAACTATTCTAGGAGATCCAAAGGGACCTCTGCCTCTTCTCAGAGAAGAGAATCCTCCCAAGAGAGGAAAAGCAGACTGATCCAGTTTGAGCAAGCTAAGCTTCAGCTCAGGAGAGAACAGTTAGCATTAGACAGGGAGTCCCTGGAGCTTCAGAAAGCTTCAAGAAAGTGGGGTCTAGAGACCCCTGGTAGCAGTAATAATACCCCTAGAGTTAGAGAGAAAGCTTCGGACCATAGGAACCTGCATAAGATTGTGCCCCCCTATCAGACAGGGGATGACATCCATAAGTGGATCAGAGCACTTTAGAGAGCCTGTAAAGTTCAGAGGGTCCCAGTAGAGTAGTGGGCAGCAATCTTATGGCTCTCCTTTGCAGACAAAGGAAGAGAGAAGCTCCTCTCTGTTAGGGAAGAGGATGCAGATGATTATTATATCTTGAGAGATGCTTTGATAGATGGGTTTGGTCTAACCACTGATCAATACAGGTTAAAGTTCAGAGATACCCAGAAAGCACAGAATCAAGATTGGGTAGACTTTGTAGATTGTACTACCAAGGCTCTGGAAGGTTGGTTAACTGGCAGTAAAGTAAATGATTACCAAGGATCTCATCATGAGGGAGCAGATCCGTAATAATTGTCAGAATCAGCTATTGCATCAGCACCTGGTGGACTCAGATCTGACCTCTCCCCAAGAATTGGGAAAGAAGGCAGACAAGTGGGTCAGAACCAGGATCAAGCAAAAGGTCAAGCCCTTGGGGGGTGCAACTAAAAAGGAAGATGCCAAAAACTCTGAGAAGGGTGGGGAAACGGGAAAAGACCAGCAGTCTTCAACAGGCCCCCAAAAATCAGCATCTGATAATTCCCAATCCAACAAAGCTAAACAGCCATGGAAGCCATGGTGTAAAATCTGTAAACAGAAAACCCATTGGACTTCAGACTCCACAAGTACCACTACACCTGCCCCTAAAGCATCTGTTCCCCCTAGTCCAGCTATAGGTGGTGGTACACAGAACAAGGGTATAGTAGGGTTGACCCAGGGATCTGGAGAGGACTCTGGCCTAGTCAGAATGCCTACTCAGGCTGTATTGGTTTATGATGGGGACCTGTCCCTATTTGTGAGTCCCAGTGGTCTGGGCAAATACAAGCAACAGCCTAGAATAAATGGAAGGGAGTCTCTAGCTTACAGGGACACAGGGGCTAGTGTCACCATGGTGACTAAGGACCTTGTGGACCCTAGCCAGATCATACTTGGGGAAACTTACCAAGTGACCAATGCAAGCAATGTCAGTACTAACCATGCTCTGGCAGTTGCTAACTTCTCTTGGGGAGGGGTAACTGGCCTAAAGAAGGCTGTGGTGAGTGCAGACCTACCAGTAGAATGTTTGCTAGGGAATAATTTGGAGACCTCAGCATGGGCTGAGGTGGAGCTGACTACCCATGCAGCGATGCTGGGTATCACTGCAGAAGTGTTTGCCCTGACAAGGTCAAAAGCTAAGCTGACAGAAACTGAACAGGCCTTGGATCCTGGAAAAATGGACCAAGGACCTTCCAAGAGAAGTAGTAGCAGGGGTAAGGCAGTGCCATCCCCCCAGGATCAGTCTGAAGAGACTCTTATAGCAGAAGAGGATCTGACACCTGGAGAAGGAACTGTCCCAGATGAACTTGAGCCTGATCAGGTTGAATTATTGGGGACAGGGGGACCTTCTAGGGCAGACTTGAGCCTGGAGCAGCAGAGCTGCCCCACTCTTGAACCCCTCAGACAGCAGGCTGCTGCTGAGGCTGCTGGGAATGCTAGTGGAACCCATAAGATATATTGGGATGATGGACTCCTTTACTCTGAGGGTCGAGACCCCAAGCCTGGTGCAGCCAGGAGGTTGGTCATACCTCAGAAGTTTAGGGGTTTCCTACTCACACTGGCCCATGATATTCCCTTAGCAGGACACCTAGGCCAAAATAAGACCTGGGACAGAATTTTCCCTCACTTTCATTGGCCTCAAATGAGTGAGGACTGTAAGAGCTTTTGTAGCTCTTGCATTACCTGCCAGGCCAGTGGCAAGGCATGTAACTCCACAAAGGCCCCCCTGATACCACTACCTGTGGTGGAGGTTCCCTTTGAACGGGTAGGGATTGGCATTCTTGGTCCCCTTGACCCACCAACAGCATCTGGGCACAGGTTTATTCTGGTGGTAGTGGATCATGCCACCAGATACCCAGAAGCTATTCCCCTTAGGACCATCACAGCACCTGTGATGGCAAGGGCCCTCCTGGGAATCTTTTCCAGGTGAGGAACTTCGATTTTCGATCACGATCGAATCGACCCGCCATTTTGTAACCCGCTGCCATTTTGTGTTGCCATCACTCAGGCAGCACGGCGAACGAAGTCTATTCTGCTTTTCCCGTAGCTTGGTGTCGAAATACGTCCTCGGCCTTGTTTGCGAAGCTGGTGTTTGGACTAGCCGAGTACACTAATCCTTGTCTGGCTTTCCTAATCCCTGTTTCAACTATCTGTAGGCTCACACCATTCTTTCCCGATCATATCTTATCGGCTGGCCTTCACTGTCTCCTGCTAGCATTCTCTTGTGTCATGACTGTCCTCCAATACACACAAACGTATCTCACCACCTGCAAGTCAGTTGTAATCTGTTAATAAATTAGTTTGGGGGTGGGATGACAAACACAGTTGGAGGAGAAGTCTCTTCGAGTCATCTGATATTTCTATTTTCGAACCTTTCTTACTGGTTCTGCTTTGTTTTCCACTTACCCTATTGGCTCTTTTCTTCTTTGCTTGGGGCGTGTGTTTTGTTAATAATTATGTATTGTATAGTATTTAATCTGATGCGCCACAGAGTGAAGTGGCAGTCTCCTGAGAACCTACTTTGTGTACTTCTAGGATAACTGTACTAGCTGCCGCTAAATAAATCCAATCTTCTGACGCCGACAGAGTGTCCCGTGTCTCTGTGTAGTGAAGCAGGTGAACTCCGGAGACAGAGGGCGTACCCTGCGCCGCCAGGTCCAAAAGGTTCTGGTTCTTCAATTGGCCCCCAACGTTGGGCGGCTTCAGTGGTACCGGTTCTGCTCGAAGGTCGTGAGGAACCTCGCAAGAAAATTCCGGAGGGTTCGCGAGCCACACTAAGCGACCCCTGTATGTCGAAAGTGGTCCAAAGGTCTTTTGCAGCGCGGTTACTCCTTCCTGACGGCTACTGACGACCGCTGCCCTGACTGCCGCCTTGCTTTGGCCCATTCCTTTGGTGATGTATGGTAAAGCGAGACGATAGACGGGCCTCTGTTGGTGGAAGAAGACATCCTTAGTTAAGTTAAGTATTTTCGTGGTTCGCGCCCACAACTTTGGTTCTTTGTTTGATGTCCTTGGGTATCTTAGATTTAGTCATTGCAACAACTAAAGCCGAGGGTAAGTGCATTTGTGCTGCGTAAACTGAGTTTTACTCCCTTGAAGTTTGTGAACAGTCTAGAGACATTGCGAAATGCCTGGTCTGACTAAGTTTGGAAGAATTTGTTGTCTTGGTTGTAACAGGGACTCCCGACTTGAGGACTCTTGTCCGGTTCCTTCGGTTGGAACTCCCACATATGAGCTCTATTCGAAACATGGAATCAGCCCCATTGCCTTTAACGAGACTTGGACTCGATACACGAGGAAAGATGGTGTTCTCAAATGGCCAGAAAATGGTAGTTTTGACCCTGATGTGCTAGATAATTTAAAAGCAGTTCTGTTCAAAAGAAAAGCCCGGCCGGCAATGTTTGACTCTTTCCGCCTTTGGCGTAAGGAAGCCAAACAGAAAGAAATTAAACAAGCAAAACGAGATAGGAAAGCACAGGGTATGACAATTATACAGGCTGCCCAACAGTTCAAAAATGATGAAATTGACAATGTGACTGAAATTTCAGAAAGAGAACATCGTATGGCGATAGATAAATGCTATCCGATGTTGCCTGTTTCTCCTTCTGATAACAAGAAAGATATAGAAGAAGATCCCCTAATGTCCCATTTATTGAGGTTGCCTCCGCCCTATGCGCAAAATGCCAATGTGCCTCAGCCGTTACAGCCTGCTCAGCCGCTAGTAGTACCTCCGCCGGTTCCGGGTCTTCAGCATTTGCCTCCTCCAGTATTACCGCTCTTGCCGGTTTTACCATTAGCCTCAACTTCTTTGCCTCCATCTCCGGATCCTAGCTCTCCTTTGCCTTCTGCTCCTCCTGTAATTTCTACTCATTCTCTTGATAATTCTCCTAATATTCTGTCTCCAGTTCTAATATCTAATTCACCGTCTATGCGTAAGCGTCTCACAGATTCTGTCACTAGTATTCTATCTCCTTTCTTTGGAGCTCTTAATGCGTCTCCGGCTTTTGCTCGAAGACAATCTCGTAGTCAGTTCCCAGAGTTCGAGGAACGAGAGAAGCTAGATTCTCTTGCACAAAGATGGATCAAGAAGGGTCCACAATATAGTGTGTCTGATATTATGCCTACCTTTTTGCAATGGAATGCGCCTACGCAAAGGTATGTTTTTAATGTAATGTGCGACATTCTCATTAAAGAATGAGAAGATGTGAGTTCGAGTCCGATCTCACAAGATTTGTTAGATGTCCAAGCCCATTTTGAAAAAGGACTTATTGTAGGTTCCAAAGTTGAGGAAGCTGTAAGGACACTCATCTCTTATAGAACCTTATTGTTCTCTCAGATTTTTCCTGATTCCGATCCGTCGGTTAAACTGACGTCGAAAAATTACCCTATGAGAGAGGTTCCTCCAGTTTGGAAGGAGGCAGTTGCGGGAGTAGGTGGTAATGCACCTATTCCAGCTCATTTTCAGCGTATATGGGTACATGTGCCATGGAAGAGATCTGAAGTTTTGGCCCTTAAGCAGACTGTACCAGATCCTCGTAAGAACCCTGCAGGTTATTACAAAGAATTGTCGCAGACAACCGATGCTTGTATTATGAATCTGGCAGATATTGATATGTTAATGGATAATGTAGTCCCACAAACAATATGGGCTAAGATTCGTAGAGTGGATCACGCACAGGAACTGGGTGCTACTTGGAATGTTATAGCTGATACAGATAGAGACCAAGTGGTTGGCGCAAAGCCTGACGCTTTGATCTCGGAGCTTCCTGGTAGAATCATTACGTTAATAAAAACTATGATGCCTGCATTGAGAGTGAATTGGGATAAGCTAGCAGCATGCAAGCAAAAGAAAGATGAAAGTGTCTCTGATTTCTTTACTCGTTTCGAGGAGACATTTATTGATCACAGTGGTCAGGACATGGCTACCAAGGGTGGACAGCGATTATTCGTGGACAAATTTGTATTCAATTTGCTTCCCGAGCTGTCACACAAATTAAAGGATTCAGAAAGTTCTTGGGCTGTTTCTTCTTCTGCCCAGATATTGGCTACTGCACAATATTATGAGAATAGAGATAAAGAAGAAAAAGAAAAGCAAGAGAAAGAGACTAAAGATTTAAAAACGAAGGTTCTCTTGCAGCAAGCTTATCCGCCACGTTATGTTCAGCCTCAGACTCAAAAGCCACCGCAGTTTCAGAGATTGTATCAGAAACCTGAGCCATACATTCCGCGACCTTTCTTAGGTCCTAATCAATGTGCCTATTGTAGAGAGGAAGGTCATTTTAACCCCTTCAGTGCCCATGACGAGATGGTCTCGTCATGGGCCGCGGTTGCGCTGTGCCCATGACGAGACCATCTCGTCATGAACTCCGCCCGCTAATAAAAAGCCCGGCACAGGGCGGGGAAAGGGCGGGGCACAGAAGGGGTTAAGAGCAGTTGTCCGGTTTTATTGCAGCGCAATGGAGCGTCATCTGCTCCACGAGGTCGTGCTGGCCTCCAGTCAGCAAACAGAGATAGAGGTCGAGGTGTGTTGACTCAAGAACAGCGTGCCCTTCCTTCTCCTAATTCCATGAACTACTTTGATCAGCAGAATGTGAGATCTACACAATATTATAATGAAGACCATTATGTTGAAGGCGAGAATGAGAGTCTTCATGCCAACTAGGACAGCCATGGACAAAGTAGAGGAGTTGTGCCAATCCCAGTAGATCAAAATGGCCCTTATGTTAACGTCACTACAATGGGTGTATCAGAGCCATTTCTTCTAGATACTGGAGCAATGAGAAGTTCTATTATTCATTCTAAACTCCCTGGGGTACCTTTGTCTGGCTTAACAAATGTTTCTGTAGGATTCTCTGGCGCCCCTGTTCGCAATCCTGTTTCTTGTCCTTTGCCTATTTCAGTTGGTCCTTATGACTTGGAAGCTTCACTTCTGTTGACGAATGGTTGTGGTGAGAATCTGTTGGGTCTAGACCTATTGAAAAGAATGCATGCTACAATATATTGTTCTCCTTCAGGCATACATCTCACTCTAGGTCAGAAGTTGATCTCCCCAATGTATCTGTCCAAAGATCAGTTTCCTCCCGAGTTGCTTTCTCTTCCGACAGCACGTTGGGCCACGGGTCCGAACGATGTGGGTTGTCTTGAGATACCGCCTTATGTTGTCACTCTCAAGCCCAATGTTGAATTACCACATATCCCACAATATCGAATTTCTGCTGAAGGTGAAAAAGCGCTTTTGGAAATCATTCATGATCTTATTCGGAAGGATGTGGTTGAAGAAACGAGAGGTAACACATGCAATAGTCCTATTCTTCCTGTTCTTAAACGTACTGATCCTTCTCAGCCTCCTGTGTACCGGTTTGTGATTGATCTGCGAGAAGTAAACAAAGTTGTGATTCCACAATTTCCTGTTGTTCCAGATATCACTGCCTTGTTGACTATGATACCTTCCACAGCGACTTGGTTTTCTGTTATTGATCTAAAGAATGCCTTCTTCAGTATTCCCATTGCAGAAGAGAGTAGGGACATTTTTGGTTTTTCTCTTGGAGGCCGAAGCTTCCGATTTAAGCGCGCACCCCAAGGGTACTGTGAAAGTCCCTCCATTTACAGCCAAGCTTTGAAATGTCATCTTGATACTTTTCATTTGCCGTCTGGTGCCGCCCTTATCCAATATATGGACGACTTGTTAGTCGCCGCCGATTCAGAAGATATCTGCAAGGATGTCACTGTTGCACTGTTGCGTCACTTGTTTAAACTGAATCACAAGGTTTCACCTTCCAAACTACAGTATGTTTGTCGAGAGGTTACCTACTTGGGTCATCTCCTATCAAAGGAGGGACGACGATTGACACCAGAACAAATTCAGGCGATTGCTCGAATGTCTGTACCATCCACACAAAGGGAAGTATGTGCTTTTCTGGGAATCACTTCTTATTGTAGACAGTGGATCCCTAACTTCTCTTTGATCGCCAAACCTTTGTTGGCACTCACTTTAAAAGATACGCCTCAGCCCCTTCCTTGGACTGAAGAGTGCCAAAAGAGTTTCGCTGATTTACGCACTGCTCTGTGTTCTGCTCCTGTACTGGGTACCCCAGATTACACTAAGCCTTTTACGCTGTATGTTCACGAGAAAGAAGGTTGTGCATTATCAGTCTTGACACAGCAATTTGGAGATAGCGGCCATGTGCTTATTTTTCGGCTACGTTAGATCCCGTAGCTAAAGCATTGCCTAGTTGTCTCAAAGCCACAGCAGCCGCAGCAATTTCTATCCGACAGTCCGCTGGGATGGTGTTAGATAACACTCTCATTGTCATGGTGCCACATGCAGTAGATACTTTGCTAAACAGAACGAAGAGACAGCATCTTACGAGTGCACGTTTAACTGGTTACGAGCTGACGCTTTTGGCTAGTCACGTACACATCAAACGATGCAATACTCTGAATCCAGCTACTTTGGTGCCCCTTCCAAATGAGGAGAATGTTGAGGACCAGCATGATTGTTTCTTCCGTACTGAGGAAGAGACAAAAGGAAGAATTGACCTGAGAGACACACCGTTAGAGAATCCAGATGGGACTCTATGGGTAGATGGTTCTTGTTTTAAGATGCCTAATGGAGATACGGTTTTAGCCTATGCTGTAACTACCTTACATACGATTGTGGAAACAGCACGTGTTAGACACAATTCAGCGCAAGCAGCAGAGTTGATAGCACTGACGAGAGCTTGTGTATTATCAAAAGGGAAAAGAGTGAACGTGTACACTGACAGTCAATATGCCTTTGGTGTCGCGTTCAATTTTGGGCTTCTCTGGAGAGAAAGGGGTTTCTTAACTTCACATGGCACTAAGATACAACATGGCCAGTTAGTGACTGATCTCCTTGAGTCACTTGCTTTACCCATCCAAATAGCGATAGTGAAGTGTAGTGCTCACAAGAAGATTACGGATGATGTTGGATGAGGAAATGCATTTGCTGATGAAACAGCAAAGAAAACAGCGAGAGATTCAACGAGTTGAATGTATATGGCAGGTCCTGCGAATTGGGTCAGAGTGAGAGGAATGTGTGAGAATACAGTGGAAAGCGTGAAAACGATTCAGAAAGAGGCTACAGAAAGAGAGTTGAGCAAGTGGAGAGAAAGTACGGGAATGTTAGTTGAGATGGGTTGTTGGGTAGAGTTATCCGAACATCAACGTTGGTTGTTACCGGATGCTTATGTACTCCCTGTGGTTACTATGGCTCATGGTCCAGCTCACCTTAGTGCAAAAGGCATTTGTAAACTTTTAGCCCCAGTTTGGCAAAATGAAAATATCCCGAAATGTGCAGACAACGTTGTAAAGCATTGTATTGTTTGTCTGATGTACAATCCAGGAAAGGGAACCCCCACTCCAGTAGGTCACTTTGCTCCTCCGACATACCCATTTGAAGTGTTGCAAATCGATTACATTCACATGGATCGATGCAACAACCTCAAATATGTTCTGGTGGTAGTATGTGCCTTTTCGAGGTGGATCGAAGCATACCCTTTGAAAGATAACACAGCTTTGTCAACAGCTAAAATCCTACTAAAAGAGTTCTTTCCCAGGTTCGGTTTGCCGCGCATTGTCTGGAGTGACAATGGGAGCGAATTTGTTGGCCAAGTCATGCAGAAAGTTCATGCAGGTCTTGGAATCAAGCAAAAGTTCCACGCGGCAAATCATCCACAGTCAGCGTGTTTAGTAGAATGTTACAATGGAACCTTGAAGTTAAAATTAGCGAAGATTCAAGCAAGTACGGGACTTAATTGGCCTGATGCTTTGCCGTTAGCTCTGCTATCCACCAGAACTGCAGTACACTCTCGTCTGGGACTTAGCCCTTACGAAGTGGTGTTTGGCCGTCCGGCCAACGTATGGGGAATACCTCGTCCTAAAAAGTTCTCAGATTTGCCCTACCCAATGTTGATTGACTATCTGCATGACCTTACAACAATTGCATGTCCTTCATCGACAGGTTCAGAGTGCTTTGCCGGAGGCTTCCACAGATCCAGGTCATTCCATCCGACCCGGTGACTGGGTCTGCACCCAAAATTTTCAGAAGAAAAAGAATTTGGAACCCAGATGGCGGGCGCCTCGTATGGTCCTACTCACGACATGGACAGCGGTGAAAGTTGAAGGAAAGAAAAATTGGATTCACAGTGTGCATTGCAAGAAAGTACCTTTGCCCTTGCCTTTTGATCAGTGGGTTCGTAGAGGGGTTGGTGACTGTGAAGGCGAAACAGTTCCACGATTTGTACCCTTTAGCGATGCACACCTGAATGGGACATTGTCTGAAAAAGAGGACGACAACATTTTGCAAGAAGCAATTCCGTCGCTTGAATACGACTGAACCACGAACATTGTTTCGAGATCAGAGTGTTCTGGGGAAGGAGCGCTACAACCTTAGGTCCAGACAAAAGAACAATTGAACTTTCTTCTTCTCCCTTGTGTAGTGTTCTGTTTAGGTTGCAGGGTCACGGTAGGAGTCTAGGTCACGACCTGAGTAGTGACAATAGGTCTGCAGGATCCTCAGTGTCATAGGACGGTAGAGCATCGTGACTTCAGTGATTGAGGAAGATTGCCGTGAGCATCCACTAGTGAAAATGGAAACTACACCAAGTAATAAAGAGAGAAGAAATGAAATAAAGGAAGCATTTTGTAAAATAATGTACAGTCGTTATAGTATAACTTTATGTGTTTTTATATCATTATGTATTGCTTTGGCGATTATTGGATGGATAGTTTATGTTTTGCAGCCAAGAAACACCTCCCCTTCCTCCTCTTTGCCTTCTTCTACTATCTCTCCACACCTCTTTCATACTTTTCCTTCACATGAACTTGTCAGAAGAACCGAGTATTATAACAATTCCTTTGTCCAACTATTACACCAGCACCAATTAGTGGTTAACACAACTGATTGTTGGGTATGTGGTCTCATGCCCCATACTACTGAGAAAGGAATACCATATCTAGTTCTTCCTTTCTCCTATGAGGGTTCTGCTTGGGCATTCTTTGTTATTTTCTCCAATGCATATCAAAGTAAATTCAGACGGTCTGTTGCTTCACAAATTAATTATCCGGATTTTAGTCATAGTTGTTTGATTAAGGGTATGGTAGTTATGGCTAAAATCATGGAGAATAGCAAGATTTCCATCGACGAAAGGAAAGCATACACCAATTGGAACGTCACCCAATACATATCGAGTCTTAATAATAAAATGGGAAAGGAGAAATCCTCACCAATCTGGACTATACCGCATCAAGGTAACTTCTGTTTAAAAATAAACGATCACTCTTCTGACACTGCACCAAAGAGTAACTGTTCCTACACGTACATTTATTCCTCTCTGAACTCACCTCCTCTAGTGCCGTCTCAAGGCACCTATTTCATTTGTTATGATAGAGCTTATACCTGGTTACCAACGGGTTTCTCTGGTACCTGCTACATAGCTTGCCTTCTTCCTCCTACTTACACTGCTTTTGCCAATTATCATCGAACCCGTCTCAGCCGAGGAATTATTGACTCAAAAGACACCGCGGGACAAGAGGGAGGAGATTTCCTTAAAGGTTTTCTTCCCTTCTGGGGTCCAATGGCCAACAGCAGAAATATAAGGCAATTGGTCTGTGTCGTAGAAACTACAATAGACATCACTGTAGGAGCCTTGAGTAATATCACGGCGGAACTACAGGTGGATCGTCTTATGACCCTGCAAAATCGAGTTGCCTTAGACTTCATTCTTGCCGATCGTGGTGGAGTGTGTAAATTGATTGGGTCAAGCTGTTGTATTTTCATTCCTAATGACGCTCCGACAGTATACCAAGCTATTTCCAAGTTGCACATAATCTCCGAGTCTATTCATCAGGACGAAGGAGATTGGTCTTTAACAGAATGGTTTTGGGGACTACTGTCCAAATGGGGTTGGAAAGCATTGACATTCCTTGGAATAATCTTGACTATCGTATTTTCTTGTTGCCTTTGTATGCACTGTGGTCCCGCTATCTGTGATCTTTGTGCTACTATGTGCATCTCAAGACCCAAACCTCAAGTGACAGAAATCATAAGGATGATGCTACAACAACAGCTCGATGATCTCATGGCTATTGATGTGGACTCAGATTAACGTGAGTCTATCTTGCCTGAGTTCTGGCAAAAGGAGGGTCTGAGGAACTTCGATTTTCGATCACGATCGAATCGACCCGCCATTTTGTAACCCGCCGCTATTTTGTGTTGCCATCACTCAGGCAGCACGGCGAACAAAGTCTATTCTGCTTTTCCCGTAGCTTGGTGTCGAAATACGTCCTCGGCCTTGTTTGCGAAGCTGGTGTTTGGACTAGCCGAGTACACTAATCCTTGTCTGGCTTTCCTAATCCCTGTTTCAACTATCTGTAGGCTCACACCATTCTTTCCCGATCATATCTCATCGACTGGCCTTCACTGTCTCCTGCTAGCATTCTCTTGTGTCATGACTGTCCTCCAATACACACAAACGTATCTCACCACCTGCAAGTCAGTTGTAATCTGTTAATAAATTAGTTCGGGGGTGGGATGACAAACACAGTTGGAGGAGAAGTCTCTTCGAGTCATCTGATATTTCTATTTTCGAACCTTTCTTACTGGTTCCGCTTTGTTTTCCACTTACCCTATTGGCTCTTTCCTTCTTTGCTTGGGGCGTGTGTTTTGCTAATAATTATGTATTGTATAGTATTTAATCTGATGCGCCACAGAGTGAAGTGGCAGTCTCCTGAGAACCTACTTTGTGTACTTCTAGGATAACTGTACTAGCTGCAGCTAAATAAATCCAATCTTCTGACGCCGACAGAGTGTCCCGTGTCTCTGTTTAGCGAAGAAGGTGAACTCCGGAGACAGAGGGCATACCCTGCGCCGCCAGGTCCAAAAGGTTCTGGTTCTTCACAGGGTGGGTTTCCCTATGGAGGTTTTGTCTGACCGAGTTACAAACTTTATGAGTAGTTACCTCAAGGCAATGTGCAAGGAGTGTGGTGTCAACTACAGGTTCACCATCCCTTATCATCCTCAAGGCAATGGGCTTGTTGAGAGATTGAACAAGACCCTAAAGGGTATGATCAAAGGGCTCCCAGAAAAGCTTAGGCGAAAATGGGATGTTTTTCTGCCCTGCCTTCTCTTTGCATACAGGGAGGTGCCACAGAATGGGGTTGGTTACAGCCCTTTTGAACTTTTGTTTGGTCACCCTGTCAGAGGGCCACTCTGTCTAGTGAAGGAAGGGGTTGGAGTTACCTCTCAAACCCCCTAAACAGGATATTGTGGACTATGTACTTGGTCTCCGCTCCCGGATGGCTGAGTATATGAAGAAGGCGACAAAAAACCTTGAGGCAAGTCAGGAATTGCAAAAAGCCTGGCATGACCAAAAGGCTGTACTGGTGGTGTACCAGCCAGGACAGAAGGTATGGGTGTTGGAGCCAGTGGCCCCAGCAGCCCTCCAAGACAAATGGAGTGGACCCCATACCATATTGGAAAAGAAGGGAGAGGTCACCTACTTGGTGGACCTTGGCACTCCCAGAAGTCCCCACAGGGTACTTCATGTAAACAGACTGAAACCATATGTGGACATGGGCTTGCTCACGGCAACGGATTAGGGACAGGAGGAGGAGAGTGACCCTCTCCCAGACCCTGTCTCAGGGGTGGCACTTATTGTGCCACCCCTGGGACAGCCATACAAACTGACACCACCAGACCACTACTGTAGTCTGGGTAAGGTGGTGCTTGCACCCCTTTCAGGGACATAGGTATCCTGTATCCCACTTAATACAACACATATATCCTCATAGGTCACCCCTAAGGCAGGCCTTGCTAATCCTCCAAGGCAGGGTGCTGAGATATGTGTGAGGGGGAACCCCTACCTGAGTAGGGCCCCTCTGCAACCTTCGTAAAACTATTGCTAAGTTGTTTGTAGTGCAGCCATACCATATACTCTTAACCGCATTATAAGTAATCGCAATAGCGTGATAACTTGAGAGTGGCTGCACAGAACCATGTCGTGTTTGGTGTCAGACATGTAGTTATCATACCCACAATCCAACTATGGGAGTGAGGGCATGATTTTCCCCTGCTAGAGGGGCGATGTGGTAAAAGCGGCAGATTTTAGACACCAATTTAAAAGTGCACACGTAGTACAAAATGGATGCTACCCGTCACCCACACGACTCTGGCTGCCTGTTGCTGGGCAGAACTCCAGCCATGGCAGCTGGACAATAGGGATCTTGTTGCAGGGTGGTGCTCCCACCTCCCCAGACAGACTATGTGGATTGGAACTGGGTGGGTGCACCATAGGATGTCTTTCAGACTTGCACGTAGGCTTCTCCAGTGCCTACTGCTGCATACACCGCCTCAAACCGGTTCAGGGGCATCCTGTCCCCTGCCCAGGTGGGAAAACACACAAAGGGGAGAGGGTGTAGCCACCCTTTCCCGCCTGAACTCTCATTGGTGGGCTCTGATCTGGACACTCCCCTTATCTTTGGATAAAGGTGAATACAGGGTCCCCAGAGCCTCAGATTATTCTTGGACTTTACAGACTTGAACTTCAACTTGCTGCCGCACAGCTGAATGAAGAAATCTCCCTTGGGGTAAAGGAGTTAGCCCCCTGCTTGGCAGGCACCTGAAACACTGCAAGTGACCCGGTTGGAACTTCGCTGCTCCTACGGAAATCGACGACTCTTACCTACCTTGAGGTAGGTTTCCAAGCATCCCAGAGGCCAGTGAGTGTGCACAGCAAAGCTCAGCACCGTGGACCCCGTGGGTGCTGAGATCCCCAATACCCCAGGACACCGGCCACCTCTTGCACAGCACACGAACCCAACGAGTGGGGAAGTTGTGCTTTGGCCCATTATTGAGCCAACCTCTCAGCATCTGTGCCAAAGATCAACACCCTAGCCTGCTCCGGCGACCCGTGGGCGCATCTTTACGCACGCCAAATTGCTGCCTCCTGCGGTTCCTTGTCTCTCGACTGGTGGGCCCTGGAGGAGGTCAATCTTCACTTCCAGGAGTTCCCCTGGTTGCTCCTGGCCTGCTCCTCAGTCTCTTCGCTGGAGACCTCGCTCAGAACTTGGGGGTCTGCACCAGTAGCTGTTTTGTGATTCTTGTGTGGGTTGCGGTTGCCAAGGCTTAGTGTATCCAATCCGGACACTATCACCGCAGCAACCCTCATCCTTTGTGGGACAGTCACCCTCCAGAAGCTGGCCTTCCTTGAAGCCTCCTGGACCCCGTGGCTGATGATCCAATCTACCCATCTTCCACCTGGAAGCACCCAACATTGAAGGGCTCTTTCTCCTGAGCCCCCTGGTCACTGTGCCGTGACCCAGACTCTGTCCCCTATGCTTTCAGGTCCTTCTCTTCAAGATCTACATCTTCAATCTTCACGACATCGACGACGCTTCTTGCTAGCAGCAGTTCTTCACTTTTTGCCATTGAAAATCAGCCCACGACCCGACATCGAAAACGATCTATGCACCCGGCTTCCCTGGGGCAGGTAACAGTAGTACCTCGATACTCTCGTGGGCGTGGGCCCTTCAAAAGCTTAACTCTAAGCTCTTGAACTTGAACTCCTGCTAGAAGTGTTTTTAATCTTGTAAAATTCAACCGCACCATTCTCCATAGGCTTTAATAGAGATCCCGACAGTAGCTTATACCACTGCACGCGTCTCCCGTGGGTCCCCTTCCTCACTACCTTGGGTGGTTTCACAAGGGGCCAGTGACCCTAAGTGCCCTATGCATTGTCTGTAGAATTGTTGTGGTTTTTATACCACTTTTTTGATATATGGTTTGGTCCCCCCCTGGGGCCTTTTGATTCCAGTGCTATTTATTGTAACTATCAATGCTTGTTTGAATTGTATTTTTACCTCCAGCCTCATAAAGAGACTAGTGGGATTATTCTTAGAATAAATACATATATTTTATATATATACCTCTGTGGACTACTCTTTCATTTGGTTATTCAAGAGGTTATCTATGGTAAAACAATGAGCTTAACACTCCTTCAAGACTTAGCCTGAAGGCTGCTCTCCACAGCTACCACTAGGATAGCTTTCTTTAAAGGTTGTCTTTTAACCTATCACCTTAAGAGTCGAATTGGACTGGTGCAAGGTGTCCCCTATAACTAGTGGACAGCATATGCCAGACCAACTTCTCACACTGGCTTACCTCAACAAAGGTGTGTTGCAAATGCTGCAAACTCCAATGTGCTCTCCCTGTGTGCTAACCGTAAAAAAGTCCCAAACTGGGAAGTAGTAATTTTTTACTGTGCCAATGCTTGAAGAACTGGAGTTAGGTGGGCAGGTCATTGATTGTCTCTCTGCAGTGAATACATCTCCTGAGATAGGGGTTGGCGAATGGTTCAGCTGGGGCTTTGCAAATATGGAAGCAGGCGGTGCTGCCTGTACCACATCCCTTGTAGCTGGTATTATAGCAATATCAGACTCCTCTGTATCACCTTTCACAGTGACAGCCTCCTCATTGTCATCCTCCTCATTGTCCCCTTCCATAAGTCTACGTCTTTTGGGAACTTTTCTTTCCCCTGCCTCTCTTACTGTCCCCTGGACTCTGCCGGTGTCCACTCCATATCCCTATCATCATCAACAGAAGTGATGCTTGGAGAAGATGGTGGACTAGTACCCTCCCTTTTCTTTGCTGGAGATCTGGGAGCCATTGATTCTAAAAGGAGCTTCTTGCTCATAAGGAAGCTCAACCTCCTGTTCTACCCCAACATCAATAAGTAAAATGCACTATTGATGGCTGCTGTCCACTTTGCTCCGTTTCCAGAAAGAATTGTGTACTACTTTGGGAAAGGGAAATATCGAATTCAATGTCACTACTAGTAGGCGCTGCCATGATTGCAGTGGCTGCCTCACTGATAGACATGGTCCTAGGCTTAGGTAGGGGTGGTGCTGTTGATGCAAGAGGGCTGCTCTCAGCTTGCTCCCCAGAAGCTGGGGCGACAGGCACACAACATGGCGGTCTAAAAAAGCTTTGGGGCGACATGCCGCTGGTGGGGAGTTGCTTCTTCTCACTGATCATTTTCTTGGAAGCATCATTCTTTGGGCCCATCTTAAAGCTCTCAGTTGGCAGTGGCACTAAGCTGTACAAGCGGCAGAGATTAAAAGACTGACTGTGAACACACCGGCCTTCTGGTTAGCAGAACTGGAGGTGATGTCTATTCTCTTGTGCACCTAAAAGCGAACAAGCAAGAAAAACATTTATGTCCTGATTATGATGGCTCATCCAAACACCATCGCCGTGGACAGCTGACCCTACTAAGTGAGACGACAGTCCCACCTCCTCTATCATGATAGGAATGCCATGCAGGCAAGTGAAAAGTGCCTTTTTCTACTGTTAATCCTGTTACAAGCGGTGGTCTGTCCGCCAGACTGCAGTGGTCCAACCGCTCACATCATAATGCGGCGGTCGGACCGATTGCCTGGATTTCAGTGGGACTGTCGTTGGTGGCGGTCCAACTGACATCAAAATGAGGCCCTTATCATGAAACATTGCAATATTTGCAGTTTGAATTAGTACTGACAGAGACAATATTAGTGTGGTTGTTTTATTTACTTAGGCAACCACTTTAAAGTCAAACCACACCACCATACCATAATTCTGCATCAGAATAACACACAATATGCAGAATTTTAGAGCTCTTTCTTTTATGTCCATATATTCTAAAGGAAACACTTGTGACACTTGGCGAACTGAATGGGTAAATGGAATACTAATCTTTTTCAAAAAGTCAAGGTTAGTGTGCACCAATTGCAGGCAACATGGTCCAGGGGAAAATTAAATAATAACCATAATTTCACAAATAAATAATGTTAATATGTCTACTCTAAAGGGCACTGAAGCCAGGGTGTCTAGGAAGAAATGGAATTATGTACCTAAAAAAGTGAATGCTGTTGCTGGGTTGTGCATATATGGTGAATGGATGGATGATAGACTGAACAGGACAAAATGGAAAAAAAGAATTACATTTTTTTTTAAATTTGAAAAAAATTACAATATTTTAAAGCATAAATAGAATTAAGAAGAAAAACTAAAATTAAAAATAAGTGAAATTATCTTCAAGCATATTATTATACTGATATCTCATCCATTCATGCAAGCCTGTGGCAAAGGCACACTGGCTAGATGCACAAAATGGCCACCAGCCAGTGCCGGAAAACATTAATTACAACGCAGGTATTACATCATAATGCCTTTACAACGCAACTATTACAATGCATGTGCCAATACATCACATACTATTGCAACGCATATGTCATTACAACACAAGACATTACAAAGCATGCCATTACAACGCATTTTAGGTGAGTAATAGAGGTATGTGAGGTTTTTTTTTTTGATTTAAGCTTATAAATGTTTGTGAATGTATTAATACTCTGGTATTCATTTTTATTTTGGGGTTGAAAATGTAAATTTATTTTAGCTTAATAATATTATATATGGTATTTATTGTTAATAAATATACATTTATTTGGCACCTATCCTCCAGGACGGGATGCATGGAAATAGGGTTTTTTTGGATGGGGGAGTTTATTAATACTCCGGTAATAATGTGATTACTTGTAAAATAATTGTCATTGTGTTTTAGTCATAATAAATGTAAGAAATATTATTTACATTTTTTTACAAATAGGTTATGCACCTATCCTGTAGGACGGGATGCATGGGAAACAGGGGTTTTGGGGGTTTTGGGTGGGGGAGTATATTAATACTCAGGTATTAATTTCATTACTTGTAAATTAACTGATATTTATATTTTGTGATATTAAATTTAATAAATATTATTAATAAGAAATAAAATAAAGTTATGCACCTATCCTCTAGGACGGGATGCATGGGAAACAGGGGTGGTGGGGGAGGTGTTAATTTTAATACTTTATGATTAACATAACATAACAGGTGTAAAGCGCACGATTACCCGTAGGTGTCCTGGTGCTGAATAACAGATGTTTATTGTTACCCAACTCAATGGTACTCATTATTAGATCATATTTAAGAAATGACAAATTAAAATAACATTTTATAAAAAGATTAATAAAAAAAGCTTTGACACATCCTCTGGGACGGGATATTTAGGAATCAGGGGTTTTGGGTGGGGGAGTGTATTAATACCTAGGTATTAATTTTAATGCTTGAGTATTAATTATTACCTCATTATTAAATTACTTAAAAGTTGTTTAGCCTATTTATTTCTGTAACTAAAATGTATAACAATTATATCAATGTAAAAATATTGGGTGTTTGTAGGTAGGGGGAGATGTGAAATCTGGTTTAAATTAAAAGCTAACATTATTTGATAAATATATATTTAATATCTAATGTCTTTCAAAAAATTTACCTTGAAATTATTTAAATTTTACTTTGAAAATAATAAAAAGGATATTTGGACAACGGTGGTTTGCATAATTAGACATTGTAAATTACACTAAAAATACATTTAAAGAATTAATAATATAAAAGTTTTAAAATAACAAATGACACATTTATAGTACTTTATGAATGTTTATTACATTTAACAAAATATAATACAGTTATGAAAAATAATCAAAAAATGTTTACTTTTTTATTACATTTCAAATTTTCAAAAAATAAACAGATTGTACAGTGTACTGTAACATATATATATTTTTTTCTTTGTAGGTTTTCCCACGGTTTAACATTGAAGTCAATGAGAGAAATTGTCCTTTTTTCCTTTTTACGGAATGAAATGAGATGACGTTGCTGCTTGTACGTAAGTTTCGTCATTCTGAGGAGTGTCACGGTCCGGATCAGAAACATGGAAGAGCTGCGTTCAGGTAAGCCAAATTTTAATTATTAAAAATAGATTAGTGGTGTCACAGTTTATTGTAAGGAGAGAGGAGGAAGGTTGTAAGAACTAGGGTAGGTGTATTTTGATATTTTTGTATGTTTTAACTCTAAAAAGTTTTCCAAAACATTTAGCAGTTTTAGGCTCCCTTGGGTTGATTGTTTTCGTAACGATTTTTTTTTGATGCGACCAGTTTTTAAAATGAAGTTCGGACCGTAGCGGTTTTCTTGATAGGTGGAAGGAACATGGACACAGACTTCGTGGATAGAAGAAAAATTCTTGGGGACATTTAAAAAAAATAGATTTTTGGTTTTTGGGACATATGCTGGAGTTAATTTGAGAGAGGAATTCATCGATGGATTTGTTTCCAGCATTTAAAACAAAAAGTTTATTCTTTTTCGTCCTCTTTGTACCCGAATTTGTTCAAAAAAGGTTTGCAATGATGGATTTCTTGTTGCATTTTTTGCCACAATATACATTTTTGGGGGATTGTTTCGGGGATGCATTTTTTGTAGATGAGCACAGTAGATTTGTCAGCACCAAGTTTTTTGCTGATAAAAAATGGCTTTGCCAAACTGTGAACATGTTGGTTAGTTGAATTTGGGTCATGCCTTACATGAAGGCTTATGGATTATTTATTATGGATTCGAGGACTGATCAAGACTCATGGTGAAAAGTGGAATTGTATGCAGGTCCAAGAGTTGATAAAAGAAGACAACTAAAGGTAAGAAACCCGAATTGTAATTACATTTTTTTTTTAAATGCCAATTGAATTAGGGGGATAGTTTGTCAAAACGGGCAAGTAAAGTGGTTTAGGAGTTGGTGTGAATTAGAAATGTAGGATGTGTGCAATATTATCTAGGTGTCTGAAGCTACCATCAATGAAAAGTATTGGATTGCACCCAATAGTCCCTCGGACATTTCTTCTGTTCTTTTGGAGATTCATGGGTTCAGACTACCAGTTAATGATTGCGCAATTCTCATTTCTTGGAAACTTTGCTGTTTCTTCAAAATTTCCCCAAAATGTTAGACGTTAGGATGTGGTTCACCGATATATTTGTTGAAGGAGTTGTGCCATCCCTCTATGGCATTATTTGTTTTTGCTCCTCCCTCTAAGCAGGTCGAGTAGTAGTTCCACCACTTCACGTGGCTTCCTCCTGTGACCTGACCTGCTTAGATGGCCAATCCATGTGTCTTCAAAGTAATTTAGAAGGGGTGTAAATGTGTCCTTGTTTGCAGTAAAGTAATCTGATTTAGGGGCCCATTAGGATGGCGAGCGGACTTCAGTCCACCCTCCATCCTCGCGGTGCCGGGACCGGCTGCCAGACGTGCAGCGGTCCCGCACCACGGATTCTTCATATTTGACATTGCGGCCGGTGCTGCTTGAGGTGCCTGCCACCTTGTGCATGGGAATGCAGGGGGTACCATGGGAGCCCCCCAAGGGCACCCCCCACTCCCCTGGGGGCCCGTAACGGGCCCCCAAAGCACATCCCCGCCAGCCTTTCCATGGTGGCATCACCGCCATGAAAAGGCCAGTTACTGCACCATCCTAATATGGATGGAAGTGCCTGGTAGGTACCGCCACCATATTAGTGGCCAAGTCTGCCTGGCGGGCAATCGTAACGATTGCCGACTGGTGGAAAAGCGTTGGATGCACTTTGCGTCCACCGCGATACCCCCACCATAATAATATGGCGGGGGTAAATCATGATGGGATGGCGGGTGAATCACCACCGCCGAGCCAGAGGTGGCGATCCGCCCGCCATCCTAATGACCCCCTAAGTAATTGATGAGTAGTATTCATCTACACTGTCAGGATGAATAAAGCAAAGTGCAGTTAGTTTCTTCACTTCAAATTGTAGCTTACTGTCTGATATATTATCCTCAACTAAGGATGTTTTTTTAAATGTTTTGCCAATAAGCTTGTGAAAAGTTTTAAAAAATCATTGAATTTGGGTACCGGTGTACAATTTGGTAATTGTGTTAATCAATAGGTAATTCAAAGTCAATTAACACTTTTCTAGGACTTTTGTTCATGGTGTTAGCTTTCATCACTGACAAAAATGTAGTGTATGTTCAGGTTTGTTTATCAGGGAGTAAACTGTATACTAAGGGCAATACTGTGTGATTAATGTAGGTGTGAATAGTGTTTATTTGGGTGAATGGATGGGGTGTGGATTTAAACGTCTCATCCATCATCCAAATATCACTAGTCTCCAACTTAACAAGATTATGGGGTGTGCTAAAGATTAGTAGTCATATAAGAGAGTTTTTGTTATCATGCCAAAGAAAAGTTTCATTAGTAACGGTTACAGATAGTTCAGGTGGAATGTTAATATCAGAGAAGGTTTGGGGTGTTACAAGTAGGGGGTTACTTGCCTGTTTTTTACGCTGTATAATTGTGCGTAGGTTGCGGATTGTGGGCATACAACTTGCTACAAGTGATGGAATGTGTAGGGAAACCTCCCTCAAAACTGAGCCACAGGGTTCATTGGTGGTGGATGCAAGTGCTTTCATTTCATTTATATTTTCTCTTACCTCTATCTCCATTGCAGAGGCAGAGTTATTATGCTTGTGGTCCTTTCAACATTGTCACTAAGAATAACAGCTCTACCTGTGAAATGGGATGAGTGATATTGCACACACCTCCAATGATACCTGGGCTTGGTTAATCAATTCTTACAATAAATGTGGCCACTGTGACTTAACAGTCTGTATCCTCTGCTGGAATGTATGTACTTGGCTTCCTTTCTTGCTGCCATTATCTGTTGAAAGAACAGAAAGTGAAAAACATTGTTTTAGTGATTTTAGGTGTGGTTGCTTTTAAATTAAAATTCTGCCTGAAAGGGAAACGTTAGTGCACAATCTTTATTTAACAGCTATATCACTTTTCACATTGTTCCTGGATTTGATAGCATTGGCTTGATAATATTTGTTTGGAATTTGTTCCAGCTTTTATAAATTAAATTAAAAAAGGGTTAAGTTTGTATTCACTTGAGAGAATGATAAAGGTTACCTTTTTAAGGTTTTTTCTGTTGTCTTGTTCAAAAGTCTTTTTGTAGATGGGGGTTGTTTTTTGTTTTTTCAGGGAGTTTCACACTATGGGGCTCATTAGGATGGCGGACGGACTGGAGTCCGTCCGCCATCGTGTTGGTGACAGGGACCATCTGCCATGCATGCGGCAGTCCTGCACACCAAATAAGGATGCGACTGCCACCATGGCGGTCGCATCTTGCCATTTAACATTGCAGTGGGTGCTGCTGACTACAGCACCCGCCGCGATGCTAAAAAGGCAGGATGTGCATTTCACTGCACTACGTGGCAGGCACCCCACGGTGCCTGCCACTTAGTGATGTGAAATGTAGGGGGTACCATGGGTACACCCACACCTCCCCCCAACACAAGGGGGTCCCACAACAGGCCCCCGTAACTAATCCCCGCTAGCCTTTCCATCACGATATCACCGCCATGGAAAGGCCGGCTGTAGCCAGCATCCTAATTTGATGGACGGGCCTGCTAGGCACTGTCACCATTTTAGGCTATCTGGACCATCCGCCAGGCAATCTGTATGATTGATTGTGGCGGTCCCGTGGAGGACGGTCATTTCGTCCGCCACGGTCGATGTGTGGATCCGCCCGCCACCCTAATACAGTGGGCGGGAAATCCACGTTTGATGGCAGAAGGACCACAATGACCCCCCTATGTTCTTTTCAGTGTTTTAGATTTTTGGGTTCTACAGTATTTTGTTTGGATGATTTCATTTTTGCTAATAGCCTGCAAATGAATAGTTTAGTGCTTTTTTAGTTGATAAAAAAGTTATTTTGCTTTTGTTTGTGAGGTTCAAATAAATGGTTGTGCACTTGTAACCTACAAAATAAAAAAAAGGTTTTTGACCATTTTTAACTTGTAGTGTTTGGTTTCTTCTGTGGTGATGTCCTTTTTTTAATCTTGGCTTGAGGGTGTGTCTTCTACTGTTGTTTCTGTATATGGTTAAATCTGTTGAGAAAGTTGAATTAAAAACAAGTTTGATTGTATGCTTTACCAAAAAGAGAACTGACTGTTTAAATGTAAAAATCTTAAATTTAAGAACTATCAATTTGCCTCCATCACCATCCAACAATTTCCCATTGGTAAGCACCTGTCGGTGTAGGAATAGCAATTTTGCCCCCACCACCATCCTACACTTTCCCTGAGGCAAACACCTGTTGGAGCCGGTATAGTTATTTTGCCCCACCACCATCCAGTACTTCCCTGAGGCAAACACCTGTCGGAGTAGGAATAGTAAATTTACCCCCACCACCATCCAGCACTTTCCCTGAGGCAAACACCTGTCGGATTAGGAATAGTAAATTTAGCCCCACTACCATGTAGCACTTTCCCTGAGCCAAACACCTGTCTGAGTAGGAATAGTAAATGTAACCCCAACACCATCCAGCACTCTCCCTGAGGCAAAAACCTGTTGGAGTAGGAATAGTATTTTCCCCCACCACCATCAAACACTTTCCCTGATGGAAACACCTGTTGGAGTAGGAATAGAAATATTGCCCCCACCACCATCCAGCATTTTCCCTGAGGAAAAGACCTGTCGGAGTAGGAATAGCAATTTTGCCCCCACCCCCATCCAGCACTTTCCCTGAGGCAAGCACCCGTCAGAGTAGGAATAGTAAATTTGCCCCACCACTATCCAACACTTTCCCTGAGGCAAGCACCTGTCGGAGTAGGAATAGTAAATTTGCCCCCACCACCATACTCAACTTTCCCTGGGGTAAACACGTGTCAGAGTAGGAATAGTAAATTTGCCCCCCCCACCATCCATCACTTTCTCTGAGGTAAACACCTGTCGGAGTAGGAATAGTAAATTTGCCCCACCACCATCCAACAATTTCCCTGAGGTAAAAACCGGTCGGAGTGGGAATAGTAATTTTGCCCCCAACCCCATCCAACACTTTCCCTGAGGCAAATTCCATTTGTAGTAGGAATAGTAATTTTGCACCCACCACCATCCAGCACTTTCCCTGAGGAAAACACGGGTTGAAGTCCGTATACTAAATTTGGATTGTAACATTTAAAACATATTTCTGATCTGTGCCTGCTAAGGTATTTTTTGCTGATATCAATAAAGTTTGTTTTTAACATACACAATATTGTTAACATCTTACTTACACATGGGGGATATTCTCAAGATGGTTTGATATTCATCGCAATAGTAGCTTAACGCAACTCTTCACATTGCAGTCTATCGCAGGAAAATAACACCGTGTTAACGTGGTATTCACAAGCCGGTGTTATCATGCGATAGGCTCACGAGAACGTGTCAAATGTCCGCGATAAAGTCAACGCGACGCCGCAAAAATGCTAAACACAAACGCAAAAAAAGCTGCAATGACGCCAATAGCGATACAAAAATCAGCGAAAACAAGTTACAGGCCTGCAAATCCCATGCGTCATGCTTGAAAATGCACCATAAAAGCAACAGAAAAAACACACCAAAACCAAAAGAAACTGCGTAGCACCATGGATGCCCCTGGACCGAGTACAGAGGGCAACGCAAACCCCACAAGCCCCACACACCACCAGCAAGCAACAACGGTGTCTGGGAAGGCCAAAGAGAAGAGGGAGAGGAAGACGGGGTGCAGTCCGCAGGAAAACCAGATCAGCGCCATGGAGGTGACAGAACACTGCCATCAACTGAACGTCAAAATGACAAACTTGAATGCAGTCAGAGTGCTGAGGAGCTCTATGGAGGAGGACAAGAGGCGCTGGCATGAAGTGAAAAGCACAAACCCACTGCCAACAGGAAGGCAGCAACGGCGACTGGAGGAGGGAGTCGTGCGCCACAGGAAGAGCAGGAGCAAATGGAGGCCACAGTCATCAGGGTGGAGACAGTGCAAGGAGTTGGGAGTACGGACACAGCTCAATAGGACCTGACACAACATCAACAGGGTGAGTAACGACCAGGGACTGGGGGGATGGGGGGGCGGGCACAATGGCACACATGCACAACGACGTGTAGCACACCGCAAACCCACAAGGACCCTGGATCATGTCTCTCATCCCTGTGGCACACTGCAGCACACACACAGCAATCACAGCACATCCCACGACAATGTATTACAAAGTGCAACACCGACACTGCAGAACAGAGGACACAACTGGGTCCGCCCATGCGCAGAAACAGGCCAATCATATCTAACATAGCAAGAAACTGTGAGATGGAAATGTACGTGTACAAACTCACATCCGTCATCTGGTCCACATGTCCACTGTCCCGCCTCAAATTGCAGCACCTCCCAAACAGTCACAATGTACATTGTCATACAGTCTGCATGTAAACGAGAACAATGCACCAACATACATGTCAACACAATGTCAACATGCATCTCCCCTTCACAATGAGGGACAAACAACACCTCCAGCAGAGCAGACCAGACAACTCATCTGTGATGCTGGAGAGGACCACCACACCTCCCACACCCTACAACAGCTCATGGATATCTTAGGCAACCCACCCCCAGGAGCAGGGCAGTCAAGCTGCATAGAGGAGAACCCAGCCCCTGCACAGACTACACAGTAGCAAGCACCTGCCACCATAGCTGGCTCCCAATACTCGACAGAGACACATGCATTTGCACATGTCCTGTAATGAACCACACCCAGAGCCCCGGAATTAACATTCACACACCCATGCCGGACCGCCGTACGATGGCCCAGTCCACTCTCCCTACGTATAGAGTGGGTGACGACAAAGCTAAACATCCACTGTCCTACCCGCTGCCAGCTTGGACATGGTTGCGGCCACTGTACACAGCACAATGTAATGTCGTAGGGCCAGGGGCCCTCATGCATACATTATGAGCACACAAACACCCGTAGATAGTTTGTGAGACTGGCTACACGCAAGTGCGCCCGGCCCCTTCATTGACAGGGTCACATGTGCAGTGAAGCCTGTGCTGGATGTGTGTGGGGTGAGTGTAAGCCAGCCCTTAATGAGTGGTTGGTGCTGGCAACAACTACAACAGTGAACACCTTCAAAACAGAAAGAGAAAACACCAGCATTACAGCGACAACTGCGGAGCATCATGGTGGTAGCCGGAGCAAGTTCAGAGGTCACCCAATGAGCAAACAGAAGTGTCCATGAGCCGTGGTGCACTGAGTCAGTGGCATCGGTAGTGCTGATCAGGGTATCAGGCGGATGATGGCATCCACGACAGGTGTGAGCAACTCCGATAGTCTGGCAGTGAGACATTTTCGAATCTGGCAGTTGGCGTTTGGAGGTGGTCCTGGCGGGGGTGGCGTGTGCCTCATGCGGTGATGCAACCTCCGGGCTGGTCAGGACTCGATTTGACGTGTGATCTCTGTTGGACCGCAGTTGAGGCCGAAGCACAGGGCCACAGACACATGGCGTTGATGACCCAAGGCCATCATCTCAGAGGCCATCCTATAACTCAGCAGACAGGGTCCCTGACTTGAGCTTGAGTTAGTGGTCCCGGATGCACTGCGGCCGGCACAGGCACACTGCCATGGGACAGTGACTTGTGGTGCAGTGAGATAGGGCCACGCGAGCTGAGTGGGTCCTCGTCGATGTCCAAGGTGAATGTCGCGGAGGGTTGCGGGGGACGGTGGAAGGTGTCCTCCAGGGCATGATACAGAGGGTAGAAGCTGTCCGGATGTGGCAAATGGAGGAGTGGAATGCTACTGCCTCGTTTTTGCCACCAAGTCATTATCACCGACAAGATGATGATGACACCCCCCAGTCCATAGACTCAGTCGCCACCAATGTTCAACCAGAAAGTGTCCATGGATGTCGGGGAACAGACTTAGTGGCACCGGAGCTGAAAGGGGATGAAGTCTGCGATGAGGCCTGTACAAAGATATAAAATCTGCAATGAATAAATCAAGACTGAGTTCTGAAAGTGTGACCTACTCAGACGCAGTGTAGTCCTAAGGCAGTGGTCAGTGCGGGACAACCGCTGTTCAGCGCACTCCTCCTGGAACTCTAACACACAACGTTGAAATGGCATGTGGGGGTGACTTGTGGTTGACTGAGGTAGGAGCATCAGAGCTGAGCGAGTGTTCAGTCAGCGACGATGCAGTGTCCTGCCTGGTATGGACTGGATTGGATTGGTGTGAGGCCTGCTGGACCGCAGTGTAGGCCGAAGGCGTAATCATCAAGGGCCCACAGACAAGTGTGGTTGAGATGCTATTCACAGACTGGTGTCACCACATCAAAGGAAGTATAGTGACATAAAATCAGCCATAATTAATGTACTCTGCCTTAGTGTAATCAAGACTCAGTTCCAAATGTGTGACCTACTAGTCTGCTGTGTATGCCGGTGGAGTACATCAATGAGGAAGGAATACTGTGGGACTGTGTCGCGAAGGCCATGATGGTCTGAGGAGGCTGCCAGGGTTGCGGTACTCGGGCTTGGAGCTTGCACCGGCACGTGGTAGACCCTCTTCGACACATGCCGGTGTCGGCAGGTGTGCATTGAGGCTTGGCTGCGCAGGGCCGGGCAGGACTGGTTCAGGGACCAGCGGCCCGGGGTGCAGCAGGTGCACAGGATCGCAGGCAACACCGCTCATGGTGTCGGCATCGGCCTCGTGGTGGGGTGAGGGACACCGCCCTGGCAGAAATGTTAGGTATTCCGTAAGAGAACCATGCCCAGAGCTACGTGCTTTTTATTCACACCCCTACGCTTGCCTGGCGTACGCCGGGCCAGCACACTCCGCTCACGCTTACAGTGGGGGACGTAACAAGCAACATTTCCAGGATCTTCCCCACTAGCTGGGGTGACATGGTTGCGTTCACTGTCCACTACACTCCAGACACCAACGGTGTATGTCGACATGGATATGTGTGTGGTCTGCATAATGCAGTCTGGCCATCACATCCACGCCACACTTGGCAATGTGTACATTCTCATTCATGGGTCACTTGCCTCATTCGCACATGCCTGGTCCCCACATCTTCCCACAATCGTCTATCGTGTGGCTGAGGTGCCATGCCATTGATGTGTATGTCTGGCCCAGATTGCCACAGTAAGTAGTGCTGTCCTGTCTGGTGGATGGGCATGTTGTTTGGCATGTTGTTTGTGAGTTTGTGATGTGTGCATTCCCAGTGTTGTGAGTTGCATGATTGTGCAGTTGAGGTGTGTGATGCGTTCATTTGGCACTTACCAACGAGCAGTGCATTTCCGTAAGTGCTAGCCTGGAAGCGCTGGTTGATGATGGACTGTTGGAAGATGTAGGAATCATGCACACAGCCTGGGTGGTTGGCGTTGAGGTTGGTGGAGATTCCCCGGTGGTACATTGTTGCCTGCACATCGATGAAATATGTGTGCTTTAGTTTGCGGTTATCGTGTGCAGTGTTGCCAGGGTGCACAAGTAGGACATGTGTGCAGTCAATTGCCCCCTGACACGTGCGGAAAGCCAGCTGTGGCATAGACGCCTTGTTTGGTCTCCAGCTGTTCCTGTGCAGTGTGGGGGAAGTATAGGTAGTGTGGTACCAAGCTATGGTACCTAGCTGATGATGGCAACCTAGACAGTTGTGATGAACTTGTTTTGGGGTGGCTGTGAGACTCCTCCGACTCTGGCAGTTGTTGGTTGGAAGGTACCAGAGGCCAACAGGTCCACGCAGCCAGCAGCTTTGTCTGAGGTGGATGTTGGTTGTCCGCTGTGTTTGTGCCATCTGCTTGTGGGCAATGGTGGTCAGGATGCATTGGATGGTTGTCCTTTTGAGCCTGTGGTGGGCACTGACATTCTCTGGTGTTGGGTCTGTGAGGCTGGTGCGTTTTCTGAAGGTCTGCTGTCTTTGTCTGCGCTGCCTCTGTGTTGGTCCAGAGGGAGTCCGCGGGGGTGGCGGTCTTGGGGGTGGTGGCGGTGTATGTTGTGGCCCTGTTGAGGCTCTGAGCTGCATGATGAGTGGCTCCATGGCATCTGTTGTTCTTCAGGTGTGGCTGTGGTCTGTGCTCCCTTTTCTGGTGCCGCTTGTCATCTAGTTTGCACCAGGTCAGAGCAGGTGTTAATTTCCTGTTGCTAATGTGCCTTATAGCATGTTTTGTGTTCTTATCGACGATCTGGCTGGTCGTTGAGTATGTTGAGTTCTGGTATCGTTGCGGAATTTTGCTCGGAAACTCCTACTCTGCATCTCATTAGCGATAGTTGCCGGGGTCATCCGTGACGATGTTTTTTGAGGATGCTATCACCGGAAAACTGGTAATATCGGCTGTTAGCACCAGCTTGTCAACAGGGCGATAAATTTATCACAACTTTGACTGTGATAAGATGCCGATAACTCGGTTATAACTCCTTGAGAATATGCCCCATGATTTTAAAAAGGGTGGTTTCTTCCTGCTAGGTTTTTGAGGTTGATTTTTGTCCAATATCTGTCAGTATCGAAATTATAATATTAATATTTAATTATAGCTAATGGGATTTTTAATTCTTCTTAGCATTTTGTTCTTTCATTCACTTACTTCCAAATGGAAAATTTAGCTTGATATTATCTGCTTTCAATTGCTTGCAGCTTTACAATTTTAGAAAATGCTGTAAATAAGTAAAAAATAATATTTTAAGTAGTTGTGATTTACGTGTTATTATTGTATTGCTGTTTTTCTTTAAACGGACACTTACTTCTGTTTGTAGAGGGCAGTGTTCAACTTCTCCAATGCAAAAAGTCTCCAATTACTTCTTTTGTGTGTGTTTACAGTGTAAGTCAGTTTACCACTGAGCACAAAATGGTGGTCGGCGTCTTTTAGATGTTTTTTGAGGGTAAATGACAATTTTTAAAAAAATCCTTTTTGTGAACAGTTTTTTCGCGTGATTCAGAATCTGACAGAATGTATATTTATTTTCTTCTGTGTAAAAATGTTCTTTTTAACATTCCTTCTCGGAATGTCAGCCATTTTGAGTAGTTGCGAGATCAGGAGCAGTAATAATAATAGTTGAAGGACTGCTGTTTTAAGTGCTTCAAAATTGTTTTATTTGCTGAATAATGCGGAAATTCTATGGGGTTTTTCCCCCGTCATTTAGTAATTTTTTTAGCTTAGTACTCAGGCATTTTAATGGGGAGGTTTTTTAAAAAATACCCAAGTATTAAAACTAGTACCTGGGTATTAATAAGCCCCCCACCCAAAATTTCCATTTCCCTTGCACCCCGTCCCAGGGAATGGTTATACAAAAAAAAAAAATGAAGAAAAAAACAATGAAAATATATTATGCGTTGTAATGGTATGCGTAGTATTACCATGCATTGTAATGGAATGCATTGTAATAGTATTTTTAATGTACCTTAATAAACATGCGTCATAATGGCATTCATTGTAAAAAAATCCCATGTAATGGTAGTTGCGTTGTAAAAACTGCGATGTAAAAGTATGCATTGTAATGGTATGCGTTGTAACGTCATTTATTTGCCAGTGCCATGTGGTCAACAACACATTGAGCAAGAAGGCACGGGGAAGAAAGAACACATGCAGGCCTATGGCAAAAGCACACTGGCTGGCTACACAAAATGGACGCTAGCCACATGGTCAAACAACGAGCAAGAGACGTGGAAAACACATGCAGGACTGTTAGCAATGCATTTGACTGTACTGTGTCATACTAATTCCTTTGTTTCCTTCCACAACTGATTTATGACAAATGGTAAGCTGCTCTTTGCCCAGATGAAGGTAATGCTTGTGTAGTGATTGCCTTTTTCAAACCTTTCCTCAAATCCCATTTCCCATCCATTCATCAAACCCCTAACCCTCTTCCTCCAGGCTCTGTGATTTTTTGAGGTGTGGATTAATTTTTAGCATCAATGGATCACACACTCGGTTGGGCGGATGTGGTGAAAGCAACACCATTTCACTGCTAAATATTCTAAGCAATAGCCTACACTTGCCCCATTTACCCTACATGTGCATAAAAAATGATCCATATTTTAGATATAGAATGTAGAACATCGGTCGTCAACATCTTCATTCAGGCCTTGTGCTGCATAACCGTAAATGCCTAACCTAAGCTTGTCCATTCCAGACTCTGAATCCATTTTTTAATGAGTCGATGATTTAATTAGTTACTAACAGCTCCCAATTGCTTAAGTTACTACTATTTCTATTTTTTTAATTTTATCGCTATTGGGAATTCATGTTGTGTCATCATGTAGCAGTCTGGTGTCAATTTTTGCAAAGTTTTGATGCAACCCACTACTCAGTGTTTTTATATCCATTTAGTTGCCTACTATGGATAATCCTTCCGATTAATTCTACAGTTGGAGCTCACCTGGGTGGAAGTGAGACCTCGCTTGTGATGTTACGATGCCTTCCCTGTTCTTGTTTCATCAATATTCAGGTAAGACAACTATGGAGTGAAGTGAACTAGTTAAGTTAGTAAGTTACTAACTGCTACTACAAGTAATCGTTTATCTAGGTTGTTGTAGGCCATGGCAGCATCCCCCTAATAGTCAAGATAAAAAGGTATAACTCTATAACTAAGCAATACATTCTTACAAGCACATAAACAAGCTGCGTAAAAACTTAAGGCAGCAGTACAAGGTAGAAGTAAAAGAAACTACTTCAGGCATAAATTTCCATAACATATTATGAGTTACCACTTTTACAAACAAACCCACCTCTCCACCCACACAACATGCTCACCCCTCTCCCCAAACAAACTGACCCAACCCCCAGTGTCCAAAAAACAGAAATTTCCAAAGAATAAAACCCGGTCCCAACTCATGTCACAAAAAGTCCCTCCCAGGATTTTTTTTTAAAAGGGCTATGTAGGAAGCTGCCTCTGTATGTGATATTATCACCAGGTGGTAATACTGTGCACAGAGTCCATGGTTTCCCCAAAAGTGTACAGGGCTCAAAGAAAACACAAAGTGCTCTATTAGTGGTAGCATGGGTGTGCAGCCTTCGGCCTAACACAGAGGAGTGTGGCACATCTGTTTCACAACTGTCATCAATAATGACTAAAGAAGGAGATTCAGACCAATTTACGAAAATTATACTTTGTTTATATTTTATTTTTAGATCAAGTTCTTCGCAGTTGGTGTGTACAGTTCTCATGAAAATACTTTTCAAGGTTTAGAAGTTTGCTCATTTCAGAGCAGTTCAATATTAACCTGTGAAAGGAAAACAATTGTGTGGTGTAACAGGTACGTATTCCACTTACAGTTCCAGTCCAGTCTTCGGGTGTCTCAGGCCAACACTGCGGGCAATGTCGGTTGTGGGGGTCTGAGGGCAACCATTCATTTCAGGATCCAGGATCAAGACGGCCGATACTGGCAATTGCATTTACCCTCACAGTCCGCAGAATGCAATGAATCAGTTTGATTTTCAGCAGACAGCCATCACAGTTACCGTCTCGATCACCAGCGGCTGGCTGCTGTTGATTGGATGGAGAAGTTTGACTGTTGTCAGACTGTCACTGGGAGGTCAAGGTCAGGCAGACAGTGCAGAAGCTTGCAAGTCCACTTGCCCTCGGGCCCTGGGCTGGACACCACTTAGGTTGTGGGGCTGAGAGTATCCCTCCAGGTCATGGAGGCCATCCTGCTGCTGGGTGTTCTTCTGACCGGGCAGATTCGCGTTGACACAAGTGCCAGTCCTCTACCACTGTGGCGGTGGAGTTCTTTGGTAGCAGTGAGTCGCGTCAACCCAAGGGTCGGCCCTCATCAGTGCAGATCCGCATCCGGAGGATGGTGGGGACTAGAGTCTCTAGTCTGAAGGGAGGTTCTTGGCACTTTGGTGAAGGTTGAAAGGTCTCCGGGGTTTCTTGAAGGCATTGCAGGGTTTCTGGAAGAACGGCAGGTCCAGTGATCAAACCAGTTGCAGGTGGCGGGGATCTTGCCGAGTTCTGCCTTCTGCAGTTCAGTTCTTAGTACCAGCAGCGGTTATCTTCCCTCGTCTTCTTTGGTCCATCGAATTTGAGTGCTAGGTCCGGGGGAGTCTCATAAATACTAAATTTAGGAGGTGTTTTAGAGGAGTAGCAGGTAGGGACAGTGGGTACCTAGCCTGGGGTGACTGCACCCTTTAGTATGCCACCATCCTGTGGGAGGGGGCATAGATCTAGCCCTGATTAGAGGGGTCCCTCATCCTCACTATAGCGGGGACTGAAAGCTGTGCTTCACCTCGTTTTCAGACACCTTAGGTGTGGGGTTGGCAGAGGTGGGCATACGTCCAATCTTTTTGAATTTATCCACCAGTTTTCTCACCGAAAGTGGGGGTATAAACCAGGGGCTGCCATCAGCAGCTAGCCACAAAGGCTGGGGGTCAAATTATAAAGGTGGTAGACCTTTGAAGCTTCCCTCTTTGAGCACTGGCCTATCCTGGGGGAGGAGGCATGACACCTCTGCCAAGGATGTGCATTGTGTCTGGTCCAAGAGAGAAAGGGGTCTTTACCCAGAAGTGGTGGGTGCAGTCACAACTGTGGGGCACAAGTCAGATGGGGTGGGTGCCGGTACAACTCCAGTGGGCAGGTCAGATGGAGTGGATTGGGTCCCCACTGCAGTGCCCAAGTCAGACGGGGTGGTTGTGGTCTCCACTACAGTGCCTAAATCCATGGGAGCGGAATGGGGAGCAGGTGAGGTTGTCAGGGCAGGGGGGGACACGGTCCCCACATCAGTGGCACTAACCGTCTGCCCAGGTGTGGAGGAGCAAGTGGTAGGGGGGGAGGGCCTTAGCATTTTGGGGGTGGTGTATCTGTGGGTGGGGGAACCCGGGGCAGGGAGTGGCAGGGGAACCTCTGCAGTGGTGGCCTGGGGGATGGAGGACAGAGACTGTGCCTTGGAGCTGCGTGGTGGTGGGAGGGGTCTTGCTCTTCCGGCTCCGGGGGGACTTGCGGGTGGGGGTCTCAGTCTGACTGTGCCTGGGGGAGGGTGTCTGGGTGTGAGGGGCACTCCCCTCTGTGTGTGGGGACTTCCTCTTCCCCTTGTAATCAGGATCTGCTGGGTCGGTGGGGAAGAAGCCAAGGACACAGAGGAAGAGCTTCTGTGGAGATGGGGTTGCAGGTGAGGCAAGGGAAGGGGGCTGGGAGGGAGAGGTTTCGGAGGACTGCGGAGTGGTTGTGGATGACTGTGTGTGTGTCTGCAAACCAGCCCCTGTGAGTGTGGTATCAGTCCCCTGCGCTTGCTTGTGTGCACGTCTAGCCCTTGGTTTGGGTGTGTGTGTGCTGCCCATGTCTGTGGCTCTGTGAGAATCTGTTGGTGTTTTTGTGCTTGGGACAGGTAGGATGCTAGGAATCGTGGGTGGTGCTGGGGTAGGAGGGGTGCGGGACTGTTGGAGGAGGGACACTACTGCCGTCAGGGAGGAGGCCATGGACTGATTGCTCCTCTGTTGGGCAGACATGCCCGAGGAATTGCCCTCCATGAACGGCACCAGTTGCGTCAACAGACTTGTGTGTGCATGGAGGACCTTCAGCATCGACGTCTGCCCTACATGGATCTGTCTAAGTAAGTCCACAGACTCCTCACTCAGGGCAGCAGGGGACACAGGGGCAGGGGGTGCGGTGCCTGGCACAAAGGAGACATGCTCCCGAACACGGGAGCCTACAGGGACCTCTGGGATGGGAGACGATGGGAGGGTGGTGATGGTGGTGGTGGTGGCCGGGACAGCCTCACTAGCTGGGGTTTGGTGGCTGCTGACACCCACCTCCACAAGGAAGTCATCCTCAGAGATGCTGTGGCCCTCAGCTAGGGGGATGGTGCTGACGACTCCTCTGTGTGGCTACCCTCCCCCATCGTGCCACTGGGTCCCCCCGACTCCTCTCCTTCTGTCCCTGTCAGGCTCTGTGGCTCATCCTGGTATGTGGATCAGTCCCCTCCTGTGGCCGTGGATGTATCTGGATAGGAATAGGAAGTAAGAGAACAACATCAGTCACCTGCACAGACGGCACACACCACAGTGAGTACATCACATCACAGTGCAAGCCCTTGCATCATCAGCTGAACACAGCTCAAAGTGCCAACACTGTTTAGAATAAGCCAATTGTCATTCTCAACATCAACCATGGCACACATATCCCTCCTTGACTTGCACACATATGTCTGTTGCATGTTGGATGCTAATACCCCAATGGCCCGACATGCACCACCCACACATTAGTTGTACATGCAAGTGAACATGTAGGAGTATGTCACTATACACACAGCACATCTCTTGCTACTGACTCAGTACAGGTGTCCAGATGAAGGGATGGGCAGAGACTCATTTCACATGCTTGTGATGTATGCCAGCAACACACACTATGATGTTCTCATGTCCTGATGGGCAATGCCACAATGGGGGGCATGGTGCACACTTGAACACAATGCAGGATCACTCATAGCAAGTTTAGTGCCATGGCACTGGCATGCCTGGAAAGTCAGTCAACACTGTCTTCTGTCACAGGGGCAGGGCATCCAGACAACAACAGTATGCACTGACTCACAATCCTAGCTCAGGGGTAAAGCTAACTCTGAAGATGACCGGCACACTTGCCCATTCCCTGCAAACAACATATCCAGGACCCAGAAGACCCCACATCATGCAAATCAGACATATGAGCCTCTGCAAACACAACTCCCTGTACATTAACACATCACAGTCTGCCATGCATGTAACCCAGCTGCCTGAACGACACAGTTGCATACACCATTGTGCGCTGTCAGATGATCACACACCTATATGTCACACAGGTCTTGTCTCTCACAGTCACATCTCAGATGTCCTGCTGACCCTCTGAATCATGGACACCCCAGTTGTACGTAACAACAAGCCACACCATATTGACACAGAGGCAGACACCTGAAGGCACATGTCACTAAACACAACCTGTAATTTAATCCACAGGAGTGGGATTACAGAGTGTTTCTAAATGCCCTTGAGGAGGCATGACTGCCCAGGTCTACATGAAACAGTGTTTGGCCCTGGACAGTAGTCAGGTGGCTAAGCAAGTGTGACATACTTGATATACATACTCCTGAGGCCCCAAAATTGGAGTCCCCTGCTGCATGGGTTTGTTTGGAATACCCCATCCACATGTGGCGAGTCAGACCAGCAATTGGAACACATATCAAGGGCACACACAGATTACACACAACAGAGTCACAGGAACAGATGCTGTCCATTAGCTGAAGCATAGCTGACTGCAGGGACACAGTGCCCTAGTGACACAAGTAACAGACTGTAGGGGCCACACCTGTGGAACAGATGAGGAGGGTGCATCACACGATTGAGGGACCTGAGTATTGGACTACAAGACCTACGTAATGTGGAAGTGTGACCAGACCAAAAGACTACAATTAGCATGTCAGACATAGTACACAGATTAAGCATGGACTTACCCCATTCCTGCTGCTGTCTGGCCTTCAGCTGCCTATCCAGGTCTGGGAAGACCACCGCCAGGATCCGGAGCATTTGGGGGGTCAGTGTCCGGTGTCTGCCCCTCCTGCGTGGAGGTGACAGCTTCAGCTGGACTCTAGCTATTCTCCGGGTCCAGCCCGAAGGTCCTGCCACCTCTTCTGGCAGTTGCGGATCCGGCGCTTGTAGACCCCCACCGAGCTAACTGCCCGGGCGATGGTCAGCCATATCTCCTGCTTCTGGTGGGCATCAACCTGTGAGGATGACAAAGTTAAAAGTACATTAACACACATGCCCAAGATTTGTGCTGCACACATTTGGATATACATGTCATCATCACAAATGGAAATGAGTTACACAGGTAGTGCAACCATGGGGAAGGACAAATCACCTGCATGTCTGACATGTTAACAATGCCTGGATAGTTTAAGCTTGCACTAATGTACTTTAGCAGCAGGACACCTGTTCATTACATGTACCTACACACTTTTGGGTGTTGAAAGTAGTCAGTGAGAATGCTTGCCACTGGTGTACACACTGCTAGTACTGCTAGTCAGACAACATGCATAATTAGGAAGGCAGTGGGCTGCACACTCACCTGCTCCCCTGGTTTCCCTTAGAGCTTGCTGTACTGTGAAAGGAGCCCGTCCAGCAGGGCCTGGTTCTCCTCCTCTGTTAAGGCTGGGGCCCTCTCCAGAGTACGTGCTATAGCAGGAGCCAGAGGATGCAGAGACAGCAGCAGTGGTAGCAGGGATGTGGTCCAGTAGCATGTAGTGCAGGCAAGTGAGCTCACTGGGGGCCAGCCAGCCTTATATCTGTGCTGCAGAGGTAGACTCTTTGCCATGTGTCCCAAGTGATAGGTCCAACATGGTTGCATTCTAAGAATCTGGCCAATCCATGGAAATGGACGACTCGTGCACGCCTTTCGCATCGTTCAAATCTTCCCCTTCTTGAAATTGCAACATTATTGTGGGCATCCAAATGAATTTCCAGCGCACAACTCGTACAAGTTGTGAATCCGCATCCGTCTCCATGACAGTCCAGAGCCAATGGGTGCGCCCGGCTCAGCCAGCAACTGTACAACGCGTATTTTGAAAATACACACACACCCGTCTCCATACAATTCAATGGCCAAGGCGTACGCCTGTCTCGGACCATGCCTGCCCGACGTGTACGCATTGTCACCCGCGTCGGACCGCATTGCAGTCAATGGCAAAGCGTACGCACGGCTCAGTCATGAACCGTGCAATGCGTAAGCATTGTCACCCGCGTCGGACCTCATTGGTGTGACTATTCGACGGATTCAACACACAATTACTTGCCAGGGACACCTGTGCACACCTACCACACTACAGCATTGGCCACACAGTGTCCTATGGCATGTAAGGCTGCATTCCCTGGGTGTTTGGGGGTGGGCCACATTTGGTTTGTTGGGTGGCACTTTTGTGCAGCCACTCCCAGGCTGTGCACGTGTACATGGGGGCAGCATCCTTTGTGTGTCATGCACATTGCCATTGTGATGTGCAAATGTACAGTAATGGGCATGAGTCACGGACACAGTTTCATGTTGGATATGTTTGGGCCATGTCACATACACCCTGAGTCCTGGAGGTGATGGCATGTACGTCACAGTGAGACCTGTAGCCACAATACTGATGTGCAGCCAAAGTCTGTGTGCATGTTGTGTCTCAGATGTGTCTGAACAAATGTGCCCAATCGGTGACACTCTCCATTTCCCTGTGGTATATGCATCAACCTTGATGATGTGTGTGTGTCTAAGGGACGTACATGTAGGGCTTGCAGGAACAACAGTGGCCACTACCTGTGGGACTCACGCTTGCCTTGTGGTGTGTACGTGATACGCTATGTCCATGCCAGTGTCGATGTGGCAATACAGGGATCTGTGATGCCTGGGAGACATCAGGCCTCACTTATCACTGTGGTGTGTGTTTGTAATGTCACAGCAGTACATAGGTCGGGTGACACAGCCAGATGATTGGCCATTGCACTACATGGGACTCATGTGGACATGTGGAATTGAGATGTGAGGTGATGGTCATGTAGGTGACATATGTGTCCATGCCCAACAGCACACACCTCAGTACATTGTGTAATGTCATGATCTATCTTGTGATATTGAGCCTGGTCATGGCCACATGGGTGGATGAACCGAAATTCTTCCTTTGTTCATCTCTGTTCTGCAGGGCACCAGGTGTCCATTGACTGTTCCCAGACCTTGCAACCATGCAGGAACGCGACTGCATCCGACGGTACCACTTCACCAGGCCACTAATTGAGGAGTTGGCGGAGCAGTTGACGCCACATCTGCTACCTGGCCAGACATACCTTACAGCACTGACCCCAGAGGTGAAGGTGATGGCAGCCCTGCACTTCTTTGCTACTGGTACCTTCCAGTACACTGTGGCTACTGCTGGTGGTATGTCGCAAACTATGTTTAGTCGGGTGCTACGCGATGTCTTGGAGGGGATGTTGCATTTCCCAGACCTGTACATCAAGTTCCCGAGCCCAGCTGAACTCCCTGAAATAAAGGATGCCTTTTATACACTGGGGAGGATGTTGAACGTCATCGGATCTATTGATGGGACACATGTGGCCCTGATACCACCACAGGCACATGAGCAGGCATACCGGAACAGGAAACATTTCCACTCTATCAATGCTCTGGTGGTATGTCTTGCAGACATGTCTATCACACATGTGTGTGCACGGTTCCCTGGTTCTGCGCATGATGCCTACATAATGAGGAGTAGTCGCATTGCAACGCTGATGTCACAGATGCCAGCTTAGCATGCCTGGCTTGTCGGTGTGTACTGACTGTTTCTCATTGTGTGTGTTTGTCAATGTTGTATTCCGCACTCCTACAAAACTCAGCTACTTGTTCATTTTTGTGTGTGTAGGTGACTCCGGATACCCCAACATGCCGTGGTTGCTGACACCCCTCCAGAACCCTGTGACACCGGCCGAGATGCGCTACAATGAGGCACATGGTCGGAGCAGGAGGGTGATTGAGCGGACATTCGGCCTCCTGAAAAGCCGCTTTTGCTGCCTGGACAAGACCTGAGGGGCCCTCCCATATGAGCCTGCAAAAGTGTGCAAAATAATCCTTGTATGCTGCATGCTACGCAACATGGCAGTGCGGAAGAAGGTGCCTCTCATCCAGGATGACGATGACGATGATGATGACCAACCTCCGGCACCTGTGGAGGATCCCGGCCTGGGCCAAGATGCCAGTGATGATGAGGATGAGGGGGACGTCAGCTCACAGCTCATCAACAACCTCTTCACCTGAATGTGAGTTTTCAGGGTTGTTATGTCAATGTATGGAGTTAGCCTGGAATGTGTTGTGGCTGCTCTGTTGCTGTCTGAGTGTGTGCGTGTGTGCCACTTGACTGGATGCGTGCAGTGATGTGTCCATTCAGGTGGTGTGTACTGCACAATAGGGTAGTACTGCTAACTTGGTTTTGTGTAGGTTTTGTGCATGTATATTGCATTTCTCTCCTGTTCTGCTGTGCTTTTGACTGTGTCTTGTGTCTGTCCTTCACAGGGTAATTTGCCTGTGTTCAACACTGACCCCCAACACCCAGAATCCAACACCAGTGTGGGAGTAGTCAATTGATATCAAGTGATGTGCCACACACCCCTGGACTACAATTCTCAGACACTCTGTGACCGTATGTCCACCGTAACGTACAATTGCCTTGCAACTATTTTTGAATAAACATGTTGCTGATGTGTAATGAACCTGTGCTATGCCTTGTTAGGTGCGTTTTCGGTCTTCCCACATCTGACTGACATTTGCTTACCTCACCTGTGGACTTTTTACCACTGACTGTGGATAGGTGTTGTGTGGTTGTGCATACCTATGTGTTTCAAGTCAACATCATTGTGTGTGATGAGTAACATGGCCATGGTGAGTATGTGTTGTGGTGCCATAGTGGTGTTTCTCCTTCACATGTGTCACATCACCATGACTCACCTAACGTTGGTCACATTGTTGCAGTATTTGGCATGCACTGTGTTGTGTAGCAGATCGACATCTCCATGACACATGACAATTTTGAATCACAACAGAGGCAAGTATGGTGTACTGGTGAGTTTATTTTCGAGCATGTGTGAGGAAAGTGCATAGGATGGTAGGTGCTGTACATTGGTTTTGGAGTCCAAAGTTCACATTAGAGTTGGAAGTGCTGGTAGATGAAATGTCCAGAGTAAAGTCCACAGTCATCTGCTACATTGGCCCAACATGAACCCTCCATGTCATGTGGGCGAGTTGTGTGCGATTGGACAAGGTGAACGGGTTGCGCACAAAGAACATTGTCCAGAACAGGTTTAGAGGCCCTGGGGGATGTGTTGGGATATCTGCCTCTCACATATCCTTCTTCGGACGGCCCCTCTTCTTCCGGGGGGGGGGTCCTCAGGTGCAGGCCTCTGCGATGCAGGGGACTCTCCGCCAGAGTCCTCCTACCTCCCTGTGGCGCTGGCAGATGGTGTTGCAACAGAGGTTGTGGCCACACAGGGAGGTGTGGACAGGTTTGTGTTGATCAGGCGAAGGCATTGGAGTATGTCCCGATGCACCCCAGTAAGGGCATCCCACTTGGCCTCCATGCGGGCATGGTGAGCAGCCTGCTCCTGTTGCATGTCCTTGAGGATCCCCACTACCTGCCCAAATCCTCCTGTGGTATCCTGGTACGCATCTATGATGCGTGCCAGTTGGGGGTCATCATGCAGCCCAGACCCCTCTGCAAGGCGCGCCCTCTGCCTCCCACCCCTCCCAGCACCCCTATCCACACGGGCAGGACGAGCGGCGGGACGCACAGGTGACACAGGAACCCCTTGGGTGGTGTTGCTGGTGGTGTTTGCTGTAGCTTCCGGGGTCCTCTGTCCCTGTGCTTCGGGTGTTCAGTGGCCATGGTCTGTCTGTGTTGGCGGGGGTGCCCTGTCGGTTTCCAGATGCTGGAGGCGTGGGTACAGGGGGTGCAGATGTTGATGCTGCTGGTGCTGCATGATGACTCACACCTGAGGGGCCAGGTTGGTCGTTGTCATGCGAAGAGGACAGAGACAGAGTCAAACCAGAGAGCTCAGTGTCCACCAGAGTCTGGGCAGAGGAATCCTCTTCATTTGGTGCTGGGTCCCCAGCACCAACTGTTTTTGGAGGAGACACACGATGTGAGTTATGTTTCTACATGCATCGATGGTTCACAAACATGACATTTTCTACTGTACGAACAGAAGCCTCCCTGTACACTGATTTTTCCCAGCTTGTCACGGACAGAGTTTGATATTGTTGTTGCCCATGTCCCAGCATGGCCTTGTGCTCCCCACAACAGAGCCCAGTGTCAGACACCCTGTCAGTCCCTTCCCACTCCCTGTGAGGCGAGTATGGTTCAGTTAGAACTTGCTGGGCCATGTGGTGGGTGTAGATTGTCTGTGACTACAACTCCCATCATACTCTTGGCTACACCCCCCCTTCCCAGCATGCCCATACTTCCTCCCTCTTGACTCTGCTTCCCTGTGAGGGGGTGTGACGGCAATGGCAAAATGGCTAACTGTGAAGTCCTGGTGTTTGTTGTGCCCAGTTCCCAGCAGGGCCTTGTGCTCCCCACAACAGAGCCCAGTGTCAGACATCCTGTCAGTCCCTTCCCACTCCCTGTGGGGCGAGTATGGTTCAGTTAGAACTTGCTGGGCCATGTGGGTGGGTGTAGATTGTCTGTGACTGCGACTCCCATCATACTCTTAGCTACACCCCCCCTTCCCAGCATGCCTATACTTCCTGCCTCTTGACTCTGCTTCCCTGTGAGGGGGTGTGACGGCAATGGCAAGATGGCTGACTGTGAAATCCTGGTGTTTGTTTGGTTACAAGTCCAAAGAGAGCCCCTGTGCTTCACACAGCAGCACCCAGTACGGGGTATCTTTTGCTGATATTTCACAGAGGTGTGGGTCAATGCATTCCACCCGGTGAGTTGTGTGGAGTTTGTGTTGAGGGGGTGTGTGTGTGTCCACATGCTGGTAAGTATGGTTAGAGCTGTCAGTCCTCCTTCCTACTCAGCCAGACATCCCATCATGAAACGTGCTTCCATTGTAGGGCGTGCAAGTTGTCTTTCAGGATGTCAGTCAGTGGTGTCCTACTTCTGATTTGGGCACATGCCCTACCAGGGCCTTATGCTCCCCACAGCAGGACCCAGTGTCAGCCATCTTGTCAGTCATTTTCCACTCCCTGTGATGTGGGCATGTTTCGGAGAGGTCCTGATGGGCCAATCAGGAGGGGGAGCATTATCTGTGACTACAGGCCCCATTATGCTTTTGGTTACACTCACTTCACCTGCATCCCCACTATTCCTTCCTGTCAGTCAGCTGCACTGTGAGGTAGTCTGTTTGTGGTGGCAAACTGTCAGGCAGCGTCGATTTAGCTTTGTGCCACTGGCTTGCTCTATTTGTTTGTAGGTTGGTGCATGTCATGACACAGTTCCAGGTCACTATGAGATGGTAGGTATTGTGTTTGTCTGACTGGCATACACATCTTGGGATGATTATCTATTGGTTACTGTAGCTTTGCTTGCGGTGCATGGTTTCACTGTCACCTTGCCACACAATCTTGGGTATGTTGTTTGTGTACTCACCAGGCTCTGGTATGTCTGTTAGCCCATGGACGCTCTCTGGTGGTAGGATGTCCCACATCTTCTCCTCCCAGGTCCTGAAGTAGACTGGTTTGGCAGGAGGGCCACCGCCGATGCACTGACTCAAGGCGTGATCTTTTTGGATGAGTTTCTTGACCCTCCTGCGCACGTCATACCACCTGTTCTGGATATCGTCCTTTGTGCGCCTTGCTGGTGCTTGAGCGTTCACCTTGTACACAATCCTCGCCCACATCTTGGTTTTCTGTGACATGGGGGTCCTTTGGACCAATGTACCAAACAAATGTGGCTCTACTCTGATGATCTCGTCTACCAGCACTTCTAACTCACTATCTGTGAACTTTGGATTCTTCTTTGGGGGCATGGTGATGGGTGGTGGTGATGAGTGATGTGTGTGTGAGGGTGCAAGTGAGGGTGGGTTGGTGTTGGTTTTGCTGGCTGTATGTGTGGGTACTTTTGGATGAGGTGCTGATGGTGTGTGAGTTGTGTGATGGGTGAGTTGTGAGTGTGTCTGTGGTTGCTGTGTAATGGTGTTTGCTGCTGACTGTGTCTCCTGTTTGCAAGGGATCATGGTAGTTATTGTAGTCCTTTATATAGTTGGAGTTGTGGGTGTGTCTTTGTCCAAGGTTTTTTTATTTGATATTTTTTGGCTTTGTCATTGCTTGTTTGGTCCTTTTTTTGTCTTTTTTCCTTTGGGTTTTGTAGGCATGAAGGAGACGTTCATCTGACGGATACGGACGCTGATGTTGTCTCATGCGGGCTTCTCAACCTCGTTCACGCTGACTATCTTCTGTGTTTCATACGCGTCGGTCGCAGAGATCTCTATTACTTGTGGGCCCGGTTTTCTGTGCGTGTCGGTCGTGCGGCTTGGTCTCCGTGCGAGTCGGTCTGGGTTTCCACGCATTCAATCGTACTGCGCCGATCGGACATTGCGGGTACGGGTCGGTCGGGTTCATTCCGGGTTTGTGTCCGTCGGTGAAAATCGCGTTGGTTTTCCAGCCGGTTCACTATTTTCCCTACGGCTCGGTCGTACGGCTTGTATTCCGTACGTGTCGGTTGTAATTCACATGCGTTGCATCGTACTGCACAGGTCGTATGGCGCTGGTCCGTGTCAGCCGGTATCCGGTCCGGGTCTGTGTCGGTCGGTTCGTTTTGCGGCCGAAATCGGCCCCTAAATGTTTAAACCTCATATTTTATTTTTCGGTTGCGGCTAGAGCTGTCTCTGCCTCCATTTAATGTTCACAGTTGAAAAAAAGCATACTTTCTCTACATCATCGTCAAAATTGACAGCTGATGTAGTTTGTGATGGTTGACAGGTTTGGTCATTGTATTCGTGCGTTATCATGCACATTGTCTTATACAGATAATGGCCTTCTGGGGCTTGTGCCTTTGTACCCTCCTTAGCATACTCTTGCTAAATGATTTGGCTTTCCACAGTTGCAGCATGTTTTTACTTCTGCTGGGCTGCCAACTGGGGTTTTGTGACTGCAGTATCCACAGATGCAACAGTCTGAGTCAAAGTTATTGTGGGTTTATGCACCACACCTGGTGATATGTCTTTATGATGGCTTCAGTAATCTATTTCCTGCATGTCCTGGAATCTTCTGGCTCTGCCAGATGATTGACAGAATATCAGAAACAGAAAGATAGTGTGGACATAATATTGTGTCAAAATTATTGAGATAAAAAAATGGAGGAGGCAATTGCAAATTGGTAAGTATAGATTTACTATTCTTAACTCCTGAGCTATGTAACTTGAAGATATATATATCGTCAAGGTACATATATGTGGAGTTATATGTAGTAAAACTTTGCTTACCTATAGGAACTTACCTTCAAAATATTTGTGTCTTCGATGTTCTTGACATGATCATTTGTTCCACGCTATTTCCGTTTCGGATATTCTGGCTAAATACCGGCTCTGCCTTCACTGACACTTTCTCAACAGCTGATTTCCTTTGTTGACCTATGACATTAGATAGTTCATGTGACCTTCCTTCGAGTCAGTAATGAAAGTAAAGTTGTTAGACCTGGCATCCTTGGCATGGATTTCCCTGACTTTTTCCTCTACCTCCTGTGTTTTTGATGCTGTGCTGTATTTTGTTTTTGCTGGCTTAGAAGCTTTGGGTACTTTGCCACTGCTGATCAGTGTCAAAGTGCAAGTGCTCCCTGTGTAAATTGATATTGTGATTGGTTCTCCCTGACTGCCATATTTATTTTACCAGTATGTCTCTAGTAAAGTACCAGGGCTGGTAAATCAAATGCTACTAGTGGGCTTGCAGCACTGATTGTGCCACCCACAGGAGTACCCATGAAAAGAGGTCTCAGGCCTGCCACCGCAGTGCCTGTGCGCAGTTTGTTAACTGCCATGTCGACTTGGCAAGTGCACCCACTTGTCAGGCCCTACCATTCCCTTTTCTTGCACATAAGACACCCTTATGGTAGGCCCAAGGAACCCCCCTGGGCCGGGTGTGGTGTATGTGAAAGGTAGGGCATGTACTGGTGTTTGTAACATGTCCTGATAGTGAAATGCTGCCAATTTCATTTTTCACTATCCAAAGGCTATTTTGCCCCATAGGACAGAATGGGGAATGCTTTGTAACATTTTACAAACATATCTTCCCATAGGGATACAATAGAAAAATGGAGTTTGGTATCCCTGAACTCAGGATTTAATAATACGTCTTTTAGTAAAAATGTTTTTTAAATTATGTGTTTAAAAATAGCACTTTTACAAAATGGGTATTTTCTTGTTCAACCTTCCTGTGTGCCTCTGGCTGTTTGTACATTGACTGTCTAGCTTTGGAGTGACAGGGGCTGGTGAGGTGCAGTAGCTCCAGGAGCCTGGATGAGTCAGCACTAGGCTGAATAGGCCGATCTGCATTTGGAGTGGTGGGAGTAGTAGCACCTGTACCTGAATAGGGCTGTGCCTGCCTTCCACAATGCTGGCTCCACCCCCTGTGGTGTGTCTGGAGCCAAGGCTCACACTGGCAAAGGATGTTGTTGTGCACTTGCAGAGTGCCCCCAAGAACTGGTTTGAACTGGGATTAGAGCCCCTTGCACAAAGAGAACAGACACATTTTGGGGTACAAGTATCAGACCAAAAAAAAACAGACTTTAGATCTTTCCTGGAATTCAAGAGGAACCTTTGCCAAGGAGAAGATCTGGAAAGACTGAGGAGAAGTACTGCCCTTGCTGTGTGTCTGGGTTGGCCTACAGTTGCTGTTTCTGCCAAGGAAAGGAGAAGGATTTTGCTGTTTGCTGGGTCCCCTGCTTGAAGGAGATCTCCAAGGGCCTGAAGTGAGCTCACCTCCTGTTTAGAAGTCTCAGGGACACAAAGACTTCACCCCCAGCTCCCCTGAAGTCTGCTGTTGTAAGTTCTGACCTGCCCTGAGGTGCCTGTGCCAGTTTGTGGCCCCTGGAGGTTGTTGCTGCTGTTTGGGAGCTGGAAGAGAGAAGAAACTCAAAGAACTACAGAAATCGACGCATCACTCTTCTTGTGGCTGTTTTTCTGATGCATCTTCATGGCGCTAGAGGAATTTCCAAGCATCGCCACACCGCTGCAAAAACCGTCGCAGCACCTATCGTTGCAAAAATCGATGCATCAAGGGATCACGGCTGAAGAGGACCGGCGCAGCGCTACGCAATACTGCCCCATCGATTGCTGTCGCATCCTGGATTTCCACGCATCGTACCTGTGCGGCAAGTTGTTCCGATGCATCACCTGCAGGCTGGAATCAGCATGAAGAATGGACGCATCACTCCCCATACAGACCGGAATCGATGCAACCCTTCCTCTGCGTACAGCAGTACTGTCACATCACCTCCTTAGGGTCTCAGGAGTGTCGCATCTCTATGTTTTCCGATGCTGCTGCTGTTTGGCTTAATGAACTTTGATGCAATTACAGGTACTTTTGTGAAAAGTCACACATTCATAGTTTTCTATGGTACAAGTTCCTGAAACCTTTTGAAAGTCATATTTCTAACTGTGTATGTTGGATTTTTGTTGTTTTGGTATTGTTTAGTTTAGATAAAGATACTTTATTTTTTAAGTTTGTGTGGTGTCCTTTTGTGGTGTTTTCACTGTGTTACCATGAGTGTTGGTACAAATACATTACACATTGCCTTTGGGATAAGCCTGTCTGCTCGTGCCAAGGGGGTAAGCAGGGGTTATATAGAGTGTGTATCCCCCTTAACCTGACTAGAAGCAAGGGTCCCTATTTGGACAAAGGTACCTACCTCAGCCAAGTAGAGGCCCCCATTTCTAACAAAAGTAATTCCTGGTTGTCGATGTGTCAGGTGTTGCATCAAACTCTTGAATGAGTTTTTCTCATATTTCCTTATCAGGGCTATCTTCTGTGCAGGTGTTGAAGAGGTCATGTAATTGGGCATAGAAACAGTCAATAGTTTTGTGTTCCTGCTGTTGAGACACTCTTATTTCGATTCTTGTATATGAATCTTTCATAGTCCACGGTAAGTTGCAGGTTGAAGTGCACCTCAAGCACTGCTACTGCTCTGCCATAGTCTTCTTCTGTTGTGGTTGTGAGGTTGGAAATAACTTGAAGGTCTCTTCCCAGCCATTGTGTAGGGGAGAGGATGGTTTCACTCCATTGTCTTTTTCTTTGGTCACCTTGAAGTAGTTGTTTATTCGTGCCTCTCCAATGCTCCATGGTGTTGTTACAGTCTCTGGTGTGGTTTGCTTACTGGTTCCTGGATCACTGTGGCTTTTACAAGAAGAATTGGGATGGTATGTTCAGCATTACCCCCCTGCCAGTAGGATTGATTTCATGGATCTGCAGTCTTGTCATTATTTGTGTTCTTGTCATTGTTGGTTACAGCAAGCATGTACATCTACCGCAAGGCAAATTGGTGTGTCTGTGGATCATAATGGCATTGAGCTTCCATTTTTGTTTCACCACATGTTCTAGTTTGTTTTCGTATGTGATTTTGTATTTCTTTTTCCCTTGATTTTTTGTGGTAGGCGTGTTCCTTGTAATAGTTGTGGTTTTTAGTGTTACTTGCTCAGTTAACCTGTGGTGGTCACTATTGCCTGTGCTTAATCCTCTATAGGGTTCCCCATTTTATCTTCTCCTTTTATGGTGTTTAAACTGGGCACTCAGTGGGAATGTATAATGATGCTGGTTATAGAACATGTGCATTCAAACTTGCATAGCCTGAGTGCAGGTTTGCTTTCTTTCTCTTCCGTTGCACTCACCATGTACGGGGAATGTGTTGACTCCTCTCCACAGGAATGTGGGGTCTTGGACTGCCGGTCACTTGTGAGTGGCCCTGGTGAGTTGGGCTGTTGCTGGCCTTGCATGTGCTGAGTAGGAGTCCCAGGTCATAGTCATGAAAACACCTGCTGCATGCGGGTGCAGAGTTCCTAATGGCCCTTATAGTATGCATCACAATAGGCAGTTTAAGCTAAGTGAGGTTGTGTGAAGAAAGCAGATAGAAAGAGACACCACATCTTCTGTTTATTTGAGATTGAACTTGAATGTATTAAATCCCCTTTATTAATTCCTTTAGCAAGTTGGGTTTCTGCAACGTTTCGAGGCAAGATGGCACCTGAGTAGTCGCCACTGTTGCAGCTCTGCCAGTCCAGCCCTGAAATAAATTAGAAACAACCCTTTATCTATACTCTGAACGCCTAAAAGATTTTCTTCAGAACTTATCTGAGGCGAAGTTGAGTACCTGTGGACTGCAATCCCGATCCTGATGTCTGCTGGGCAAAAAAGAACGATCTGTGCTGGGAGCGACGCTGATGCTTCTCTCTTGGCTTCTCTCTTGGCTCACGTCGCTCACAACACACTCTGCTCCTGCATCCTCGGCTGCCCTGCGGTGGGACTCTACCGCGGCGTACTCCTTGGTGGTGCTTTTCGTGATCTACGGAATCCTGCCACGTGCGGGGAGAGAGACGCTGACATTGACGCGCAGGAGGCACGGGACTTTTCGGGCGGCAAGCGGGACGAGTAAGATACATTGTAACCAGTCTACGGTAACGAAGCAAGTAAGGATGGCAGGACGGGGAGCAAACGTTAATAAAAGTAAAAACATACAAATGACAGACCCACCGGGGAGTGAACTCTTACAGCCTAACCCCGCAGCAGCCGAGAATCGCCAAAAACGCCCAGACACACTTCGAACTAAAAACAGAGAACAAAGAGATAAACCCAATTCTATAGAAAAAAGCGAGTGGACTGTTAAACAGGAAAAAAACACAAGGGAAGCTCACTAAAGGTGCAGATAATGGTCAGTCTAACCAAAATGTTGATGGTGGACAACCACTTATCTCGAACATATTCTCTCCGATAGATGGGAAAACACATAGCGTGATGGAGGGGGAAGTGGCTGTCACTGATGGTTCAGTAGATCAGACAGGTCTCATTGCGGCTGCACAACCCACAGAGAACGCAATAGAGATTAAAGCACCCATTTTCCAGTCTAGCCCAGATACCAGTCTGGGGATAGCTCATGAAGATGAGGGGGAAAAACTGCCACTACCCTGCCCCAACTTTGATGTACAGAGTCTACAAACTCCCAATAACACGGCAGCCGAGAAGGGCAATCTGATTAATGAAGATATGGAGACTCCCGGTGGGTTTGTTAAGGAAAAGAATCTCGCTCTCCCACCTCACACATAAGATAATATTGACAAATTTGTTTCGCTCACGGATGAGTCTGAAATGTCAGATGGAAGTATATCTGGCGCGAGTGAAGGAGGAAGCCAAATTTGGGATAGCAGCACAGACTTAGAGCTATCCATGAGATCTTCTGCACACAAAAAAATGTTGAGAAAGAAACCTAGTCGACATAAGAAATGTGAGACTCCTGATCAGGGCAGTACGATGGATCTCAGATGGGACTATTTCGCTTCGCACTTATCAACACTGACAAAACCTAGTCGACATAAGAAATGTGAGACTCCTGATCAGGGCAGTACGATGGATCTCAGATGGGACTATTTCGCTTCGCAATTATCAACACTGACAAAACCAACAATGTGTTCAAGAGAGAGCCATACTCCCACAGGAGGTATCGTTGATGGGGGGGGCTGAGTCTAAAGGCGAACATACTCTATCAGAAGTATTGCAATCCATAAAGAACTTTCAAGAGGAGGTTAAGATAGACAGCAGAAGGTAACACCTCGCCACGCAAAAGCTCCAGGGCACCATCAGGAAAGTGGGCAAGACATGTGTTGAGATCGCGGATAGAATGGCCTCAGTTGAAGTACGCACTGAAAACCTCGAGAAAGACATCGTAACCCTGAAAACACAGGGTGAGGAATACAATGGAATAGAAGCGAGCCTCAAGCCCATAATGTATTGGCGTCGCCTTTGGACCTCCCCCGATCTCATACCCTATATGGAGGAATTATTAGAGGTATTGAGGTCACGGGGTGCTGTAAAAATTCCGTGGCTTGACCATATAAAATTCCTCTTATACAGCATGGGTTTAGGGGATTGCTGGCTTGAACCTGAGTCAGCCTGCCCGTTAATATCTAAGGGTCGTATGAAGGCATGCTACAAAGATTACAGACTAAACCAACTTAATACCTCTCCTGGGATCGGGAAATGTACTAGTGTTTTTTTAGAAATAAAAGATTTTCCTTGCTTTGAATTGGCAATAGATCTCATTACTCCACCAGCGGCTAGGAAGCTCTATTTACAATTTAGATATGGGGTACTCCCACTCCGCTGCTTTACATCCAAGTGGAGAGACCAACAAATGACCCAGTGCCCGGCTTGCGACCATCCCGAGGAAACAGAGCTCCATGTCTTTTTTAGTTGTTCTGGCTATCAGAAGGCAAGGAGACGTTGGTTGGCTCAGATTTGCAGGAATCTTGGCAGTAGGCGCTGCCTTGAAGCATTTAGGATACTGAAATCTGACTCAGGCATTCCAATAGTATACTCGGTGGCTGTTTTTTTGTTTTCAATGTGGTGTACTAGAAGGGCTTATCTGAGATCTCGTAATAATGAACTGATTGCCTGGTAGCAAATGTGCAAATCCATTACCCGTCTTTCTGCTTCATGTATAGTTTTATATATAGGAACTTTTTGCTTCCTTTTATACAGAGGTTCTTTTTTAGCTAATTTATGTATTTATTGCACCATGCACTTTCCAAATGTAATTGTGTCATCTTTGTCCAAATCCTATATCCCAAAACTTAATGTATTTATAATCTGAAATTGTGTGTATAACTATCATTGCTTTTTATTATTATTAACTATGACTGACAATATGATGGAATTTTAGATTTAAAATGTTTGCTCTGTGATGTACTTTTTAGGACATTTTGTCCCAAATAAAGTTTTTTGAATTGAATTGAATTGGAATAGTTAAGGATCTCATGCTTAAAGTCGAGGAGCAGGAAAACATACTACTCCGTAATGACTGACGTGTTCTTGCTATTCCAGAGGGAGCTGAGGGGAGCGATTCCAAGACTTTTATGATTACACTGTTTAAAGGAGCTTTCCCGGACTTACACTCGTGGGACTGGGATAAGGAAATACAATGGGTTGATCGTTTCCCACTAATACCATCTAAGCGATCTACAACCTCCACGCAATATCCAGGAGCCATGCTAATCTACTTTGGCAATTTTCTCTTGCGACAACTGCTATATGACCTTGCGAGGCCCACAAACAAGAAAGAATTTAATGGTATCACATTTTTTGCTCAGCCTGATTTCGCCCATGCAACGGTGGAGCGCAGATGGAGGTTGAGACAACTCTTTGCGCCATTTCAACAACTGGGCGCAACAGTCTATTTACAGATTCCTGCTCGCCTAAAGGTTATTTTCAAGGGAACCACACGTAACTTTGCATCGGAAATCCAGGCCCAAGCGTACTTGCAAGAAATATCAGCTCGCAAATAGGACGAAAGTTGGTGACTTAAGATATATGAACAATCTCTGAACATAATTCTGTGAAGCGGATACTGGCCATGCTTCCTGACTGTCTTAATTTTGCTATTTTTCTTCTCTTTCTGGGTTTCTTTGCTTTTTTTTCCTTTTTTTTCCTCTTCTTTCTCTTTTGTCCTTTTCTCGAATTGAGACTAGCTACAGTAAGAGTAATTTTCTCCTTTTTTCGAGTCTGTTTAACTAATGAATAGAGAGAATGTCTCTAAACTAGAAGTTAACAAAATAAGGGTCATTGGTGCAATTTGTATAGGGTGGTACTATAGAATTATAGTGAAAGTAGAGGGATTGGACCAGGGAGGGTCACTGGGTCACGAATGCTCGGATGCCGTCATCCTGGCTCTTCCGGCACCAGGTAACCTCAGTGGTAGGTGGTGGGAGGGGGGTGGGGTCTGAGGATGGGGTGTCTAGGGGGCAGAGGGGGTTCAGTGGGAAGGGGTTGGTACTTTGAGGGCTGATTCTAAGCTGCTTGGTTTTGTTATAATGGCAGAAAAGCATTTTTATTAATGAGTAAATTGCGTATTGCAGCAATTAATATCTGTGGTCTTAACGACATCCAAAAACTGCGGAACACTGCGGTGGGGCTACGATTGTTAAAAGCTGATATAATATGTAAGCAGGAAACACACATTAAAAGAGCACAGATACATTTGTTGGAAACACTTGGATATAGTTTGGTGGGGACCACAGCCCAAAATTCTAAGACACGGGGGATTGCAATATTGACAGCTAATCACTCTATTCAATTCACTCGAACAATAGCTGATCAGAATGAGTTGTGGGTAATCACAGTGTTTAAGGGACAATGGGGAGCCAATCACAATATGCACTATTTATGGAAGTACTCTAGATGATCCAACTGTTTTTGACTATGTAACTATTGAGTTAGCTACATGGCCACTACCTATTATTATTTGTGGGGATTTTAATATAAACTTGCCTGCTAGTCAAAATGTGACCCTTGATAATGGCCGGGACTATAACGGGCGGAAACCCAAGGTTGTTAGAGCCCTAAGGACACTATGTCTTGAACAGGCAGTCTCTGATATCTAGAATTGTCAAAATCCCACTGACCCGGGTTTTAATTTTTTTTTCTTTTCCACACCAAAATATGCCAGATTAGACTTTATTTTAGCATCACATACTATTCTTCATGAGTGCTCAATATAGTAAGCTCCGCGCATACTAGCAGATCACAGCCCTTTAATAGTAGAACTTAAAGGGTTTGGCTCTAGAACTAAGGATAAGTCTAATTGGAGCTTTGAGCGAGCTCTACTTCTGAACAAGGATTACTGTGGGTATATGAGGAAATGGATACCCCAATTTTTTAAAGAGAACATAGGGAAGCCGGGGTGGATATAGTTTGGGACACACTGAAAGCGGGGATACGGGGGGAAACACTCAGCTTTTTACTTACTAGGAATAAGGAGAAGCGATGCTCGCTCAATGATATGCAGTGTAGTCTGGCTGTTGCAGAAGAAGATTTGATTGTAGCACTTCAGAAAGGTAAAGACGCCACGGACGCACATATGAAAGTGATAGCAGCTAAATCAGCAATTCTTGAAGTAATAACAAAGAGAGCGGCAGATAGATTAGCGATATTGCGAGAAAAGGCGCACAAATGTAGCGAACAAGTAGGGGACCACCTCGCAACTAGAGTCAGGCAAAGAATAACTCGAAATATAATTGCCAAGATTAATGATCCTGTAAAAGGGAGAATTAGAGACCCAGAAGGTATTAGCAAGGTATTTTACTCATGTTATCAAAATCTATATCATGAGGATATTCTTGTTAGCCCAGGAGATGTTACTCTATATCTGAATCAAGGCCTAGGGGTACAATTCTCCGAGGAAGATCAAGAACAACTTGAGGAACTTCCCCAGTGGGTGGATATTTTGCTCTGCATTAATAGCCTCCTGAGTGGCAAAGCTACTGGGTTGGATGATATACTCTCAGAGTTTTATATAAAGTTTGCCCCACAGTTGAAAGAGATAATGCTACAGCTAGTTATACATGTATTTAAAGGAGAGAAACCACCACAGTCCTGGACACAGGCCAAGATCATTATCTTTCTTAAAAAACACAAATCACCACTGGAACCTGGCTCTTATCATCCTATCACTTTAATTAATGCTGATAGCAAGATCTACTCAAAAATTCTAGCCACTTGTTTAGCTGCTGTCATTCACAAGGTAGTCTCACTACTACAGCATGGTTTTATTCCGGGACGTGGAACGACTAATCACATCAGGAGAGTTATTTCACCATTTGATGTTGCCAATATTAGCTGAGCACCAACAGCACATATACTGCTGGATGCTGAGAAGGCCTTCGACAGGATCTCCTGGTCCTTTTTATGGGCGGCCCTGTCGAGGGTCGGTGTCGGCAAGGGACTAATACAGGCTTTTAAAATGTTATACTCTAATCCTAGAGCAAGACTCTCTGTAAATGGGGTTCTCACAGACTTATTTGAAATAACCAGAGGTACCCGACAGGGTTGTCCAAGTTCCCCGCAGCTATTTGCACTGTATATAGACACCATTTTATGGCAACTTGAAAGTAACAGGAGGATCAGGCCTATAGAATATCAGGGTGGGAACACTAAAACTTTGGCTTATGCCGACGACATTGCGATAGTCACCCCTGATCCTGAAATAATTATGGCTGAGATAGAGGCGGAAGTGATGAGATTTGGACAACTCTTGGGGTACTCCCTTAATAACACCAAAACCCAAATTGTTTGTAGCAATATAATCATGGCTAATGACGCTAGACAGGTAGTCAATGCCACATATCTTGGGGTTGAAATTCTAACCAATGTCTATAAAATTGTTGAGGGCAATATTGATCCTTTGATCGCTAAAACTAAAACTGACTTAATGAGGATACACAAACTACACTTGTCGATTATCGGCAGATGCAATATAATTAAAATTATTTTCTTTCCCAAATCTTTTTATTTCTGAAGGGCAATTCCTTTAGAATTCTCTACTCTATGTCTGAAAAAGATTGAAGACTTATTCTCTCGTTTTATTTGGGCATATGATAAGCCGAGGAGAGCATATACATTTTTATATTTACCAAGAGAAAGGGGAGGTTTCGCATTGCCAAATATTAGATTATACTACTGGGCCACTGCCCTATTAGCTAATCTAACCCTTATATCTGAAAAGCCAACAAGTTTTATGGAGGAAATACCTATGCCTATAGAACTTACAATGGGCAAAGACGCATGAGGGTGGCTTTGGAGATTCCTTAATGATAGCCACTACAAGACGGTCCGCTTCAAATCATTAATAGGTGGGTATAAAATTATGAGTTTAGTTCGGAAATTGTATGGGTTGGGCCAACTGAACCACTACACACCGATAGACAATAACCCTAACTTGCCGGAAATTTTTAAAGATCCTATTATTAAAAGACGGTGTGAGGCTGGCCTGTCCAAACTTGGTGATTTCTATTCTTTAACGACATAGTTAGCTTTGACAATCTTAAGGAGACCTATAATTTTGATTGGAGAGACTTCTATAAATACCTCCAGATTCGAGATTTTTTAGGCAAAAAAGGTGGAGGCCCAATTGGATTTGCCAACAATGACATGATAGATAGACTAAGGAAAAATAGACCGCTTTCCATCGGGGACGTTTACAACTATTTTAATTCATTAATGTTGGATGATATGGAGGCTCGAGCAGTAAAATGGAAAACAGAGATAGGCATACAGGAAAATCTATTTTTTTTTTCAGTCAAATTTGCACAGAAATCCTAATTCCAGCTCGGCTTCAGGCACAATACTACAAATCCTGCTTTTCACTCTACTACACCCCCAAAAAAATCTCTAAATGGGGGACCGGAAAAGGAACGCAATATCCCTGTTGTGCATTGTACCAAGCAGATTTAGATCACATGTTCAGTTCATGTCACTCTTTAAGCGGCTTGAAACAGGAAATTTCTAACTTTTTAAAGAAAGTGCTAGTGGTTGACTATGTCCTCACTTCATATCTGATTGGACTTGGGGTAGACTCACAACTACAAGGGAAGCCAGGAGAAAAACTGGTATTTATTGGTATGGTGATATTGCGCTTATGCTTGGCCTCGGTGTGGTTGGATCCGACCCCCCCTAGCTTTAACCAAAGGCTTTCCCGTTTATTGGCAAACTATACTTTTGAGAGAGCTATCTATGCAAAGAGGGGACTGCGGGCTCGATCTAAAGGCTTAAAGATTTGGGCACCACTGCCTATATGGCTTGATAGATACTAGTGAAGTTTCTCATGTATTAATAACTAATTTGAATGAGTCCAACCCCTCATGGGTGGGGAGGGTGGGGGCAAGTGCGGGGGTCGGTAAACTAATAAAATGTGCATAATTTGTACACTTGTTCTGATAATTTTTTTTGGAGTTGTTTTTATGCTTCTTATTTTCTTTTATTCTTTTCTCTCATTTTCTGTTTTTCTAAAAAGAATGGTAGTAACTGTATATTGGATAATTATGCACAAATAAAAATTAAAAAGAAATTTTAAAAAGGAAGTTGGGTTACTGGTTGGGGGTGGAGTGAAACCCTACTTAAGCAGCAACCACAATTATTGTCAGGGTGAAACACAGGCAAACCCCAAATTAACCTGTGCTTAAACCTCAGGCAGCTTGGCAAAAAAAGCAGCCAGGCTTAACCTAGAGGCAATATGTAAAGTAATTATGCAGCACACAAACAGTAATAATGTGAAAACACAACAAAAGAAAAATCCCACCCCAATTCAGAAAAATAGAGTAAAATGTAAAAAATTACTTGACACTAAAACAACAAATTCTGCAAGTAAAACCGGAGATAAGCAATTTTAAACATTAAGTAGAAATAGTGCTTAAAAGCCCAAAGCGCCAACTGTGGTTATCTGGTTGTGCTGGACTGGGACAAAGTCACAAGTTCAGTCTGACAGCGATGGAACAAGGGTCGGATATAGGGACCCAGTTAGAACCGCTGATCGAAATATCCTAAATGCAGGTTCTGGACCAGTGTGAGGTGTCACAGCTGTAGTTTTGATGTGCTGTGAGGTCATTCCATGGGGATGCGTAAAAAAGTCCCATTTACGACGTGGAGCTCTGAGGACTATGCATCATGCTGTGTAGGTTCTGCTAGGACCAAAATTGGGTTGGAGGAGCAAGTTCAGGCCCACTTCAAAGGGTCTAGGATTAGAGTGGCACCACTTGAGGGGCAGGACTCAGAGAAGGCAATGTTCAGGTCCAGGGTTCGAGGTGGTAGAGCCTTTTCTGTCCTTGAGGCTCTAATCAAGAAGCTAGCCATCTAGCCCTTGGAGTCACTCTGGTGGTCCTGGGTTCAAGATATAGGTCCAGTCCTTCTCACTCAGGCATCAGGGCAGTCCTCCTTGCAGCAGAGCACCACAGCAGTCCTTGTGCTGAGTCTTCCACAGGTCCAGCTGTGTACTGAAGAGTTGGGTCTGAGGGTGCACTTTACTTATCTGGTGCCAGTGGCGTAGCAAGGGGGGGCAAGGGGTGGTCTGACCCGGGCAGCATGCCTTTCGAGGGCAGCCACCTCCCCCTGCTGCTCTTTCATATGTTTGCCACGGGGCGGCAAAAGCAAGGGCTTGCCAGCACCCCCCTGCTCTTCCATGCAGCTGCTTCAAGCAGCAAAGAAAAGAACTGCCACAGGCAGCAAATTGTCTAGCTACTCCACTGTCTGGTGAAGTGGGAGAAATTTCCAGAGTCCTCCCCTTAAAGAGGTGTCTAGAATTTTCAGCTTCCTGCCTTGGTCCCAGCTTGTCTGGGGGCACAAATATGATAGTGTGAACCTCTTTTTGACTGTTCTGAGGCAGAGTATTTGTGTTATGCAAGTCTAGTAGGCGACAGCCCTGTCCCCCAATCAAGTCAGAGATTGCCCATCCTGCCAATACCTAGTACCCTGTGTCTCACCTTCTGGGAGTAATACACAAAGACCAACTGCCAGTTACACCTTGTCATGAGACATAGGATACTGGCGGCAGGCACCAAATGTTTGGAATAAAAAATGCCAACTTTCTGCAAGCGGGATTTTCTGAATTGTGACTTAAAATCTAATTTCACCGTGAAAGAAGGTTTTAAACTACAATTCTTTGGAGACCAAACATAACATCCCTTCATGCTCTCAATTGAAAGTAATCCCTCATTACATGTAACAGGGTAACCCAATGTTATCCTATGAGCAGTGGCAGCTCGCACAGGTAACGCTGTGGGGCGGTCAGGAGGGGTGGGACGAGAGCAGGGCGTGGTGGAGGGGTAGGGGAGTTCAACATTCGACGGGAATGGTGAAAGTCAAGGAATAAATAAATAAAACAACTTACATTGCGCTTGCCGAATCGCCAAGCTCAAGGTAAATGCTTTTATTTATTTATTTTCACCTTTCCCATCATATGTCGAACTTCACTATCCCCCCGACCTGCCCCTCCACCGCCCGCTTCACCGCCCCACAGCGTTAACTGTGCGAGCTGCCACTGCCTGTGAGAGAGGCAGGCCTAGCAGGAGTGAAAAACGAATTTAGGAGTTTTTCACTACCACTACATGTAAACGTTAAAAATGCATGCCCTACTTTTTAAATGCACTGCACCCTGTCCTATGGGCTGTTTAGGACCTAACCTTCAGGTGACGCATATGTAGTAAAAAGGAAGGTTTAGGCCTGGCTAAAGATTTATTTTGCTGGGTTAAAATGCTAGTTTTAAAACTACACACACAAACTGCAATGGAAGACCTGAGACAGGTTTAAAGAGGCTACTTAAGTGGCTCGTACAATAAGTGCTGCAGGCCCACTAGTACATGTAGTAAACCTTTACTAGGGACTCACAAGTACACTAAATGTGCAATTAGATGTAGGCCAATTTTACCTGTTTAAGGAGAGAGCACAAGCACTTTAGCATTGGTTAGCAGTGGTAAATTGCATAGTTCTAAGGCCAACAAGAACAAATTCAGCAAAAAGCAGGAGGAGTAAGGCAAAAAGTTTTGGGTAGGTCCACGACCCTAATGACTGTCAGCTCCAACATTGGCCTTTATCGCACCTGGCGTCAGGGCGCATGAATGCATCTTCGTTATTCAAGTAGGCTCCTCACAGCACACAATTAGTTACATAGGGCCATATGTAGGAAGCCAAACACCGGTCGGTAACGGCCGATTTTCGGTAAATATACCGTTACCGACTGGTATTTTGGCTTTTGCTATGTAGGGGGCATATTCCTGGATTCGGTAATTTACCGAATCGGTAAAATTACCGAATCGGTAATTTTACCGATTCGGTAAATACCGAATCCAGAAATGATATGTAGGTAACACTCAAATGAGTGATGTGTAGGGAAAATAATTCGGTATTTAGCACCAAATATATGTTGGTGCTAAATACCGAATACATTGTAAAAAGCAATATTTTGCTGGTCTAACAGTGCCATGTGGCAGACATACATGCCCTGCAATGTATTCGGTATTTAGCGCCACATGTGCACACATGCAGGAATCAGGGGTGCAACAGGGTGTCACTGTGACACCATGCCACCCTTGATTGTGCTCCCCCCATTACCGAATCGGTGTTTACCGATTCGGTAATGGTAACTGGCTTCCCATTGATTCCTATGGGCCTCCTGGCCCATAGGAATCAATGGGAAGGTATGCATCATTACCGAATCGGTAAATACCGATTCTACATTACCGACCCATTCCGAATCGGTAAATATTACCGATGGATTACCTACATATCATTTACTACTTCATAAATAACGAATCGGTAAAATTCGGTATTTATGAAGTGGTAAATGTTAGGCTACCTACATATTGCCCATAATATCTAAAAGTGTACATCTTTAAAACAAAGAGAAAATAAAGGGCTACAAAGCAAAATAGTAAAACCTGCCTTTGAAAAAAAATTGAAAAAAAAAAGATAGCCCAAGAGAATTTGAAGCATGACTAAATTGCGGTTTCTTTTCTTTTTCTTGGCTGCTGTACACACTAACTGTGGAACGATTAATTGAGTACAAAAAAAGGATGAAAACAAACCTACCTGCAAAAGAAGCAAATTACATAATTAGCACATTTCTCTGACAAGCATATTATAAAGAGGCTGTGGAGACCAATCACATTTGAAAAAAAGAAGTGGTTCTAGCCAAGGAAAAACAAGCTGGGACATTCTTTCTCTTGCTAATGTGAATAACTTGACTAACTACAGGCTTTGCAGGAAACCATTCTGCGCCAATAAATTGCAAGAAAACCTTCGCGATTAGGAGAAACATTGTTGCATGCTGCGGTCTCGGAAAGAGTGCATTTGGGAAATTGTTATTATTATTTGAGAAACCGTGGTGGGTTGTTTTGATGCAGCTAGATTTTCTAGTGAATGTACAATACTGAATTCTAAGAGGGAGACGCACGAAATTGAATGTTGAACTTTCCGTGCTGTTAAAACGGGGTTTCATCCATCAACACGGCAAGTATCTTCCTCTGAGTCAGTGAGCCATAGCGTTCTCTTGAGGCATCAGGGGCCCTATCGTGATCTGCGAGCACTTGTTCAAACACAGGTGTGTCCACTCTCATTGCACATGTGTAGCTGCATTTTTCTCATTTTTTCTACTTATGTAGTTGTGCGTGCCCCCTCTCTGGTAATTCGTGCAGAATAGATGCACATTGTGCGCTTTGTATGTTTTGGGCCTAACTGAGGGGCATATTAACAAGCGGCAGCGATAATTATCGCTGGCCGCTTTGAGCGAGAAAAATGTTATCGCTGGCTATCGCAGGAAATTATCGCCATGCTAGCGTTGTATTAACAAAGCATAGCGCAATGGCCATAATTTCCCAGCGATAGCGATGTTTTCCATCGAACATCGCTGGACGGCGATAACCTTGCTGATACGACCCTGTGGTCGTATCAGCATAATCCACCCCAATGGTAAATCTGCATTTTAGCAGACGTTAGTTTTTGGAGAAAACAGTCTGCTAAAATACGTGGGCAGCCTTGTAAATATCGCGATGTGTACATCAGCGATATTTACAAGGTTTTACTGCCCAGTGACGCCCACTTTGCATCTCATTAGAGATGCAAAGGGAGGCGTCGGGTAAAAGGGTGCTAACATGCGCTAATGCATGTTATCACCCTCTTGTAAATAGGGTGATATTTTTATCTCCGCTTTTTTGACTTTAAAAGACCAAAAAGCGGAGATATGACCCTTGTAAATATGCCCCTGAGACTGTGTCGAAAAGTTGTATTGACATTTTCTTAGTTACAGACAACTTCATGAATAGTGCATCAACGGATTAAAGGTGTTGTACGTGCATCTGCTATAATCCCAAAAGTGAGCAGATGTGCAAACAGAGGATCATGAACAGGACTGCACACAAAAAAGTGCAGAGACCAATTCTGCATTCCATCCCTTTTTCATGCTACATCCTCAGGGGCCATGTCTTGAACATTTATGCTAGTAATGAACATAGCCATGTCTAAAGCACATACAACTAACCAATACAATCTCTCAGTTAGTGCATGTGCAGAAGACAGCACAGTTCAGAAATACTGCCCCAGCTTTCCCCGCAGTGCTATCTGCAGCTCATGCACTTAACTCTTTTCCGGTTTAATGTATGCGCTGTTAGCAGCATAATGTATACAAAAACAATTGAATGTACCTTTCTGTGCCCGAGCATGCTCACCAAAGGTGTTCATGGGAAAATTGTGTACCACACTATGTTAGCTCATTATTTCCACACTCTGCCAATTGCCTCACAGAACAGAGCATGATAAAATATGTTTAAAACCATCCAATTAATCCCAAACTGTCTTCTTTTGTGCGTTTGTGTCCTAAGGGAGAACGTGACAGGTGTTTTAAAATTTCTTACTAGTAGGTGTGATACAACTTCCTAAGGTGCACACCTCAGTACCTTGTTTACTTACAGGGTGCTTTGGCTATCAATGCTAATGTTCAACCACAACTGCAGTGAGGTGCAGTGGTGTCTATGCCGACTTTCATAAGCATATTATGCAGTGGCGTAACGAAACCTAAGGGGGCCCCCCTGCAAAGTACATGGAGGGGGCCCCCCACCCACCGCCCACCACTTTGCCCCACAGCCCAAAAATCTGGTACATTTTGAATTGAAACCTTTAATTAAATGCCTCTATATTCACATACTCAAAGTTCGAATAAGAAAGTAAGAAACACTCTTAACATATAAGCTACGCCATTTGCAACATTATTGTCAAGAGCAGATTATTTAGCTGAGACAGGAACCAGAGCAATGCCAAGGAGCGGTCCTATTTTTTGAGGAACTGCCTATCGCTGAAGAACAACTACATAGGGTCTGAATTAGAATTGACATTGATGGTAAATAACTTGAAACTCTGAAAGACAAACCCAAATCTGCCATTTAACAGACTCGACTGACAATATACATGAGCGCTACACAGGATATAACCCAGTATCCTGCCAGCTCCAAGAGAAATAAATGAATATGTGATTGCGGTATGTTACATCGCAGTTTTTACAACGCCAGTTGTTACAACGACTTGTGCTGGAGGGCGCTGGACTTAGGAATAGTATGATTTACTATTCCAACACCAGTCTACGTACAGTAGGGAAGGTGATGGAATCGTAAATCATACTATTCCTTAGGTTAGAGCGCCATCCAGCGCAAGTCGTTGTAACACATTGCGTTGTAATACCCGTGATGTAAAGGAATTGCGATGCAATGCCTGCGTGGTAATGGATGTCTCCCAAAATAAACTGGTGTGAATTATCTGCATGCCACACACTTGCATCTGTCTGGGATTTTGTATGATATTAACCACTCTATAGTATTAGCTACCATCAGGGCTTTAGTAGTAAGCAGGGCATAAACAGGCTGGCACACAAGGCTGAGGATGAAAACTGCTTGGATGCTTCAGAACATTGATGCAGATGTGTGTCTGTATTTATAATTTCTGTATTGTAAACAAAGCTAATTACACAATTTCAAGTGCACATTGATAGACAAGTGCAAACAACACCATCAATAAAGCATCATGTAGGATAAAAACAAACCATATTAGCAAGTACCTAATGACAGAATCTATACTAACTGTAGCTGGTGAAGCAAAGGAAAAAGTGCAAATACTTTCAAAGTGCATATTAAAAGAATCAGCAATCCAGCAATATACAAAACTCAAGCATGTTTTGTAAAGCAATCCCCCTTTCTTCTTGCATCAAGGTGAAAACACTTACAAAGTACGTGATGTAAACAAATCCAGCAGTGTGCAGAAATGAAGCCAGGTTGGTCAAACAATCCTCCCTTTGGTTTGTGTATGAAGGCGCAAATATTTCAAAGTGACTGGTCAAACAATAACAAGCACAGCAGCATACACAAATAAAATCTAACCAGTTTAATCAGACTATGGCCCTTTGGTTTGCGCATGAAGGTGCAGCTATTTCAAAGTCACAGTTAAAACAGTAATAAGTCCAGCAGGCAGCAGCATACAAAAATCAAACCAGTTTGGTCAACCAATGCCCCTTTGGTTTGTGCATGAAGGTGCAGATATGTCAAAGTCCCTGTTAAAACAATAACAAGTCCAGCAGGCAGCAGCATACAAAAATCAAACCAGTTTGGTCAACCAATGCCCCTTTGGTTTGTGCATGAAGGTGCAGATATTTCAAAATCACTGTTAAAAAATAATAAGTCCAGAAAGCAGCAGCATATAAAAATCCCTGTACTGTACCCTTCCCAGGCACACACACATCTAGCGAGAGTCACTGCTACTGCGCAGCACTGAACATCTACCTGAAGTAGGCCAAGGGTGAGTCAGCACATAGCAGTGGAACTTTAAAGTGAGTGAGCCCAAGGCTCACTCCAGTGACAGGGTAAAAACTATCTGTTCACTACTACTGATCACTACACAGTATGCTGCCACCAGCGCGCTTGTGCTGCTTAACACCTGGTGAAGGCTGTAGCCTTCCACCACTATAAGGATAGCACTTTGGGTGCCCCTCCTGGTCCAACAAGACCGCATACCATGAGACAGACCTGTGTCATGGCGTACCCACATGATCTGTGCTCACCTATGAGAAAAAAATCAGCATTAGGGATCCAGACAACAGTACAGTAGAGCCATCAGGGCAGGAGTACACGTCTTTAGACATGCAGAGGAATTTTCAGATAGATAGATAGATTCTTTAAGGGGGCAAAAGTCATTTGTATGCAATTATGAAGGCATTTCAAGCCAGGATCAAAATCATGATTGTAGGCTTCGAAAACCTCTCTGAAATCATTATAGTATAGGTAAATAGCTTGTTACTCTTCTCTTCTCTTCAAGCCTGAAGGGGGCATGGTACCATAAATTGAGGTAACACTTCATCCCCTCTTACTTTGTCTATTTTGAGTTCCTGCTAAAAAAGAGCCACAGTAGGAGAGCACTAATATTTCTCTTCAAGACTAAAATAATTAGCAATCTCTTCTGAAAGCTAAAGTGGTATTTCTCACTAAGGTTATAAAAGCAGAATATGCAGCAGTCATGGGTCGTTGGGTAGGCAGTCGGGGTAAGCCAATTCAAGGTGTCCCCAAAACTGGTGCAGAGAAAATTAACGGGTTTAAATGAAAGGAAACATTAAGCTCCCTTACAGGTGGTCTGGATTGAGATGTCAGGTTACTATCCAGCCAGAAAGAGAGATTCCAGACAGTATATCCAGACCTGAGTCCTGCTGTTCTGAGTACTGGCCTCTAGAATGTGAATTAATACGTGAACTGGGAATTACCTGGACCAAAACGGCATCTGGAGCCTCCCTTCTGTGGACAAATCTGCTTCGATTCACCATCAGCTATTAGGAGGTGAGTGCAGGACCAGGTCAGCCTTTGTAGGGTGGGTAGGGCTTTAGGGGGTATTAGAGGCAATGGGTTCTGATGGTGTAAGAGGGCACCAGAGAATGGGGTGTATTCTTGGGACTGAATTCCAGGAGTAAGCCAAGAGTTGTCCTGGTTTATTAATGAAACTTGGAAGTAAGCCAGGAGTACTCCAAGAATACATCATACCTACCAATAGCAAACCTTTTGTGAATCAGGCCATATGTGAGTTGAGCTCCATGAGCCAATTCACAAAAGATTTGCTGTGAGTAGGTGAGACTTACACATATAGAACTCCTATCTTACTTATGAATTGTAGAATTAAGGAAGACTGTTCCTAACTTACTCCTGCCTTCCTCACAGAATTCAAGCATTAGCCAGGAGTACTACAAAATTAAGTCATAGCAAAAACCTTTGGAGATTGTGGCCTGTATCTTTCCCTTTGCAATGTCATTACACATAGAAAAACTCTGCAAAAGGTAAACTCGCAGACACATTTTTCATCCTGGCTAGCCTTGTTGAAAGTGAAAAAATATATTGCTATGCAGTAGAAATTATCACACTATGCAGAGACAAACTTTGTTGGATTGCAATGAGAAACTTTTCAAGCTTCGCAAATGGAAATAATTGGGCACTATGTAAATCTTTGCAAGTTAAAAACAGCACCCTTCTACAATCTAACCCTTAAACCTGTTGTGCATCAAATGTCCTCTTTTGGCTGGCGCTATTACCCTACTCGTTCCTTTTTGTATGTTTTGTAAAATCAATATTAATGCACTCAGAAATGAGAAAAATCAATGGCATGAGTGTCCCAAACATACTTTTAATGCACATTAAGTAATTTAACTTAAATAAAAAGAGTCAGTACATACAAAAATAAAGTATAATGAAACTGAAAGCTACAATGACCACAAAAAAGAAACGCACGGTCAAGCAATCCCTAAAGAATACACTCTCTTGATATTCAGAATTTGTATGCATCAAATCTTAAAGGACCTTTAGTACGCCTCATATAATCCAGCCTATTGGAAGACGTTTACATTTTTTTCCAAGCAAAGGTTACCTGACCATTTCATGCTTTTCACAGTGCAGCCAAAATGACCCCGATGAATGGACGATTACCCAGACACTAAGGAAAACAACAGCGCGTACTAAACATCTGGAAATTTCCATAGCACTGTCCATCTTTGCCTTTGGCAACACCTAGATCAAGCCTGGATTTCGAGCCAACATTTACCAAGGCAGTTGATAGGTCTTAAAGGACAATCTTTCTGTGTAGGGTTAGTTAAAGGTTCAAATTGTTTTTTATTCAACATGTAAATAGGGGGTTGCTTTCAGTGAGCGCAAGGTGCCACGCGGAGCTGGATGCCGGACTGACATGATGCTTGCATTATGAATGGGTTCAAACTGGAATGGCATGGGAGCAAAAATACGATGGATTTCGGCCCAGATCTGTGTACTGGGGTGAATGTGTGACATTGTTCTGCATTCTGTCCATCAATTGTTCTTTTGCATGTGTCACCCCGAGTGGGACAGGTATGCCCAGACGTGGGTCCTGTGCTCTCCATGCCACTGGAATGAAGCTATCCTGGCTGAAGAGGGGTGAAACCCCAAAACCGGTCCTAGGATGCTTGTTTCCAGTCCAGGGAGGACCTGGCTTGGCAGTTCGGGCTGGAATGTTCCCATGAGGCACAGGGTCAAGACTGATTTGCATATGGCTGGGTTCAAACTGGAATGGCATGGTGAGCAAAAATACGATGGATTTAGGCCCAGATCTCTGTACTGGGGTGAATGTATGACATTGTTCTGCATTCTGTCCATCAATTGTTCTTTTGCATTTGTCCCCCCGAGAGGGACGGGTATGCCCAGACGTGGGTCCCGTGCTCTCCATGCAACTGGAATCAAGCTATCCTGGCTGAAGAAAGTTGAAACCCCAAAACCGGTCCTAGGATGCTTGTTTACAGTCCAGGGAGGACCTGGCTTGGCAGTTCGGGCTAGAATGTTCCCATGAGGCACAGGGTCAAGACTGATTTGCATATGGCTGGGTTCAAACTGGAATGGGATGTTGAGCAAAAACCGATGGCTTTAGGCTCAGATCTCTGTACTGGGGTGAATGTATGACATCGTTCTGCATTCTGTCCATCAACTGTTGTTTTTGCACATGCATTATGAATGAAGCACTAACGAGTGTAGCTCTATATTCCGGCATTTTTCAAAAATACATATTGTGTCAAATTGTGTAATACAACAGAAAGAGATAACTATATTCATGTGCTGTTTAGAAATATATACATTAACGTCTTTTATTTGTGTTTTTTTTTCTCAAAGCATTTTTTTTAACTATGCAATTCTATTCGGTCACAATTTTCAAAGTATACGATTTGTACGTTTACTTGCATATCAGTAATATGTGCCTTAGCACCAAATTTGAATTTCTGACTATGTGGCTGGCTCCGGTGTAATGGGAATATTTTAATGACTAGAGAAAGGATTTTTACCTGAGGAAATGGAAGGAGACGTGACCTAACAGTTGCTTGCAGGCTGCTTCGATAGTGTCCACGGGAGCAGGCGCAGATGACTGTTGCTGACATGCGCAGTTTACTCTACACACATGACCCACACTGCAGAGCAATGCGTGGTGGCGCGCAGGCGGCGCACTAAATGTGAACGTGCGGCACTGCAGCCGCGTGAGCCCAGCCTCTGTCTCTGAGGCCGAGGGGCTGTTTTAATAATGGCCTGCTGCCCGTGCATAGAGCCAGAATGCTAGCAAGGGTGTTCTTGCCGCGAGATGCTGTGATATCACCTAACAACAACTGTTTGGGTTTTTTACAAGGCTCGATGGTGCCAGGTGAGCATATCGCCATATAGGCCCGGCTTTTTATGACGTACAATTTCACTGCATTCTTGAGACACTTGAGTGAAGATTTCACTGCCGCTGTCTATTTTGCTTTACTGTATGGGACTAGGAATGAAGCTTACTCCACCTCCGCTACTTTTGCTGCTCTTCTGTGTTTGTGAAGCTTGGGCTGCCTATTCTGTGTGTCTTTTGTATGCATATGTTGCTATCACTGCCATCCCAGAAGGCCTCTGTGCCCTTCGGGCAGGTCAGTGGCTGGTGCAGAGTGTCAGGCCCAGATCGGTACCGGAGAAGCCTCGGGCTGCCGGCAAGAATAGCGTCAAGGGCTGGGTCATGGTGACAGAAAGATAAGAGGGGCTTTCATTTGCACAGCTCGAGGTCCTGAGGTCGTCGCTCAGTGACACATAGACAGTGCAGTATAAATGAGAGTATGGAAGTGTTGTGAGTTAACCACCACTGAAGCACAGAATCCATGTTAAGTAAACTATTAGTGATTGGAAGCGTTCTCATCAGTCATGCCCTCCGTAGCACACGATTCTCTACACGGGTCTCTCACTGCAAAACATTAGACAAGCTGCACTATAAACCATTCTTTCCAAAGATGTAGATAGAACAGGCCTCGGTGTGCTCATGCGAGACATGTTTTGCCACAGATGCACCTTACGGGAAAGAGCTCAGTCAGCCTCTCACAAAAACCAGCTGAGCTACTTCAGTTGTTGTAGCTTTAAAGTGACCATCGTCTTTTCATACTTTGTTTTAGCCAGTAGTATCAATAGTCCCAAAATGCAACATCATGTAGGTTAATAAGTTAGAACTGTAACAAGGTGTTACACAGGATAAAGAGTAATGTAGGAAGTAAACATTAAATAAGAGTCTTTCAGACTAAAAGAGTCAGTAGCTCTAAATATGAACAGGAGTCATCAAGACTTGGGAGAGTGAGTGAAGGAGAGAGATAGATAAGGGTAAAATGGCGCAACCGGAGGAAGTACGGAGAAAAGGGAGAGGGTGAAATGAGTGGAGAGAAAGGAGTAATACAAGAGACAGAGGGTGATGGGTGGAGAGAGACCGTTTCCCTAGTCTTCATTGCTTGATTTTGCTTGTGATAAAGTGTCACTCATAGTCGTTGAAATATCACTCATAATTCCAATGAAATTATGGAAATGTCACACATAGCAATCTGAAACCTTGGCAGCTATGATTAGATAGATCATGATTGTAGGACAGTATCGACGCGCAGCAGGACAGAAATTATAGACCTTCTCTCATGTTTGTTCTGGCACAATAGAAAACTGCTCGGAAAGGCGAAATTAAATACTTGAAAAAGTTTCACAGAGCACAAAGAAAGTAAATGTGATAAGGATCAGCAAACAAGTGTGAGGCGAAAGGAACCTTAATGAAAAGGAAAAATCGAATACAAAAAATGAAAAAAACAAAAAACCTCAAGAAGCTGCAGTGTCTAGGATGGGAGGTGTTAGGAAAAGGGAGTTTGACCACCTCTGCACCTGTGATTATTCAGTGATCACACGTCAAGGGCGCACTCCTTGACTTCCCAATCAGCCCAGATAATTACAGCCGAGTTGGCCACGCGCTGCCACCCGCATCTACAGTCTGCCTCCTGAAACTGTTATCATGAAATAAATACCTGGGAAGGGCTGGCAAGATGGCGAGAGGCCTACTTCGGTAGTGTCCACAGGAGCAGGCGCAGATGGCTCTTGCTGATGTGTGCAGTTTACTCTGCGCAGTGTGCACGTGACCCACACTGCCCCACCCTGCAGAGCAATGGTTGATGGCGCGCTGGCGGCGCACTAAATGTGAACGTTAGTGCGGAACTATGAGACCAGCCTCTGTCTCTGAGGCTGAGGGCCTGTTTTAAAAATGGCCTGCAGATTGTGCAGGCCATTTGCGGTGCATGGGCTGCAGGTCATTACCATGAATAAAATGCTCCTCTGCCTCGGAGACTCTTCCGAGGCGAACCGTGTGAGTTAATATTTATTTGGTCCCAGAGTCAAGCCAGTCTGCATTGTGCTGAGGGGGCCCCCTAGACATGGGGGCCCCCCGCACCGCGGGGGCTGCGGGGGCCTGTGTTCCGCCCCTGATATTATGTAGTGCTTTTTCAAGACCAGCGTTCATTGGTGATTCAGCGTCACATCAATATTGGTTAAAATAAGTTATTGTCATGTCTCAGGGCCGTCCTGCTGCAGAATTGAAAAGGGAAATTTTGACTGATTGATTCAATCAATCAATCAATCAGGTCACTTTATTCGGTTTTTGCATAAAAGCATAAAAGTCAGATAAAGCCATATATGCAAAAATATCTCTTAATAGACGTTTCTACTTGAAAACATCAAATACTATACTCAAAACGATGTATAGATAAAATGAATATATAATCTATGTTTAAAAAAGGATAAAAAGTCCCAAAAAGGACTTGATGCAAAGTAATAATGTACTCAAAGTTGCGTCTCAGCTGTCCCTAGTGTACCGCATACAGTTAATCATGGCAAGCTCTAAGCCTGAAAGCTACTTTAAAAAAGTTAAGAACATAGAAAACAGTGTTGCCAGATAACATTTGTAATAAAGTAAAAGCACAGTGCTCCTGCCTAAATTTAAACTTTTTCAAAAAGGGGATAATTAAAGTTTTTCGGGGTATCGCATAAGAACTACAAAACATAATAAAATGGAGCATGTCCTGTGGAGACTTACCATTGCAGCCACAGGATGCTAGGCTCTGTCCCCTACTACACCCACATGGCTGCACCAGCAGAAGATTAAATAGATTAAAACGAAACCTAGTTAATAATAAATGATCATAAACACTTAAGTGCCCCAAGAGATATGGTTCTGTGGTTTGCACGGTTTTCAAAATGACAAATCTGCTTACGCTAGCCTTCCTTAGCTTCTGATAGTTCCTGTCTAAGGTCTTCTGCCTGAAAAAGGTCTCTCTTACCCATCCCAGGTCCTTCCTGATCGCCGATTCTGGGTGGGAGAATAAGTCAGCTCTTACCAAACTTGAGAAACATCCCTTTATATAATTAAGCCAAGAAATGTGGTTGGCATGGTCAAGGGCCATACAATCCTTCAGGATCACTTTATTTAAAGTTGTCCCTTGACTCAACCAGGTCTTTAGCCACAAGGACAGAGGGTGAAAGGCCAGCAGGTCAGAGAGGTAGGTTACCCCCAGCTCTTCATGTACCGCTAGGGTTGGGGATCCCTGAGGTACGCATAAAAGACGTCTCAAGAAATTATTTTCAATAACTTGTAGTTCCTCGTGGGCTGTATATCCCCAGATTTCACTACCATAAGAAACTTTGGCAATACACTTTGCCCAGTAAATCTGCAAGAGGGCTCCAATCGGTCTCTTAGCTAATCTCGAGACAAAGTTAAAGATAGCAGTGTTAGCACGGGCTAGATCTTCTTTCTTTCTCTGTTTATTGGCCCCCATCTCATCTTGTCATCTAACAGGACCCCCAGATAGGAAAAGGCATCTGTACGCGGAACCTGAATGGAACCAACCTGGAAGCAATAATGCTTCCTTGTGCAAGATCCTACGTGTAATTTTCTGTGCTGCATTGTGTAAGGATGAAATCTCAGCACAGAGCCAAACCTGCTAATATTGCCCTACCCCCTGCTGTCATCCACTGCACTGGCTCAAGCAATACTACATTGTGCAAGAGACTGCCTCTCTCTATAGTGCAGGGAGAAGTGTGTGTAGTCTAGCATATGATTGCTTTCAGAACAAATTCATATGTGTAGATAAAGCTCAGAAGGATCTCACACATTGGATGGTGTGCTGTACGCTGCCCTACATTTAACTATGTAAACACAAAGACTACCCTACTCAAAAAGAACCAGGGCTTTAAACCATTTTTCTAACATAAGTGGTTCCTTTCGGAAACATATTTTGATACCTGAATAAACAAAAGCACAATTCCATAAATTAGAATATATTAGGATACAGTTTAGGAAAGGCTCCACACTGTGATCAAACACAAATAATAAATCAAAACAGAAAAGGTGTGATGATATTTAGTATACATTATTCAAAGACACAAATACAATATAACATGTCCCATGTGAAACATTGGAAAAATGCCTGCAGGAAACATGCATCCACCATCACCTTTGGGGTAAGTAAAGATAATTTGTGGTCCATCCAATAATGAAAAGAAAGACTGCCCTTAGTATAAGATGGCCAGCAATGGCAGGCCGCAACCGTCTGCCACACATCCGGGAATACGCCACAAGTAACTGGTGTTGGGTCCCTAGAAGCTTGCCCAGCAAGTCAAACCGAGGCTTGGAATGCAGAAATTCCATGCTACGGTGGCATACAGGTAGCGGGCTTACCAAGTGATTGCTGGATTGCTGGATTACAACAAGAAAGCATGTGATAAGGAATAACCTTAATAGTGAAACAAAAAAGGCTGATGTTGAATAAATAGATAACCACATGCACATTGAAATCATAAGTGTAGCACACAACAAATGGAGGGAGACCATTATTGACAAGAATATACCAGCACTAGCTAGCACAGAAATAATGAAATAGGTGAATAGTAGAAAAACAGAAAACCCTTGATCGTGCCATAATAAGGAAAATACTAGGACGTTACAATCATCCTTAGGAGGCCCCATTTAGACATGTGTATAGTTGAGATCCTTATTGTTGATAAAGTAAGGGAAGGTCATTGGAAACATGCATAATACATTCGCTAGGAAGAATTCATAACCTTTTGAATTATAGAGCATTCCAAATTAGAAAGCATAAATAAATAACCATGAGTCACTATATCCGCCACATCAATTACTGTTTCAGATTGACTGGTGGATCTGGGCACCAGCCACAGTCAGGTTATAAAGTCAGTTACTGTCCCCTGGGCATTGTATCAATCCTTTAATTAAGCCACAAAGGTGTGCCATTCCTCAGTCATATTCAGGCCTTGGTTTATAGAGATACAACATTCAATAAATTTTACCTCCATTATTCGGAGAATGTCCAAGAGGTCACCTCCTCTCGCCAGGGTGATAACGCCATCGATAACCTGCCAACTCATTTCATCTGCTGTAGTTTCTTTTCCAAGACATGGGATACCGGTGAAGCTTTGGTCACCTCACAGCTACACTGCTCCGGTGCTGGCATCTCAGTGTTTTAACCGGTTATGAGATCTGCCCCATGTAAATTAACTTACGAGGGCATCAAATTCCATATATGACGTTCCTGGAATTACAGTTGGAAGAAAACAACAGCTCCAATTTCACTGCACCATGTTAAAAAATCTTTGTGCCAGAGGTAAAGGCACATGCCACACAATTACCACAATAATAATGTTCCTGAACTGGTGGGTGACCCCACGTGCTTTCCAAAGTTCTATTACTGTTTTGGCCATGCTTAGTAACCATGGAGTGGACAAGGTGATCTTTAATGCTCGTCCATTTGTACAGGCAAACATGGGAGTTGAAGATTGTCATTCACATTCTTCGGAATGTAGCGCCTCCCTTGGACAGTACCAAGACCGCTTCATAGCCAGCCTGACCACTGTCTTTGGGTAACCCCTGAAGAACAATTTCTCTTACAGTACATACGTGTCTCTGAAATAGTCCACTTTGAATCAGCAGTTATGCGGAGTCTCAGGAACTGACCAAAATGAAGGTCATCCCTAACTGCTCTTGGATGGTAGCTGTCACAGGCAGTAATGTATTTCTCTGTTGGCTTTCTGTATAAACAAGTCTATACCTTGACTAATATCTTGCCCTCACTGTGTTTTGATGGTCAAGTTCAGAAATGCAGTTTCAGACTTGAGCGTAGAATAAGTGGATCGGAGATGTGTCTGTACCTGAAGAAGGTAGAGTTTAGAATGTTGAAAACGCTGTTCTGGTCCTGACCAAATTGTGAAAATATTGTCTATGTTGTGCCTTCAACATAAAATGTCGGACTGATACCTGTTTTTATTGCACAAGACATATTTTTACTCCAGTTCTTGCACATACATATATGCCAGATTGGGCGACAACATTGCTCCCATTGACGTCCCAGAGCATTGATTGTCATCATTGAAATAATTGCACTGTAGTGCCACACGTAACAAGGTGATGATAAAGCTTGTAGGCACTTGTGCAGGACGTGCTCATCTATTCAACAGCTTTTCAACAATAGTGATGCTGTTTTCCTGAGGTTTATTTGTATAAGGCACAGCTATATCCATTGTTACCAACAGGTCAGTGTCTGCTTTGAAAGACATACCCTCAATCAGGTTCACCCTAAAGGTGCTGTCTCGCACATATGTTTCTTGCAGTGTTATAAAGAAATGAATGTACTTCCCTATTGGTTCCAAAATGGAACCACATCCAGACAGGTAGGTCTGCCAGGGGGATTGTGAAAGTCCTTGTGCACCTTCAGCTGAGTGTGTAAGAGTGGTGTCCTCGGGCTATCATTATTTAGAACCAAACATTATTTCTCTGAGATATATCCCTATTTTTTTCCTCTTATTGTAAATCTAAAAATCTAATCTCTAATCATGTCCAAAGGATTAATAATCAGTCTTTTATACTGCTTGATATCTGAAATCTGCCTCCGTATTTCAATCTCATATGTACCATGATCCTGTAGAATAATGCCACCCCTGTGTCAGGTGGCTTGATAAGGGACTTATCGTGCCTGAGTGCTATTAGTGCCTGTCTCTCAGCATACAAGATATTGTATGGAACGAAGGCTCTTGTCGATTTCATATCATCCAAACCCTTGAGGACTATTTTCTCAAAAGTAGGAAATTCTGGTGTCATCAAGGCATAGGATGGATAAAAAGTTGAGGGGGGTCTGAGTCAGAAATGTGGTAACCCCTCTGTGCAAAAAACAGTTAAAGTCTTATTTTACTGAAAAACTGTAGCAATTCTGTCTTCAGAGTAAAACAATGAGTCCTGTCTGTGATCACAGAAGACAGTACTCTACTCAGTGATCTAATGACTTATTATGGCATAATCATAGGTTTTCTGTTTTTCTGCTGGTCACCTATTTGTTAATTCCCATTATAACAAGTGATGATATATTCTCACCAAAATAGTCTTTCTCAATTCGTTGTGCATGTGGTTATCTAATTATTTAACATTGCCCTTTTTTGTTTTACTATTAAGGTTACTGCTTATCACATGCTTTCTTGTTGTAATCCAGCAATCACTGGGTAACCCTGCCACCTTTAGGCCACTGTAGCACAGGCCTTATGCTTTCCAATCCTCGATTTGACTTGTTCAGGAAGTTTCTAGGGAAGCGAGGCCTGTTACTCATGGCATGTTTTCAGATGCGAGGTGAGGCTGACGGATGCGGCCCGCCATTGCTGGCCGTCTTATACTAAGGGCGGTCTTTCTTTTCATTATTGGACGGACCGCATTTATCTTTATTTTCCCCAAGGGTGGCTGCATGTTTTCTGCAAGCATTTTTCCATTGTGAATTCCCTGGCTTTAGTCACAGACGGATTATTGTGATGTTACATGTCTTGGTGGCACGGAGATCCTGATCCAGTAATTCTGGGTCTTCAACGCATGGGGGTAAGTTGATGCCAGGGGTTTTGTAAAGGGACCTGAGAATGTGTTTCACTTGGGTTCTGTTTCACATGGGACAAGTCATACTGTATAATGTGTCTTTGAATAATATAGACTAAATGTCATCATAACTGTTTCTATGTTTCGGATAAATATTTGGGTGTGATCTCAGTATTGAGCCTTTCTAAACTGCATCCTACTATATTTTTATTTAAGCGATTGTGCTTTTGTTTATTCAAGTACACACATATTTTCTTCAAAGGGAACTGTTCTTATGTAAAAAAAAACTGTTGTACATTGCATTAACTCATTTTACCTAATCCCCATTTACTGATAGGTACTAAGGGGCATATATATAATATGGTTGGTTCTGCTTTTGTGCCATGCACCGGGGTGCAAAAGCAACACAACCCTTAAGTGCATTTTATCAAGCCACGCTAGGCAACCTTGCGTGGCCTTGAGTGGCTTGTTAAATCTGGACGCAACACAGTGCAAACTGCTCCGTTGTGATACTCTGCCCCAGGGAGATGTTCCGTGGGTGGCGCATGGGTGTTCCCACGCAACACCCATAGATTTTGGCATATTCACAGATTTATCATGAGTGATAGACCCAGTGAATACGTCAAAACTACTAAGCATTCCCAGGGAAGGTATAACAAGGAATAATAAACATATTTCTCCTCGTTATGCCTCCCTTTCCTCTTTCTATTTGTGCTGTATTCTAAATGCACACCATTCCTTAGAAGATTTTTTAGTGTAAGAAGGTTTCCCTTCTTGCACAAAAACAATCCTGCTTGCAACACAGGCACCCATGCACCATGGTGCAAGACTTCCTGTGTTGGCGCTAGGCAGCAGATTGTATGCTAGTGCTGTGACAAGACAGAAATGCACAGTATAATGTTAAATATGGCGCATTCCTGCCCTTACCCTGTCAAGCAGGACAATGCAGTAAGGTGACTTGCTGCGCTGCTTGACCTGTTGATAAATATGCCCCTATTTTTTATGCAAAGTCCAGTACGACTATCATAGTAGATTGAAATTAATGTCAAACCAATGCTCTGATCTGCCCCAGTAAAGCATCCTTAGCACAAAGGCCCTTATTTATGGGTTTTTTCCGTAGGGTAGCGCAACAAGTCATGGTGCTGCTCTGGCCTAAACCAAAGTCAATGGGCTGGAATGCACCTTATGTATGCAATATCGTGCATTCCTGTTATCTCTCCCTGCGCTGGCACCTTTTCGTCTGCATAGCACCAAAGCAGAAACCCTTACACCATGGTGTAAAGATGCCTGTGTTGTTGGCAGAATTGTTTTTGTGCAGGAAGGGGAACCTTCCCACACAGAAGCAATCCTAAGCGGTGTTTTCCTCTTTCTTTGCATGCTGCAGAATACAGCACACATAGAAAGAGTAAATAAAGTGGATAAATACAATTATTTCTCCTTTTTATGCCTCACCTAGGGAGGCGTAACGATTAGGGGGCATATCAGCAAGGGCCGGCGATAACTATCGCTCAGCGCTCTTAGCGTGAGGATAATTATCGCTGGCCAACTCTGAATTTTATCACGGAGATAGCGTGCTATCAGCAATGCTTATCTCCAAAGCGATAAAATTCAGAGCGCAAGCTGCCAATTGTGAGATTATCGCTGGAAATACAGCGATAATCCCACAAGGTTTGGCGATAGCTTGTTGATAGGGATAGACATACTTAGCCATGATATCCACCTTACATAGGATATCATGGCTAAGTCCAGACATAAAAAAGCAGTGTTAACCGCGGTTAGCGCTGCTTTTTTGATCTCTAACAGGGGTAGCGATATCCTTGATAATAGGAGAATTGTCGCTTAGGGACATTTCTCCTATTATTTTACTCTGGAACTCCCCCTTTGCATCTCATTAGAGATGCAAGGGGAAGTGTGGAGTAAAAGGTTGCTAACATGCAAATTTGCGTGTTGGCACCCTGTTGCTGATAGGGCGCTAGTTTTATCTCTGCTTTTTTGGCTTTTAAAGCCAAAAAAGCTGAGATAAAGTCCTTGTTGATATGACCCTAGGTGCTTCCCCAGGTTTAAATGATCTTGTCAATCTGGGGCAGTGTCAAGATCAGTGGGTGCTGCCTGGGAAAACCCACTGCAACACCCATGGAATGCCTCCCGAGCACAAAGTAAGGCAAGGCAGCCCTTTGCGCTGCCTTGCCTCACTCCATATCTATGAGGCCATCCAAAGCCACACATATGATTTAGTAATCTGGGCTACTGGAGCATCACAAAAGTCACGCTACGGCGGTGCAGAGGGGTCGTAAATGAGCCCCAAAGTTTCCAAAATAGCACTAAGCAGTTTTCTTACAGACAAAAGGGCATATTTCAGTACCGGACACCTTTTGTGCTAGACACTTAACAGCATATGTCGCTTTGCACCACTTTACACAAAGGGCCCGATTCACAGAACTAACTTAAGACAAAATCCTAAACTTACTACCATTTTGGTATTCACAGAAGGCACTTACTCATTTTGGTATTCACAGAAGGCACTTACTCATTTCGGTATTCACAGAAGTTAGGAGTCCTAACTTTAGGACTCCTAAATGCCTTCTGTGAATACCGAAAGTCTTAAAATTAGGATTTTTCTCAGTTTAGTAGTAGTATAGTTAGGACTCCTGACTTTAGGACTCCTAAATGCCTTCTGTGAATACCGAAAGTCTTAAAATTAGGATTTTTTTCAATTTAGTAGTCCTAAATCTAAATTTAGGACTACTAATTTGAGAAAAATCCTAATTTTAAGACTTTCGGTGTTCACAGAAGGCATTTAGGAGTCCTAAAGTTAGGAGTCCTAACTATACTACTACTAAACTGAGAAAAATCCTAATTTTAAGGCTTTCGGTATTCACAGAAGGCATTTAGGAGTCCAAAAGTTAGGAGTCCTAAATTTAGGACTACTAAATTGAGAAAAATCCTAATTTTAAGACTTTCGGTATTCACAGAAGGCATTTAGGAGTCCTAAAGTTAGGAGTCCTAACTATACTACTACTAAACTGAGAAAAATCCTAATTTTAAGGCTTTCGGTATTCACAGAAGGCATTTAGGAGTCCTAAAGTTAGGACTCCTAACTTCTGTGAATACCGAAATGAGTAAGTGCCTTCTGTGAATACCAAAATGAGTAAGTGCCTTCTGTGAATACCAAAATGGTAGTAAGTTTAGGATTTTGTCTTAAGTTAGTTCTGTGAATCGGGCCCAAAGTCTTTGTACACCTGAACCTTGGTGTTTTTGGCTCATTCATTTCTAGAACATTAATTGCCCAGAACTGACAAGCAGAAATTCCACATTTGGGTGAGGCCTGGGTTCTAAAGAAAACAAAATCAACAATTCTGGGACACTCTCTACAATAGAATGGGTCACCACATCAAATTCCCAAAGATTTTGGCCCTCTTTAGGAACTGGTAACAGAACTTCTGAACTTTTTTTTGATATTTAGTCCCCAAATGTTGATGGCCTGATATTTCTTTTTACAATAATAAATATTATTTACAATTACGTCTTTGACAAGTGTAATTTAGTATGGATTGTTTTTGTCATTTCTGTTTCATCGTTGTATATTATCTTTGCTTAAATAAAAACAAATACATAAACATAACGTTTGTTCCTGAAGAAAAGGCAGAAAGTGCTGTTACATGACTGTTGCTTCTAATGATGTCACAGGGTGTGCATCATGGAAATCGGTGACAAATCCTCAATTAAAAGTGTGAAATTACTAAAGGGGGCTCAGACTTAATGAAGCACAAGTAAATATCCTAAATTAACTTCATTATCACAATGTTCAAGGATAGCATTTCCGAATATACTGCTACTTGGACCCCTGTCTCCAGCTGTCGTTTCAAGATATTATGCATTCTAGATTAAATTGTTTAAGAAGTTTGCCAAAAGACACATAGGATGGAGAATTTCAAAGCGGGACATAATGTCAAATTCATGCTACCTTATTTCCTCCTTGTCCCTTAACTCTCTTTTTGCTAGGATGATGTGAAAGACTCTGTTCTGATCCCTGCCTTCACATGGACAGAGGATCTGGAACACAGATATTACACTCACTACCAAGTCATACCGTCTTACCCCGTGACAATAAGGTGCCACAGAGTTCATAGGTTTGAAGGTGAACACACTAAATATCGATTCCAAAATATCGACTGCCCAGAATATCGAAGTTAAAATATAGAGTGGACAGAATATCGAATTATTAAAATATAGATAAATCAGAATATCGAAATTGTGGTACGAAATATCGATTTCCATAATATAGAATTTAAAAATATAAAATTCCATAATATTGAATGTTAAAATATAGATTACTATAATATCGAATTTAAAAATATAGATATCTATAATATCGATTTTTTTTTAGTGTTATGTATGGTAGTATATGTGTAAAAATTATGTATTATTTTTGTAATGTATGTTTAATTTATTTAAACTAATGAATGTTATGTAATTTAATTTTTGCGTAATTTTATTCCTTAGCAGGTTGTGGGTTTATAGGGGAATAGGGTGGGAAGTAATTTAATTATCGTTAATTAAATATTAATTATATTATATTTTTTTGGGATAATTAATTGATTGGTAATTAATTTTTATTAATTGGTAATTAATTTATATTAATTGATTGTTTATTAGGTCAATTGTATTTTTTATTATTAGGAGCGGGTTGTGGGTTTGTAGGGGAATTGGGTGGGAAGTAATTTAATTGTAATAAAGTAAATAATTATATTTGTATTTATGTGTATTGATAAGTAATTGGTAATTAGTTATTAATTGGTAATTAATTTGTATTAATGGGTAAATAATTTGTATGAATTGCTAATTAATGTTTATTAATTGCAAAATTATTTTTATTAATTTATTAATTGATAATAATGTTAATTGCATTTTTTATTATTGGGAGTGGGTTGTGGGTTTATAGGGGAATTGGGTGGGAAGTAAATTAATTGTAATAAATTAAATAATAATATTTTTATGTATGTGTATTGATAATTGATAATTAATTATTAATTGGTAATTAATTTGTAATAATTGGTAATTAAATATTATTAATTGCTAATTTATGTTTTTCAATGGTAATTAATTGTTATTAATTGGTAATTATTTTTAATTAACTTTTTATTGGTATTGATAATTAATGTAATCTTATTTTAAAAATAAATCATTACTTTCCCTACTTTTGCACTCTCAGGAGTGGGAATAGTATTTTTTACCCTCCCGCTATCCAACACTTTCCCTACTGTTACACTCTTTGGAGTGGGAATAGTAATTTTTACCCCTACACTATCCAGCGTTTTCCCTACTGTTGCATTCACTGGAGTGGGAATAGTAATTTGTACCCCTACGCTATCCAACGCTTTCCCTACTGTTGCACTCACTGGAGTGGGAATAGTAATTGTTCCCTTCTTGCTATCCAACGCTTTCCCTACTGTTGTACTCTCTGGAGTGGGAATAGTAAATTTTATCCTCCCGCTATCCAACGCTTTCCCTACTGTTGCACTCTTTGGAGTGGGAATAGTAATTTTTACCCCTACGCTATCCAACGTTTTCCCTACTGTTGCACTCACTGGAGTGGGAATAGTCATTTTTACCCCTACGCTATCCAATGTTTTCCCTACTGTTGCACTCACTGGAGTGGGAATAGTAATTTTTACCACAAAGCTATCCAACGCTTTCCCTACTGTTGCACTCACTGGAGAGGGAATAGTAATTTTTACGCTCTCACTATCCAACAAAATCTCTACTTGTTTTTACATTACTTTTATTATGTTTACATTTTAAGCTTATTTATAATATATTATGTATGTTTTATTTAATTGTTTTTAATATTTAATTACTTTTATATTATTTTTAATACATTTAAAAAATTCGATATTGTAGCTAACTATATTTTAACATTCTATATTTTGGAATCGATATTTTAGTACTTACCTGTTTGTAGATAGGGAGTTGATATTCTGTCCTTCTATATTTTGGCGTCGATATTTTGTGTAGTCGATATTTTGTCTCTCGATATTAAATCACTGAACCAGGTTTGAATTTCATGCAACATATTACTATTCATTCCCAACTGAGGAATTTTAAAAGAGACAATCCAAGTGTTGTATTACATGGTTAATAAAATTACATTTTAAAAAATCAATTTATTTGATACAATCTATGTATCATTGGGGAGAAAGGTGTCAAGTATGCCAGCTCTCGATGCTGTGAAAATGGCCAAAAAGCATAAGTCGTAGTGTGCTACCAGCCTAAGTGTTCCTCCTATTTCAACAGAAAAGGGAACATGATTAGGCATTTTTTTTTGCCATTGAATATGCACATTCTTTTAATATCAGACTGTGCCCCTTCAGTTGAATCACTGCAACGGATTATATATGGTTATTCCAGTTAGCAGTATTTCAAATCTGCAAAGAGTACAAGAAACCCGTGAGGCGTATATTCCAGCAAAAGAAGTCAGACCATGTCTCTGCAGCTACCACCGAGCTTCACTGAGTCCGAGTTCAACAGAGAACTGTGCTTAAATCAAGCTCCATGATTCATACTGCTTCTCACCAACCTAGGGCCTACAGCTTGTCCCAGTTACCCCAACATTACAAGCCAGCTTGTTTAATGAGATTAGAGAGGCAGCTTCTTTTAAAGATCACTTAATAATAAAGGGGCATATTATCAAGACAGGCAATAAAATTATCGCCGCTTTAGCGGCAGAAAACTGCCGCTAAAACTGCGATAATGGGCTTTATAATATGCTCTATGGAATTCCAGTTGAAGCCCATGTTAGATGTCCTTCACATCTAACATGGGCTTCAATTGGAATTCCATAGAGCATAATATCAAGCCCATTATCGCCGTTTTAAAGCTGCGATAATTTTATCGCCTGTCTTGATAATATACCCCAAAGTCTTGTAAAGGTGGCCTATCTCCACTTTTTAGGACCGTAATCACCGCCATTAAGTTTAGGGGCATTTTTATCATAGGGTTCCATCTCTTTTACACCATGCAACAGGGTGAAAAATTGATGCAACCCTTAAGTTTGATTTATCGATGTATGCAAGACCCCCTTGTGTGGCCCTGAGTGGCTTGATAAATTCAGTAGCACAACGCAGTGCAAATCCCTGTGTTGTGTTACTCTGCCCAGGGAAAGTGTTCCATGGGTGGAGAATAGGTGTTCCCACGTTTCCACCCATGTATTCTGAAACATTTCCCAGGTCTACCAATACTGGTAGACCTGGGAATGCATCAGAATGCTATGCCTTCCGAGGATAGGCGTAACAAGGAGAAATAACTCTATTTCTCCTCGTTACATCCTCTTTCTATGTGTGGTGCCTTCTGTAGCACACATAGAAAGAGGAAAATGCCTCAGGGGATTGATTTTGTGCAGGAAGGTGTCCCTTCCTGCACAAAAAACAGTCCTGCTTACAATACAGGCACGTTTGCACTATGCTGCAAGGGCACCTGCGATGTCGCTCGGCAGCACATTTTGCACCAGCGCTGAGAAAATACATAAATGCACCGTATTATGCTAAATATGACACATTCCTGAGCTACATGACTTTTTGGTAAGTATGCCCCTTAGGAGAAACCTTACAGAGTCTGACATATTACAAAGTTTTTTTTTTTTTTTGCTAAGTGTCCTTAGAATCCAGATTTCCTCCTTCAGTTAACACAGTTTATCCGCTCCATAAAACCTTGTGGTTTGAAAACAGTTATTAAGAACAAACAAATCAAATGAACGAAATCAAATTTGAGTAACCCCTGCAATGCTTGTGGATTGTTGTTATATAATTTATTTCATTAATAAGTCCCAGGTCTTAATTTCGGCTCTAATGAATCTAGAGCTATTTTTAGTGTCTCCACCCCGAGCCTTGGTTTGACTCTTATACTGTTGCCATCTACATAAAAATTGCTGCAGCCAGATAAAAACCTAACGCAGCTTAACTGAATTTTCAACTGAAAACTGCACAAATATTTATACAGAATGGATTCATCTTAGGCGGTGCAATTAGTTAAACTCAGGGCTACTAGTTTTGTCAGTGTGTCGCCACAATCAACAAAGGCACAAGTTTAAAATCAAAACTCGGGTGATCAATCTTAAAACATTTGATGTTAATACTATTTTTCTGTGACATTAAAAAATATACGCGGTAATTATTATCAAAGAAGATGTTAATGTTTATTAGTGTGCAGTATATTGAGTTTTCTTCGATCTTTATACTTATTATCAAACGGCCAATGTCTTTAAATCAAAAGTCTCTGCAACCGATATGGCAAAAAACCAGTCCGTCCGATGGTCTGAAGGGCTCCTTGAACCCATCGGATCCGTGGCGGTCGGTCTCCCTGACCGCCAACCATCCTCCCGCCATTGTAATGTGGCGGGCGGACCTCCATGGTCCAATGGTGGTGGGACCGCCACAGACGGGCTGAGGTGGCGGTCCCACCGCTATCATAATCAGGCTGTTCGTTCAGATGGGAGACTAGCGGGCATATTTAACAGGGTTTAACTGCAGGGGACCCCTTCCTCTTTGTGACTGGCTCTGAAATATTTTTTAAGGGCAGGCAGTGGTCCAAGGGACCACAACCTGCCCTTAAAAAATTCAAAGAAAACGTTTCATTTTTTTTTTTTAAATGCATCCCATTTTCCTTTAAGGAACACGGGCTACATTTTAACAAAGAAATACTGCTTTATTAACAAGCAGTCCCAGACATGGAGGTCTGCTGAGCCCAGCAGTCCACCATCCCTGGGAGGGCGAGTCATTTCCAATAGGGTCGCAAATTGTCAGTGGCTCATTAATATTCATGAGCCTCGCATTTTGCGACCCCATTGGGAATTGCAATCAGTGTCTCTGACACTGTAGTGCATTGAAAATTGCGTATAGCAATTTGCGACTTGCAATCGAGCGCAAGTTGTGAGGCGCAATTTACAAGGGTCGTATATCTGGCCCCATATATACAAGGAATTCCTTGAACGTCGCTAAAAATGTAAAACTGCCGATAAGTTTCATTAGATGCAGATTTTAACCGCTAGGGATTCCCTAGTCTTAAAAATGACGCTAACACACGTATAAAAGTAGGACTGTCACATCGGGGACAGCGTCAAAAGCAATGGATTTTACATTGGAACACCCACCCCAACATTGCCCGCCCCTTTGCCCTAGCAGACTGCAGCAGTAAGGGCCGTATTTACAAGGTGGCATTAAGCCACGCTAAGTGGCACAGGCCCACCTTGTAAATATGAAACCTGACGCATCGCCACCCGACTGTCAAACAATTGATCGTCCGGTGGCAATATGGGGATTGTAAATATGCCCCAAAGTATGAATAGCATGGTGTATTGTCAGCTTGTCCTTTCTTAGTAACTGGAGTATGTATCTTAACCACACTGCACCCTGTCTAGGTTATGTACCAAATATGCTTGAGGAACTGCAATTCACAGGCTTTTTGACCACATATTCCTGATAGCAAACATAGTAGACCTTCCATCATTTGTCTGTTAATTTACACGTGCCAGTGTACGGGCAAGGTTTGTCAGAGAGGACAACACATACGTGATACAAGTATTTTTATGGGTGTGAGTGACATCAATGGCCCCAGCTTACCACACATGACAAACCTTGCAAACTAAACATGTTGGTGACATGGCAGAAATCCTTGTGGTACTGGACAGACATGTTTGTTAGTAGACCAATGTAACCGGAGTTGCAGGTCTCAATGACAGGTAATTGCAATGGTAGACTGATGTCCTCGGGTCAGATGTGCTGGTGAGATGGAAAACAGTGACACCTTGCAGTGGATGAAATACAAGTGATGTAGGATAGGTGTGTTCTGACACTCAGCTGTCATTAGGAGATTCTGCAATGAATGATGTGACTACCACTCTCAAATTAAAGTTACAAGAGAAGCACATTTTGACCATGGATGTTCATGTACAACACAGCCTGCATGTGTTGTGTGAGAGTCTGTCATTTCTCACTCCTTCCTCAATGCAACATGAACCTACACATGGCTGATATCACTAGATGATGTGTGTAGATAATTTGTGACGACACATGATACATGTGGCACATGATGACTGATCATTACTCCTATTTCCTGTTTTGCAGCTGGTTGGCCATTGTTCACTCAAGGGTACACTGATGCCTTCAAGGACCCTCACACCACTCGTGAGTGCCTTAGTCATGTATGTTTGATCCCCAAATGAGTGTTTGTGATGTCCGGTCCTGTAGAGTGTAGATTACACACTTTGTGTACATAACATGGATTTTACCTCACCCACAAAGGGACATATTCATGAGAAGATGTTGGAGCGTGGAGCTGCAGCAAATTTAGCAGTGCTGCACTCCATCATTTTCAGAACGAAGGGATGCCCCACATGTAGATTTTGTATTTTCCCAAGCATCTGTGCCATATTTTGCTGCCTAGCAAAAGTCACATAGATGATGGACGACTGCAGAGAAAATCAAACATTCACCCCCAGGCAATAGATCTGGGTTAAATCCATTGTTCTGTTGCTCACCATGCCACCCCTGTTTAGACCCAGCCAAATGCAAATCAGTCTTGACCCTGTGACTCCTGGGAACAACCCAGACCGAACTGCCAAGCCAGGTCCTCCCCGGACCAGAAACAAGCATCCTGGGAGCAGTTTCGGGCATCACCCCTCATCAGCCAGGCTATCTTGAATCTAGTGGCAGAGTGAACCCGGGACCCACATCTGGGCACACCCGGCGCACTTAGGGAGAGAAAGCAAAAGACACACAGATGGCTAGACAGACACATTTAGCTGCCTAGCACCAACGGAGGCACCCTTGCACCATAGTGCACATAAACAATCATTTTAAAATTATGATTTGCAACTTCTGCATGTGCTGCATTCTACAGCACACAGAGAAGTTAGAAGTCAATATTTGGGTACACTCATGTGTAGGGAGTGACACCTTTATGCACATACACAAATATTACCTGCAATGCAGGCACCCTTCCACTATTGTGCAAGGGTGCCTGCATTGGCGCTAGGCAACTACATATGACACCGGTGCTTGAAAAAAAGCATGTGTGCCCTGTATTATTGTAAATGTGGTGCATCCCTGTGTTTTCAAATGTCAGAGCCAATTTTGTCATGACCACGCTCCGCTATTCTGTTGAAAATATGCCCCTTACTATGTACTCAAACCGATATTCAACACTATGGTGCCGATCACGATCCTGTAAAAAATGGGTACGAACCGTCGGACGGAGCATATTCTCCGTCCGACGCGTACCCGGTCGTAACAATATACAAACATGGAAGTACGATTCGCACGGAAATACTATTTCCGTACGAATCGTACAAAACCCCGACCGACGAAAATAAACATACAAATGTGATCCAGGAAACCACCGACGTGACGTCGGGACGCACGCAGCCTGCCATTCACGAACCAGGAAGTACGATTCGTAACCGACGTCATCACGCACGGACAATATTTTCCGGCAGCCAAAAACTGCCGGGAAATCAGGATGACGCGAACAAGGAGTACCTGCACGCGACGGACAGACATGGACCCGAACCTACGTGTCATCCCGGCCCTCATAGCAGTCGACCTCCTCTACAGGTTACGACGCAGACGCCGCAGAAGGTCAGAACAACAAAGGGAGGGGGGAAAGGGGGGGGCAGGAGCAGGGGCAGGCCACAAAACCCCCACCAAAGTCACACAGCACACATGCCCTGGACATACCTGACCCCCAGGCCCTGGTCACTACGAGAGGGTGGGGGCGTGTCCAGCAAAGCCAGCGTCCGCCACAACGGAAGTGCTTGACGACGCGAACCGGCAACACAACAATACAGGTACGTCCCGTACCCACGCCTTAAGAGCGTGGGTACGAGTCGTACCACGCCCACACCTATGTCACCCCAACAACGGCGGGACGGCTGTACCCACGTGGCAAAGGCCTGGGTACGGCCCGCACAAGCATTCCATAGCGTGGGTACGGTTATGTACGGACCGTACCCCCACCCCGTATGCATGGAGCATACCCCCCACCCCAACAGTGTAAGTACGACCCGTACCCTCACCCGCGTACATATGGAGCGTACCCCCCAACCCCAACAGTGTAAGTACGACCCATACCCTCACCCGCGTACGTATGGAGCGTACCCCCCACCCCAACAGTGTAAGTACGACCCGTACCCTCACCCGCGTACGTATAGAGCGTACCCCCCACCCCAACAGTGTAAGTACGACCCGTACCCTCACCTGCGTACGTATGGAGCGTACCTCCACCCCAACCGTGTATGTACGACCCGTACTCTCACCCGCGTACGTATGGAGCATACCCCCCACCCCAAAAGTGTAAGTACGACCCGTACCCTCAGCCGCGTATGCATGGAGCGTACCCCCACCCCAACCGTGTATGTACGACCCGTACCCTCACCCGCGTACGTATGGAACGTACCCCCCACCCCAACAGTGTAAGTACGACCCGTACCCTCAACCGCGTATGCATGGAGCGTACCCCCCATGCCAACAGTGTACGTACGGACCGTACCCCCACCTCGTATGCATGGAGCGAACCCACACCCGTGTATGTTCTAAGCATACATATCCTGAAATAGGAGGGTTGGGTGCAGAGTCCTCCCAGCAGTGCCCAGACACAGGAGGGGTGGGTGCCTAACACTCCCAGCAGTGCCCAGTCACAGGAGGGGTATGTGCAGAGTCCTCCCAGCAGTGCCCAGACACAGGAGGGGTGTGTGCAGAGTCCTCCCAGCAGTGCCCATACACAGGAGGGGTGGGTGCAGAGTCCTCCCAGCAGTACCCAGTCACAGGAGGGGTGTGTGCAGAGTCCTCCCAGCAGTGCCCAGACACAGGAGGGGTGGGTGCCTACCACTCACAGCAGTGCCCCTGCAAAGAAAAGGGTGGAGTACCCACAGATCTAATGCCCACAAATGTCAGTCAGGTGCACAAAGATCCTGCAGTACATGTACCAAATGTGTGCGAGGCTGGGAGTATACACATGCATAGCACCAAAAAGAAAACATGTACACATGAAGTCATGGCAACAGTCTACATACACAAGTACAGTGACCACCAAGGACGCCACGAATGATGCAGGTGGAGACATCGCTCAGCATGCATGGCCCAAGTCTAACGAGTCCGTCACACACCCAGCCAATGTAGACACAGCTCAGCACCACATATTGGAAAGACCCTGCAGGGAAGATGTCAGGTTACACAGAGGAAGGAACACACCTTGGGACGATGTCACCATGCAGTAACTGCTTACATGAACAAAGTTATGTAGCCAACAGCTTGTGATGGCACACAGATACCAGGATCCACCCTATGACCAGCACAAGACTACAATTCCCACACACCCAACACATAATCACCACCCAAAATAATGGGGCAGGTCGACCAACAGCAATACCAGACAGACAGTAGTGTACTAAGGAAAAAGAAATTGCTTTATTCAGCATCCAAAAATCTGTTTGTCCCTTGAAAGTTCAAAATGTACAATGCCCATAGGGCAATCCAAAGTTCAAATCCAGGTGGGGGACACAGTGGGACGCGTGTCCCCTAGCTTGCCTGCACAGTCAGACTCCTTCGTCTTCCAGAGCAGGGAGGGCATCATGTGGGGGGGAAGGACCAGGCACTGCAGGGACATGAGGGCGAAGGGTAGGCGTCGTGGGTGCAGGGATGGAGGACTCCACCACAGGGGGTGGGGCAGGGCCAAAGGCGGAGGCCAGGATGGAGCTGCACACCTTAGCAAGGTCCTCCAGCGACTCCCCTGCACCCGAAGGAACCACAGGCCCCAAGGAGGGGGGGGGGGCGGAGGGACGGGTCGCAGCGCCACTGGGGGAGGGTGTGGACAGGGGGGGACTCAACCACCCTGACCGGGGACTCCCTTGACCGCTTGCAGGGTGGTGTCACTGTGGGGCTCAGGTACAGAGCGGCCATGAAGGAGTCTTTGCCGGATATGTGGCCAGGAGAGCTGAGGGGAGGGGATTTGGAGGGAGTGGATTTGGTGGAATGCGGACTCCCACTCTGGCTGCGTGGCTTACGTTTGCCCCCCGACCCAGTGGGTGTGCCTACTTCACCCTGTGAGTGCGTGCCAGGAGGTGTGCGTTTGACCTTCCCTGCTGGTGTGGTGCCTGTGTCTGTAGTGGTGGGTGAATGCTGACGTCTGGGTGTACGTGGGACAGGCATGGGAGTGGGAAGTGTGGATGGGTCAGGGGTAGGGGGTTGGACGTAGCGCTGCAGGAGACCCACTGCTGCAGTCGGTGTCGAGTCAATGGACCTCAGCAAGTTGCGTTGGTCAGCCTGCGATGAGAAATTGCCCTCCAAGTATGCCTCCATGTTGTTCAGCACTTGGCTGTGGCCATGGAGGACATTAAGCATCGCAGCCTGACCAACCTGCAGCTGCCGCTGGATGTCCACAGACTCGGCATTGGCGGCAGCAGTGGAGACAGGTGCAGGGGGTGCGGTGCCTGGCAGGAAGGAGACATGTGGTGACTGGGCACGCTGGGAAGGGACATGAGCAAGTGGGAGGCGGCTGATGGCAATGGAGGGGGCGGGGAGAGATGTTGTGCCGCTGTCAGCTGCTGGTGCAGCCTCCGCCCACTCGGAGAGATCATCCTCGGACCCGTCAGCTTCATATTCTGTCGTGCCAGTGGACAGGTCCTCGGCCTCACTCTCCTCCGCCTCAGTTCCACTCGATGTGCCAGCCACGGTGTCACCGCTGGCACTGGTGCTCGGTCCCTCCGCTCCGTCTGTGCTCATGTCTCCCTCCGTGTCCCCCGACGATGCTGTGGGCAAGGTGAAGAGACAGCAATTAATCATACACCTGTATACATATGTCACATGAGTCCAGTCTACATAGGTTACAGTGCATAGCCTGAAAAGAAAGATCAGTAACATCTACAAAACAAGGTACAGATGTAGGGCATGCAATACACAGTTGGTTGACCCACCATGCCACTGAAAAACTATGGAGAGCATGACACAATAGCAAATGACATGAAATGGAGTTTGACAGAGGAGCCAGGCCCTGGGGACAATCCAGCACTGCATCTGCACCACACAGCGTTGCCGAAAATAGGGATGAGCAGGGACCATATCCATGAACTTGAGGCACATGCTGCATAGGTAATACTGAAAACATGCCCACCATGACTGGCTCACTGCACCTTGAGTGTATGTGCAGACAAACATCACACACTGGCCAGACCTAGCAAGGAGATATCAGGTTTTGACATGTAGGCTTTGCCCGCACCAACCACCCCCTACATGAGACAAATTGTTGAGACACAGGAAGCACTTACATTTCTTAGTCTGGGTGAAATACACATGGGCTGGATAAATGCAAGATTGGACACAAAATACCCAAGGTGCGCCTGTCCAAATAATCATGTACAAATGGTCATCATCAGATGATTGTAACAAGACACACAGGCACTGGCCACCGTGAGTATGAACAAGGAAAATCAGGTCAGGCTGTACAGTGGACACTTGTACCACATTTTACGTCAATATACATGGTGCCAGGGGACAATGGCACAGAGCACAACCTATGCTGTAGACACTGAGAGTGTCCACATTTTGTGATGACACACATGACAGCTAGGAAAATATGCCCCAGGGGACAGTAGTGGCCACACAACTCTATGGTCCTGAATGGGAATGACTGCAACACACGCCACCATCCCTGCACTATGCGTATCGCACACTCATGCACATCATGTCACAGGCCACAACATAGGACATGCGTGCTGTAAGGCATGACACTTGAGAGACTAACTCCCATGTCTGGACTCAGCATCAGTGCCAACTGACATGGAACCCACAAGTACTGAACTGGACAGGGCACAGGCAAGGTCCCAAAACCTGTTACACACCACTCCCACACATGATGCTACAGGCATAGTTCACGTGGAGAAAGTGCCAGCCTACATAACCTTGTGAAGGAGTGACTACACACAGACCAGGGAACACATTGCAAGGAGGGGAAGGGAGGCAGGAGAGCACCGCTATACTGTGGGTAACAGGATCTGCACAGCACCTTTAAACCCTGGCAGTGTATCCATGCAACTGTGCACTTACAAATGCTGGTGACACACAACAAACACACATGTACCTACCCCCTTCCTGCTGCTGCTTCTCCTGTAAGCGCCTGTCCAAGTCTGGAAATACCACCGCCAGCACACGCTTGTGGATGTGGGTCAGACGGCGGCGCCCGCGGTTCTTATGGGTCTCAGGTGAGTCCCCCAGCAGGACTCGTGCGATCCTCCGCGTCCAGCACCGGATATCCTGCCAGCGTTTCCTCACCTGGGCCAGGCGCCGCTTGCGACCGTCCGTCCTCCTCACGGCACTGACGGCGTTCTTCCAGATCTGCTTCTTGGCAGAGGCGCCTACCTGTGAGGATGAACAAGTGACACTACATCAATACACCTGGCACATGTCACAGAGACACATATTAGAACAAATTTGCTGTTTACAACAAGGCATAGTATGCATCCAACGCATTGCACCTTTGTCATAGGGACATGATCCTCTGGGGAAGGGCATAAGCAGTACGTGCCATTGAAAGTACACAGGTGGAATGAGGGCAACGACACAATCAATGATCCAGGCTCACACTGTGCATCACAAGCTACACCAGGATAATGTGCAGCACCTCTAAGCAGTCACATGCCACAGGCCACTGACGCTACCTCAGCAGAGTACACAGACACACACAGGCACAGGACATTCACCTGCCATTGCCAAATGCAGCGACAAACCTCACTCTGCACATGTGCCACTAGACGGGGGGCTCACAGGTGTGGGGCTGGCTCTGCACGTCAGACACACAGAACTGCTCCCTGCTCACATCACATGGGCAGGGTATATCCATCCCTCATGCAGCCCGGGTGCCACACTCCACATATGCACCCACCCACATGACAGGGGACTTACACACACACCGATGTCCAGGGTACGAACACATCATGTGGACACTCTCAGCACAGGTACACAGAACTAACACACATCTGTGGGTACAGTCACCTGTCACACTGGGCTGACCACATAATCAAATGAGGACTGTAGAGGCTACATTCCCAGGAGGACAAGACAAGCAGAATGTGGCATGCACCATGCAGTGATTGTCACAGTAAACACAATGCAAGTGAGGACGGCAGACATGCACCACAGCATGCTCTGGCTGGGAGACATCAGGCATTCCCCCCCTGGGACCCCCCCTACAGTACATAGCATGTGTGTCACACCTGGATACAATGCCAGAAGTCACAGTCACAAACAAGGGACACAGTCTGTGCTAGTAGACTCTGCACTCACCTGATACCCTGGTCGCCCATACAGCAGGGGGTACTGTGGGAGGATCACATCCAGCAATGCCAGGTTCTCCTCCAGGGTGAAAGGCTGTGCCCTCTCCACAGACCTTGACATGGTTCCAGGGAATCAGTAGCAGCAGCTGGGTCGTAGAATCCAAAGATGTGCAGGCAAGTGCTCCCTCATGGGACCTGGCTGCCTTATATCTGCCTTGCTGGCCTGTTTCATGCACAGGAGTACAGAGTGATTGGTCACTCACATTTGCATCCTATGTTTCCTCCAATCCCTTCAAACCTAGCACAGTCAGTGGGTTCTTATTGTGTTTTTTTCTTGAGCATGATGTCAACTCCAGAACCACATTGCAACAAAGTAGATTCATTCAAACTGACTACTGCTGTGCACCTGCTGAAAAAAATTCAAACTTTAAACTTGGTCTCCATGACAACCAGCATGCATGTAGGCCTTTATACTTGTCCCTCATGTGTCCCCTATGTAATTTGGAGTTTCACACACAGGTACGGTGCGTACCGGGGCCCTAGGGCACCCCAAATGCATAGCAACGGAACGTACAGGCGTGTGTATGGTCCGTATCACTATGGGTATGCTCGCGTATGCGTACTCATAGTGATAGTGAGCGTACAGGCGTGTGTACGGTCTGTATCACTATGGGTGTGCTCGCGTATGCGTACCCATAGTGATAGTGAGCGTACAGGCGTGTGTGCGGTCCGTATCACTATGGGTGTGCTCGCGTATGCGTACCCATAGTGATAGTGAGCGTACAGGCGTGTGTACGGTCCGTATCACTATGGGTGTGCTCGCGTATGCGTACCCATAGTGATAGTGAGCGTACAGGCGTGTGTACGGTCCGTATCACTATGGGTGTGCTCGCGTATGCGTACCCATAGTGATACAGACCGTACACACGCCTGTACGCTCACTATCACTATGGGTACGCATAAGCGAGCACACCCATAGTGATACGGACCGTACACACACCTGTACGCTCACTATCACTATGGGTACGCATATGCGAGCACACCCATAGTGATACGGACCGTACACACGCCTGTACGCTCACTATCACTATGGGTACGCATACGCGAGCACACCCATAGTGATAGGGAACGTACACAGGCCCTCTGAGCGAATGTACGGTGCCTTTCACACATCACAGTGGTGACAGGCAGCACACAGGAAGGAACAGAGCTGACATACTTGTCCATGGATGAACATCAAGGCATTGTCTGGGCATTACTACATGTGTGGGGCACAGGTGTGAAAGTCTGTGATGTGGCACATTACTCCTGAGTCGAGAAGGCAACAGATGTATGATGAGATGTGTGCAGATGTTATGTGTGACGGTGCAATGTGTGCCAGGCATGCCCTTAACTCCTTTGACATGTGTGCATGTCGTACTGCACACTTGGGATGAGCGTCACTGGCATGGCACAGTCAACAACACACGCAAGTGTCCCCTGATGCCCGCTACAGGGGTTACCACACCAGACATGTGACTACCCACGGTGCACGATGTGTCTATGTCATGTATGTGTGGGGTGTTCCCATTAGCTTGATGTTGGTGCTCCCTCAAAAGCATCAGCTGTTGCAACAACCAACATGTGTCTGTGTGTAGATGGACATGGCTCACTGTTACGCACACCAGGCCACATGTGGTATCGGATGTGAGGTGCGATGTATGCATGGGACACGGAGTAGCGTAACAAGGACATGTCTGCATCCTCTCAATGAATGTGTGGTGAGTCATTACATGTGCACCTTATTGGCAAGGTGTGTGGGCTGTCCTAGTGTAATGTCATGTGACCTGTGGCTCTAGTGTTCCGCTACCAGTCTCTGCAATCGACATCCTACTTCTGCTGATGTGTTGATGTATGTCACTCCTGTGTTGCGTCTGGCTGTTCACTTACACTGGGACACAGCTAATCCCATGCCATGGCATGTGGAGGTTCACAATCTCCGTGTGTAGCTGGGTCTTGGTAGGAGTGTCACCTGGCAGCCATACGTGTCCAGGGCATGTGGCACATACCTGACTCCGTATGTCGCATATGTGTATTGACAGATTAACATGTGCTCAGTACAAATAAATTGTTGTTGTAGTGCACTCACTCTTCCTTGTCACTTCCAAATTACTGCAGAGCGCCGCCTCTTCCACGACCAATTCCGGACTTGGCTGACATGCGCGAGAATGACTGTATCCGGTGCTACCGCTTCCCCCAACCGTTGATTGAGGAGTTGACGGCGAGGCTGGCACCACACCTGCAACCGCTGCACAGGTATCCTACGGCACTGACACCCAAGCTGAAGGTAATGGCAGCCCTACATTTTCTTGCCACGGGTACCTTTCAATATACCATAGCTCATGTTGGTGGCATGTCCCAGGGCATGTTCAGCCGTGTGCTGCATGATTTCTTAGAGGCCATGTTGCTTCACCTGGATGAGTTCATCCATTTCCCAACTCCTGAACTGTTGACTGGGGTCAAGCTTGGATTCTATGCCCTGGGAGGGATGCCCCATGTCATTGGGTCCATAGATGGGACACATGTGGCTTTGGTACCACCACAGGCACAGGAGGTAGCGTACAGGAATCGCAAGCACTACCACTCCATCAATGCCCTTGTGGTGTGTCTGTCCAACATGGTGATTTGACATGTCTGTGCTCGTTTTCCAGGATCAGCACACGATGCCTACATCATGAGGCGTAGCAGGGTGCCTGAAATGATGACGCAGCTGCGCAACGAACGAGCATGTGTTGTTGGTGGGTACACTCTGTCTGTCCTGTATTTGGCGTAGACTTCCAGCACGACCGCTTCTCCTGTCCTACTTATGTCCATGTGGTTTCCATGTAGGGGACGCTGGCTATCCCAACATGCCATGGCTGATCACACCTCTCCGCAACCCCATCACGCCGGCCCAGCTCCGCTACAACACCGCCCATGGCCGGACAAGGCGAGTTATAGAGAGGACATTTGGCCTCCTGAAGAGCCAATTCAGATGCCTCCACAAGACCGGCGGCGCCCTCCCATATGCCCCGGCGAAGGTCTGCAAAATCTTCATGGTCTGCTGCATGCTGCACAACATGGCAGTTGAGAAAGCTGTGCCACTCATCCTGGATCAAGATGATCAGGACCATCCACCCGTGGAGGACGAAGGTTTTGGCAATGGGGCTAGTGATGTGGAGGATGTGGTTCCGCAAGAGGACATCCGGAGTCGGCTCATACGCAACTTCTTTGCTTAGTGGTGAGTACCAGTGTCTGTGTGTGCACGCATTGGTCCCCGTGTGGCATGTGTTGCGATGTGTGTGTCCATCTGCATGTATGCCACGTGAGTCAGAGGTGTGTGTGGATGTGTCACTGGAGTGATGGTGCCAGTGATGAGTGTATTTCCCCAGTCATAATTGTGACCTAGCATGTTGTCATCCTTACATGTGTCGAGTACATGCACATGCAAGTGGCTGTGCTTTTTGTGGCTGACTTCTTGTGTGTCTCTCATCCCCAGGTACTTGCGTATGCCGTCTGCTGGTTGCATTGTTATGGCACTGCTATTCCTCATGGACATGTCATCGTGTGCTGACTCAGCGTTACACGCACGGACAAGTTTGGAAGTCTCCTTAGGGTAAGGGATGCATCAGGGGTGTATTGGGTGTGGCAGTTGTTTACGATGTGTGCACACTGCCCCTGTCGATGTTTGGTTCCTCTGCAGACATGTCGCATCACCATGGGACACATGACATGCAGCTGGGTACACCTGAATAGATGGTCAGACTTGTTGACAGTCATCTGTGATGAGATTGTGGATTGTGATGATGGCATCAATGTGTGTAACACTGCCCTCGGACACATACGGTTTGCATTGGCTTGACATGGTGTGGGACTTCCACATCAGAGGATCAATGGTGTATGGCAGCCTCTCCGTGAGCAGCAGGGGGTGTTTAGCTGTTAGCCGACACTTGTGTGCCAGTTCCATGCCTATCACGCATTTGTGCTGCAGAAGGGGGGTTCCAGTGTTGGACCCACATGTTACTCCACATGACCTGTTTATGTGTACTCCGAGTTGCCTCTGCATTCCCGAATACATGAATAATAAAGGTGTCCCTATGCCTCCAAGGTGCCTATTCTCAGTCAATGCTGGTGTGTTGCCACGGTGCATCCGGCATGTCTGGCATGGTTTTCCGTGATAGTGGCTATGTGTCTATGTGTCGAGTAGCAAGATGCAAGCTGTTTGTGTGGGATTAGACTGTGTATTGTGCATGATGTCCATGACTGTGTGGGTATTGTGACATGTGCCATCCCCATGCATCCAACGTTGGCCAGGCCACCATTCTCTGCATCCACCTGACTCAAGCTTGCAGGACATGGTTCTGCCACCTGTCCACACATACCTGGGTGCCCCACAGGAAACTCCACATGATCCCTGACCTCTGCGCATGTCTGTCGCTGTACTCAATATGTCTGTCGGCACGGTTGTGCGGCCACCCCCTCAGCTGGTTGGGCCCATCACGGGTGTGTATGGTGCTCCATGTCTGTCTTGCCTAATACAATGTGACCCATGTGTGTCCTGTGCCAGACTCAGGCCCCAGGGTGTGGATGGTTGAGGTCAAATGAGAACTCAGGCATGGTTAGACTTTGCAAGACACATGTAAGGTAATAATGCAAAATGTAGGCATCATCTCTTTATTGTGTAACTTTTTATTTTGGTTGGGGTACGTGGGGGGGGGGTATGACATGAGGGGCTTTCCGGGTGTGTGGAATCCAAAGTTCACTAGGGGAGCTGGTGTCCTTGCCATTGGAAATCCTCAGAGTCCATGCCACAGTCTTTGTCAACATTGGTCAGACAGTGACCAGCAAGTCCATGTGGCAGAGAATGTCTTTTGCTGCTGTTGGTCCAGTGGGCCAGGTGTCCTGGGAGATGGTGCTGTTGCGCTGACCCTCACGGTCTTTTCCGTGGACGACCCGCCCTCCTGCGGTGACCCTCAGAAGCAGGCCGTGACGATGTTTGGGATGCTCCTTTGGATGTCTCCTCCTCCTCCTCATCCCTCCCTGTGGGTGGTGATGTTCTATGCCTGGTGGCACAGGGAGGGTTGCCCATGTTGTCGGCTATACGACGGAGTGAACGGTTAATTCCCGTGAGCACCGTCACGAGCTCAGCCTGTCTGTCCTCCATCCGCCCTTGGTGTCGCAGTAGACAGGCATGTTGCTCCGTATGTTGCCGGGCCTGCTGGGTCTTGATCTCCTCGAGTATGGACACAACCTGGGCCATGCCCGTGGTGTCCTGCCGGTATGTGTCCAGGATGTTTCTGACATGGGAATATACCGGTTCCACAGCCAACTGGTCAGGCTCGTGCCTCCGCCGTCCTCCACTCCCACCACCCCTGCCCACTTGCACCTGGCCTGCCCTTGTGGGCACATCGGGTCTCCGGGACCCCTGAGGGGTGGCATTGGCGTTGTCGCCTGCCTCCTCCTGGGTGCCCGGTACACCGTGTCCCTCCTGGCCAGCCTGGCTGCATTGTGGTGGTGGGGCAGGGATCCTGGGTGTCTCCTGGGATGTGGCAGGAGTGGGGGTGGTGGTCGGCCCAGTTGTACCTGACGCAGGTGCTGCAGGTGGTTGGACACCAGAGGGGCCAGGTTGGTCGGGGTCGGGTTCGTCCACAGAGTGGTGAGAGTCGTCGCTGCCGGTGGGTCCGTCATCCCGCCGAGCCGGGTCCTGTGAGTCTTCCCCCCCAGTGTTGGGGGGTGATCCACGACGTTGACCTGTGTGTGAGAGAGACAATGTTAATTTTGTTCCATGCAACATCCATGTTTCATTCGTTTCTAAGTTGGCACATTTCCTCTGGGAATTTGGATATGTCTTGCATTCCACTCACAGTGCACTTGTGCATGGGTATGTCCCTTGGCCACAGCTTTTGCGACTTTACCTATGTGTGGCACAGTCTTACTTGCTGCGTCAATTGTGACTGCAATCAGCAGTGGAGTGAGCAGGTGTGGCGAGCCATGCATTGGCGCCTTCCGTGTTGCACTGTACGTGGGCACATGGAGTTGTTCCACACACTTATATAATGCAGGTAGCTGGCGTTGTGCTCGTGCACAGGTTGAGACATGGCCCAGTGTTTTGCCATGGAGAAGAGGGGGGTTCAGGCACTGGCCATCCTTGTCTACATGCACGCAGTCCACCTGCTGACGAGCAGACATTCCCACACCCCCCAAGGCTGAATTGGTCTCCCTGTGTGTCCCTTTCTCACTCCCTCTCTGTCCCCCTCTCCCTCCCTCTGTGAGTCAGCCTCCTCCCTCTGTCCGTCTCCCTGTGTCTCCCTCCCTCTCTCTCCCCCTCTCCCTCTCTCTGTGTGTCACCCTCTGTCACCTCAGCCCAGCTTCCTAGGCACACACTTTTTGCAGATCTTTGAATGGCCCTTGGCTTGTTGATGTGAGTTTGTTTCTGATCTCCAGGCACCCATTGGGTGTAGTGTCTGTGTCTGCGCTGCTGCTGTGGTGGTGTGTGCTGCCACTCTTTCACAGTGTTGGCTGTTCATTAGCTGCTGTCATGTGCAAAAACGTGCCGTCACCCCCATGTGTTAATGCAAGGCGTCCGCCATTTGCTGGCAAGTCTTTCCTGTGTGGGGACACACTGTTTGTCTGGCTGTGACCTAGGCCATATGGGCAGAGGGCATTGTTGTCTGCTTCTGAGTTGCACTATGTGATTTTTGGGGCCCACACTCCCGCCATCCGGCTTACCGTGTCTTGTGTTGGTGTTTTCTGTGGCCTGTGACTTTGCATTGTCCAGCTGGGGGCATGGGGCATGGTGGCGCCAGTGGCATGTGCGTGTTCATGGAGTGTGGTTGAGTCATGCGATAGCTTGGGGTGGTTGCGTGCCTGATTGTGAGTTTGGGTGTGGATGACGTTCCCCCCATGTGAGGTGAGTTGTTTGTGTACTCATCCGGGTCTCGGAGTCCTTCTAATCCGTCCACTGACACCACCGGCAGTATGGCCATCACCCTCCCCTCCCAGGGATGGTAGTGTACGGGTCTGCGGGGCGGCCCTCCTCCAGTGACGTTGGCCTGGTTGTGGTCGTCGGTCATTTTGGCTCGGACCCTCCTCCGCAGATCGTACGACCTGGCTTGGCATTCATGCCTGGTCCTTCTGGTGGCCGCAACAGCATTCACAGCATCGACAATCCTCTGCCACATGGCTGTTTTTTCGGACATGCAGGTCTGTCTGACCAATGTTCCAAAGAGGTGCGGCTCGACTCTGAGGATTTCGTCCACAAGGACCTCCAACTCTCAGCTAGTGATCTTTGGATTCTTGTTAGTGGGCATGGTGAGGGGTGTGGGTGTGGATGGTTGGGGGGGTGTGGATGGTTGTGGGTGTGTGGGTGTGGTTGTGCAGGTGTGTGTGTGAATGTGATGAGGGGGTGTTTGTGAAGGTGTGTGTGTGAAGGTGTGCAAGTGTAAGATGTAGTAAAGGTTCAAGTATGGTGCTGTAGGTTGTCTGTGGGGTCTGGCAGCAGTGAGTCTGTTGCAAAGGCTCATGGTTTGTGTCTGTGGGCCCTTTTTATTGGTCCATTGGTGGGTGTGGCTGTGTTTGAAGTTTGGGTGGGTGTGTTATAAGGAGTGGTTGTGTTTTGGGCCTCTGTTTGGGATTTTGGCAGTTGCAGGTCAGTGAATGTGTTGTTTTTGTGCTTGTTGGACATGTTTTGTGGCTTTGTGCCATTCGAATGGTGTATTCTTGTGTTGTTTTGCTTTGTCCTGGTTGGGTACGTGCGTTTTTAGCATGTGTATGGTGTGTACTTCGGGAATTTTGTTGTACAGTGCTGTCCTTGTGTCTGGCTTGGTACGACTCGTACATGCGCGATGTTGTGTGAAGGTGCTGGTGTTGGGGCCTGGGGTGCGCTCCGTACTTAGAATGTTGGGGTGGGGGTACGCTCCATCCGGCTTACCGTGTCTTGTGTTGGTGTTTTCTGTGGCCTGTGACTTTGCATTGTCCAGCTGGGGGCATGGGGCATGGTGGCGCCAGTGGCATGTGCGTGTTCATGGAGTGTGGTTGAGTCATGCGATAGCTTGGGGTGGTTGCGTGCCTGATTGTGAGTTTGGTTGTGGATGACGTTCCCCCCATGGGAGGTGAGTTGTTTGTGTACTCATCCGGGTCTCGGAGTCCTTCTAATCCATCCACTGACACCACCGGCAGTATGGCCATCACCCTCTCCTCCCAGGGATGGTAGTGTACGGGTCTGCGGGGCGGCCCTCCTCCAGTGACGTTGGCCTGGTTGTGGTCGTCGGTCATTTTGGCTCGGACCCTCCTCCGCAGATCGTACCACCTGGCTTGGCATTCATGCCTGGTCCTTCTGGTGGCCGCAACAGCATTCACAGCATCGACAATCCTCTGCCACATGGCTGTTTTTTCGGACATGCAGGTCTGTCTGACCAATGTTCCAAAGAGGTGTGGCTCGACTCTGAGGATTTCGTCGACAAGGACCTCCAACTCTCAGCTAGTGATCTTTGGATTCTTGTTAGTGGGCATGGTGAGGGGTGTGGGTGTGGATGGTTGGGGGGGGGTGTGGATGGTTGTGGGTGTGTGGGTGTGGTTGTGCAGGTGTGTGTGTGAATGTGATGATGGGGTGTTTGTGAAGGTGTGTGTGTGAAGGTGTGCAAGTGTAAGGTGTAGTAAAGGTTCAAGTATGGTGCTGTAGGTTGTCTGTGGGGTCTGGCAGCAGTGAGTCTGTTGCAAAGGCTCATGGTTTGTGTCTGTGGGCCCTTTTTATTGGTCCATTGGTGGGTGTGGCTGTGTTTGAAGTTTGGGTGGGTGTGTTATAAGGAGTGGTTGTGTTTTGGGCCTCTGTTTGGGATTTTGGCAGTTGCAGGTCAGTGAATGTGTTGTTTTTGTGCTTGTTGGACATGTTTTATGGCTTTGTGCCATTCGAATGGTGTATTCTTGTGTTGTTTTGCTTTGTCCTGGTTGGGTACGTGCGTTTTTAGCATGTGTACGGTGTGTACTTCGGGAATTTTGTTGTACAGTGCTGTCCTTGTGTCTGGCTTGGTACGACTCGTATAAGCGCGATGTTGTGTGAAGGTGCTGGTGTTGGGGCCTGGGGTGCGCTCCGTACTTAGAATGTTGGGGTGGGGGTACGCTCCATACATACGCGGGTGAGGGAACGGGTCGTACATACACGGTTGGGGTGGGGGTACGGTCTGTACATACACGGTTGGGGTGGGGGTACGCTCCATACGTACGCGGGTGAGGGTACGGGTTGTACATACACGGTTGGGGTGGGGGTACGCTCCATGCATACGCGGGTGAGGGTACGGGTCGTACATACACGGTTGGGGTGGGGGTACGCTCCATACATACGCGGGTGAGGGTACGGGTCATACATACACTGTTGGGGTGGGGGTACGCTCCATACGTACTCGGGTGAGGGTATGGGTCGTACATACACGGTTGGGGTGGGGGTACGGTCCGTACATACACGGTTGGGGTGGGGGTACGGTCCGTACATACACGGTTGGGGTGGGGGTACGCTCCATGCATACGCGGGTGAGGGTACGAATCATACATACACGGTTGGGGTGGGGGTACGGTCCGTACATACACGGTTGGGGTGGGGGTACGCTCCATGCATACGCGGGTGAGGGTACGGGTCATACATACACGCTTGGGGTGGGGGTACAGTCCGTACATACACGGTTGGGGTGGGGGTACGCTCCATGCATACGCGGGTGAGGGTACGGGTCGTACATACACGGTTGGGGTGGGGGTACGGTCCGTACATACATGGTTGGGGTGGGGGTACGCTCCATACGTACGCGGGTGAGGGTACGGGTCGTACATTCACTGTTGGGGTGGGGGTACGCTCCATACATACGCGGGTGAGGGTACGGGTCGTACATACACGGTTGGGGTGGGGGTACGGGTCGTACATACACTGTTGGGGTGGGGGTATGCTCCATACATTCACGGGTGGGGGTACGTCTCGTACATACACGGGTGTACATACACGGGTGGGGATGCGACTCATAGATAGGATGGCTGGGGGGAGTGTTGGGCGCGTATGCGGGCACATGTCTCCATGGTTGCTATGGGAGTTCGGTGCGGACGGTGTTTTTTCCATACGGTTGTAACATCGGACGCACGGGATGGATCGTACTTGCGCGGTCGGTCTTCACTTTTCACATTTGTACGGTAAATCATCCGGGGACGTGTCGGACACATTTTCCGACCCGAGGACGTGTGGGGAATTATTCCCAATGCGATTCGTATGGACTTTTTCACATGCGAATCGTAGTTGGCAGTTTGTACGGCACTTGTACGATTCTTACGGTAAAAAGACCGGATACGAGTCGTACGGGGAATTTTTTTACGGGATCGTAATCGGCACATATGTCTCCCATTGCTCCCATCCTTCAATTTGACAAACACTGTAACCTGATGGTGCAGCTACAGATCTTGATTCTGTGTTCACTTGTTGCACAATGTACCTGCAACAGGTGTAGTGTTATGCAGTCAAAAGCAGCATCCCTTAGGGAAATATGCCTGCTCGGTAGTGTAGCATGTGCACATGGCAGCATATGTCCACAGTGGATGGCTACACATTTGTTACTACACATAGTGTAGAGCATTGTGACCTAGGGAGTATGGTAACCTTGTGAAGTTCCTGTAGCACTATCAGCTTGTACATATGTGCGGCAGCTCTATTTGACATCTGCATCTGTGTTTCACAGTTTACATACAGGCAAAAAAATCCAACAAGGGATGTTGGTGATATATATGACCTGACAGGGGTGCCATGTACACACTGACAGGACATGGGGATCACTTCGGATCTGAGCATTACAGCTACACATGTCTGTGACAGTGATTGCTACAAAGAGCATTTCTTCTACACATGCTGGGACCTGTTCTATATCTGATGGTTGGATGATTGGTTCATCCGAAACCTACAACAGCCTGGAATTGAGAATTGTCTTGTTGTACATTGTGATGTGTCCAACTCCCCTTTCCACCACTGCACCATGTATTACTTCCCATGAGCACAGTTTATTCAGCAAAGATAGGACGCCAATCTGCCTTGTGACATACAAGTACTCACATGCATCGAATAGATGAATACAGGATGAACCCTGGATATGTAGCTGTGGAGACAATTCAGACTATGTAGTTCATTGTAGTTGGCAAATGAGTGCCTTTTGTACAGTCTGAACACTTCGGTGCTCAGCGGTATGCCCGTAGAACACCCAGTGCATTCTATTTGTATGGGTAAATGGTACGCTCTGGGAGCACAAGGGGCTAGTAAATCAGTCTCCTTGTGTACGTTCCCCTGGTAGACTCAGTCTGAGTATATATTTGAGTTATTATTTGACTTAGGAGACCATACACTGATGTTGTGGAGCTCTGCCATTGCTATGTGCAATTCCGTTAATTACCAAAAAGTTTTACACATGGTTTTGTAAGTTTACATAGACTACACTTGTGAGTGGTCCCACCAAGCTTCAAGTTGCAAAAAGTTATTACAAACTGTTACCTACCTGTTGGTGTGAACTTGTGATGTGATGGACTTGTTGCCAGTTGGTGTTTGTCCAGTCTCTTCCATGTTGTCATATGATGTGTTTTCTTACAGACAACATGACATGACAACTGATGAGGCCAAAGCTTTTAAGACTAGAAAGGACAGGTATCCCCATATTTGAAGGGTGGCCAAAGGGTACCATGCAATGCAAAGACGATATAAGAAGGATAAGACAGCTGGCAGATGGCACAGTTTCCCGCAAGGTGCCCCAAGAGCTGCCACAGTTCTAACAAGGAAGTATGCCACTGCTGGGCAGGAAGTGTTAGCAGACCCTGTGCCAAGCACCTTTGCAACCCAACACCCTGCACCACCTGCCACATCTACACCACCTTCCCCACTAGCACAGCCATCAGGCTTCAGCAGGGAGGACAGGAGAGAACTATCCATAATGCAATTGTGGATTGGTATACTTGAGCATAAAATGGACTGGGTCTGACTCTTCGCCAAACAGGATGACATTAAGAGAGCAATGGGCATCCCGTTGTGATGTAGCATATGAATGCAAGGCTTTACCCATCCCCTAAATCCTGTTTTTAATAATGAATAGTTGTACAGTGGGTTTTAATGTTGTGATATTATAGTTAGGGTAGGCTTAGATTAGTGTTAGGTGCAGATTGTTTTTTTAGGTAGGGGTAGATAGTTTATCGTGTAATGGGTTATGTTTCCTTTTCGTTTTTGTGGAGCGGTTGATGTTTTAATAGTTGTTGAGTATAAATAAATAAAAAATTGATTAAAAAACAAAAAAATGATATATTTGTTAACTTTACATGTGTAGTATATGTTTAGATATAGTATATGTTGTCTGTGTTTTGATGTGACTTGAGAGGGGTGGGGTTGATGTGTAATATTTGTTTTTAAGCATACAATGTAAATGTAAATGTAAATGTAAATGTATGTGTCTTGTAAAGCGCACTGCTGCCCTGAGGCGTCCTGGCGCTGTAGACCGCTGGGGAACCCGTCCTGGCTATCCCTGTGAGATGGTACCTCCAGGGTATCTCCAAGGTAAAACCAGGCATCCCCGGCGAATGTGGGGGGCCGTTGTGGAGATGAGGCAAATGTATAATTCAATTTGAGTTTTCTCATTGCATGGGGATAGGGTGCTAAATACTTTGTCCTATAGTAGGTTATTGTGTGTTAAAAAAGCAATAGGTCTGGGAGGAATGGGAGGGCTAGTGTGCCCTATGATGTCTGTACCTATTATTGGTATGTGGAGTGGTCCCCTGTTTGCTGCCTTGTGACCTATGGCACCCACTACATTTGATTGTTACCCCAATGAAGTATATTTCACTAGTTACCATGGTTGGGCATGACACTTGTAGATAGAATGTATTACCCTTCATTTCAAGGGAATGTTACCAGTTAAACAATATCATGGCCACCTTGATTGAGCACTCAATATATATCTGACATTAGGTGCTTCACACGTTTTGACATTTCACTGTCTATCAAGGTCCCAGAATCTGCAGACACCAATGTTTCAACTTTAAATAGTATTTAATGTAGTGGCTACACATATTAGCCATTGTTTCATGATGACAGAGAACACACATCTGGCAATTTAAGGTGCATCTATTTACATGTGCAAAACACACTTGGTCACACAGGGACAGTTCATTGGACAACAACCCCAAAGGATGTATAAAGCCAGTGGATGTCCAGACAGAGTCCTTGTGGGAAACATGTCAAGTGACATGTCATGTAGAAGAATTGGGAAATATCAGTCAGAAGGATGACTGCAGTGTCATTTGGTAACAAAGGCCATATTGGCAGTCCACAAATGTTCAGTGTTGAACATGGCAAAGTCATGACGAAGACAGTGATGGCAGATGTTCCAAGCCATGTTGGTAAGCGCAGGGCTAAGCAGAAACTGCTCATTTGACACAGATGAGTGCTGCCACAGACTGTTCCTTTGAAGATTAGTACCATCCACATCTTCCTCCTCTTATGTGTGTGATGTTTCCTGTAAGGTATTGTTTATATTGGTTGTAGGTAAGGGAGGCACAGACACATCAGGAGCGGAAGATATGCCTGCAGCAGCATTCATCTGTGCCAAAATGTGAGGCATCACTGCCCTAAGGATGATGTGCTGGTTCTCCAACACAGCAGCAATGTTGCTGTTGAAGACAGCCATGGCAGTTATGTGAGTGCCCTGCTTCCGCTCTATGGTCTCCAAGATATTTCGGATTGCCCCAAACTCTTTGGCCACATTGCCGGTGCCAGTTTGCCAGGGCAGTTGTTGATGCTTCTGAATCATGAGACCCATGATGTCAGCCAAGGACTACTGGAGGCCAGGGAGCAGAGGTGCCTCGATGGCTGCATTGATGGCATTATAGTTGTCCCTATTTGGACTGAGGCACCCATGGACACCCTCTAGTGTGGTTGCCAGGGTCTCCATCCCCACCCACACCTGATCAGCCAATTCCAGCTGGACTGCTAATACAGTCCATTGGAATGTTATGGTTGGATCATCAGAGCCTAGGGGTGTGGTGGTAGGTGGTGCCTGTTGGATATTTGGCGGGGTATATGGAGGTGCCAATACGCTGCTGACCCTCCCTGGATCCGGAGATGGTGTTCCTATGGAGTCCAGGAGCTCTTGGAGGGTGTTGTGGTCAATGGATGGTAGGTTGTCTTCATTATTGCCACTATCATACATATCTGGAACAGTGTGCTGACCAGGGCTTATCCTCTGCAATGTAAAGGGTGCATACTATTGCGGCTGTCTGCTCCATGTTTGCAATTTCATAACTGGTGACCTACAGAGTGCATGACATGACACTTTCCATTCTCCTGTTTTCCATGGTACAACTGTTACATTAGGCTGTGGATGTCACATGGCACTGTCTATCATAAGCAGATTTTACAGTACCTACACCACTTACATCTTGTGTGGCTACCCCAATGTACGACATTGTAAGCTGATACAGGGTGGCATGGCTCATGCAGCAGCCAAGATGGAAATAATTTGGGAATGGTGAGATTCACCTACCAAGGCGACTGTTCCCATTATTTTGTCCAAACCATGCACAGCAGACACTTCAGCTATGCTAACCAGCATACTTGAAAATACACAGGACAGCCCCATAGTGAGAATGAGTGTGCCCCCCCCCCCCTTGTGATTTCCCCTGCCCTGGCAATGATGAAGTCAGTCATACACAGACAACCTTGTGCCATGGTGCAAGGATGGCTGCGTTGGTGCACAGCTGTCCTTTTTGCATCAGCGCAGGGGAGTGCAGTTGGATGACACACACTCCTGTGTATATGGTCCTTCCATGCATTTGTGAATGGATGCATGTTGGCATGAACAATATATGTACATTTATGCACTGCCCCTCTTAACATTTACTCTGTCCCATGTTCCACGGGTGTATGTAGGTTGCATTAACCTCCACATCCTCTCTTTTATGTGTTGAGCAGAGAGGTTCATGTGGACCCTGCCATGGCAGCTGACCAATGTGTGGTGAGCATGCATGGCCTGACAGCTGTGTACGATCTAGTTTTCTGTTGGTGAGATTTGTACTGACAATGTCCATATCTCCATGTGTACTTACCAGCTATGTCCCAGAGATACCCCATCCCTCAGATGTGTAGTTGATCCTGTGAGATACCATTGGAACACTGTATATGACTAGTAGTTCTCGATGTGCATTGGGCCAGGTGTGATGGAGGGGCAACATTCATAGACATGTGTTATTGTGCTGCACAGCACAGCTAAGCACATTTTCTGACCCTTACTGTGTGAAGAAGGGAGTGCAGGTTTGTACTGTGTGTAAGTCTGTTAAACACATCTAAGTCCTTTCTTTTCTGTAGTTGCACATTAAGCTGTATGGGACTTAAATAGGTGCCTATTAGACTATGGTGCTAGGATTCCTGTCTTGGTGTCGATCTGCTATATGTACCCCAGTGCATGCAGTTACTAAAGGAAAGCGCAGTATCATGTCTACAATGGACAAGGCTGCTCTTACAATGTGTGTTACTATAGGACAGCTGTGAGACTAGCAACATTGCCCTATGCAAACATATCTGCAAAACACACATGGGTATTTCTACACATGAAGTAGCCAGGTGACTAGCGTTTGACCTGCACACAGTGTAGGAGAGTGCTGAAACATAGGGGCCTGGACTGGACAAAATTGAAAATTTCCCTCCATTGTCCCCTGCTGGTTCTTAACCTGTTGGTCCTGTAGCTGGTTATATTCATAACTATCCTGTCCAGGAACTCCAACCACCGGCTCCTCTGTGATGTTAGCTGACATCTGTTCCTCCAAGAGATCGTGCTCCTCCTGGGTCGCTGGACTACCATCACCAGTCTGCAATGCTGCCTCACGATTGAGAGCCAGTTTCTGCTTAGTTTTGTGCTTGGCATCATGGCAGCACTTCTTGCAGTCTGTCACTGCCCTCTTGACCTAATCAATGGAGTTCACCTTATCCACTATGGACTGCCAGATAGCCTTTTTGAACCCAATGACACTTTGGAGCTGACGAAGAGCTGGTGTTGATGCACGGTCAACTTTCCAGTCAGGATCCCATTCGTCTTCTGACTGAACCTGCATTTAATTCTTCCCCTTGGAATCTAGATGGTCATCCTGGCTGTTGGGGAGGGTTGGGGGGACTGTTGTCCTGTGCAGTACTTGGTCCTGGCTACTTCATCCTGCATGCAGGGCTATTTTTTGTGTGTCCTCCTTTGCTGCATTTTGTATTGCTTTCTTTCTCGCTAGACGCAAATGTTTGCCATTCGGTTGGCTAGCGCGAGTTTTATTGCCGCTAAATGGCTGAACGCCACTTTTTTCACATTAGCGGCTATTTTTTTGCGGCTTGACAATCGCGTTAGCAGCCCTTTTTAAGGCCGCTTGCTGTTCCTAATGACACGTATCATTGTATTGTAAATACTTTGCAAATATGTTGTTAGGATTTGGCGTTAGGCAGCGGTAAAGAAATTGCAGCTAATCCTCGTCAATACTGCATAGCACCAGTTCTTTTACATATGCCACTAAGTGTAAGACATTCAAAAATGAAAGGGGATCTACCATGCCTCTTCGTTGACCCCCTAACCAGAGCTGATCTTTCGCTGTGGTACTCATGCCTTCCTGTGGACATCACCAGAAATGTGCACATTTTTACAGGTCATCACATGGCCCATGGGATGAGCTCTCAGCTGGTTCTCAGCCCACAGTGCTGCATTTGATGCAGCAGCAAATCGCATCTTTTATTCCTCTTTTTTTATTGACAAACTGAAGTGCCTGCTGGTGCATTTAATCTTCTCTTATCACTGTGCCTGCTCTTCGTGTGGGGATTCTGGGTCTTTTGGTGTGTGGGCCATGCAAGAGCCAAAGACTACATGGGTGAGTCAGCTGACTCTGCACCCAACCAAAGCACTACTTTGAAGCTGGCAGAGAAGCTGGCTTTGGATTTTGCCAGCCTTCCACTCATGCTATCTAAGGGTGTGCCCAGGTGAGAGGCCGGCAGTGACTTCTCCCGAGAAGGGAGAGGGCATCCGGTACTCTTCCCTGTCCTTTGGTCCTCTCTAGGGCCCTGCCTGCTCAGACGACAAATGTGTTTGGATCGGTGGCTTCTTGCACAGGGCACTGGCCCTCCCTGTGAGTCCTAACAATATGGAGCATAACTGCACTTGTTAATACCTTTGAGAACCTGGCCCTCCCAGGGGAAAAATGTGTTCAGGGGTGAGAGCAGTGTCCTCCTACATCATTTCTGCTTCCCAGACCCTACCTGTCCATGGGTAAGTTTCAAAATGGAGAATGGGGTGCACTGAGCTTCCTCTCTTGATGTTTCCTGGGGGGACCTACAGTGCCATGAGCTGCTGCACACATTTTAAGGAAATTCCAAAATGCAGTTAGTTAGTCGTTGTCAGTCATGCAGCCACCAAATGTGCTCCAGACAAGTGAGCTAAACAATTAAGGATATCTTTGGCCCCAGTGGGCCAATTTACATGAGGAAAATGGTGTTATGCCCCAGGTGATGTGCTCCAGCAAGAATGAATGTTGGATTTAGGGTTCCCAGTTCCTAAATATTGAAGTTTCCATCTGCTACACACAACCTATGTGCAAGTACCAGATTGAATTAGATAGCAGTTCCTCTTGCTCAACCCGCACACAGGTGCACACAAGGGAAATCACGTTATTCCATGTACCCGACACAGAGCCCCTTATTCCAGTTGTGTGGCAACGTACTTATTCTAAAAGACAGGCACTGCTGGTTACCTCTCAAAATAATTTTACCAGTGTTTATAGTGGGAGAGACTCGCCAAATCAGACTCACTCACAGCAGAGGCCCAAAAAAACAGGTAGTCTAAAAGAAAAAATACTGGAGGTGTGAAATGCAGTCAGAAACCTATTCTTAGACTATTTAAACTACTGGAAAAGTGAGCTAGGGGACTGGACACTTAGCAATACTCTTAGACTGTGAGAAATAGTGCCATTGACAGTTTCTCAGCCATCTGCCACCTCACAGACCTCTGTTTACTCTGCATTTGCAGTGCTAATGTAGAAATCATTTTGCTGGCTTTTATTTTTGGGCATCAATAATACAGATTAATATGCCTCTTTACACATGATTACATATATATAGACTGAATTACCATAATTGCAATTGAAACAATTTTCCTATGATGTACAGAAATGTGTTTGATAATGTTTTTTTTTGTCTTGCCACATTTCCATGTAAAACCCCATTTTTGACAAGATCAATGCCATCTCTGTCATTCACTCCTTTCTATGGTGCAGATGAAAGGTTGCAACAAGTGTCTGTTTCATTTGTTTCTTCACTGGATTTAGTTACTGAGATAAAGCTTTATTGCAAAATGTTTTATTTTTGTTCAACATTAGCCTAGAAGGTATTGAATAATTTCAGAAGAATTGGGATGGTGCTTAGGTAATGAAATATAATATTCTTGTTTTCTACTTCGCTAAAGAAATTATACTTTTGCTCACACCAGGATGAGTTTGCAGTATTACTCATTTCCTATGCAAGAATTGTGTATAAGACCCCTTTATTCTGGGGGTGATCCAGATTTTAGAAGAATTTCCTATTATACTAGTTACTAAGGATGCTGGCTATTAACTGATTTTGCTGCCCATTGAAACTTAGAACATTTTCTGATTTTACATACTCTGTATAATTTTGCGACTGAGAGCCTTCATGGCATTTGACTCTATACCGGTTATTCTTCGATTTTTGTAATAAAACCCTTTAACTTTTCATTGATCTAGAACTCTGTTATTGAGTGGACCCTATTACTTAATGGGCTGTTTTACCATGCTAATTTGATGTTCTCAGAGGAGCCTTAATGTGGCCACATATGTCCTCATTAATTTGAGGTGTACCTCCATCTCTGATCCAGTAAACTGTGGGACAACTGAATGAGGTAAATCTTGGGGTGTGCGCATTTTTTTCTAATATGATTTTGCACCCACACTAGTTAAGCCAGTTCAACAGTGGTGAACACCAGAAACTAACAGGAAAATGAATGAGGGTGCAATTCATTTAGAGTACCCCACCTTTAAGGCATTCAACTGAGCCGAAGCTAGCACGCCTTAGACACCCACAAATGGTGAATCAATTATGATAGCTTGGATGTCAGCACCCTAGTGCTTCTTTCCAGACAGTATATTAATATAGTTTTAACCCCTTCAGTGCCACGCCCTTTCCCCCTCCTGTGCCGGGCGTTGCACTAGTGGGTGGGGTTCATGACGAGATAGTCTCGTCATGGGCACAGCGCAACCGTGCTCCATGACGAGACTATCTCGTCATGGGCACTGAAGAGGTTAAGAACCAAGCTTCTGAAGTATCCACCTCTCCTACTGCCTCTCGGTATTGTAGCCAGGGCCCATTGAATATCCATTGTTCAGCCTATGCTGTTCACATACTGCTTCTGGTTTCATTGGTGTCCTCTGCTTCAACCCAACAGTACTGCTCTGAAGCTGGTCCTTGATTTACAGAATTCAGCAACCACAGGCATTCCGTGGTCACTGCACCATCCCAAACTTAGGGCCTGATATAGAGTTTGGTAGACCAGTTACCCTGTCTGAAGAGTAATGGAGTTACCCTTTGTCAAACTCTAAATCAGGTCCTCAGTCTTTTTGGAGTCCTATAGGGCCCGCCCTACTACTCACGTGTTGAATCTAAATCTATTTTAGAACAAACCCTAGGCATTGGTGCTGGGTTGTTCTTCTTTGGTGCTCTGCAGCTGAACGGACATGACTTTTATAGGATTGTACTGCCAAATGTTGACATCAAGACTATTGTGGCATACTAATATCGAGGACAGAATGCCAAGGGACAAAATATTGAAAGGTAAGTGCATATAGGGATATATAGATGCAGTCCATAACCATAAAAAAGCACATTAAACATACAAATAAAATGATAAGTAATCGTTGCCTGTAGTTAAAAACAATTCACAGTAGTATTACAAAGGGTCAAGGAACAAAGTGCCCATGTGCAAAGGTACATTCACGTAAAAACAATGAGTCAATATAATGCATACAACATGCAACATGCAATACATAAAAAACACTTTGAGCCTATCAAAAGTCACCATAAATCAATAAACACCATATAAATTAATAATAAACACATCAGGCCCAGCAAATAAAGTGCACTGTGCAAAATATACATGTTTCATCACCAAGCAGGATAATAAGTTAGGGGCATATTATCAAGACAGGCGATAAAATTATCGCTTTAGCGGCAGAAAACTGCTGCTAAAGCGGCGATAATGGGCTTGATAATATGCTCTATGGAATTCCAGTTGAAGCTTATGTTAGATGTCCTTCACATCTAACATGGGCTTCAATTGGAATTCCAGAGAGCATATTATCAAGCCCATTATCACCGCTTTAGCTGTAGTTTTCTGCCGCCAAAGCGCCGATAATTTTATCGCCTGTCTTGATAATATGCCCCCATATCCTTTCCCTACCTGATTGTGCAAAACAACTGCACAGGAAATACATTTGTAAACCATTTGACATATATATTCTGTTTTCAAAAGCTGTGGGTAATACAGGGCCGGCCTACATTTCCTAATATTCAAGGCCCTTAACAGTGGGGCAATAAAATCTCTCTGCGACTTGGAATATAACTGCCAAAATAATAAAAAGTGGACCATGTTCGGTTGTGACCGAGATTCACAGGGACATAGATAAAGCTCAGAGTCACAGTATGCCTTTCGAGGATACGAAACCAACAGGTGTGCTATACTAAACCTGAACCTTTCAAGAGAACACCTTTCAGAATGACTGAAAGGGAACAGTAAATATGGTTCTATGCATTCGGTGCAAACCAGTGGAAGGTATTCCTCAACTCTCTTCTTGCCCCGCTCCATGCGCTTATAATTCAGTTTTTAACACAGATAGCAGATCCTTTTTTAGCTGAAGTTTTGGGATTTTTTTAGAGGATTGTGGATTTCTGAAGCTGTCCACTCTTGCTACTTGTTCTAACTTTTGATGTAACTAAGCCGCAGGATTTTCTGCGTATGATCTAGGCTCATAGGGGCAGATTTATAATAACTGGCGCATCCCTGCATATCAGCAGGGATGCGCCAGTTATTGTGCGCCACAGCTCCGCCACCATGGATGCGCCGCTTTTACAATGCGGCGCACCATGGGGCAAAAACGGCACAGATGCGTAACGCATCTGTGCCGTAAAAGTGGCGCATTGCTGGAGTTGCGTCGCAAGCGCAACGCAGCTCCAGCAATGCTTTGGGGGGACCTATCTTCACAATGCTGCGTCAATCCTTACGCCTGCTTCAAGCAGGCGCAGGGTTTTGATGCAGCATGGGCTCAAAAGTGACTGAGTGAAATCTTGTAGATTTCACTCAGCCACTTTTAGGAGGCGTTCCTGCTACGGAACGCCCCCCCCCCTGCACAGGTACGCCTACTTCAGGCGCAGGGCTTTACAACGTGACGCCTCTCCCAGATGCGTCACGTTGTAAATACCCCGCAGCATGGCGCAGGATTTGCGCCGCCGCTGCGTCACAAAAGTGACGCAACCGCGGCGTAAATGAGGCGCAAGGGGCTCATAAATCTGCCCCCATAGAATCTAATATTATTGCACTATAAAGTGCGGGCTCTTCTTTCACCCACAAAGAATGCCACAGCATAGTTGGAACAATTTTTAAATGATGAGTCAAAGGAATTAAGCCTAAGTCAGTTTGCCATACCATAGCTGGCTAAGTCTTAGGAACCGCCAAAAGACATCAAAGAAAGGAGTTTACTGCTGCCTCTTAGCACGATGGATTGCAGAAGCCCCACACTTCTGCCCCATATTAAAAAACAGAGCATAAGCGGGCCTCATAGATGTTACTTAGTGAGTCTATAGGTCTGGAGCCCAGTTTCTTTGCAAACCTAAATAGTGCCTTTACATTTCGTTCATAATATCTTTTCCTTGCATCCACAAGATGGCACCAAGTTCCTTTCTGATCGAAGGGAATACCTAAGTATGAAAAGCTTGGGACATAAGACGGTTTATCACCATTAATAAAACAGGATTTCAGAGAACGAGGAGGATTCCTGGCCACCATAACGTAGGACTTAGCCGTGTTGGTCTTTAAGCCAAGCTCACACATGAAGTCATTGAATCTACTTAAAAGCATTTGCAAGCCCACACCAGATCTGGATATCAACACACAGTTGTCGGCGTAGAGCAAGGCTGGCAAATTTCTAGAGCCTCCCTTGGAATATCAACCTGCCCCTGTCCAAGATAGTTCTCTAAATCATTAATGTAAAGTCAAAAAGAGAAAGGGGCTAACACACACCCTTGAAGAACACCACAATTCATTTAATAGGGGAGGGAGAGTTCACCATCGGCTCCATATCTGACTCTGCCACTTTGTTGCATCGACACTAACAAATGGACCAGGGGGGCATCCATCCCCATATCTAACATTTTCATTCACAATATCCTTCTATCCACCCAATCAAAGGTGGATGTTAGGTCCATGAAACCTAGATAGAGGGCTCCATTCTTAGCTAGCATACACTTGCTTGTGAGCAAGTAAAGATTGAGGCACTGCTTAACAGTGCCCAATCCTCTTCTGAAACCATATTGGATATCAGAAAACTTCCCTCTCTCGGCTACCCAGGTTTCTAAGCGGTCCAAGAAGACCCTTCCCATTCACTTACAGGTACAGTCAATCAGCGAAATTGGGCAATAACATTTTGGATCTGGCCTATCCCCTTTCTTAAAAATGGGTGCTGTTATCACATTAGTCCGGGAATTGAGTGGGCCCAAATGTGCTACACACCTCAGAATATTGGTTAACACTGGAGATCAAAGACCGGGGTTGGGCAGTAAAAGATCAGCCCGAACACCATCTGGTCCCGATGCTTTATTTACAGCGGTTTGATTTAGTGCTTTTGTGACTTCCTCATAGCGGAGTGGTGACAAGTGCCCCACATTTACATCTAGGGAATCACCCATAAGCTTGTGTAGAACCCCCCCTCACTTCTGTATACTGTGGAGAAATGCTCAACCCATTTCTCAAGGGAAGTAACAATATCAATGGTGCTATTATGGCTCTCCTGAAAAAAGGGGGCATTAAATGTCTTCTAAAATAGATTAACATCCTTATTGGCACTGGCTTCGTGTAGTTTCTCCCAATCCTCCTAATAGTCATCTTGCAACTCACAAGAGCTTGTTTGTATAAGTAATGACAGGACCTTACCCTTAATTGTTGTCCCTAGGCATGTGCTTCAGGGCCATTTTAAGGTTACTGTGTGCCCGTGTACAGTTGCTGTCAAACCATTTGAAGGATTTTCGTGATGTAGATCTTCTGCCCTCTGTAATGCTCCATGTATTGCCTGAGTAATATCAGCAAAGGCTGCAAGCGTACAATTGGGATTAATGGTGCTCTTTAAACACTTCTCTATTTGTGCCCTGTTATTCAACATTAACTGTTCCAAAATAATGTCTGGTTCTACAGTAGACCATTTTCGTAGTATACCCTTATTTTTGTGGTGTGATATAGGATGACATTTTATTTCCCCACAAGTTTTCTTATTGTGAGTATTAATAAAGAGTGATAACGGAAAATGGTCATAAACCCCGTCCCTGCTCATGACGGAACCACTCCGTCATGAGCCACGGGTGCCGTGTGCTCATGACGGAGTGGTTCCGTCATGCTGCGGCCATTGGCGGCCGCTCAGCCCACACGGCGCTAATTCCCCGCCTGTGCGGGCGATTAGCGCCGTGGTCGGAGTCATGACGGAACCACTCCGTCATGAGCACAGCTCAACCGTAACTCATGACGGAGTGGTTCCGTCATGAGCACGGCGCCACCGCAGTGCCCCCAAACCCCCCCCCAGCGCCGCAGCGGAATTTCCTCTGCGGCGAAGGGGTTAAAGAATTCTTCACGGATAGAAAAGCTCACCAATTGTGGTTTATAGTAATCAGAAAGAGCAATGCAAATCAATAAGACTGCCCCCTGCCTTCAATTTATGCTTTTCTTACTAGTTTTGAGTGATTCTGCTTTTTCACTTCCCTTACTATGCCTCTCTCCTTCTGTTAATGTTCATTTTTACATTTTCTCCATTCGCCCCCTGATTTATCCTCTGCTGGAGATTCCGCTTCTTGGTAATGGCTCGACTCCCTGCCTTACACGCCTTGCCTCTATTCTTTCTTATCCTGCAACTTCTACTCCAGTTTGAGCTCTTACACCAACCCTTTCTGCTCCTGATAAACGAATCTTCGAATTTCAACTTCTCTGGCCTTGTGCTGCATATCCCCAGTTTCACCAGCAGTGCTGCCACGTAGGCAGTGTCATCAATTGTGTTTATCTTTCTTTACTGTCTCCTTCACTGTTGTGCATCACTCTGTGTATTGTCTACTTTTCTCTCTTTGCCCCACTTTGCACCGCTATATTCGTGTATCTTTGTAATTCATCTTTAGAGTATCCATTAAGTCAAGAAAGATGTTCAGCCGCCAGCATGTAGTTGCTCCTTGGCCTCCCTCTTGAAGCCGTAATTTGACCTTGCAAGTGTATATGTTAACTAGCACACAGTTCAACATTTATTATTATTATGGTATATTTCTATTATTAGCCCGTAGCTCCGCTATACCTTTTAAAAAAGAAGTTAATTACGTAATAAACCTTGGCTGAAGATTTTGATCTATGGTACCCATGTCTCATGTCTATCCTTCAGTCTAACAGTCTAACAGAACCGTGCCACCCTATGGGGCAGATTTACAATAACTGGCGCATCCCTGCATATCAGCAGGGATGCGCCAGTTATTGTGCGTCACGGCTCCGCCACCATGGATGCGCCGCATTTACAATGCAGCACACCATGGGGCAAAAACGGACAGATGCGTGACGCATCTGTGCCGTAAAGGCAGCGCATTGCTGGAGTTGCGTCGCAAGCGCGACACAGGTCTAGCAAGGCTCTGGGGTGCCCTATCTTTACAATGCTGCGTCAATCCTTACGCCTGCTTCAAGCAGGCGCAGGATTTTGACGCAGCATGGGCTCAAAAGTGACCGAGTGAAATCTTGTAGATTTCACTCAGCCACTTTTAGGAGGCATTCCTGCGATGGAACGTTCCCCCCTGCGCAGGAACACCTACTTCTGGCGCAGGGCTTTACAACATGACGCATCTCCCAGATGAGTCACGTTGTAAATACCCCGCAGCATGGCGCTGGTTTTGCGCCACCGCTGCGTCACAAAAGTGACGCAACGTCGGCATAAAAGAGGCGCAAGGGGCTTGTAAATCTGCCCCTAAATGTCTTGATGATGGAACAGCGTAATTTAGGCTCTACCCTGTTTATGTCATATACATACATTGATGCCCTTATATACGCCCTTTATATTCAAAGTGTGGTCTTATTTTATGAACGTGTGACACATTTAACTGAAAGAATAATGAAATGCAACCATTATGATTGCTAGAAGTTAAGACAAAACTGCACTAATCTAATTAATGGTTTGATGTAATTATTATCCTTACGTTTGACTTTGATTATTTGCTTCTGTTGATGTATAATACTGTAACATGCATCCATTTTGATTCTCAAGGTAACGAAGCTTGACATTAGCTGAAAAAGTTTGTTCTGCTTCCAGTATGTTGCTCTCTTTCCATGGCAGGTGAGTTATTGTGATTCCCACTAGCTAGTAAAAGGCTTATTGGTGTGTACTACACTGCTGATAGTGAGACCTGGGAGACGAAAGTTGGGAACAATTGTGATGAACTGATGATGCGAGAAGGCCTTCTATTTACCAGGAGGAAACAACATTCAAGGTTAACAGCTGTGTACCTAATTATTTGGAGATGGGAACTTAGGGAGTATGTAGGCTCCCTTCGACTGTGATTACCTGATTGGCTTCCAGTGGTGGGAATGAGATAGGGATGTTCTAGAAACTGCCAACTGTAAGTTTAATTTGTGTTTAATAGCTAGTTAGGCAGACTTCATCCTGACTTCGAGAGGGAACTGATCTCTCTCTGCTGGGCTTATCTGACAGTGAATCTTTATGCTGAACACTCTTCTTATTTCCCTCAAACTTCTACTGAAGTTCGAGTTTATGCTGACATATTTAATGCTTCCTCTTTAGACTTTCCATTTAGAGAATCTTGGTCCCCACCTTTAGCTTAGATTAGCAAAGTAAAGTTTCTCTAAGGAACAACTTATTGCAACAGTCAGTTTTCTTTGTATTGTGGCTGCTACTATTTTGTACCTCATTTTATTATGACTTAATTTACTGCCACATTTTTATCTTCAGACTATATTGCTATACCTTTTATTTGCATTCCTGCTTTACATTTACATACTGGTTGGATTAATGTTCTAAAATAATCCTTTATGATAAAACTAATTGATTCTCGATCTTCATTGTGGTGTAACATTGACTTTACAGAATTGATAATGTATTGATGATGTTAGCTCCCTTACATCACTTTAAGTCGACTAACAAAGGTCCTTTTGACCAATGATGATTTTACTAAGAGATTAGGGGTTCAGATATGTGAGCTCTATCAGTGCCTTGCGCACCGGTTGTCTCCCTCCCTTCACCTCACAACCCAAGCACACCATCTGCAGCATCCCACATGGCTCATCCCTCAGCAGCATCTCGCAAGGTACATACCTCAGTCCAACCCTCTTCAACATCTACATGACACCCCTCCCAGACATTGTCAGAACCCACGGCATAAACATAGTCTCCTACACTGACGATACTCAGCTCATCCTCTCGCTCTCAGCGGACCTGAACATAATGAAGACCAACTTCCACAACAGTATAAAGAGCGTCTGAACCTGGAAGAAGAACACCTGCCTGAAGCTCAACAGGGAGAAAATGGAAGTACTGATCTTTGGCAGACACAACTCCCTCTGGAACGGCTCCTGGTGGCGATAACTTGGACCCCTCCCCACTTCCAAGGACCACTCCGTAACCTTGGCATCATCCTAGACAGTGAGCTCTCTATGAAATGTCAGATCAATGCTGTTTCCTCAGCCTGCTTCCACACTCTCCATATGCTCCACAAAGACTTCAAGTGGCTCTCCATCAGCACCAGGAAAATAGTGATGCAGGCACTCATTACTAGCTGTCTGGACAACGGCAATGCACTCTATGCAGGCACCACCACCGAACTCATGAGAAGACTCCAGACGATACAGACTGCAGCAGCTAGACTAATCCTTGACCTACCCAAGAGAATCCGCATCACCCAGCACCAAAAAGACCTCCACTGGCTCCTCATCTAGAAGAGATGTCAATTCAAGCTTCTGACCCATGCCTACAAAGCCCTCCACGATCATGGACCCACCTACATGAACCACCACCTGCATTTTGCACATAACTCGCAGGAACCTCCGCTCCACCCACCTCGCCCACACACAGACACCACTAATTTGCTGCTGCCGCACCCGAGGATGCTCCTTCTCCCACTTCGCCGCAAAGCCCTGGAACACCCTCCACCTCTGCATGTGTTCCTCGCTGAACCACTTTAGGAATGGACTCAAGACCTGGTTCTTCGACTGATATCCACAGTACAGCACCTGGATACCCTCTCGGGTGACAATCTGCGCTTTTAAGTACCATTTGATTGATTAATTGATTACTTCGTCATCCCACACAAACAACCGATTATCTTTGCTATGCAAATGGAACCTCAATGTGCTATGGTGGTCTAGTTGCCAAACAATACATCCTATCAACACTTTTTGCTGCCCATATTTGCAACCATTCACCCTTAGCGTGCCTCCAATCCCTAGCAGGATCTCAGGGTTTTGATTTATGTGCAAAATTGCAATGGTTAATGCATCCTCTCTGTGGACCTGCAAAAGTCTCTTTAAATTGGGAGCGCCTCTCTTTGTTGTGTTTGTATTGTTTTTTTTTTACATCATTGCTTTCGGGTGATGAATAAAGCAAAATACTTATACACAAAACCACAAATCATAACCATTGAAAACCATGTGTTACTCATTGAGCAGACAAGAATGAAAAATGCTGGACTGCTGTGACTGCCACACTCCATGGGCACTCAACATCAAAAAAGGTGATAACGCATTAAAAAAGGCAATCACATTCTAGAACTGGAATAAAAAGCTGACTGGGGTGTTCACTGGACATCAGTGCGGGGACAAATCTGACTGCGGGGACAAATCTGACTGCGAGTCCCTTTTGAGGTTTAGGACTGAAAGAGCCTGCTCATGTGCAAATTAATTTGGGAAAAAGGGGGTGGTGATGGACAGAGTTTCTGAATGATGCAGAATACTCTTACCAAGTCAAGAGATCATGGTTTTAATCCATCACCGCTTTTTAGCTCACTGCACCATCCCAGCTCAGAACCTGGCTACATGCAAATTAGTCTGTACCTGTCCCAGTGCATGATGGGAATAGGGCAAACCAAACTACCAAGCCAATTCTTATACTGGGAAGGAAACAATGTTTCCGATCCAGGGAAGGCATGGCTTGGCAGTTCGGGCTGGACTGTTCCCATGAGGCACAGGGTCAGACTGATTTGCATATGGCCATGTCTGAACTGGGGTGGCAGAGTGGGCTAAAGAACGGTGATGGATCAAACACAGATCTGTTGACTGGGTGTGAGTGTTTGATTGGTTCTGATGCTCCGTCCATCACTACCCCCTTTTGTACCGCTTTGTTCGCCATAAGTTGGCAGGGTATGCTCAGACGTGAGTCCCTTGCTCACTTTGCCACTGGATTCAAGCAAGCCTGGCTGAAGACGGCTGAAATGCCAGAAACCGGTCCTAGGAAGCTTGTTTCCGATCCAGGGAAGGCATGGCTTGGCAGTTCGGGCTGGACTGTTCCCATGAGGCACAGGGTCAGACTGATTTGCATATGGCCATGTCTGAACTGGGGTGGCAGAGTGGGCTAAAGAACGGTGATGGATCAAACCCAGATCTGTTGACTGGGTGTGAGTGTTTGATTGGTTCTGATGCTCCGTCCATCACCACCCCCTTTTGTACCGCCATGTGCAAATTAAGCACAAACCCATTACAGTTTCCTAATATCCACCACTCGCCTGAAAATAATTGACTGATATTCATCTATTGCACACAGGATCCATTTTTTTGTTTTAAACTGTTTTTATTTGCAACAAAATGCATCGGTGCATAGCATTTCACAATCCTAGTGGTGCATCCAAAGCAAAACATTAGCATCATCACATTCCATACAATTTTGTACAAAGAGTACCTCATTTCGCTGCCCCTGGAAAGCACCCATTCCTCTGTGTAATACATCACTAAACCAAGGAAGTACATGTATTGAGAAAATGTATGATGGGGCCAAGCGGACACAGTTGTTCTAGCATGTCAGTGGGGGGGACTCCCCTTCATCTGCTAGCTGGGCCACCAGCATGTGCCTTTCACGCCGCAGTTCCACAGTCAGGGAGATGCAAATGTCCCTTCTATATTTATTCCACTTTCCCCATTTATGATCCCATTTCCTGGGGCATCCTCGTCCCTTGAATAACTTCTTCTCCGCAATCATCATGCTATCCATGTCCTTTGCCCAATCACTTAAAAGAGGGATCGTGGCAACCCCCCATTTCTGTGCGATGTTGCATTTAGCAATAATCCAACCCATCGAGGCCCACGCCTGCTCCGCTTGAGAGAGGTCGGTAGCCTCCCATAAATTGAGGAGGCAGAGATTGGGAGAGGGCCTCAGGGGATTATCACATGTCCTGGCCATTTGGCGGGTCACTTTTTCCCAAAAGTGCTGTATGTGTGGGCATTCCCATCATATGTGTACAAAGGTGCCAATCTGGTTGCAGTGTCGGAGACAGAGCGGATCAAGTCGCCTACCCAGTCTAAACAGTAGTTTGGCATCAAAGTAAACCCGATGAAGGATTTTAAGCTGGATGAGTCGAAGTCGCATGGGAATGGCGACCTCTCGAGGAGAGGCCAGTGCGTCTCTCCATTCCTCGTCATCTATATTTCCCAGGTCCGCCTCCCAGCCCATACGTAGTTTCTGCATCGGGTCAACACAATTATTCACCAGTTTCTTCTAAGTGAGGGAGATGGCCTTGTGGTCCATGGGATCTAATAATAGCCGGTCTTCCATGGGGAAGAGTCAGGGAGAGGGCTTCCCTTTGGTAGGGAAATAGCATGACTGATTTGGAGATACCGAAAGGTCTCTGAAGGTACAAGTTGGTACTTAGTCTAGAGGTCAGCAATTGTGGCCAGTTTCCCTTTCACTCACATGTCCCCCACAGTGGAATCCCAAAAGTGTCCCATTTATCAAAACCGGGGCATTTGCTGAGTTGACCGAGGATATCAGGTTCCCAGAGAGGAGTTGCTGTAGTTAAACGGTTGTGCCAACCCAGCTTTCTCGTGACTCCATGCCAAATCTCAACCGTACGGGCTGTAGGGCCATTCAAGTTAAGTTTATGTGGATTGGTGTATAGCACCTCATTATACCCACCCCGCCCCATGAGCCAGTGATCTGTGCGGAAATTGGGATTGTCGTGGGGGCACAACACCCATCTATTAATGGCTGTCAGTTGGGAAGCTTGATAATAGAGCCGTAAGTTCGGCAACCCTATAACCCCGTCATACCATCCCATGGTGAGTTTGTTCATAGCACTGCGTGGTGGGCGGTCCTCCCACAATAATCCCGTACCACGCCATCAATTTGGGAAAAATATGAGTCTGGGATAGGGGTAGGAGCATTTTGTGGCGCGTAAAGGAAGCGCGGGAGCGCAAGCATCTTCAACAGGGACGCACGTCCCAGGAGAGTGAGAGGGAGAGATCGCCAGTGTCAGGCATCTGATTCTAACCGTTGAAGGGGCTCCAGGAAGTTCCGCTCAAAGAAGATATTAACATCTGATGTGACAAAGATGCCCAGGTATCGAAAGCCTTGGGTTGCAACCGGGATCTCATAGCCCGGTGGATTGGATGGGGGCTCGCCACATAGTACATACATCTGGGACTTGGACCAAATTATCCGGTATCCCGAGTGTGCAACAAATATGTGGAATATATAGAGTACCCTCTGCAGCGAGCGTGCTGGAGAGGCCAAGTAAACAAGAATATCATCCGCATATAGCGAAATGCGGTCCTCACGGTCATCTGTCCATGTGAGACCCCGTATACCTGTATCTCCTCTGATCCAAACGGCTTGTGGCTCCAATACCAGGGCGAAAAGAAGTGGAGACAACAGGCAACCCTGCCTCGTGCCCCGTCGGAGGGGAAAAGTGGCGGAGCGGTGATTGTTTACGTTGATGTGTGCTGTGGGTTGTGTGTACAGTAACTTAATCCACCTTATCATCTTGGGTCCAAACCCCATGCGAGGCAACAAGGCGAACAGAAAATCCCATTCAATGGTGTCAAATGCCATAGTGGCATCTAGGGCTAGTAGGATCGCTTCCTCCTTGATGGTACTAAGTCTTCCCAGTGCCCCATGCACCCATCGCAGATTCTGGGCCGTATTTCTTCCTGGCATAAAGCCGGACTGGTCTGGATGGATTAATTTGGTAATATAGGGAAGGAGTCGATTGGCCACGAGCTTGGCCAGGATTTTAGCTTCAACAGTTAGAAGGGAGATAGGGCGGTACGATTTACAGTTTTCTGCTGGCTTGTTCGGTTTGTGAATGACTTCTATAGCGGCAGTGCGGATATCGGCGGGAAGGAGACCCGACTCGTAGCATTCCATATACAAACCCAACAGGTGGGGCGCTAGTTTTGTTGCCATGGGTTTAAAGAGCTCAATGGGAAGTCCATGTGGACCCATCGCTTTGTGGAGCGAACATCTTGTATGGCTTTTTGAATCTTCGCCTCAGTAATGTCCACCTCCAAGGCATCCCCATCTTGTGGGGAGAGGCTCACCACGTCAATGGTGGCAAGGAGATCAGCTGACAGCAAAGCTTGAGAAATCTCAGAGACCTTGTAGACCTCCTCAAAGTGAGATGCGAAGGTGACCGCAATTTTCTGAAGGTCAGTAAGAAGTGCACCATCGGGGCTGGTTATCGCATGGACCCATCGCGCTGCCTGCTCCTTGCGTCCCAGTCACGCCAGGAGTTTGCCTGTGCATTTGCCTTGCTCATAGATCCGATGACGGGTAGATAGGGAGCCCATCGTGGCCTCTTCCAAAAGGAGCTGTCTATAATCCTGTCTCTTAATTTTAAAGTTGTGATGAATAGTGGGATCGGGGGCCCGCAAGACAGCCTCCTCCATGACCAGTATGTCACCCTCCATTTCGAAAACCCTCTTGGAGCGCTCAGTCCTATGTCCTACCATTAATGACAACGCCCTGCACTTAATAACCACTCCAAATGTCCCCACAACGACGCAGCTGAGGCAACCAACCCCACATTTTCAGCAAAGTAGTATTCAGTGTCTTTCCGGAGAGCCTCTTTAATGTGTGGTGTCTTTAGCACCCACGGCTGTATCATTATGGAGCCGGGACATCTGGTGCGTTTTATGCCGAAAGTCGTAAAAATAGGGGAATGATCGGACATCCCTCGTGGCAGACATTGGGAGTCAGTAAAAGCCTGTATATCTTGCGCGTGAGTAATCATCATGTAGTCTATTCGAGATTGGCTACTGTGGGCTCCGAATGAAACGTGAAGTGTGTGTGCAATGGGTTCAGCCACCTCCATCTGTCGACAACACCCAGGGCTTTGGCGAACTCTTGGAATTGCAAGCCTCATGGCGGGTCCTTTCAGGGTGGAAGACGGTCCCGGGAACCATCCATCGTTAAATTAAAGTCGCCCCCCAGGATTAAGATTTCCAAGGGCAGCTCTAGTAACAAGGACCCCATATTGCGTAATGTCAGTCGCTACAACCCTGGGGGCCAGACATGGAGACTACATTAAGAGCACGTCCCTCCCAGGTGCCCGTGACCGCTGAGTACCTGCCCTGAGCGTCAGTCCAGGTGTTGTGAATCATATAGGGACAGCCTTTTCGGAGGAGAACCCCCACCTCCCTGTGGCCTGAGGTGAATCCAGCGTGAACTACCATTTGATACCCCTTTCTGTTTAGAGCCCTGCATGAGTTTCCCACCAAGTGTGTCTCTTGAAGCATCACAATACCAAGTTCTTGCCGTTTGACATAGTGTAAAACAATACCCCTCTTAATCTTGTCCCCTAGACCATTGGCATTCCACGTGGACACTCTAAGTCCTAGACCTGGTGCCATAAGATCATGTCGTTGGGAAAGGTGAATCGTTGGACGGGCCTATCAATTAGGGGGTCCCCAGAGTCTCCCCACATAGCAAAACAAAGGTCAGTCAGTAGCCAGAGACAGCGTAGATAGAGTTCGCATGTTTGAAAGACTTTGGGACCAAGCATGTTACCGGAGTATCAAGTGTTGCAACACACTGATGCAAAGAACAAGAAAAACATATCGAACACATCCCTCCCCCCACCCAAACTGGACCCCCCATCTTGCCACCCTGCACCACTGGACTAAAACCGCCCGCCACCCCCAACTTGCAGAGCTCCTGTCGGCCACCCTTGTCAACTTCGGGAACGTAAGCAGCCCCACTCCCTAAAACAACAATACATATATCTAACAGTCCGCCCCGGCCTATAAGCCCGTAGGGTGAAACTTGAATAACTGAGTTATCAGGCACACATATCAAATACTGAGCAAGGACCTTAAGTATGCTCGGATATACCAAAAAAAGAGAACATCAGAGTCATCAGGCAAGACACAAATGAGAAAAATTACAGCTGAAGTGGCACAATTATACCCAGTTGAGTGTGAAAGGCGAGAAAACTACCAGACATATGTCAGTTTTCATATTCACCCTGTGGGGCTTTGAGAGTCTGAATCAGAGTGTGGAGGGGAACGTCTTTGTTGGTGCCAGTCGCTGATTCCATCAGCCACAGATGTAGATTTAAGCGGTTTCTTACCAGCTGTACGGCAGACATCTAGCCAGTTCCAGGCATCCTCAGGCCTCATGAAGAACCAGTTTGCCATCTAGTTCCACTCGGAGCTTGGCAGGGAACAGCATGGCGTATTTGATAACCTGGTCTCTGAGGGCCCGTTTTACTTCCAGAAAGCTTTGATGTTGTTTCTGGACCCTCAAGGTGAAATCTGGGAAGAATGTGACCCTGCTATTTTCAATTGTCAACGGGGGGCCACTCGTGCAGTCTGGAGTGTCACATCGCGGTCACGAAAATTAAATACTCGGGCCAGAAGCGGTCGGCTTACCCCCAGGCTTACCCCCAGGTACACAATGAGCCCGTTCAATGGAGAAACACGTAGACAGGCCTTTTGGCAGAAGGTGTTGTAAGATCAGCTCTTCAGCAAAGAGATCAGCTGCCTGCCCCTCCGCTCACTCCGGAACACCAAGAATATGAACGTTATTGCACCTCATTCTGCCTTCGTATTCGTCCAGCTGTATTGCCATTGCTTCATGAGAGGTGCACAGTTCGGTAACCTGTCTTTTAAGGAGGGTGGTGTCTGTCACAAGTTCTGTAGCAGTGTTCTCAACTGTAAGCACACAATCTGCCATCTTCCTCATATCCTTCCGAATTAAGGCCACTTCCGTGGTGAGTGTGTCGATCCAAGTTTCAAGAGAGGTCTGTATTGTGGTGATCGCCTCAAGGATATCTTTGTTCGTAGGCTTGGAGGTCTCGCTTTGGGCCGCGGCTGCACCCCGGTCCCCCTCCTGGTTTTTCTGCCACGTACATTTGTCTAGTTGGGCCTAAATTGTTGTTCATCCGCCGCGGCCCGTCGCCATGCCTGCTCCGTGAAAGGGGCAGTGAGGTAGGGTCGGTATGCAACTGCTACTCACCACCGCCTGCAGTGGATCCCTCCATCCGGCCTGTCAGTTTTTACGAGGAGCACCCTACCCCCTTAGTCGATGCAGCATCAGTAGGTACCCCACAGAGGCGCAAGGGGCTCCGGTCGCTCACCACCTCGCAGTGTTTGAAGGACTATGGTGTGAGCAGTGGAACACAGGTCAGATAGTTCCCCTCCTGTCAGATCCGGGGAATTTCCTGCATTGTCTAGCTTCAGGACCGGTCACCGGCTGGGGCCTCAATCCTTGACGTAGTAGCTGGAGGCCCCAGGGCCCTCGTAGTCGGTAGACCACAGTGTGAAGTGTCCCCCTCCGGATGGTCTCGATGAACCCCTGCTCAGGCCAGCCCTAGGACCGATCGTCCACTGGAGCCCTCTTCAGGCCCCTCCCTGTGAAGGTCAATAATGGCCGCCTGCTTAACCCCTATCAGCAGTTGATAGGTCCGCAAATTCCACCGGACCCAACAGATACTCACACAGAGGTAGGTGAAACAATACGAGCAGCAGTCGGTAAGTTGTGGATTCTCTGCTCTCCCAGTGCACTGTGGGTGCCACCGCCCCTGTTGCGCAGCAATACTCTTTCCTCCGGGGGCCCCACGTCTAAGCGGGTAAATTGTCAGCTGCTACGACGGCCCTCAGGTCTGCTAGCGGAGTTGGAGGGTAAAGTGGGAAAAGGCCCGCTTTTGGACCAAGGGCCTCAGGTAAGTACACACCAGTTCAGCAGGCCCTGTCTCAGTGTGGGTTATATTAGCGATATGGGTGATCGGCCGCAGCCGGTGCCAGATCTCCCCTATCTTCTCGGCGTCCACCAACCTGCTGGGACACCCCGCTGGATGTCTTCTGTGTGCGCCAATAGGATCCATTTTTAATTTACTTGCTAATCACATCCTCCTTTTTCGTCACCACCCATCTTCTTCTTCACCTCTTCTCTTCTTTAACTCTCTCTCTAACTTTTGACCTGTTTATTCTTTCTTCTTGCCTGTGTTTAACGGATGAATGTTTGCACTTAAAAAGGCTAGAAATATGCCTCTATGGACGGAATAGCCATTTTGCAGATATTCCCTGTGAGAAGTTGGCCTGATATATGCTGTCCACTAATTATAGTGGGCACCCTGCATCAGTCCAAACAACACCTTATGGTGAATAGGTTAAAGACAACCTTTATTGAAAATGCTATCCTAGTGGTAGCTATGGAGAGCAGCCTTCAGGCTAAGTCTTGAAGGAATGTAAAGCAGCTTGTTTTACCAGTCTATAATCTCTTGAATGACCAAATGAAAGGACAACCACACCAGGTATATATTTAAAATATATGTATTTAAGATCAAACACACCCCTCTAGTCTCTTTATGAGACTGGAGTTCGAAGTACTTAAGTTAAAAGTTAGCAATCAACAGTAATAGCACAAATACACGTTTGAGCCCTAGGGGTGTACCAAACTATATACCAAAAAAGTGGTATAAGAACCATGACTGAACTTGACACAAGGCCTAGAGCCTGTAGAATCGCTGGGACCCCAAGGACCCACCCAAGGTAGGGACACCGGGGACCCACGGGGGCCGTGTGCGGTGTATGAACACAGCCGCGGGTTCCTGTTAGCTTCTATGGGCAATGTCGCGGTTGGAAATTTAATTTAGGGACACTTAGAAATGAGTCAGGACCAAACCCTTTTGGACTTAGGAAGTTCTAGCACCCACGGGAGCACGGGAGTACTCGTGTTAAATCACCCAGGGAAGCCGGGTGCATAGGTGTCTTCTGGTGTCGGGTCGCGTCGTCGATTTCAATGGAAGCTGGCTAAGAAGTGCTGCTGCCGTGAAGAGGAGAATTGTCTGAAGTGATCCAAGCCTGGATCTAGGATGGAAGGAACCAGAAAGCAGAGGGGACAGAGTCTGGGTCACTTACCAGTGACCAAGGGCACGATAGACCAATGCCCACAGATGTTGGGTGCTTCAGGTGAGTTGACGGGTGTCTTGACTCTTCAGCCACGAGGTCCAGGAGGTGCTGAGGACAACCAGGAGCTGGATTCGAGCTGTCCCATAAAGTCTGTCGAGTGCTGCGGTGTCAGCGACCAGATTGGACACAACAAGCCTTGGCAACAGCAAGTCACTTGGAATCAGAGAAAGGATTGCGGTGCAGACCAGCAAGGTCTCGGGGACTCTCCCAGCAAGGGTAAGTCAGGGCACGTCTGGAAAGCCCAATCAGAAGAGGAGTTGCCTTCGTGGGGACCTACTAGCCAACAGGCTAGCGATCGCGAAGGAGCCTCAAGCGGTCACACTGGAAACTGGCCCATGCGTCACTCATGGATTAGAGGCCAGAAATCTTCAGTGCAGGAGGTGCTCAAGGCTGGGGCTACTCGGAGCCCAAAGCACAACTTCAAGGACGTCCAGGAAGATGATGGAGCTGCAAAAGTTCACAGTGTCCAGGGGTCACAGTTCCACGTCACCCACAATAGCCACGGGCCTCAGCTTGGCTGTGGACTCAGGGTAGCCTTGGGGAAGTCTGGAAATCCACCTGTGGTGATGCAAAGACTTTGGTGTCCGGCGGGAGCTTCAGCAATGCAGACCAGTCAGTTGCTTCTTTGGTGCCTGCCAAGCAGGGGAGTCACTCCTTGACCCCAAGGGACATTTCTTCAGTCTTCTAAGCAAAGTAGAACGTCAAAGGTCCAGGATATATATTGCAGAGTTTCGTCCAGGGTAATCCTAAAGTCGCTAGGACTGGCTTCCCATACTTATACAAAGTTTGGGGGTTGGACATACTCTAGGGACCCACCTATGGGAGGGTTTGGAAAGAGGGGTGGTTACACCCATTTCCTTTGTCCAGTTTCACGCCAGAGCAGGGGCAGGTAGCCCCTGCAACCGGTTTGAACTGGACTATGCACAGGGACACCAAGTGTGCCCCCAGTGCAGGACTTCAAAGCACCAGAGAGTGCTCCCGCCCAGCCCCAATCCACATCTGCCTGTCTGGGGAGGTGGTTACACCTCCCTGGGACAGGAAATCTATTGTCCAGGCCTCCCCTGCCGGTGTTTCGGTCAGCAACAGGAGGCCAGACCTGTGTCTGTGGCAGTGGCATCCATTTTGTGTTGCCAGGGCTGTAGAAAGTCCTACCGGGTTAGACCAGTGTGAACATGTCTCTCCTTCTAGAAGGGTGGAATGCTGAACTGGCAGGGGGGTAGTATTCCAAAGCGTTTGACACCAAACACGACATGTTTCCGTGCAGCCAGTCCAAAGTTGCATTTACCGCAAGGTTATAATGCACATAAGAGTATATGGTCAGGCTGCACCACAAACAGCATCCAATTGAAGCCCATTTTAGATGTGAAGGACATCTAACCTGAGCTTCAATTGGGATTCCATAGAGCATATTATCAAGCCCATTATCGCCGTTTTAGCGGCAGTTTTCTGCCGTCAAAGCGGCGATAATTGTATCGCCTGTCTTGATAATATGCCCCTCAGTAGGCAAAAGTGAATGCGAGTGTGTGGCCGTCACAATACCAGTTTATTAGAGTGAATAGTTTTGAGCTTCATGCCATTGGCTCAACCAATAGAGATTATAAAAATGAATTATGTAGGGCACGTGGGGCTTGAGTTTTCCTGCTATGTAGAGGACTGAGATTGATAACCCTCGGATAAATTCTGCCTTTTTTCAGGTGCTTCAAAAGACATTAGTTTGAGGCCAGGTCAACATTGTCAATACATCTCCAAGGGACTCCACGACACTGCAGAGGAGGCGGGCTGCTACACTCTACCATGGGATAGTTTTGCAATGTTAAAAAAAAATACTCAAAAACTGGTAAAAATATGCTGTCACACTCTTCCTTACAGTCCATGTGCGATAGAACAGACTTACCTGTCGGACTCAGTTCAAAGGAACAACGTCTCAAAGGTGATCCTGTTTTCAAGCTGTTGACTTTCCGTCATTCTACTGGTCACTTTTTCATGTCGGTTTCATGTATCCATCCACATGTCACTTATTTCATAATGAATGCATTATTTGTTGAAAATATTTTAAGCCTTCGTTCTGCTTAGCGAGAGGGCATGCCTGGGCTCACAGAACACACAGCTAAACTCAAACAACACCTGGACCTTACAAATGCACAAGGGACAGCCATTTTGAAGTCGGTGGTGCTTATACTTCTCTGACAGTTAGCACTTTGGGTAATGTGAGTTATGGACAGGGCCGTGGGTGGTACTGAAATTGAAAGTACACCAAGATCAAACACGAACTTGCAACTAAGTGCCTAAAAGGGTAAGGGGCATATCCGCAACGAGGCGATATAAAATTATCGCCGCTTTTGCATCAGTTTTCGGGCGAAAAGCGGCGATAATTTTATCGCCTAATTAGCAAGGTCATGCTATCGTGTGAAACCTTGCATTAGCGCCCGGATTCTTAACGCCCAGCTTTGCATCTCTAATGAGATGCAAAGTGGGCGTTCCTGCCCTGACATGACTGGAGAAATGTCGCTAAGCGACATTTCTCCTATCATCAAGCCCCACACTATGAAACATAGCGCCAAGAAAAGTAGCGATAACACCTGTTATCGCTACTTTCCTTACGCCTGCTTCAGGACTGACTTAGCCATGATATCCTATGGAAGGTTGATATCATAGCTAAGTATGTGAGGCCCTATCATCAAGCTAACGCCAAACTTCGTGAGATTATCGCTGGGTTTCCAGCGATAATCTCACGTTAGGCAGTTAGCGAGAGGATTTTTATTGCTTTTGAGATAAGCGTTGCTAATAGTACGCTATCTCAGTGATAAAAATCCAGGTTAGCCGGCGATAATTATCCTATCGCTAAGTGCGCTTAGCAATAATTATCGCTGGTTGTTTTTTTATATGCCCCTAAGAACTTTGGATAGGGACACTATTCACATGAAAATCACTCCGAGCCCTCTTGTCAATTTCTTGGGCAAAAATTAATGTGCTTTTTGTGTGTCGTTTTGTTAACCATGACTAAAGAGATGCCTTTTCAATGCAAATTGCAGTTAAAAGTTCATGGTAATACGGTTTGGGAAATAGTTAGTTAAAGACTGTGAAAAAGCAATTATGGATGCTTTTTGACTGCGTAGAAGATTCAGGGGCATATTATCAAGCCAGGCGATACAATTATCGTCGCTTTAGCGGCAGAAAACTGCCGCTAAAACGGCGATAATGGGTTTGATAATATGCTCTATGGAATTCCAATTGAAGCCCATGTTAGACATCCTTCACAGTTAACATGGGATTCAATTGGAATTTCATAGAGCATATTATCAAGCCCATTATCGTCGTTTTAGCGGCAGTTTTCTGCCGCTAAAGCGGCGATAATTTTATCGCCTGGCTTGATAATATGCCCCTCAGATTCCACATGTTTCTAATAAGCCGAACATTTTCGCCCTATCTTTATTGTGATCCACAAAAAGTAATTTATTTATTGTACATTGCACTTTGATTTATCTTTAAAGCTTACCTATAGGACTCTGTTTGATAAATACCCATCCATTCGGTGGAAGATTTGAAACCTTGAAATGTGCCTTCTGAGGAAGTATAAACCCACAGGACACAAAACAGTCGCTTCCTGCTCTATAGCAAACAAGCACCAGCAAACTCTATAGGGTTCAACTTTTGGTTTTGCCAACGTTTTTTGCTGATGCTGTTCAACATCAGCAAAAAGAAAAAAAAAACACTGGCAGAGCCAATTGATCTTGACTTTCAGTGGCGTTATTCAACCTTTTGGATTTGCCAATGAATTTTGCTGATGCCAGAAAGAAAAAGCGCAAGCTGTTTGCTAATGCCAAAAATCTAGGCTGCAGAGGGATGACATATACATCTGCATGTGTTACCACACATCTGCAGATATACATTATTATGCAGTGGTCAGTTTGCTCTTAGTTTAACTTTTAATTGTATTAAAGAGAAAATAGTAGCCCGGTAGCAAGTCACAGCTGCCGAGCTCTGAAAACTAAATACAAATGCTTTAAAAAGAAAATTTAAATGATGGGCAGGATGGAAAGAACATTAAAGATGCAATGTAGGAGTTGGGCAGGGATAGAGGGATTAGTGAAGACCCGAGCAGTGGGGAAAGAAGCATTGAGGGAAGGCCTGGGAATGGTGGAGCTCGAGGTGTGTTATGAAAAAAAATCTGGACAGGGAGATGTTTGATAGGGTACTGACAAGCTCTAAGGAAGGAGTGACATGTAGAGACAAGGAAAGAGATTTAAGGGGAAAAGCCACATGTGAAGGAGGGAAGAAGTAAACACATGCACTTTGTTAGAAATGGGGGTCTCCAGTTGGCAATGGTCCCTGGACACGCTTTCAGCCTTCTGCTTGCCTCCTTATTTTCTTTGCCTCTGCGGAACCGGAGGGGGCACCACAAGTTCCAGGACTCCTTGCGGCGCGCAGCGGGCTGCATCATTGCCCAGTGCTAGGATGTGCGCTAAAATCGGGCCCAGGCTCCCGCAGCGTGGGACCCGCTTTCAGCCTTCTACTTGCCTCCTTATTTTCTTTGCGTCTGCGGGACGAGAGGGGGCACCACAAGTTCCAGGACACCTTGTGGCGTGCAGCCGCCTGTATCATTGCCCAGCGCCAGGAGGCGCTTTTAAATCGGGTGGGGGCTCCTGCAGCGTAGGACCCGCTTTCAGCCTTCTGCTTGCCTCCTTATTTTATTTGCCTCTGTGGGACCGAAGGGAGCATCACAAGTTCCAGGACTCCTGGCGGCGCGCAGCCATCTGCATCATTGCCCAGCACCAGGATGTGCTTTAAAATTGCGTGCGGGCTCCTGCAGCGCAGGACGCACGCGGGCATGCCTGGGCCGTGCCTGGGTGAAGCCCGGGACAAGGGCGGGCCCATCTGCGCCCATCCGAGATTAGAGGAGGCCTTGCTGGGCCACCCCTTCAACATCTGGACCCTGGGCTAAATGAGCACCATTGTATGAGGTACTGTGCAATTCATTTTCATTTTCATCATTTCCAGGGGGTGCCAAAATGAGCAAACGTAAGACCGTCAATGACCAGCGGGGCCCGGGAATTGTGAGGACACTTGATGCTTTTCTTCTGAGGGCTGTGTCAGCCCTCATTCACGAGATTGAGTTAACAGAGCGCCGACTCTAGCTGGAGCCTCAGGCTACCCCGAAACGCTCCGCACTTGCTGGGCGCTCTTCGCAAAATAATTCTCAAGATCCTCCCCCTAACACAATTACAAAATACGGGGTCAGACCTTGAAATTTCTAAACCCCGAGCTAGCAAGCAGGCCAAATATAACTACTAGGGGCCAGAATGTCAAAACAAGACGAGACAGTAATAGTGAGCTGCCATCCAAAACGAAAAAGCTTTGGGGGCCTCGGAAATAAAAACAAAATCCTTAAAGGTAACGAGAAGTGAAACTATAATTAGTGACAGAGACTGTGAACAGGGGCCCAGTTTAATGTTGAAGACAAATGAAACCGCCAGACTACCTCCGAGGTCGAACGAGGAGGACTTTTGGAAAAGGCTTGATACTATGATATCTGTTTTAATTGATCCACTGTCACAGAAACTATCTCAAATTGAAGACAGACTCACTAAATTGGAGGGGCTGTTTATAAATATTTGCCTAGTCTACCAGGACACATATCCTGGTAGAGAATCTGGTCTTCTGGTAAAACAGGGCCGGGAATCGGGGAAAGTCCAACTGTAACTAATATTGAGAGTGGACAATTACACTATGCCAGTCAGTCAGTCAAAGCTTTTATTTCGGTAAAATACCATAAAAAGACATAAATAATTATGTACAATAAAACATGAGTATAATCCATCAAAACATTAAAATTTTTGTAATAAAAAATTACACGGACAATTAAAAACAGAATTTTTCCACATAAAAACATATTGTTGGAACTATATCCAAGGCCCAAAGTGTTCTCACTACACCACAAGCTTCTATAATAACAGTAATAACAATACTAGGAGCAAGAGAGTTATGTGGCAGATAGCATTTTTTTGGACCTGGTGAACCACATAGAAAGAAGATATTTAGCCATCGCAAACACTATCAATTGGGTAGTGTCGTACTTCAGGATTCTAAACACCTCCTGATAGTCCCTGAGACCCCTAGACTTGCAGAGCTGGATGATCCACTTCTTCCTTGCCTTGGTATATAAAGGGCAGAAAAGAACAACATGCAGCTCTGTTTCACAAATATCAATACATTCAGGGCACGTGCTTAAGGGATCAGATGCATTAGACCATCTATATGTAAAGGCCCTCAGTGGTAACAAACCGTGTCTAAACTGAATGTAAAGTTTCTTTGCCATAGGGGGTTGGATAACATCCAAGAAAACTTCAAACTGGGGACTAATCTTAATGTCCAGAAAGGTGTCAGTAAGCCTTCCCAGAGAGGAATGCAGTAAAATTTCCTTCCGGTACAATTGTAAAGCCTCCCGCAATGATTTCTTAGTTAGTGAGCGGCTTCTCTCTTCCGGTGCGGACCATAGGTACCCCATCCCTATGAGATAACAAAGGTTCTTTACATATGTTAACCAAGGAATTTTTCCCAATTTTCCCCTTGACAGTATATCGCCGAGATCATACCTATAACTTGCAAGCTCGGGCGTTGACCAGAGTCGTCTCCAGAACAGGAGAGGGCGATTCAGGGCAATCTCTTCGATAGGAACTAAACCTAGATCCCATCTCAACGGAATTAAGGGGGTACTCACGGGTAGTTTCAGCAGTCGCCTAATAAAAGAATTCTCAATTGACGATAAGGAAGCAGGAGTACAATATCCCCAGAGTTCAGCGCCGTAAAGCGCACCCCCTCTTGCTTGGGATTTGTAGATTTCCATGGGGGGGCCCAGAGGTTTAGAAGAAGTGTTATTAAAAACCTTCAGGACACCCCCCACTGATTGCGTTAGCTTCAAATTTGCCTTCGCCATGTGAGACCCCCATTTCATTTTGTCATTAAGGGTCACCCCCAAATAATCAAAAGTAGAAATCCTATCCAGCTCAACATCTCCCATCTTAGGGTGGGGACAGTTGGTTGAATTAGAGCTGAAAACCATAAATTTTGTTTTAGATAGGTTCAGTTCCAGATCCCTTTTTTTACAGAAGGAGCAGAAAGCCTCTAATGTACGCATCTCCCAAATCTCACCCTTGCATAAGTGCCTTCATGCAGACGTTTGAATAGATGGCAAAGGTAGGGGGGAGCACCCATCTCTAATAATAAAACCCATAGTTTTTCCCTTTGGACCATATCAAATGCGGACCGAAGGTCCACAAAAATCAAGTAAAGATTGCCTGCACCCATACTGACTGTCTTCCAATAAATCAACTGTAGCCTAAACGATTGATCAATGGTAGAAACCTTTGCTCGAAACCCCGCCTGAAGGGAGGTTAGGATTTGATGGTCCTCCATCCAGGTCTGCAGTCTTGTTAAAAGGACTCGGGCAAACAGCTTCTGTAAGACATCGATCAAACTTATGGGGCGATAATTAGCTGGATCCAAAGGGGAAGATTTTTTATGAATGGGTATAATTTCTGCTCCCAACCAGGTATCCGGGATCTCAAGGCCCTGCAGAATGGCATTAAAGTATACCCGAATGTAGGGGGCCCAAATTTTTAATTCGCTTCTATACAGATCACCAGGGATCCTATCGAGCCCCGGAGCTTTCCCTACTGATAGGGTGCTAAGGGCCAACTCTATTTCTGGAAGGGAAAAGGATCGACTCACTGAATCTTCCTGGTCCATTTGATTCATTACAGTGGCATTAGGCTGGATTACCGGGTCAAATCCTCCACTAGGGTTACTGAGAGAATAAAGGGGTTTAAAATGCACAAGCCAGACCTCCTCACTGAGATTGGGAATAATAGCGGGGCTGCTTGCTGCCGTGCCAGTTCGAACAATGTTCCAAAATGCCCTCGAGTCACGATCTGCTAATGCTTGCTTCATATTTTGCCACCTTAGATCCTCCCACTCAGATTTTGCCTCCTTAATCAGATTTTTGTAAAAGGCCCTCGCAGCTTGGATACTAGACTGTGTACCCTTTTTTACCTCTTTAATCAGGGCAGTCTTGGCCAGCCTACAAGAACTATTGTACCAATGCTCAGGCCTTGAAACCCTTGGCCTTGGGACACTAGAACTGTAGAAAAAGCCAACCAGGCCACCAAGGAGTTCCTTATGAATATTCTGGAAGTCTATGAGATGATTCTGCCGGATATCCCCATTGGGGCTCAAAAGGTGGGAAACCACCTCCAGGGAGCGAGTGACACTGCTATATAATGCTGCAAGCTTTGTCTCATCGGTCACGACCCTTGCCCACCTAATCCGTCTACCTCCTGCAGCTAGCACCAAGTTCTCACTATTTGATGGTGTTAGGCCCTGTGGGACTACGCTGCCACCAATATTATTTACCAGTTCCAATGACAATAAGTTGTGGTCACTATCAACCCTAGGAATAACAGAAAAAGCTGCTAAATAGCCCCAAAATTCCACTTTCACCAGGATGTAGTCGATGGTCGAACAATTCCCGGGTCTATTAAAGGTGAAAGAACCCGGTACATCAGGACAAAGTCTACCATTGCAAGCCCTCAAGGAATGTGCGATGGCAAGCTTGTTGATCTCAAGGGCTAGTGGGAGAAGAAGTTTGGCAGGATAGATGGTAGGATCTGGAATTTTATAGTTTTCGTCCTCATCACAGGTAGGAGAGGGAATCCCAAGGAGGGGTTCAAAGTGACAGTTAAAATCCGCACCTATTAATTTATGAGACGCAGGGGGAAGGGAATGTAATACATCATCTAGAGCACCCAGAATCGACAGACCCAGCTGTACCGGATAGGGACGCAGGTAGACATTTAGTACTACCAGCGAGTAACCGGCAGGGAAGGTAAGTAACAGACACAAGATATCAGGGGACTTTGAATCTACGGGCTTTACAGAGCAACCTAAGTGGGTTGCAACCCAAACAACTAACCCCCCCCGAAGGTCTGCCCCTGGCACCTTGGACCGCAGGAACAGAAAAAGATGCGTAGCCCGCCCTCACTGGAATGTGCACTATGCAAGTACTCACGGAAGCACTGCCGAAGCGTCAGCCCTAGCTCGACCCGCCCAACAATTCGTAGTAT